>NC_092875.1:409831738-410431738 GCF_028372415.1 Notamacropus eugenii | reverse complement strand
AATTATATCAACATGGGCGGCTTACCCAGTTCAGGTAAGAATAATTATCTTGAGAGTGACCTTGTAAGAAGTCATTATTATTTTGGGGAGTGGGGATGACTCTCAGACCTTGAGCAAAGGTTACAAAGGAAAAATAAAATTTTATTTGTAGCATGGGAATTATGAGGTTATAAGTACCAGTGATTCAAAGAAAACTATTAATTCAGCGTTCAAGCAAAGGATAAGGAATAAATGTATGATTTCACCAATATATGAAACTCTTTCTCCAAATGTGAGTTGGCACCTTCTCTGCAATTTATAATCTCAGAGAGTTGTCTATAACAATGTTGTTAAATTCACATACAAAACGCTCCTTGCAAGCTACATTTTGAATTAGAAAAGCATAAATTAATATTACCTATGATGTATTTTTTCCTTTTTTTAAACATTTCCAAATTACATTTTAATCCAATTCCAAGCCACAGGGGAGTTTTATAGCCAAGAGTTGGATAACTCCAGTAAAGCACTCAGAATTTAAGTTCTTTGAAGAGGGTCAAGGTCAATATGTGTCAGAAACAGGACTTAGAGCCAAGACTTCCTGACTGGAAGGCCAGATCTCTATCTACTATACCAGTGTTGTCAAACTCAAAAAAGAAACAAAGGTGACTAATTCATACATAAGAATCCCAGTTGGCCAGATACTGACATAATTGTTTAAAATGATATCAAAGTTCTATCGTACTTTTATTTATCTCATTAAATATTTCCCAATTACACTTTAACCTGATTCTCACTGTTCCTGGGGGTGTTGCAGTGCTGTGAGCTTGACACCTCTAATTATATTGCATTACCTTTCATGCAAACAAAAAAAATAATTACAATTAACTATATTTTTAATATAAGTGTTAACAGGTATTTCTTCTACTTAAGAAATATTTAAGCTACTTGAACTTTCAGGAGCCAAGATGGCGGAGTGAGGGGGAATTGCTATCTCCCTCCCCTTGTTGACCTTGAAGAGCCAGGAGAATATGTGAGAGAGTTGGAAGACTAATTCATTGCTGGCAGAGCTGTGAACTGATCCAACCATTTTGGAGAGCAATTTGGAACTATGCCCAAAGGGCTAAAAAATGTGCATATCCTTTGATCCAGCAATATCATTTCCAGGATTCTATCCCAAAAAGATCATAGAAATGGGAAAGAGTCCCACATGAACAAAAATATTTATAGCAGCACTCTTTGTGGTGGTCAAAAACTGGAAATCAAGGGGATGCACACCAACTGGGGAATGGCTGAACAAGTTGTGGTATATAAATGTAATGGAATACTATTGTGCTATAAGAAATGGTGAACAGAAAGACTTCAGAGAGGCCTGGAAAGACTTAAATGAACTGATGCTGAATGAAAGGAGCAGAACCAGGAGAACTTTGAGACACAGCAACAAACACAGTGTATGAGAAATACTTCTGGTAGACTTAGTACTTCATTGCAATGCAAGGACTTAAAAAATTTCCAATGGACTCTTGAGGCAAAACACCTTCCACATTCAGAGAAAGAATTATGGAATTAGATTGCAGATTGAAGTAGACCATTTTCTTTTGTATTATGTTTTGTTTTATTTTATTTTGTTTTACGGTTTCTCCTATTCATTTTAATTCTTCCATGTAACATGACTAAGGTGAAAATGTATTTAATAGGATGTATGTGTAGAACCTATATGAGACTGTACACCATCTCAGAAAGCTAGTAGAGAGGGAGAAGGGAAGGAAGGAGAGGGAGGGGGAAAAATCCAAGATACATGGAAGTGATTATAGAACACTGAAAAAAAATAAAATAATTTAATTTTTAAAATATTTGAGAAATATGTTTTAATTATTTAAAAGAATTTTTCTATTTAAGAAAAAGAGCAACTCAAAAAGGAAATCACATTCAGAGTTTCAATGTATAATGAATAATATAAATAGAAGTGCTCCATCTATGACTTTGCCTTGCTTCTCCAGGTAGGAATTCCTATATCCATAGAGCCTCAAAGTGTGAAGTGGGCCACAGTAGCCAAAACAGGGCACTGGCTGAGGAAAAACCCACTCTGGGTCCCTTCCTCTAAGTACCAGTAGAAATTATTTTCCACGTGATTTCGTCTGGCATTTATCACATGCTGTTCTTCACAATGTTATTTCACTCCTCATCTGTGCATGTCCTCTCTCCAATTAGACTACATATTCCTAGAAGACAAAACTATGTCTTTTATTTCTTCATATGCCTTAAAATGCACAGGCCAATAGATGTTCAATTTCTTGACTGAGCACATCTATTGAGTTAATAACTACTAAAACTGAAGCTATCTTTCTAAGTCCATTATTTTCCTTATCTTTTAAATTTTGGGAATTGGGCATCCTTAATTACCCTTTCTCCTATCTCCAATATTATCTTACCTTGGACTGAGCCAGATTAAAATGGAATTGGGAAATATTTAAGAAAATAAATTAAACTACAATCGGACAGTGGTTTTCTAAGTCAATATGCAGCCTACAAGATGCTTAGTGTCACCCACTCTACTTGAGGTTCATGTTGCTAGTCTACAAGGCTAGGCAAGAAGTTGTTGTCAAGGGTAATACTAGGTTATTGGTTATAATACGCTAACAGACTTCTCTATCCCCCCACTCCCATCTCCAAAAGATTTGGATCACAGTATATAGATGCTATATTGACTGTCAGTGGCTAAACAACACTGTCCTTTCTCACATATTACCCCTTTCAAATGGTTATGATCAGCCATTGTTTATAACATATACCACAGAATAAAATAAGAACTCCAATGAAAACAAGGAGAGCAACAATGGCCTATGGTGTATAAATTACCAATCCACACATTAGAAATACAAACATTAAATGAGACATTCCTTGCTTTCAAGATACTTAAGTCTATTTTGGAGGTCAAGTTCATGATGGACAAGGAACAGATGAATTCAAAAGCTAAATGAGGAACTCTGTACCGACTTCTGGGGTTCACCTTTGTTTCTAGAAGGGTCAATCCCAATTTAGATATTGTCTTTTTTTAACCAAGGAAATTGACCTATTAACACTTTTAGACATTATTATAAAGGATTATGTTTTTAATGTATTTATTAGAAAAATGAGGCATACTAATGAAGTATTGGTAGTACCAAAAATTAGTTCAACCATTCTATAGAAAGCAATCTGAAGAGATTTGAATAAAATGACTAAAATTTCTGTATCCTTTGAACCAGAAATTATAACGCTAGGTAAATACCACAAGGAGATCAATCACAAAAACAGGAGACATATATACAAAAGTATTTATAGCCATACATTTTATAGTAGTAAAGAACTGGAAAGAAAGTGGAGTGATGGTAAAAAAAAAGTTGTGATACATAATGGTGATGGAATATTATTGCACTACAAAAAATGATGAATGATATTACATAGAAGCATGTACAAATTTACATGAACTAATGCAAAGTAAGCAGAACCAGAAAAACAGTGTTCACAACAGTGTAAAGTGATAGAACAATAAACAATAAAAAACTGAATTCTACAATATTTCACCAACCAAGCTCTTCTCCAAAGAAGACATGTAGGAAGGTTCCTCTTCCTGATTCTCTGTAAAGTATGGGGGTGTTGTAAGTGAGGGAATATTGCATATATAATGCTACTTTTTAAAAATATATTTAACTTAATTTTTCCCTTCATTATCACTATTATTAATATTATTTAAGAAGGCTTTACTCTCTAGGAGGGAAAAGGATACATGAGAAAATGCTGGTGATGTAAAACTAAATAAATCAATACAATTTTAAAGGACATTCCTAGAGTACCACATGGGCAACTAGGTGGCACAGTGGATAGGGTGCTGAGCCTAGAGTTAGGAATACCTGACTATATTTCAAATTCAGCCTCAAATGCTTAAGTGTGATCCTAGGCAAGTCACTTAACCTTGCTTGCTTCAGTTTCCTCAACTGTATGGGCTAGAGAAGGAAAAGGCAAACCACTCCAATATATTTGCTGAGAAAATCCCTAATAGTATCACAAAGAGATAATTTGAAGACAATGTAACAAAATTGTACCACATAGAACACAGTCGATGATAATTGTTGGTGACATACCATTTTCCATAATTTTGTTGTATAGTCAAAGACCTTGCATCTGATACTTATCTGTGTAACTCTGGGGATATTAATTCACCTCTCTGGGTCTCAGTTTCCTTATCTGTAAGATGGAGTTGAACTACATGATCTCTATCCTTTCCAGCTAGAAACTCATTATCCTAAATTTGCAATGTTATGTGAAACGTTTTCCTCTAAATAACTGGATTTAAATTAAGTCTTGTAGAGAATTTGGTATTGAAAAATAAATAGTTCTACATCAGAAACCAATATAATTTTATACATGTAAATATTAATAAAGAGGCATTACTCTCTGCTTTGCCAAGTAACTTTCCACTTGATTTGCATCTACAATCTTTAATGAATTGTCTTTCCCATTAGAATGGGAGCTCCATGAGAGCAGGGATTGTCATCCTTTTTATTTATATCCTAGCTCCTAGCATATTGCTTTGCACATAGAAAGCACTTAATAAATAATTTATTCATTTATTCCAATTTACCAGTGATACTTTATCCAGATTTAATGATAAGAATGTGATGATTCCATAAAGAAGTATAGACTTCCTAATACTACTTCCTAATATTTCCAAAATAGATTTGCCTACTACTTTAGTCATGGTCAGTGCATTGTGTATTTATAGTCACAACCTCCCCAAGTCTCAGTCACCTCATTTATAAAATAAGGGAGTTAGACTAAGGAACCTTTGAGGCCTCTTGTAGCTCTAAGTCCATGATATTTCCATCCCTGATCGTGCCTAGCACAGTGCTGAAGCACAGAGTATAATATCCTCAAATACTTGTTAATTTCTGGATAAAAAATTTTCCTACAAAAGGAATAGGCAGGGGATGGGGGAAGGAGAGAAGGAAGGATAAAAGGAAAATATCAAAGCTATACCCTACTCCTTCCTTTTCACCCATCTCTTTTTTGTCGTATTACCCGCTCTATGTCCTAAGTCTATGTCAGTGGCATTTAGGAGGCATTGAATACTCCAGCTGTCAGCACTCAGGACTAAAGAGTTTATAGACTCCTAATCTAAACTATATATAGGATGCAATTAGGTTTGTATATAATATTAAAATAAGAATTTCACCCTTGAATTTATTAACTCATACTTCATAATTTTTCCTTAAAAAAAAGCTTGTAGACTTTGAAGAAAAAACTAAAATAAAAAATGTTATTTTATCTCCAATAGAGATGGCAACAGATAATGTTACAGAAGTAAGTCAATGAAAGTGGACAGTAAATATAGCAAACATTTAGAAATTAATTGACAGGTAACTTAATTAAGAAAAGATTTGGTGCAGTCACCTGTGTAAGATGCAGATATTAAGTAGATAGAGAATTTAGCAACATGTTGTCCAGAATAACAAATCAATTTGACTTCTTGTCACTGAATGAGGATCAATTTCAAGACACTAAATGTATGAAAAATGCATTATGAATCAACATTGTGGTTAATCGAAATGTACGTGGATGAGGCTAAACTGGTGTTTATTTCTTCAGTGTATCTCACACTAGATCAATAGTCACTTAAGGGCATTAAAAATGTTTTGTTATGAAACATCCTAAGTTGGTTCTCAAGCAAAGGAGAGCCATGTTACAAGTAATACCCAAAGAGTACTAAAGGATAAATAGAAATAATTCTCTTATAACCAGAAAGGACACTTGACAACATTCTCATTCTAAATTGCGTGTAACAAAAGGACCGAAGCATTACACTTAAAAACAACACATGGCATCAGTAGCAAAGCAAAGACTGAAGTTATGTCCTGTGTTTCAAATACAATACTTCCCTCCCTGCCACAACAGCTAAATTCTTTTCATCAATTCAGGGACATAATGTTTCTGTTATGAAGAACTAGAGAAGGGGATGCTTTGAGAAGTAACTGGTTTTCCTTCGCTTGAAGTTTTTAAGCAAAGGCTAAGCTGTCGTTATGTTGTGGATTTCACAGAAACACTTCCTAGTCAGATATGAATTGGATGAGTTGGCCTTTGAGTCCCCTTCTACCTAAAGGAAGGATAGGATTTATTAACCTCGCACTGAAACATTTTATAAATATTATCTCATTTTGTTACGGTTGTTGATCCTTCTTTCTCAGAGAAGACCTATTATTTCATTTGATCATTACTACAACCCTTGGAGACAAGTGCAATTATTTTTCCCATTTTGCAATTGCAGAAACTGAGGCAGGCACTTACTTAGCAAATGCCTGAGGCTAGCTTCAAAGGTAGGTTTTCCACACTCCAGGTCTAGTGCTCTAGCCATATCCTAAAACATCTACGTATTTTGCCTATGTGGTGTGATTTAACTCTCTTCTTACCCATTCCACTGTAACCCCACCCAAAAAAATCTAAAAGAAAAAGACTCTAGTTGTTCTGCATAAATAAGACAGAAGAAAGTACTGTGAGGTGAAGGGTTGAGGTTGGAGGGGAGGAGTTTGATTTTCAAAATCCTTCCCAGGTTTCAAATGGTCTGAAATTCATTCCTTGGATTCCTAACCCTTTCCTGTCTGAGACAACTGAAGGCTGCAAGATGGAAGTGGTATACTCTGTCCAAGGTACCCCCATCACTGTTTTCACAATCTTTTGAAACCTCCAAGGACTCAACAAGCGTTTTTCATTATTTCTAGTGTGCCCTCAGACTTCTCTCCACTTTCTCTTCATTAAACCAAAAGCTCTTACTGCTTTAACGTTAGTTCTTAATGCACACCCCCTTCATTACACTGCCCCCCACACTTTGCCAAAATACCAGCAGTAAGGTGGCTGACACCTTTACAAAGGAATGGTAAACACCTGCTCCTTCCGCTCCTCCCTGCCCTCAGCCTCTGGCCTACAGCTGATCCTTCTTTCCCATTTAGCCCTATAGCACCATCAAGTTCTGACACAGGATGAATTAATGTATGTAAAGCCCTTTATAATTGTAAGGTACTTTCATCACATGGACAAATCCCCTAAATTATTGCACAAAACTGCATTGCTTCCTCACCCTCATCCATGTTTTGTGTGCCCCACCCCCTGCATTCAGCTCAGTCAGATTTTCTCTTTTTGCTGAAATCCTCCCCTGCCCCCAGAAACAATTTAGGTGTTAACTTACACCCCCAAATACTGAGTATTACTGGCTTATCTGAGCAGTACACTAACTCTCACCCCAGCTATGGAACAGCTTTCATTCATATGCATTGTGGAAGTACTACCAAGGCATCAAAACAGTCTACCCAGGTCTGAGTTTTTGATTTGATTATCTACCTTAATCCTATTAGACACTGATCTTTTAAATAGCAAGAAAACTGCTGACAAAACGTTGCTGCAAACACTAAAAATTCCCTATGTGGAGAGAATTTAATTTCACAATTAGCTGCTATGGAGGCTGAGGTTTGATTCATTTAACTATTGATTTGGGGGCAAACTTCAAACAAAAGTGAAATGCAATCAGTGTCTTAAAAATTAAACCTTGTCTGACTTCATGGAAGCTTAGTAGGATTAGCTGACCTCTTGCTCTTTCATTCAGGAATCTGGGGGCACTGTAAGGTCCCTTTGTTTGGAAACTGGTCATATTATACTAGTTCAAATTTTCAGTTCCATTTGAATGAAAAATGAAATAAATATTCTAACTTAAGGGCAGCACTTCTAATTTCAGTTAATCAGCAAATATTTTTCCCATGACCATCGTATTCAAGGCACTATAGGAATTTGAGGAGGGAAAAGACTTCACCTCTTTCTTTGAGAAAGGCATATACTCACAGAAAAGGAATAAACATACTTATACTATATATGTCAACCAGAAAGATTTATATTAAAATTGTTACTTTTTTCATCTTCAATAACATCCCAAATTTCATGGCTCAGCTAGCAAAATTTCCAGCATGGATGTGTAACTCCTTAAGAAGCACTATTTTCACAACTAGAATTGTGCATTAGTATTCTGTAAATACATATTGCATGAATAAGGCAGTATGGTATAATGGAAAGAGTCTCAAACCTGGAGTCATTAAGATTACTAGAGTTGGGTTTTAACTCTTATAAATAACAGCTTTGTGACTGAAAGCAAGTTACTGAGCCTCAGTTTTTCCTCATCTGTATCCCAGGAATGAAAATAATTACACAGAATTGAAATGGCAGCTATTAATGACAATAAAATAAAAATAATTTGTCCTGAAGCAAAGATTTTATATGTCAAAAACTTTTCTCTTCTAAAGATCGCCTAGTGGTTTATTTTTTTAAGTGTCTCTTTTTCACCCTCTTCTATCACATGAATAAATTAGAAACAAAGGAAAAAAATCTTATTATATGGTCAAGTCCAAATCTGAGACTAACCCCTACAATAGTGAAAGACAAAACTAAACTAAAACTGAACTAAAGCCAGCAATAATTGCTGCTCTTAGGTTGAAAATCAAAACAACTTCCCCTGGTTTTTCTCTACAACTAACTGCTCCCTCCCTCCCCAATCCCTCCAGTCCCACCCAGTCTCTCACCTTATTGTGCCTTCTTCTGTCTTAATTATGTAAGTAGTAGCCTACTCTACAAGGGGTGACTTCATGAGCCAGGAAGGTTCCCGCCTCAAACAATTCTTCTCTCACCTCAGGCTTTCCCCACCCACTTACCAATACCCGCAGTTCTACCAACATTGAAGCTGGCCAAGCTTTTCATTCCATAAAGGAAACTAGTTATTATAAAGGAGATTAAAACCTAAAAACATTTGAGAGAACCAGTGACAAATTCAAGCCAAGCTGTAAGTTTAATTAACGTTATTAGAGTCTTTTCTAGGAACAGGTTTAGGTAAAGGGAAGGAGCACCGGGCCACAGAAGCAAGATTGTCAGGGAGGCATCCAAGAGGAACTTGTTTCCATCACAATTCTGCGCAGGGATGGCCGCGGTGGGCTAGAGAGTTCCTCAAGAATTCACCGAGTTTTAGCTTCTTCTTTAGGATAAAGGGAAATGAGAACTATTTGAAATATAGCCATGATTATTCTGCAATATACCAACCCTTTAGCTTTCTAATGTTGATATTTATTGTTGCAGAAGCACATGAACACTTGTTAGTTTTCTGACACTTTTAAAAAGTTATAAAAGGACAAAAAAAAGAGCTATAAAGCTATATAGCATTAAAATGGAAGTGGTAAATAACTACATTATTTTTTTATCATAGAATTTTTTTAAAAGTCTTTGTTACATTTTGCATACTATATGTGCAACCCTAAGTATTTGGTTCATATTGCTTATGGAGTATGGTAAATACCCTGGGACAATTCATTTCTACAAAACCATGCTTTCCCTCCCCCACTCCTTCCCTCTTGAAAGTGCCAGTAAATGACTGTAAAATGTGTGTTACTTCTCAGAAAATCAATGATAATTGTTTGGAATTTTCTGATATTTTTACAGCTCTCAAGCTCCTAGTTTCTCCTCAGTTTTATTCCCAAGATTTCTTAAGGTGTTTTTTTTTGGGGGGGGGGGGAATTTAACCATTTAGCGATTAAAGAACAGAAAAATTGCCATGGACAAATGAAAGGACATGTGGAGGCACAAAGACACATTTGTAAGAGTGGGGAGGGGAGACAGAGAGAAAGTCAGAGACAGAGTACCAGAAACAGGACAAACAAATACTAGCATTCGGTGTTCCTTAAATTCTGTACCACTGATCTCAGGGCTGAATTTTCTTTTAGAGAACGAGCGAAATGAAGAGTGACATGTATAAGCCAATGTAACTTTCAAATGGTCACTTCTTAAAAGTCATTTAATGGACTTAAATGCAATTTAATGAAAATTTGTCTGATCTCTGAAACCTCAGTCTTTATTTTTGTACTATTTTTTTTAAGAAATACCAGCATTTTCAAGATTCTCTGACATCTTGAGTGCAGTGCTCATGTCCGTAGTGTGATTGTATAAAGTGGTGGGTTTTTTGTTTTTTAAATGAGTATACCTTTTAATCACAGAACTTCATCCAAGTCAAAGGATTTTTTTTAATCAATATTTTAATTGAAATAGAAAGACAAAGAAAATCATGCCATTTGGGACACTTTCTTTCTTATAGGCAATTTAAAACAGGTTGGATCAAGAAACTTCCTTGCCTCCCTCTGAATTTTCCCTATAATAAACTTATTTTTTTAATTTGTCATGTGTTTATTTTTGTTTGATGTTCTGGGAAAATGACCAAGGAGATGGGGACATCAGATTTTCAAAAAGGAGTACTTCTGTTTCTCAGTAACAAGTGCTGACCAGGACAAATCAGCATCAAACACATAGGACTGATGCAAAATAGACATTTGCTGCCCTCTTTTGGAATAAATAATGGAACGATGCAATAAATGCGGTTCCCTATTTTTCCTATTGTCTGCTTTCCACCATCACCACATCACTCAGCAAACAAAGGGCTGTGGCCCTAGAAAGTAGAAAACTTGCAAAGGATTCTATTAGGTTCATTTTTAATATAATGACATACATGCAAAAAAAAAAAAAAGGCAAAGTCCTTTTAATGAGGCAGTGGCCTAATCACAAATGTAATATAATTAAAGCTGTTCTGAATGCTATATTTCCAAATTAAATGGTTCCTCCCCCATGGGGAGAGTAATTTCCTAATTAATATTTGGAGTATTATTGAGCCTTAGACAAGATTGCAATTAAATAAATGTTTGTGAATTTGTGGTATGGATCAAAGAATTAATGGTCTTCAATAAGGCTGAAATTAAAAAACTGTTAGATTCATCTTGATAATGAAAGAACACTGAGGGTTCAATAATCATGAGTATATTTAGATTCAGCTTTGTTGCAACATAAATAAATGTGTAACTGGTGCTCATGTTGTCTGATGAAACTACATAAATCCATTTATTTCTTGGGGAATTTGAAAATATACTAGAATCTTGTTATAAGGCTTATTGTTGCAGAAATTCCTATGTGATTGACATCTCTCTCTAAACAGATCAAATACGTACGGCAAAATCCATATATAGCACCCATAGGTTAGTCCTGTCTCCTGGTACCAACATTATTAAGGGTTTCCATAGTATTAAAAAAAAAAAAGTTGGGTTATATGCTACGGATGCATCATATTCAGAACCAGAGGTGTTGGGGAGGTTTATTTATTTTATTTAAAAGTCCAAGATTCCCATGGGATCCTATGACAAGCGCAACTCATAGTTAACTATCCTGGTTTGAAAGGCCCTGCTTCTAATTGGGCTGTAAGATAAAAGAAATATTTCTAAGGACTTGGTGGTGCTTAGCACAAGACTAGCAGGTTACATGGGTTGGCCTTGGATATAATGCTAATTATTAGAAATCCCCCTAACTGCTTAAGAAAGGCTTCCTTATGAGCCTAGAGTGGACATCTTGAAATGATTTCCAGGTAAATCAAGAGGCTTCACGATGATGAGGTTACTAAATAATGATTGATTGGACAGAGTTGTTGGACAGAGATAGATTTCTTCCTATTGCTACATGAGAACATAGTGGGAAGAAAAGTGTGTGTCATTGAAGCTGTTAAAGCTTAAAACAACACTATGACTTTTGGAATACCCTGTATAATACTTATAAAGTTTGTGAAGCTCTTGACGTCCATTTTATCTAATTCAAGCCTCACAATAACTCTGAAGGAAGCACTACATGCATTGTTGTCCCCATTTTACAGTGGGAGAAACTGGGCTGGAGTGGTTAAGTAATTTGCCTGGGGTCACAGTGAACATGGGTTCAAATATAGGCCTTTTTGTCTTTGGGCACTATAAGCTATACCAGGTTACTATAAAAAAACTCATTTATGGTTTTGCTCTAAATAACAAGACATGTGGCACAGTGGATAGAGCAGGCCAGGAGTCAAGAAGACTCATCTTCCTGAGTTCAAATCTGGTCTCAGACACTTGCCTGCTATGTGACCCCTGAAGAGGTAACTTTACCCCATTTGCCTCAGTTCCCTCGTCTGTCAAATGAACTGGAGAAGAAAATGGCAGCAGTAGCTTAGCTAAGAAAATCACAAATGGGGTGAAGAAGAACTCGACAGGACTGAAATGACTAAACAACAAAAAACAAAAGAGAGAGTGTGGTATAGTGAAAAGAGCAAAGGCCCTGGAGTCAGAGGATCTGGGTTCTGTTCCTTTCTCTGTTCCTATATGAGTGACCATAGACAAGTGACCTAACCTCCCTGGATCTTAGCTTCCTCATCTGGAAAATGAGTATACCGGACTAGGTGACCTCTGAGGTTACTCTCAGCTCAACATTTATTGTCCCAAAATGCTAACCACTAGAGATGAAAACGGAAAAACTGCCACCAAGTATCCCTGAACAATGATTTCAGTGTTTCTAAAAGAAGGCAATTCTCTGCCATATTCAGTGTCTGTAGGAAAACAGATATGAAAAAAATGTATTATGAACTCAGAAGAATCTATATACTTCGGAATTATAATCAATAGGTTTTTTTATATTGAATGTAAATTCCTCACAAAGTAATATCTAGTTCTATTGTGTTACATTTGCAACTCAACAGCAAATAAATCAATTCATTTCCTGTGATTTTTTTAGCTGCCTGAATTGAAATGCTAATGAATGTTTGTGAACTTACCAAGGCTTATATGGTTCAACTCAGACATCTTAAAAATAGCATAAAGACATCAATTCAGCTGTAAATCTACCACTGGGGGAAAAAAATGAAAGATTTTTTCTTTCAATCTGGCTACAAACCAACATTGTAAACCGATTGACAAAGGTTTACATTACAAAGAAGAACTAATTTCTGGGTTGCCTTCAGGCTATAAAACAGGGCAATTCAGTGTAAATGAAGTCAAATGATACGGTCCAATGATGAGTCAAAACATACAGGTGCAGCTAATTATATTGGATATTGCAAATTATGTTTAGATCTATAGACAAAGAATTTGCCCAATTGTACACAACAAAATTAAATAGACTTGTCTAGACAGAATGATGTCACAGCATATATGCCCTATCATAGACAGGAATCTAATGAAAATTTCTGAATGCATTATTAAATAAATTTCCCTATCTGTGTCTTCATTTCAATTTTCACCATAATTACTAATTAATTTCATCATTTATACTGGTAATTTTGCATTAATGTTAACTAGTTTAAAGAAAGTACTATTATAAAAAAAAATCACAAATAATGTATAAAATTCACCAATTTCCCCCATTGTAATCAAGCAGGGAAGGGTCTTGCTTGAGGGCTATTTTTCACTTTCTGGGGACGTGTATGGTATGTAGAATATCCATAGTTCAGGAATTGCTGAAGGAGTGGCAAGTGGAAAAAGTTTCAGAATCCCTGGATAGGCTAACAATAACAATGGATTGGTACTTATAGAATCACAGAATGAAACTGGAAAGCATGGACCTCAGAAGCCATCTAGTGCAATTTTCTCATTACAAATGAGGAAATAGTCTCTGAGAGAGATTAAATAATTCACTCCAAGTAACAGAGGGGTACAGCTGTTAAAATGGCAGTCTTGGAGTCAAGAAGACCTGAATTCAAATTCAGCTTCAGATACTTACTAGTTATGTGACCTTAGGCAAGTCATTTAACCTCTGTTTGCCTGAGTTTCTTCATCTGTTCAATAGTGATAATAATAGCACTTATCTCTTAGGGTTGTTTTAAGGATAGAATAAGTTAATAAGAGTAAAGTATTGCTCACAATGCCTGGCACATAGTAAGCAATATATAAATGCCAGCTATCATTAGTAAGGGGTCACCTACATATTGAACATCAGAAGCAATATTTGATCCCATATCCTCTGAGGACAGAATGGAGTTTGAATCTAGACTGTACATAATTATTCCCTACATAGACTTATCTAAGTCATTGCCTCTGTAGAGATGTTAGAGCTGTTTCTGAAGTTCATAGGAAATATAAAACATATGTATAACACAGACCATACTGGCCCCCACTACCTGAAGTTAGATTCTACCTTTTCACCCAGGGAGACTTGGATCTCTTAGTCATAAATATACAAACTTACTCCCTCGGCACATGGGAGGTCTAACCCCCTTCCTCTCTTAAACCACCTCAGTCTCTGGGGAAGAATGAGATAAAGTTCATAGCTTAGCTCCAATTTCATAGAGCATACTCTCAGTTCCAAGTCCAAAACCCCTAGACAGGCTCAAGTCTCAGACACCCTGGCTTATCAGGGAGGGTTTCCATACTGGGATGGCTGGTTGGCTCCATCATCCCACCTGAAATCCTGGCTCCAAGGTTTCAATGGCTTAAACTAAAAGGTTCCATGAGAATTATCTTCAGTACCAGAAACTGAAGACAAACCACACAGAACAGTAACAACTTCCTCCTCCTCCTACCTCCCTGCAGCCGTTTCTTGGAGCAAGTGTAAAAAGGAGTAAGGGAAGAAGTCCTTCCCCTCTCAGCCTTTCAGTTCATGGCATTCTCTCTGTAGATGAATGTAGCCAGTGTGAAATTCACAGTGCCCATGGTGGCCATGAATATACCAGCACAATTGTGAATAGTGAAATACAATAGACTTTCCACATGGAAGACAGAACCAAAACATTTATTCAAGCACCAAAAGCCAAAGCCATCATAGTAACAAAAATCTGTACGCGGTAGCAATGCAGAGAACAATACAGCCCCAAGACTCCCCTCCCCCCAGGCTTCTCACAAACCAGCTCCATTAAACAAATCACAAGCAGTCTCTCTTAAACAAAATCACAATCACTTTCACTCACACTAGCCAGCAACCTGCATCCTTCCTAGCTCTGACTGATCTTTGACCCATTTTCTCTCAACTCTGCTCTAGGTCTGCCTCTTCCTGTTCTACCCATTCAGCAAACTCTTCATACTACAGGCTCCATGTGACTCAGACTCATGTGACCCTGGCTTCCAGGCAGGTTACATGGGCCTATTAATGAATATGAAAGATTTTCCATTTAAATTACATTACTGTGAACTGGGCATCTTCTCTGTCTGGGCTCAGCAAAAAGTGATTGACAAAAAAGAGCAGTCAGAAGATCAAGTTGTTAATTCTGGCCAGTTTTAAGGACTCAAGCTGTCAATCAAAGGAGGTTGCCCTTAATCATGTGGTAGGGGATACAATGTCTCTGTATTAGGCAACCTTATTCTTTTTAATTTGTTTTTAGTTTATGGAATAAAACAAGCATTTTCCTAGCACTATATAATAAAAAAGATGGCTACACACAAAACTGTAAAAATATTATGAACAATTTGCTATTCCTTTTAAATATATAAAAAGTTATCCTGTAAATTTTTTTCACCGCTCCTCCCCCGTCCTAGAGATGGCTACCATTATACACAAACAGTATAGATACGTAAAATTTTTCGATACATCTACTTCAATTCTTTCTCTGGATGCTGATAGCATCTTTCTTCATGTGACCTTTGTAGGTAATTTAGGTATTTATAAGAGTCAAAATGACTTATTCCCTCAAAGTTTTTCTTAAAACAATACTGCTGTTAATGCATGCAATATTCTCTTGGTTCTGTGCATTTCACTTTTCATTATTTCATGAAATCCTTTCTATGTTTTTCCAATATCATTGAGCTCAATTTTTCTTATAGTATAGCATTATTCCATCACAATCATATACCAAAACTTATTCAATCATTTCCCATTTGATGGGCATTCCTATAATTGAAACTGAACATTTTCAGTAGCTCCTCATGGCACCTAGAACTGGGTATGTCCAGACATGTTAAATATAAATGCCACTTATCTTCATCATTTGCAAAAGTTTATTGATTATGTTTGGAGTTGGTACTATGGGGAAGACGTCCTAAATAACCAAAGATAAAACCTGGGTCACCCAAGATGTATAATCAAAGTTTCTTAGATAAAGCAATCATGATAATACCTCACATTTATATCGGGTTTTAAGGTTGAAAAGCATGATACATTATCTCATTTGAACCTCAGAACAGCCCTGTGATTTAGGTACTTTTATTATCTGCGTTTTATAGGTGAGGAAACTGAAAGATTAAGCAACTTGTCCATTATCAATTTGAACCCAGGTGAAATCTGAACCCAGTTTTTCCAGTGAGCTAGTGTGGTAGCATAGGTAGAGCATTACATTTACTTAGGAAGATATTTTTTCAAATATCGCCTCTAATGTTTACTAACTGTGTGATCCTGAGCAAGTCACTTTAACTCTCTGCTCTTCAGTTTCCACAAATGCAAACGGAAAAACTTTGGCCTCTAAGATCCCTTTGAGGCACTCTGCAATCCTCAGGATTTTCTGATTTTCTAATTTCAGCACTATCCTCAAGGCAAAATGGCCTCCCCAAACAAATATCATCCCCTACATTGTTTTTATCAATCTGGACCATTTTCTTTCAGTTTGTTTCCTAGGGTTTGGGCAAAGAAATATCTATCAATAAATCAAACAAATAAAGCATTTGTTCAGGCACTGTGTAACACAGACCCCACCAACCCCTTCTCCCTGAAGGCCAGGTATGTTAGACTTCATCCTTCCCCTATGGAGATGTGGATCCATTAAAGAGATTGAAGGTTGTCTAGACTTTCTGCAAATGGCTCTAGCCCCTCTCTTTGGTGTTCTCTCAATTGTAGGGAGTGGTCCCATATACGCCAATTCCATTAAACCACTGATAGTTGCATTAGCCTTTACTCAGAAATATTTACTTTCAAAGATATAGTCATAAATACACAAATTTATTCTCCCAGCACATGGAAGGCATAACCATCCCTCCCTGCTTATATTATCTTAGTCTCTGGGGAGAGGAAGTGAGATAGTCTTTGTCCTCAAGGAGAACATTCAAGCTGACAGGCAGAAAAGAAGAAGAGGATCGTTGATGGTGGATTAAACAGAACACATCATATTAGTTTTATATTTTTATTCTTATTACACAGTACAATGCCTTGAACATAATAGGTGCTTAATAAATATTTGTTAATTGATTATTTGGTGAACTGATTTAAGAGACAGAAGACATAGTGGAAGCATGTGATGGTGATTTAGAAAGAACAAATTGAGAAGCATGGGATGATTGGGGATAAAAGAAGGAAGCAAAGAAGTAAAGAATAGCCATATGGTAGGAGGAAAAGCCAAAATTATTTTGGATAAAGTCATACCATCACTATTCCCATAGCTTGCTCTAATGATGAAAGATTCTTTGAGGCCCTGGGAGAGTCTGTCCAAGCAATGTAGCAAGAATTCACAAGGGGAGTATTTTTTTTTCAATTGTAGCATTATGATGATTTTATCAAGAAGTTTAACCCCTATAAATTAATTACCCCAAATGGAGACCAAATGAACCTTAGTCAGCAAACATCTAACTTACTTGCCAAACAGAACGAGATGGCTGCCAAAAGCAATACTGGCTTAGCATATAAATTTGTTTGTAAAAATCTTATGAGAAAAGAATGATGGACAATTGTAAGCAGAGTTGTCTCATAAAGTAGAGACAGGAAGCGGAAAGTAAATCCAGTTTAAAGAAAACTTGGCAAGAGCCATAACAAAGCAAACTCATCCCAAGGGCATTCAATGATAAAATGGAAAGAGAACTAATATGGAAGAATGAAAAAAAAGCCATAAAAAAATCATTATAACAAATTGCTTTCTCCATCAGGTAGGGTGGACCTAGATATAGCAATTTTAGATATACTAATAAAGGAGATAGAAAAGATACCAATGAGAACAAAAATGGGAAGCCTTAAAGGGAGTCAGATTGGACCAAGCAAATATAAAGGACATCTGTACTGAAGTCAGTGGCAGTTATGAGGGAACTGAGGGACTCAAATTAAAAGGAATCTGAGAAAAGAAAAAAGAGCAAATACATGGAAGAAATCTCAAAACTTAATGGTACTGAAGAAGTTGATTAAAAGATCGTTAAAACTATTGACATATTCACCTTCTCCTCTTTATGTCAAATCTTTATGAGAATTATCGATACATGCATTGAGGACACACTCTGTGAGGGAATCAGTACATAACAAGTAGGCTTTCTTACAAGCAATATTAAACAATGGATTGAATCTTTATCATTTCATAATTAGTTGAAAGATATAAAGAATATAAAATCCCATTGTATTCAGGGTTTGTTGACTATAAAAATGAATTTGATTGGGTAGAACAAACCATTGCTTTGTGGACATTTTACAGCATTTTCCATTCACACATCAAAAGAATTTCAATATCCCTTGGAAAATATAATAATAGAAATAGCCCTGTTTAGTTGTCTTCCCATGATAAACATCAGGGAGGTCTAAGCTCATCAAAAATATTCAGCACTATCATGGAAAATGTCCAGCACAGAATTAAGGTCAGAGAAGATTTCCCCATGGATAGTGTGGCCTTCCAGATGCTACTGTTTGGGGATGGCATTGTACTAATTGCTTCCAGATCCAGAATATTACAGAGATCTGCAGTCTCTTGAAGGAGTTTGACCTGTTCAGGAAAAACCAAGTAGATAAAGAAAGTTTATTGCCCATACTTCAACCTGCATTTGGATGAACCAGTTCATCGGGTGTTTATCTGGGACAGATAGTACAGATGAGCAGCGAATTTGCCTGAGAGCTGAACAGAAAGATGATGATTTATTGATACTGGAAAATTACAGGATTAAAATGAAAGCAAAAGTTCATTGTTTTAATGTAAACATTCTATCACAGTTGCTATAGGACAGTGAGATAGGAAATAATCTATCTCTGAAGAATTAAGAGTGACTATTACACAGAAGATAATGGAGGGACACATGGTGAGTATAAACAACATATCATAAATATAGACCTGGAAAGAACCTCAAAGGTCATTGGAACCAACCACCTTACTTTATAAAAGAAGAAACTGAAACTAAAGTAAATTTAAGTAAGTTGAGTGACTCAGTCAAAGTCATTGTAAGGCCAAGCAAAGGAGAATCTTATGCTGCTTTTTTTTTTTATTATAAGTGTTTCTGATTGAATAATGTGATTAAAGAGGATCTTTCCCACCCATTGTTTGGCCTGTCCATTGAGGGAAGCTTGATTAGGGGAGTTGTTTTGTAGAAGGGTCCCAAGTATTTTTCCTTTTTCTATTTCCTTTTACTATTAAGGCACTGGGTCAGAGGGTAATGCCCTCTGGCTCTGAGAAGTATATAAATACTCTGAAGGTGAGGTTTTACTTTGGGGCTTACTAACTGAAAGTGTTTGCTTGGCCAGAGGAGGACTCTGGGAAGCTGCTAAGGAACCACCCTCCCCATTTGAAAACCCAGATGTTGTGCTTCTCTCTCCCTGGTAACTATGGTCAGACAGTTGGACCTGTCTGTTGAATTGTGATGTATGTGTCGATTATGGTCAGACAGAGGAAGCCATGTCTGTTGATCTTTGATGTCTCTGTATTTTCTCCGAATTTCAGAGTGCTGACTTTTTCCCCTGACCTAGTTGAATGATACATGTGCTTGATTAAAATTATTGTTAACCCCTCAAAAGTTGCCTTTCCTTTTAGAGAAGCAGATCAAAGAAGCTGTGGTATCAGGTCCCCCTGTGTATGCCAAGGTGCTTACTGATACTGTCATACAGGTAGAAAACATCAGAACTGAAATTTGAACTCAGGCCCTCTGACTTGAAAACAAATTACTCTTTTCTGAGAACTATACATCATCATATAATCAAAGAGGAACTCCAAAGAAAAATTAGAGTAAAAGATGTCATCAAAGAACTATATCATAATAAGAAAAGATAGGCTGATTACATGAGACATGTCAAGTAAACTGCCAAGATGATTCAATGATACCACTAGAATGTGAGGAGAAAGTGAGGAAGGCACCAGCCTATTGGGTGGACCTCCTATGGTAAACCTCTTGGAAGACATGAACAAGAGTCACACAACATGGAAAGGCAGGGTTAGGTTGTGTTTTGTATCACTAGAAGGGACTCTTTAGAGTCAACAGATCAATTAGAGAATTGATTCCAATTCCAGAACCAACACAACCAACATGCCTGGATGTATATGTGCTAAAATGTAAGTACTTTGAGGGAAGGAATGATTTCATATATATTTTTGTCTTCCTAGGACACAGCTTAGTGCCTGGAACATAATAAAAACATAATAAATGTGTGCTAAGTTAAAATAGTTTGCATATGTTGCATTTGAAAGTAAGAGTTCTAGTGGATTTTCTCAGTTTAGAATTAAAAAGAAATTGTCACAGGGTCAAGAAGCTTAAATCTTCTGTGCAAATATCTGAAAGAGCAGCAGCCTACTGAGACGGGCAACCAGTGTCATTCAATTTTTGGCTCACATTTGTAGCACAGAAATAAAATAGCTTGGACTGATTATGTATTGACTTTCATTGCAGTTCCAGGTTTAAGACTGAGGCCCTTTTTCATCATGTAAAATTAGCCAGTGGAGTTTTGCTGAAGGAGACTAATATTCTCACTGATCATATGATTACTGAAAAAATTAACTTACATTTTTGGACCGTATCCTCTTCCTCAATATGACAAATTTTGATCAATCCATATATAAACTGTAGGATTAGGCCCTGAAGAGGCCAACTTAAATATTGATGATGAATTGGTTAAATTAAAATACAAATTAACTGAATTAGACAGATCACAAGACTATTGAGAGAAAAATAACAATCTCTGTTTAATGGCACACTGAAGAAGTCACAGTGATAATAAGAAAATGAATTGACATCATCTAGGTTACCAGGTATTGTTTTCTCAAAGTGATTTCAGATTCTGAAAATCTGATAGCAACAATTTACCAGTAATCCATCTTTATATAGTAAGTACTGTAACACAAAGGATAAGTACAGCTAGGGAGACATAAATGCACATCACAGTCCTTCAAACACAAGGCAAATTCTGCTGACTCTGCCTC
The DNA here is from genome assembly GCF_028372415.1 of Notamacropus eugenii. Taxonomy (NCBI): domain Eukaryota; kingdom Metazoa; phylum Chordata; class Mammalia; order Diprotodontia; family Macropodidae; genus Notamacropus; species Notamacropus eugenii. The sequence goes on along the minus strand of NC_092875.1, from coordinate 410,410,857 downwards.
TTCCAGCAAAGCTATAAAAACACATGGGGCATTAGCATTCCTTATTTTAGAGATGATCTATTCTGTATGTGGCATACTGTACTGGAAGCTGCCTACAACATGTTGCTATGGTTATTGGCATGTCATTTTCAAAGCAACTCATCTTTCAGTTCAGTGTTGACTGCTGGCTGTTGTCCTCCCTCATTCATCCATGTGTTCCTTAGTATCACCTCTTTGAAGCATTGACTAATCCTACCCTGAATGCCATCTCTTACCTTCACTTTCAGGTATCAGCTTCATTTTCTTCTATGATTAATTCAAAGAAATTGGTTCTAGGGCAATGAATGACATCCTCAGAGGTTGAGCATTTGAAATTTGATCTTGTTACAATTTCCATTATGGCAAAGACTCATGTTTTTGCTAAGGGTCTCTAATCTACCATCTTAGAGAAGTAAATGGACTTGCTCATGTTTAAACAATTAGTGAGACAGTGTGCTACAGTATTAAAAGTTATTGGATTTGCTATCTGGATTTGGACCTGGATTTGAATGCTGGCTCCATTAATAGCTACCTAGAGCAAGTCACTTTCCTTCACTTTCCTCATCTATAAAATGAGGAGGCTGAACCTTGGGAGATATAATAATAGAAATAGATCTGTTTAATCATCTTCTGATGATAAACATCAGGGAGGGCCATGCTTACCAAAAATATTCAGTACTCATGGAAAATGTCCAGCACAGAGTCAAAGTCAAAGAAGATTTACCCATACATAGATGGTATGGTCTTTCAGATGCTTCTATTTGTGGATAAAGGTCCTTTCCATCTTGAAATGCATGACCTTAACAATCAGAAGTAGAATTTGACTCATCTTCACTCCAAGTCTAGCGTTGTATACTCTATGTCACATGGTTCCTCAATTACAAATAGTTTTTAATGAAGTTTTTCCAGAAGATGGATGAGACTTCACCAGAATATCTCATTTGCTTCCAGTTGGCACATCACAGTTTCAGAGAGCTTTCCTTTGGTCTAAGGGAAAAATTGTCACCAAAAAGCAAGCAATGAATCAATCTCTCAAACGATATTTATTGGCTACTTTGTGTCTAGACTATAGCTACTGTACTCTTGCTGGATCTTACTTATTTACCCCACAGTTAATCTCTGATCAATTACTTAGTCATTCAATTCATGAATGCTGAATTTAGAGAAATAAGGAACTATTTCCAGCCCAATGATGTTTGTAAAATTGTGTGACCATGTGACAACTTTGTTCATAAGAGACTGAAATATTAACTTCTTTCGACTGACTTCAATTTGCATCATGATACTGACTCAGCAGTCACAAGCAAGTTGCTTCCAAATATAGAACCATCAAACAAATCAATCGCACTAAATCCTGGCCTTAGGGATCAAGTAATGTAGAGGTTCTTAACCTTATTTGTGACATGGACTCATTTAGCAATCTGGTAAAGCCAGACTATGGGCCCCTCCCAAGACGAATATTTATTGCCTATATTAATAATTAAAGATTAGTGAAAATAAAGATGTGTTTTCTGTTTTTCCTGTCCAAGTTCCTGAACACCCAGAATTTCTCCATGAAACCACTGAGGGTCAATGAATCTCAGGTTAAGAACTCCCTGATCTCAAGTGACATATTCTTTCATATTTACAAATAAGTAAACTCATGCCTCAACATATTAAATGATTTACCTGCAATCTCATAGCTAATTGGTGTTAGAGTTAGAATTAGAATGCTTTATGGCAGAGCTGGCTTTCTTTGAGACCTATTTTAACTTCCATTTCTTTTATGTGGGTTTCCCTAATTTCTCTGTCTCTTTCTGTCTCTGTCTGTGTCTCTGTCTCTCTGTCTCTCTCAGTCTCTCTGTCTCTGTATCTCTCTGTGTCTCTGTCTTTATCTATCTCTGTCTGTCTCTGTCTGTCTCTCTGTCTGTCTCTTTCTCTCTCTCTCTTTGTATCTCTCTGTCTATCTCTGTCTCTGTCTCTCTGTCTCTCTATTTCTCTCCCCTGCCTCCCCACCCTCCCCACCACTGGAAGAGCCATCATCCCTCTTTGAATTTTGTGTTTTTTCTTCTGCATCCCTCCCACTTTACTTTGGATTTTCCTTATTTCTTTCCATGTGTTCATCTTTCCTGATTTGTGAAGTCCTGGAGGGCAAGGTTTGGCCTTACTCTTTTTGAATTCCCCTCAGTGCCTAGCACAGTGCTTTAAATAGTGAGACATCCAATAAATGATTCACGCAGCTGAATGAATTATAGAAAGACATTGTACTCTGCCAGGTGAATCATTTGTTTCTTAATTTTAAAGAAAGGAGTGTCCTGATTCATTTCATCACATTATCTTTTTTAATCCAGAATGTTTTTTTCTAGACACAACCTTGTGGATCTTTGTGGGAATTTTACTAAATAGCTATTTATATAACACTTTAAGATTTGCAAAATATATTCAATAAAAGTACCTGAACTGCTCATTACAACAACCCTTGGAGGTAAGTGAGAAAATTAAAATTGAGAGAGGTGAAATGTTTTGCTCTGAGTCACACAGCTAATAAATTCCTGAAATGAGATCCACATGCAGGTTTTAATATATATGAATATATGTGTAATTATATATATATACATATAAATACATACACAAATATATAGAGAGAGATATATATATAATATGACAAATATTAGATCACGTTTATATCCTCTCAGGCTTAGAAGCAGGGTCATACCAAAAAGAAAAAGAATCCTAGTTGTTGGAACCTATGTTCTTTCCCCTGCTACAGCTCCTTATCTAAAGGGAAGAAAATTCCTAAGTAATTGTCATCAGATGCTGATGATAGTGAAGATTATAGGGAAAGGGAGTGCAGATCAAATCAAACCCCCTCCCATTTAATTCATCCCAGAAGGAGATTACTTCACAGATGTATTTTTTTTTTCCCTTTTGCCTTACTGGCAGCAGATTGAAACACAATTATCCAGTCACTACACCTATGTGCTCCCACGCTTAATTCTCTTTTTCATGCTCAGAAATTTGTAAACAGAAATTTATTCTTGAATTATTGGAATAAGGATAGAGACTGGAACTTAAATTTCTTGGAGGAGGGAGTCCCTTGTAAGGAATTTCCTATAACAAAGCAAACTGGCACCTTCTCTGTCACTTAAGGCCTTTGTGGGTTGCCTAGACCCTAGAGTACTCGAGGGTTGTGACTTGCCTAGAGGCAGTATGTGCTAGAGTTTAGACTTGACTCTCTGTCTTCCTGACTTCAAGGCCGGTTTTCTATCCACTAAATCATGCTGCCTTTCCAAGTATTAAGGAAAGAAAAACTCCTTTCCTCTTTCTAGATTCTACCTTAGAGCTGGTAACTTAAAAACAGCACAAGGAAATTTAGAGCTTTTGTGTTTGTTTGTTTTTCTTACATCAAGCCTAAATTTGGGTTTGTAACATACCCATTACTCCTAGTTCTGACCACTGGGGTCAATTAGGGGGGGAAAAGTCTCATCCTTCCCTCTGCCACATGACAGCACTTCAAATTCCTTGTAGACAGAAATATCAAGTCCTCCCTAAAACTTCCTTTCTCCAGGCTAACTGGCTCCATTTCCTTATATCAATCCTGTGGCATGACCTTGAGATCTTTCAGTACTCTAACCATCTTCCTTAGAACCCTCTCCATTCTATAAATATACTTCTCTAAATATGTTGCAGGAAAATGAACATAACATCCCAGATGTGATTTAATCAGGGCAAGTTTATGACTACCCTCATTCTGTAATCTCTCAATGTAATATCGGATCATAGGGAAGCTGGGTGGCACAGTGAATAGCATGCTGGACCTATAGTCAGAAAGACTCTTCTTGAAGAGTTCAAATCTGGCTTCAGACACTTACCAGCTGTGTGTTCCTGGGCAAATCACATAACCTTGTTCGACTCAGTTTCCTCAACTGGAAAATGGGTTGGAGAAGGAAATGGCAAGCCGTTTCAGCATCTTTGCCAAGAAAACCTCAAATGGGGTCATGAAGAGTCAGACATGACTGAACAACAATATAAAATCATGTCTTTCATATTTTATGTGATGCTATTGACTCTCTGAGCTTGTAAGCCACTAAAACCCTCAGATATTTTTCAGACAAATTGCTGTTTAGTAGCATCTTGTACTTTTAAACCAAGTGAAGGGCTTGATATTTTTTCCCTGGCAAGTTTCATGTTATTAGATGTAATCTATTGTTCTAAGCCATCAAGAATTTTGTGGATCCTGACTCTGTCCTTATTAGATTGTGATATTCTACCACTTTATCTATTCTGTTCTTTTTTGATAGGTTAGTCCTTGATCTTAGTCATTTTCCAATAGAGTCTTACCTCATTAAGTCTCATTTGTACCCATGTGGTCAATGTGGTACCCATGTAGAATTTGAATTTCTAGACTTTGAGGTTATCTGTTTTACCATGGTTTAATCAGGATATATGCAAAAGAAAAAAAGGACAAGAGATAAGAAAAGAATTCCACAAGATGTATAAGATAAAAGGATTTTTTTAATGTCAAAAATAGATTCAGATAAAATAAATATCTATATACAAGTATTTTTTAAAAAAGACAGATACCATAATATCAGAATTCATGATCACATAGGTAGATAAAGATGGTCAGAAATAGTTGACAGAATAACACAGTTATAAATATGGATCTAGTTATATAATCATCATAGAGTGAAAGAAGGAATACGTGAAGCAATCTTATTTAAATCCTATATTTGTGTACCTATATTTGTGTATATTTGTTTATGAGGTTTCCTCAAAAAATAACCCACACATTAACTGTGATAGAGTGATGATGATAACACAGCGCTCTTGACAAATCAGTGTTTTATCTTGATTTGTTACTTTTTCCCTCTGTAGTCATAGTTCAGAGTTGAGATCTGCATGCACAGGTTCACAAACATAACAACACAGAACAACAAGAATGGTACCTTGAGGTCTTGAGCTTTCTGACATTTCCATGGCATAAGTAAGTAGCCACCACAATCTCAAAGTTCTACTGATGATATGTATATGGGCCTTTAGGACCTGTATATATAGAAAAGTATTTTGGTTCTGCATTTTTCCTTTGTTTTTACTTTTTTTTTACCAGTCTATCGATAAACAAGAATAAAAATTAAACTTGTTTTGACTGAGCATGCTTACAGAATTCAAGGATTCTCTGTTGCTTGCTTCCTTATTTTCTCTTTATTGAACGAAGGGAGATGGGACAAAGAGAAAAATAAACATTTAAAACTTGAAAACATAAAAATCTATAAAAAAATAAAAAGTAAGAAGAAAATGTTTGGAGGCTCTAAAAAGTGACCTCCCTTAGAGACATTTCATACAACTGTGTTGGGGTCAAGGAACCAAGGAGTCACACACACTATGGTAAAATTAAGCAACTTCTAAGTTGTTATTTTGCCTTCCACGGAATTTTGGGAAATGCTCTTCTCATTCTTACCCCATACATAATCAAACAATTAATACTCATTTATTCAGTGACACTGTGACCCAGGTGCTGGAAATGCAAAGAATGAATGAGCAAATGAATGAATGGCCATTTATCAGTTATATCTGCAAAAACTATGCTAAGTACTGATGGAACAACTAGAAAAGCAAGAGAGCCTGTCCTCTCAAGAAGCTCACATTCTAATAAGGGGAGATACCAAATATAGGAATTTTGAGGTGCAAATCAGATGGAAAGTCTCATGGTCCTTAGAATGCGGCAGCAAAGTATATGGGATGCTTCTTCTTATAGAGTGAAACAATTCTCTACAGAAAAGTCACGTGCATGCTAAAGGCAGGCAGTTCATCAGTAGGAAACCCTAGTCCTGAAAACTCTTTGACCCATCTGGAAGAAGATGATCAAGCATTTTGACTACAAGTCTCCCCTCAGTGCAGCAAAACAGTAAATTTTGAGGAGACATTTTCTTTAAATATTCTAATAATAGCTTTGGAAATAAAATGAACATTAGAAGCTATTTAGCATAGTTCCATTTCTCATTATTTTACAAATGAGGAAAGTAAGGCACAGGGACGTTTAGGATATGATGGAGGTCACTCTAGCAATAAGTAAGGGATCCAGGCGTTTAACCCTGGCCAGTTAATCTCAAATTCAGTGTTCTTATTGCACCACATTTCCCCTAACGAATTTTCCATTAAGAAAATGACAACTACATACATACACACTGATTTCCTTCTTGCAAGACTTTTTTCCAGTTTTCTTTTGGGGGGCCCACTTCTCACATGACCTAGTTCACCTGAATGGCATTATTTGTATCCTCACCTAAACCATTGAAACTTAAAATTGTAGTGAGGCAGAAGGTACGATGACCTTGACACTCAGAGTGAACAGCAGTTGCTCAATGACAGCTGGGCACAAATAGCAAGTTATCATGAAGTAAACATTTTGTTTTCCTGGACACTGATGAACTAGAGTGGAAATCTTTATAGGGGAAAAAGCAAACCCAATTACCTCTCCCCTGTGGCTTGACCTTCTCCTGATGTTCAAAACCAGGAGGTGTAAAGATCTGGGGGGGGGGTGTGTGTCTGTGTGTATGTTTTAACATTTACATCATCCTCCAAGGCTTTCAAAGGAGTTGCCATGTTGCTACAGTGTGTGGCTGTATGGTTGTGTTGCTTTCAGAAATCAGCTGAGCTTTCTTAGCTCTCTGAAGGATGTCAGAGAATTTAACCAGATAAGTGTTCTTTTCCCATTTTAGTGAAAAGTATACAAATAATGAAGCCCTGATTTAAAGCATCTTACATGTGACTCCTTCAATTGCTTTCCCAGGTATTCCATCAAATAGACATACCTGAAGGTCTTGGGAATCACAAAATTAATAAATATAAGTTTCACTAATTGCTTTCCTCGTGTGTCCCAACTGCAAATTAACATTCATCTTGTCTCCATGTCTTTCTTCCATCCCCACCTGTTGATGTATCTTCCACTCCTAGAACCTAACTTGAAATAACTACTTCTGTCCCAGATGTTCAAGTTTAATAGCACAGGCAAGGACTTAGCACGATATAATAGTCTAATCCATAAAATCCCGTTGAGGACTTCAGCCTTGTGAAATAGCCTCTCTTGTCCAGTTTAGTCCCTTATATGAAAAAAGAAAAATCATGTATAGTCGTTAAAGCCTAGAAAACATGATACATGTTGATTCTTAGACTAAATTTTAAATTAAGCAATCTTTGGGGCAATATAAAGAATGCTTTTTCACCTACTACATCATGACCAGTCCAATCCCTAAATGCCCTTCGTCCACCAATATTCAACAGAATAACCAATCATTGCTAGAATTTATTGCACTGCTTGTAGTTCTTGATATGTAAACACTTCTCATAAGGAATGGAATATTTCCTCTTTAGAAGAAGAATATGCAGAATAAGGGTTGACACTGTCATATTGAATAGTCTCATACTCTGGTCAGGGTTCAAGTAAGAACTTTTAGAGTCCATTTGGTTTCGTTGGCAGAATAAAATCAAGACAGCCTGTAGTTGTTTTTTGTTTTTGTTTTTTTGGGAGACCCCGCGGCGACTGTGGCTCCATCACACTGGCTATGTAGTATCATCTATATTTCTCTCCAAAGAATCTCAAGAGGTTAGTGTAATGGGAAGGAGAGAGCTAAGGGCCAGTGGGAAAGTGAAGCTTAGCTTTCAACTATTTTACTCTCAATTTTAGCTTCCTTCAGGGGTTTAAAACTGTCATTCTGATCAAAGGTCTGGGCAGTTGAAGTAGCCTTAGGCAGCAAAAAGATAAGAGGTCTCTTACCTTACAGCATCCTATTACAACCATTTATGTGGCTATGCGTAGAAATAAACATGTATATTTAAGTCTATGTATTGATACATATATATAGACATATAGGTGTCTGTAAATATAGATTACAATTTATATGACATCTTACATAATAGAACATAAGGAAATCAAATATGTAAAATAGCATATAAATTATATAACATTCATATATAAGCATTATATAGATACTTATATGCATAGTCATGCCTACATATGACATGCAAGTAGCATACATATTTTATACTTCACATACATGTGCATTTATTTGCCTATGTATGCATTTGTGTTTATATGTATCTGCAAATGTATGTAATATACCATATGTTTTAGTCATCGGTATGCATGCACATGTCTATATATAATATTTATGAATACATATTGCATGTTTATATAATATTGTATGATATACACTGGTAGACATTTGTATGCATGCATGCCGTATATACACATGCCTATGTATGTATGCTATCTTGTAGAGTAACATTAAATATGAGATTTCTGACTTTTTTTAGATCTGTGATTCTCTACTGACTGCTCCATTCCTAGACAAATGCCCACCCTCACAACTCCCAAAGTATTTAGATGGAATTTTAAAAATTAAAATCAATTGGAAATTTATCTTATTTTAGAAAATTTGTAAAACCCCATGAGATGAAAAGTGATCCTACATCCCAAAATAAACAATGGGAATCACTCCATTCTCTTCACATTTGTGTAAAATATTGTGAAAGATTGAATACTTTTATAGAAGCATAAAAACAGAATTACTCATCCATTTGCTTATAATCAAAACATCTTTAAGAATTAAATCAAGAGAATTATATCAGTCTAATTACCCATATATTCACTGAGTTTAACAATTGGGTACATCGCTTCATATACTTATGTGCTAAGGTCTTTCTTTAGTTTAATATTCATAGGTTTTGAGCTTTATTTCTATTACCAAAATCTCATAATCCAATGGTAAACAACACAATTCACAAGCTAACCAGTGACGCTTGGTAAAAAATGAAGTTGGTATGGAAATTAAACTGAAATATTCTAACACTTGAAGATGAATATTTTGTTGACTAGAAAAAGGATGAAACTCATGTGAAAATAATGGCAGCCTTGCAGTAAAATGCTGTCTGAGAGCCAGTTGAATTGGGCTAGTTTTCAGCCTAAGTTGCTGAAGTGCTTAAAATATCCAAAGAAGAATAAGCTAGAAATGATCATCCATTTTAGTCTCACACTCAGTCTGTAAAGGAGCTATAAGGATTGATTCTCTGCTGCTTGTGCTAATTCTGGCCTAACAATTAACACGAAGAAAATACAGGTGCTCCACCAGTCAGCACTACACCATCCATATTTGGAACCATCAGTTACAAATGGAGACGCTTTGAATGCTGTTGATAAGTTCACTTACCTTGGCAGTATGCTTTCCAAGGATGTATACATTGATCATGAGGCTAATGAATGTATTGCCAGAGCTAGCTCAATGTTTGGGAGGCTCCAAAGGAAAGTGTGGGAGAGAAGAGGTATTAAACTGCCTAGCAAACTGAAGAGCCACTATGCTGACCTCATTGCTGTATTCCTGTGAAACCTGGACAGTATACCAGCACCATGCCAGGAAACTGAGTCACTTCCATTTGAATTGTCTTAGGAAGATTTTAAAGATCAGCTGGCAGGATGAGATACCAGACACTAAGGTCCTTTCTTCAACTAAACTGCCAAGCGTTCAATTTACTGCAAAGAACACAATTCTGATAGGCTAGTCATATCGTTCAAATGCCAAATGTCCACTTTCCAGAAAGACTATTTTATGAAGAAAACACCAGGGCAAGCATTCACATGGTGGTCAGAAGAAGCAATACAAGGATACTCTCAAGGTTTCTCTGAAGAACTTTGGAATTGATTGTGTGACATGGGAGACACTGGCACAGGACTGTTCAGTATGGCATGCCCTTGTCAGAGAGTGTGCTGTGCTCTATAAGCAAAGCAGAATTGAAGTAGTTCAAAAGAAATGTGCCCAGATTTAGAGAATCCACTCCAAATGTTCACATGAAATATTTGTGTCAGACCTGTGGCCGAGCACTCTGAGCTTGTATTGGTCTGATCAGTCATAGTTGTACACACTATAACTTGATTATAACATAGTGATATCATTCTGGTTCTCTTAGAGAACAAAGTTCTGTGAGGGGCTAGTAATTTAAATCGTCCCATCTAACTTCTCTTAGTTAACTTTACAATAACATCAGTGATGTACTAAGATGATTCATCCTGCCTTAACATAGATGAAATAAGGTACTATGCTTGCCTCTCCCTAATACCAACTAAAGATCCTTGATCCATGCTTTCAATGGTTCTTTTTTTTCAATACAGTACATTCAAAAGCATGTACCATTTTTTAGAATTGACCAAATTGCACCTGGGGTATCTGAGATAATCTAATTTTCTGGGTACAACTGGTGATATCTCTGTAATAGGGAGAAAATTCTGTGACATTTTTATCCAGGGGCATGCCAACCACTACTATTGCTTCTGTAACTGTTACATTCCACTGCTTGAGTCCCACAAAAGATGGAAAGATGCCTTATGCAGTCTCACAGGTTCCCATACCAAAGGAAAGTAGGTACAAACAAAAAGTGGTCCCATCCCAGGTTCCTAGGCTTGCCTCGGAACCTATGTGCTCATGAGGCCAGCCTAGTTGGGGATGGATATTCTCTCACCGACCCTCCACAGTTAAGAAAGTTGTCTTTATACCTAAAGGCTTTCAGAAAGGAGAACACTTTGCCCCATAAGATATCCACACAGTTCTGTCTCAGCAGCCAATCAAAAGAATCCTCATCAGAGAAAACAAGTAACCAGAGGATATGTGCATCTACTCTGAAGTGTGTGTGCACGCGCGTGAGTGTGTGTGTGTGTGTGTGTATGTGTGTGTGCGCATGTAGGAAGGTAAAACAGAAGAGCAACCTTAGATAATATCTCTTTCTCTTTTCTTATCTGCAAGTGAAGAGATTTCCCTCCATTTGCAGATAAGAAAACTGAGGTCCAGAGAAGCTAATTCGCTTGTCCAAAGTCACAGCAAAGGACAAGAACCCAGGCTTTCTGGCTCCACCAGTTCTTCCTTGGTTAGCTGTTTTTTGTCCTCCCCCTCCATGTTTTCATTTCAATAAAACCAAACTACAAAAGTTTTGACAGATGAAAAGAGGTAAAGTTTTGCAAGAATGTAATTACAGGAAATTCTTGGTTTTCCTCTGTTTTTCCCTTTCACATTCTCTTCATCAAAAGAGCTTCCTAAAAATATTTCTGAGGAGAATTTTTCATGATTCTTAGAAAAGAGAAAATATTATCTGAGATCATTACCTCATCAATTAAAAAAACAACAACATAAAGTTCTTCTAAAAAAAGGAGAAAACTTGCTAAATAGTTATCATGGATGTGGTTGAATTGTCCTTCCATCAGGGAATTGGTTTTGTTTACAATATTGGTAGCACCCTCAAAATGGCAACACTGGATGACTCATGATCAATAATTCATAGTCTTGTTTCGTGGTGGTATGAAGATTGACCATAGTCTCGGGCCAAAGGCATCCAAACGTGAGCAAATCTAGAGACAGACAACCAAATTACATTATTAGATGATATGATGAGGAAAAATATAAAAGATTTTGAAAATATTGATATTTCCCATGAGAGGAAATAGAGACATAAGGAACCAGTCTATTCAGTATTTTATTTTCAGTACATAGTCTGTTTCCTGATAAAGATTGTTCTGAATCAGGGCTCCAGAAAAGCACAAAGAAGGAATTTCTTTCAAAAGTGCATAGGACTACAGACCCAAAGCTGGAAGGTTCCTAAGAGGCCATCGGTTCCAAACTATCTCATTTTAGAGAGGAGGAAACTGGGGTCCAGTGAAATTTAGTGAATTTTTCAAGACTCCTTAAGCAATATATTCCAAAAAGGGGTTGTAACCATAAAGAACCTCTGATCCCAGAGCTAGAGCCCTTTCTACTATACAACACAGCATCTCTGAGATGAGCTAGAAAATCTAGTCCTAACTACTTGGGATCACACCTTCACAGCTTTGGTCTACTGTGCCACAGAATCTTCCATATCCTGGAAGTTTACTCCACACCTGGACTTCTCACCCCATATAGACCCTATGCCCCTATGGTCCTTCCTCTGACTATGGCTCCTCCCAGAACCCCGATTTTAACCAGGCACCAGGTCAACCTTGTCATTAGTTCTCTCCAGGCTATATTCTGGACTCTCTGGGCTTTCTCTACTATTCCCCTGATGGGCACCCTCTTCCTTTTCCCCTCTTTTTTTAGCTTTCTTTTTTCTCTTGTCTTACTCCATTAGCATGTTAGCTTCTTAAGGACTGGGACTCTCTGCTTGTATTTGTGTTCTCAGTTCTCAGCACAGTGACTGACACATATTAAGCACTTAAGAAATGACTTATTGACTGACTGACATCAGTAAGGTTATTAACCTAGTTCTTCCTAATAATTCAGGTAATCACATTTTTCTGGCAGAATTACTTGTATAGTTTTACATAGACTGAATTGCTGTGAATTTCTTTCCTGAATCATGGTGAAGTGTCTTTGCTTGTTGAACTGAACTGTATTTAAAATGGATGAGAAATGATGACTGCATGTTATTATCATCAAATATTTATAAAATACTACACATTCTAATTATATTTATTAATTATTTCTCCCAACCATACTGTGTAAAGGGATAGTATTATTGTGTGAGACACCAAGAGTCATTTGCCAGGTTCACTTACTGACATTCGCCAACATCCAAAGGGAACTTTCTGCCCTAGATACTTTACATTCACATTTTCTGTATAAAAATTTTCTCATAAAAATGTATCATTTCCTACATCCAATATCCCAATGCCTATCAGGAGTCAGAGGGACTAGTTTCTGTCCTTAATAAGCCAAACACCCTAACAGTGTTTTTGTTTAGAATGATCCAAGGGTGTCCATTGTATTCCTAAGACTAAATAATTTGGGTTAGTTTTTGTTATAGTATCTGGCCCCAAGAAGCCACTGAATATCTGATGGAGTGAAATAATAATAAAGATAATTATAGTAATGATGATAAGGAGAACAATAAGACAGATGATAGTATTTTTGAAAAGAATGAAAAGCATTTTGCATCATATCTGGGCATGTGCAGTTTGCCTAACATGGAGGTACCTTTGAGGGCCCTTTGGAGCATGTCTCAATCACCTCTTTCTCCCCTACCACAAGGGTGGTGGTTGCCTCCTTTAACTGGATGCAGGTATCTTTAATACAGCTAAGATAGCCAATTGATCTTTCAAGAGCTCTTTTTCCACATTCTTTTTCTGTTGCTCTCTTTTTGGCCACTTTTATCCTCTTCATCCAGAGGTTAAAGATACCAGTTCACCTACAGAAAGGGTGCTGTGAATTGAACCAGTGAGAGAGGAAGGGCATTCCTTTCTCTTCCCTCACTTTTACGCAGCCTCTGAAAAATGGACCTCAGGGTATTTGTTTCCCTCCTGGGTTGTTCATCTTCTTCCATTTCAGGTGCCTGAAGAGATCCTCATAGGACCTAGGAGTTTTTGGCTATGGTGGCCATGGAGTTAGGATTGCAGTCAGAGTGGTACAGCTGATCCACCCAGAATGGAAGCTCTCAGAAGCACTTGTTCCCAAGATAGGTTTGTACTTAGGTGTGTTGAACCTAAACCCTTTGCCCTAACTAGAGACTTAAGTGGCTGAGAGAGGGGAGAATTATACCTCCTACATGTTGGGGGAATAAGTTTATACACTGTATTTGTGATTTTGCCTTTTGAAGTAAATATTATTTTGTAAAAACAAATATTTTAGAGGTCAAATAGACTTAGGTACAGGAGACCACCCCCCCTAGAATTGGGAAAACAACCTTAATTGGGAGAACCCTGGGGAAAATGCTAAAATCTAACCTACCTGGATTTCTAGGCAGTGAGGGCCATGATAGTCCATGTCCCACATATTATTATGTCATGTGAGTTTGACAATTTAGGAGAGTACTTACTATAGTTCATATTATCTCCATTTCATGGACTTGTTGCTAAAGGTCAAGTGACTACCAAAGGTCACACAGTTATTACATATCAGAATCAGAATCTGAACCCAGATCCTTGTCTAACACTCTGCTGTGTTACCTTCTCTTTCTGGACCCCACAAAATCAGCCATCCAAAATGCTCTTATCTGCTTATTAGGCAATGAAGAAAGACTATTTACAAATTTACATCGTACTATTTAAAATTTTATGTTAAATTTAACAAAGAAAGTAACATTTACTTTAAGATTTGTGGATAGATCATCATTTCTCCACAGATACATTCCAACTACATGGAGCACCTTGAACAATACACCAAAAGCTACCTAGATAGAATGAAATTCTTTCAGATGAGTGTTGGGGATGGAGCTCAATTTTTTTTTCTGCATAATGAAGGAGCTAGACTGACTGGTTTCTGAGACTCCTTCCTGTTCTGAGCATTTCTGACTCCAACCATCCATATATCTAGAAGAGTAAGGTTCCTGGACACTTTTACCCAAGCCCTATGATACCCATGGAAAATCTACACAGGCACCATGCTTTTACTGAAGAGAAAGGAAAACTGATCTGACATGCAGAGGGCATGCTATTTGGGGACCATTTCATTTGCTTAATAGTACTACCTACCAGTCTGTTCCTCATTTCAGCTCCATTACTTTAGAAGGAGTATGACCCACTATGACATGCCTGGCTATAACCCAGTGATTTCCAAGAAAACATGTTTAGATTAGACTGAATAAAGATCTGTGAAGGCAATAAAGCAACCTGACCCATATTAGCTTATAAATAATTAAGTTGCTTTGGGAATTGGGGATTGAATGTCTGTCGCTAAAAGTAGATTTGAGAGGACAAGCGCAGTCACTTAGACTGAGATAACAAATATCCCAGACCCAGGAAACTGCAGCATGATTCCTTCTTCAGAACTAGATGCAAATTACCTGGCTAACATTGCAGGAATTCTCAATCACACAGGATACATTCTGAGGCTCTGCACTGTAGGTTGGAGGACATCTGGAGGATGAGTCTGACTCATCCTTGCTTTTTGGAATTTTTTAAATTAAAATTATGCAGAATGAGACATGCAATTTTGGATAGGCCAACATGAAGCTTTGTTTTGCTTGACTAGGCATATTCATTACAAGGTTCTCACCCCCTCCTCCCCTCCAACAAAGAGGTAGGATACAGAGGAGGAGCTAGAAGGAGAGAAAATAAATGCTTGTTAATTGAAAAAAATAAAAATATAGTAAACTATCTGAAAGTCTGATTTTTGTTAAGAATGCTGAATTTTACAAAATAAGGGATGAGAAATCATGTTTTAGTACCATTCAGGAGATATATTTTAAAACATAATAAATATTAAATTAAAAACTGATACATCAATTTTATTTGCACTGAAGTAAAGACAGGGGGAAGATATGCCCTCCATATGCCCTCAGTGACAACTAACGAATGATGGAAACTAGCTATGTCTTGATCTGGCAATAGCCCACTGGTCCATAATATATCATATTTTTAGTCTCATTTTACTTTCGAGCACAATAAAGGGAACATTTTTAAGACATTGGACAGAGTAGAGTTACACGAACCCAGGACGGTGCTAACACTGAATATTTGTCCATGTTAGGGATTGGCAGCTGGCCTTCAAGCTTTTTACTACTAATTTCTTAGTACAAAGGATACATGAATAGAAATTTTCCATGAACTAGAGTAAGCTGTAGATAGCATTTTGGTTCTCAAACTAACTCTCGAACATGTCTGTCTTCCCAGTCAACCACTATGTTGGTGGAGTTCTACTGAATCCACTTAAAGCAAGGGCTAAGATATCCAGACTTTGGTCCAAGAGCAAACTTCTCTGCATCCTGGCAAACTGGGTGACACCACAGATGTATACCCTACAGCAGAAAGAATAATGGACCAGGAGCCACATGAGCTTTCTCTTTGCATCAATTCAGCCAGCTCTATGACTTTAGAAAAATAAGGAATATTCTGCACAGTATCAATTAGCTTTCATGTTCAACCCTCCATTTTACAGATAAGAAAATGAAGGACCAAAGAGATTAGTGACTTACAAAAGTACATACAGGTAGTAAGTAGGAGAACTGAGATTTGAACCCAGGGCTTCTGACTCCAATTGCATCACTTTCCCTTGTCCCAGAAATAAGGTTCTCCCTACTTTGACTTCCCTTTTAGAGGATAAAATTAGGAAGAGTTCTGAAAAAAAGATGAACCACTGAAAAGCAAAGCATTATTATTATTCTCTGTGACAAACCATATACAGAATATCCTGATAACACATAAGAAAAGATGCTAGGTACAATGGATTTGAATCAACAACATGTCATTATTAGCCAGTACAAAGTACTTTCACAATGGCTTGGAAGTTCAAAAATATTAAGACTATCCAACTTTGAATTTGATTTGTTTTTAAAGGATCTTTACCAAGCCCTTTGTTGTCAATAAGAAAGAAGTTTGTAGAAATGGGGAATAATATGAGAGAGAAGCTTGCTATGAACCAGATTTGTGTGTGTGTGTGTGTGTGTGTGTGTGTGTGTGCTGTTTTGTGGCTCAGTACAAAACCTTTGGCCACAACATCAGAGAAGTAAACTGCCCTTCCCTGCAACAAGGCAGTCTGGAGGGCAATGGGTAGCTCTGCAAGAGAGCATGGAGTCATGTGGTCCAACTGTAAAATAGAAAAATTGCATGTAATTATTTTACAAGCTGAGAGCAACGATGTGAAAGGGAAGAACTAATGATGATGCTCTCTGCTTGTTAGAGAGAGGCTTTTCCTTCTAGGGAGCTCAAGGCTGCAGGAAGTGCTGCTCACTTAGGTTTTGTTCTGTGTGTGTTTGTGTGTGTGTGTGTGTGTGTGAGTATGTGTGCATGCATGTATGTGCTAGTATGCTTCCTCTCCTCCCCCTCTCTTACACTAGAAATGTAATAGTTATAATAAACTCTGCACTGAGAGGGTTAATAAGGTTGCAAAGATGTTTCAAAATAATTTCAGTGACCAAAGCCGGAGACACAGGCCTGGCAATAATTCTTCCTGACTTCAGGCATCCTATATTGATTGATTAATTATTCCACCAATGAACTAACAGATATTGACCTTATCTGGTTGAGCAGCATTTAGCCAAAAGTCAGTAATCTACATCGATCACTTAATGGAACATCAAAGCTCAGCATTTTGACAGTTTTATGTCATTCAGCAAATATCTGTCTATGTTATGCTGATACCTTGACCTTTTATATTAAGCATTCTTTTCAGAAAACTAAAAGTAATGGGAAATTAAATATGGGAAATAATGCTTTGTTATGTAAAAGCAGGCTATGCTAGCCCAGCTACAAACGACTTCTGTCAAGATTATACGTAGTGGTTTCTTTGCAAACTGAAAAGCTCCCTTATGTCAACTTGGTGATACATGATGCTTTGCTAGACCAAGATATTATCCTTAATAGTGGGTTTTTCAGTAATGAGGTACACAGCAGAACTCCACAGACAGGAGGACATAATGAGCCAGATCTTCTCCGTAGGAAGCTCTGAGTCATTGTGTCATCAGTCTCAAGCATGACAAAGGAGGAAGAAAGGGAAATAATAATGACTGCTATATGTATTATTTGTAAAGCCTTTGGTATACATTACCTCATTTAAACCTGTGATGTAGATGCTTCTGCTTGATGTAATGAACCTTCCTACACAAATGAGAAAACTGAAAATCTGATTTAAACCAAATCCTTCTTGACTCTCCAGCACTTTATCACAATACGCCACACAGTTCCCTTCTAAGACACTGGGAGAAGACATGGAAAAAGATAGAGAAAGCAGTTTTCTCATTTGGATCATTCCAACAGAAGAGGGTTCAAGATGGAAAAAAAAAAAACTTTTATGCCCTGATTAGCCAAAGTACAGGCAAGATAAAATCATAGTTTAAGATATAGAAGGGACCCCAGAAACAACTAGTCTAAACCCTTAATTTTATGAATGAGGAAACAGGCCCAGAAACAACATGAGATCATGGCTCTAAAGACAAATAGGCCATCAGAATCCATCCAGTACAACCCCATCATTTTACTCTGGAGGAAACTCAGGAACATTAGCGGAACTGACCAAGGTCATGTAGGTATCAGAGGTGTTATTTGAACTCAGGTCTTCTGACTTCAGAGTCAGGGTTCTTTCTGCTAACTTGCTATGTAGCCATCAAAATGAGGGACAGAATTTTTCTCTGTTGATCCACATCAAATCATGACATTTTTATAAGCAGCTACATGGTAAAGTGGATAAAGCTCAGGAGCTGGAGTCAGGAAGACCTGAGTTTGACTATTACTTCAGACATCTGCTTGCTATGATTCCTTGAACAAGTCATTTAACCTCTCTGGACCTCAGTTTCTTTATGTGAAATAAAGATACAGTATATCTGAAATAATATTATCTGAAATAATAATAATACCTACCTCACCCAGATATTGTCGGGATCAAATGATTTAAGAGATGTAAAATGTTTTTCAGACATTAAGGTATTATATAAATGTTGATTTTTATTGTTTATTGTTATTAAATTTCTTACCACTCCAAATCTACCACTTCTAAAGTCCTACTCCAATATGTTATGGTGGCATGAAGATGACCTCTTGAAAATTGCCTCAGCAGAGCACAAGCTCTGGTAGGTCCTACCCATGTGGAAAGGGACCTAATATTAGACTCTGAATTTGTCATCTGATGACCAGACTAAGTTTGGAAAGGCTGAAGTATTTTCTTGAGGGCTAGTATTGGGCATTGAATTGATTGATCATGGCATCTTATGGAATTGTCTCCTAAAGCATGAAGGGTTCACTCTTTGCTTTGGTAGAGACAATGACCACACTGATGAAATTCTGCCTTTTTAGCCATAAAGAGGTGCCAGTCACAGCTATGCACACACAAATAAGCGGAGAACAATATGGGCATACTTTTATTCAGGCAATACTAGAAGCAAGTATGAACAGTGATATTCGGGGCTAATCAGGGAACAGTCAGGAAGCCTGTCTACAAGCATTTTGTCTCAACACTCTATGTTTCAGACTTTGCTTGTAGAATCTAGCCAATCAATGTTCTGGTAATTCTGGATCCAAATAGTATCCCATGTGCTTTAGAACTCTTCAAAGCAATATGTCTTAAAAGAAATTTTCAGACAAAAAGGTAAATAGAATAAGAAAAAAAAATAGAATGGAGACCATGCTGGAACTTTTTACTCTCACAAAACATGATTGGACACTGAGACAGACTTTTTAATAATCTTAACATGAGAAGAGTAGATCAAATGATCCTTCCCCCAAATTTGAACCATTCCTCTTGGGGTATTTTAACAAAAAATAAAGTTTAAGAAGTCCAAGTCTTTTCTTACCTTTTTTTTTTTTTTTGTCCAAAGTATCTGAATTTGTTGATTGTCAGGATCTCTTGTTGAAACTCCTTCCACTGATACAGACCAACAACTCCTCTGTAACTTAGATCTTAGAGTACTGCCTAGGAGACACTTTGAGGTTCAGCGACTTAGCGATAGTCAGGTATTCAGTACTAGTCTGAAGTAAAACCTGAACCCAGGTCTTTCTAACTCAAAGTACTCAAAGTACAAATCTGTAACCTCTGAGAAAGGAGGGAGCATTTGGACTTTGAAACAGCCCTCAAAAGTCTCAAACCTTTTGTCATTCAACTATCACAAGAAAGCACAGCGAATTATTCAAATTATTCAAAACTCCTTTTAAATGGCTCATTTTCACATTAGCATGATTTCCCCTTGAAAAAGGAACTAATTGGAAAGTATTGAGGTAGCAGAAATAACATCTGAAAAGTGGATGAGAACAAACACATTGTATATCTTTTTTGTTCAGATTTTGTAGGACAGGGAAGGCCTTTTGTTTCATAATGGTCTCTGTTTTTTGGCCCAGAAACACATATCAATATCACCCAGTAGCTGGCTGGGTAGCTGACTACACTTGCATTTTTACGTTGTTGTTGCTTTAAATAAAACTGATCCAACCCTTAGAAGAAATATGCAGGCTCCTGCTATAAAATTTAAGAAGATCTTTTAAATCTCTCTAATATCACCCATACTAGTTAAGTTGCATGTGGCACAATGTTTTTTACATTAGGTGCTAAGAAATATTGAAATGATTGGAAATTTCTTTATCTTCCTCCTCAAGAAATAAATAGAGAACTCCTTTTCTAAAGATATTAGCATTTGAACCCCATTTACCACAAAAGAATTCAAATATATATTCTTGGTTCATAAGCCAATATTGAGTAACAAAATTACAAACATGTCACTGATCTATCTACATCAGAGTAGAGCAGCGGTTCTTAACCTTTGTGTGTCATAAATCACCTTAGCAGCCTATAGACCCCTTCTCAGAATATTTTCTTTTAATTCACAATTGAAGAAAATGTTAAATTTTAGTTAGAAATTAATGAAAATAAAGATGTAATTTTCCCACTGAACTTGCAGATCCTTTGAAATCTAGCCACAGACTTCAACTTAAAAACCCGACTCTGGTCTATTTCTACCCTTCTCCATATACCAAGAAGAGTAATCTGCTTGATATCACACATATATAAGAGGAGGAAGGAAACAGACTTTTATTAAGTGCCTAATATGTGCCAGGGACTATGCCAAGAACTTTACCAGTATTATCTCATTTCATTGCCTTATATGATAAAAACACATCAATCATTCCCTTGATTAAAAACCTTTGTTGGCTCCAATTGCATACCAAACAAATTACAAACTCCCTAGCTGAGAATTCCAGGGTCTCTATGATTTGACTCACTCCTATCTTGTCAATAATAGTTTATAACATGTTGTTCCCTTTCATGCATACTGCTCTTCAGACAAACTGGACTGCTCAACATTCCCCGTCTAATCCTGCCTTCTCCTATTTTTTGCACATGACTGACCTGGGTACCTGGACTCATCCCCTCAATCTATATCTTCAGTTGTGAGAATCTTCTTCATTCAAGACATGGTCCATTTACCACCTCCTCCAGAAGTCTTAATTGTTCGTCAGTTACAAGTAATTTTTCCCTCTTTGAATCTTATGTGTCACTGTTTGATCTTCTTTCATGAACTGATTGTTTTCTAACTTGTAGAACAATCGCCTTGTACTTGTCTCTTCTGTTAGATTATTTATTACATCAAGATATGGATTGGACCTTGCTTTATCTTCATATCCCTGAAAACTAGAAAGGCATATTCCACACAAGAAGTGTTTAGAAAATGCTTGTTGAATTGAATTCAACAAATTATTAAAGTTCCTCTCTTCCCGCAAGACCCAATTCAGATGCCACTGCCTTTACACTGACACCTTTCCCAAGTACCCAAGCATCTCTTCCTCCTCTTAACATTTCTCCTGAAGTTCTCCTTTGCACTCTATCACATTTCTCCTCGTATCATCTTTAGTTGAGTATACATCTCTTAACCTTTCTATTGAATTGTGAGCTTGAGAGAAGTCAGTGTAGGACTTTGTTTTTCTCAGTAACTAGTACAATCTTGCGTTGAGTTATGTGCTTAAAAATGTTTGTGGAGCTGCATGTGTTAAATTGAATCCAGATTGATCAAACTTCAACTTTTTTTAACCTATAATGAGCTTATTGGGTGGCATTGTGAGATGATGCTATATCATTAGCAATTCTACAGACATCACAGTACTTTTCCCATAATGCTGACAAAGGGTAAAAATAAAGGTTTTTCTCCCTTTTAGTTTATAAAAGCCAAGAGCTGGGGTTCAGCACAGTGTTACATTCAACAGTTAGCCCAGCCTCACAAGTTGTCAGTGATAAAGACAGGGAAGTAGCCAAGCCAATTCCATATCCCTGGACCTAGTGAAATTGGAGACCATTATCAGAATCTAGCATTAAAAAACAAAACAAAACTCTATCTGTTTGGCACTCTTTTACACACACCTACATAGACACACACCTTAATAGATGCATTATCCAAGAAAAGTGAAAGTAGCCTTTCAGAACCCTGCTACACATAAACTATGCTTTAGGTATAGAAAGTCATTTTGCATGGATAGAAAACCCAAAGTACAACGGTGATTTCTGGCAGCTAATTTTCCTTTACATTTTGTGGAGGTGCCTTCTTCATAATGGTACATTCGGTTTCTACTTTCCCTGAGTTCAGCAATCAGTGTCAATTACCATTGGTTTCCATAGGAACCAGACAACTAACGGTTTTAAAATCTTCATTCATCCACTAGTTTTACAAAAAATGGAGAGTTTGGAATGACTGCTTACTGAAGACACAATAGAAACATGAACAGATAAATTTAACCCCTTCAAATGATGTTTAAAGTTTCACAAAATACTTTTTCACTAATAACAAGATACACATTTATTAAAAAGTCAGTGGTCTGCGTCTGAAGCACTAAGAGGGGATTAAGTCCATCCCTGAAGGAGATATTCAATGGATTGAATAATTTGGAAGCAGCTGTTGACCAGCCATGAAACATTAGTAATAAGTATGTGGTACACACAATGACCCAAGATTTGTAAGGAAGCATTGCTCTCACTAATTCCATACAGTTGTTTGCACCTATATCTATGTATACACTTTGTGTGTGTGTGTGTGTATGTATATGTATATATGTATATATATAAATGTGTTATGCGTAGATTTAATTATTTATAATATTAATTATATAAACATACAATATTATATAATTTATCATATGTTGTATTATGAATGTACCTATGTATTGTTCTTGTGTGTGTAATATATAATATATACATATTATTTATCCATGCACATATGTGAATTCCCTGTCCTTTACCTCTAATAATGAGAACTGAAGAAGGAAGCAAGAACAGTGCTCATTGTGTTTCATAAGGTATACTTTTCATTTTGTATATTCATATTGCTCATAAATATTAACTTTTGGCTTGTATAAAGAATCATTGCTGCCTAGTCATAGGATTTAGCTATAATTCCATTCAATAAACATTTGGTAAGTGCCTCTGCAGTGCAATATACTGTTAGATGTGGAGCATGGAACAAAATTCAGCCAAGATGTACTGCTTGCCTTCACAGAGGCAGGAAATGAATCCCAAAGAGGTGAATGAACTTGCTCAAAGACCCAAAGATAATAAGTAATGCAGTCAGAATTTAAACCCAGGTAGTTGTTGATTTTCTCCAAATTCCACTCCTTTCCTACTATATCACAGTCTCTCCTCAAACTTTACTCAATGTACAATAAAGGGTCATTGAATAGTTTTGAACAGAAGAGAGACTTTACTTGAATTAATCACCAGAAGGGGAAAAAAAACAAAATAAAACAAAACCAAATAAGATTAAAAACAGATATGTGATTACAGAATGCACCTTTGAAGAAGAAACTTAAGTCATTTTCCTTGCCCTCATTTTATCTATAAACTATGTTGTTCAATTTCTATTTTATTGGAAATATAATTTTATCACTTTGTATATATCAGTTATCAGTTTATTTGTTCTATCTATGTTAGCTTTCCAGGTCATATTCAAATTAGCATGTTCATTTATTTTAAAGACTAAAATATAGATAATAATGAAAAAATGCATTGTTTCTGGTGGACACATTTCTTTTGAGACTGGGTCTATTTTGCAATGGGTACCTTGTTGAATCTAGAATCAGAGGATCTGGGTTCATAATCAGACTTACTGCCTTTTGTCCCTTTGGATGAGTTAAAATGAGCCTCTTGAGGCTCATTTCCTCAGCTGTAAAATGAGTGGTATAGACTAAATGAACTCTAATATCCCCAGACGACCTGGATTCAAATCCTGGCATTAATGCTGATGTTTCCACTTTTGTGATCTTAACCAAATCATTTACCTTATCTGGGCCTTAGTTTCCTCAACTATAAAATGAATGGGTTAAATTATATTACCTCAAACTTCGCTTCCAGCCTTAAATCTCTGCTATTGTTTTTTTTTTTAATTCAAATTTCTAGCTTTAAAAAAAAAGTTCAGCTAATTTTATTATTTCATCACAATAGGTTTTCCCCTTGAGTTTTAAAATTACCCTGTTAACTTTTTCTTTAAATCTCCCCCCTTGACCTTTGGAGGTGCTCCCTGTTAAGGAGCACCATCTTAAATGCTCAAGTAATTCTGGAATAAAATTTCCAAGGTATAATCTAGTCTTGTGGGACTACTTGAAAAGTAGTTGCCATTTATTCCCTGGCTGTATGAGATTTTATGCATATATTCATTTTATCAGTGTAATAGAAGAATCTTACCCCTCTCCTCTACTTAAGCACAAGGTGTCAAATTCCCACTTTCGAGCCAAACCCTCTGGGCTCCTCCAGGGAAGCTGAGTCGTCTCACTTTCTCAGTGACTGTAATTTACAGCCATCAGAAGTGCTTTATCTGTGACACTAAAGTTAAATCAAACCTCCCTTACACTTAGAGCAGATTATTTGTACATTTGTAAGGTTGCTCTCAAGTATAGTATTTGAGGCGTTGTTGTGTCCCTCAGTGGGGTTATTTGTCCCATATTTGTTAAGCTGAAAGGAATGTCAGGAGTTTACTATGTATCAAGTACTCTGTTATCTAGAATTTCAAAAGCAAATTTTAAATCCCCAGCAGGGCCTTTTCTTTCAATGTAGTCAAGCTACAGGCATAAACCATAATAGTAAAATATACAATGGAACAAAGTAAAAGGCCTATAACATATCCATTGTCATGCCACTATAAGGATTTCATAACATCAGCTACTGTTTTTCTCAATTGACATCATGTAGGCCTTGGCTAATGGAAAGAGACACGGAACATAATGCACCGCAGAGATGCTGGAAGATGCTGGATGAAAAATGAAGAAATGGACCGTGAACCCAGGCCCCCCAGCTAAAAGCAGCAGAAGTCTGAATAGCCAGGGTGGTAATGTTGGGAGCTAACCTCCCTTCCAGTCAAAATCCAAAAGCAGCACTGAGTGTTTTACTTTTCCAGTCCCCCTACCCACCCCTGTGGTGAAAGTCAACCAGCCTCAATCAAAAGCATTCACTTTTAAATGAATCCTGGCAATACAATGAAGATGCAACTGGCAGATTAAACTCAAAAAGATGCCACAGGCCTGACTCACATCAGCATAGACCAAAGTGCAAAATTCCTCAAAGGCAGAGGAAGTTCATCTAATCCCCTGCCATTGGGGGCAGGTTGGAAGAAGGAATAGGGCTGCATCCTGGATACAGTGGGACAGTCTTTGGGCTGACAGTACCCACTATGGCTTCATTAAGCAACTTCTGAATTTAGTGATATCATCAATATTCCTGAGCTGTCTGAGATGGCCTTTGAATGTGCTTTAAGTCAACATTGCTCTTTCACTGTATCTCAGTCAAGCCTCAGGGGAATACACAGTGCCACATCAGATCGGGATAAAGGAAGGCTTGATAAACAAGAAAGAGACAGAGAGCATCACAGCACAGAAAATCAATCATTTTGATTATATGAAATTAAAAAAAAAACTTTTGCACAAATAAAACTAATGCAGCCAAAATTAGAAGAAAAACAGGAAACTAGGGGAAAACTTTTGCACCAAGTTTCTCCGAAAAAGGACTCATTGTTCAAATACGTAGGGAAATTAGCAAAATTTTTAAAAATGAGAACCATTCCCCGGTTGATAAATGGTCAAAGGATATGCATAGGCAGTTTTCAGAAAAATAAATCAAATCTGTCTACAGTAAAAAAAAATGCTCTAAATCACTACTGATTAGAGAACTGCAAATTAAAAGAGCCTTAAGATACCACCTCACACATATCAGATTGGCTAACAAGAGAGAAAAGGAAAATGAAAAATATTGGAGGGCATGTGGAAGAACAGAGATACTAATGCACTGTTGGTGGAATTGTGGATTAGTCCAAATAATTTGGAACTATGCCCAAAGAGCTATAAAAAATATGCATACCCTTTGATTCAGAAATTCCACTACTTTTACCCCAAAGAAATCCAAGAAAAGGGAAAAGGATCTATTTGTACACAAATATTTCGTGGAAGCAAAGAATTAGAAATTGGGGAGATACCCATCAATTGGGGAATGGCTGAACTAATTGTGGTATATGATTATAATGGGAATATTATTGTGTTAAGTCATGATGAGCAGGATAATTTCAGAAAATCTTGGGAAGATTTATACGAACTCAATGCAAAGCAAAGCAAGCAAAACTAGGAGAACATTATACACAGTTATAGGAAGCTATACCATAAGGATGACCAACTGTGAAAGACTTACCTATCCTGATCAAGACGATGATTCAAGACAGTTCCTGAAGATCCATAATGAAAAATGCTGTCCACCTTCAGAAAGAAAACTGATAAACTCTGAATGCTGCTTGAAGCATATTTTTACACTTTATTTTTCTTGTTTTATTTTTTATCTATATTTGCTTTTGAAATATAGCTAATAGGAAAATAAGTTTTTCATGCCTTCAGATGTATAATGGATTGTAAACTGCTTGCTTTCTTAAGAGGGTGAAGGAGGTGTAAGAGGGAGGAAGAGAATTTAAAACAAAAAAAATTGTAAATGATTGTCAAAATTGTTTCACATGTAATTGGGAAATATTTAATGAGATAAAAATATATCCAAGAGAAAGTAAATGACTAAAGCAAAGATAAATTTTATCTTTTTCAAGGATATACTTTATAAAAACTTTATGTGGGGAAGGAACCAGATCAGCAGAAATGGAAACCCACTGGGGAGGGGTCTAGTGGGTCAACAAGCTACACCCTTTCTCACTGAAGGCTTATGGGGGATGCTTCATGTTGTGGGGTGAGGTAGAGCCTTTGCATCTTCAGCCGATGAGCTAAGCTAGACTCAGATGTCTAATTTAGAACTTAAGTAGTAAGGCACTTTGAGGGAGAGACAGGAAGCATAATGTGCCAGAAGAGTTAAACCACTCCTCAGACCTTGATGGAGAGATCGCAGAATCTGAACCGAAGAGTCCTGGTAGCGATAGTTTGTTCCCTAGGCCCCAAACTATAAGCCTTGCTCCCAGCTTGGTCCTCATAGTCATCTTATAAAGAAGCAATATGTGGAGAAGGAGCTCACCTTCCTCACCAAAAGCAATACAAAGCACTAACTCACACCGTCTCAATAGTCTCACTCAGGCAGGTAAGCCCAAGAACTCTAGGAATGGCAGTGCCACCCCAACCACCAGTCTTGATTTCAGTTTGGGCCTGGAAGACATCTCGGTAAGTCATAGCTTTAGGATCAACCCTTGTGGTGATATGACTTGGCAACTGTTTTTGCAGATGCTAAAGCCCCTTCCTGCTCTGCAGCCAGCTTCTGAAGACCCTGAAAAGAAAGTTCTTAATACCAAAGTCTTTGAAAAAAAATGGCTCAAATTCTGTATCATGATCATATCTGAAACAACATTAGAGAAGATAAATTCATTACCAGCTGCTCTGCCACTGCACCCTAAGTACTATTAGACCTTTCCATCTGACTTGTAGTAGAAAATGACTATATATGTTAGCTACTCCCCATTACAATGTAAAATTCTTCACAGTAGGCACCATTTCTGCTTTTCGATTTGTATTGCCAATATTTACCGTGTAGTAAATAGTTGTTTATGTGTCTTACGAACTCCATTTTAGATTACTATGGTGCTGCCTATAGTCCTTGCTCAGGATCTCTATGCTATACAGCCTGGCATTGTCATCCTCTTGTCTGCAATGGATACCCTTCCTGTCTTGGCCTCTTGAAATTGATGGTTTTCTTTAAGTCATAGCCCAAGCACTACTACAAATACATGAAGTCTTCCCTGGTTCTTTCAACTTCTAATGCACCCAACTCAGATATACCTTGCATTAATTGTTTTTAAGTTTTATTGATTTGTTTTTGCTTTTGTTTTTGTTTTTTTTTATATATTATAGATATTTGCAGATTACTCCCATTCCTTGAGAGGTCTCATATAACAAAGTAAAGCAATTAAGTAATTTTTTTTTTAAGTGGCTTATCTGAAAGTGAATGTAACATTTCATAATTGGAACCCTGTCTCCTCATCTCTCTATTTTTACAAAGTTAACAGAAATCTATTTTTTTCTTTTTCTGCACCCCACTATTGAAAAACAAATGAAAACACTATCTTATAATAAATGTGCATAGTCAAACAAAATAAGCTCACTCAGTGGCATACCTTATAACCATCACTTCTCTTTCATGTTTCCAATTTAAACATATTCTCTATTTATACTGCCACAAGTTTTTTCCCAGTCTAGTATATTTTCTACTCAGTTGTCAAACAATCTTCCTAAAATGAAGGTTTGACCATGTTATTTCCCTACTGAGCAAACTCCAGTGGTTCCCTAGCACCTCCAAGATCCAATATAAAATCTTCTGTTTGGCATTCAAAGCCTGTCTACCACCACCACCATCTTTCCAGTCTTCTTCTAAGCTGCATTCCTTATTTACTCTGCAATACAATGTACACTGGCCTTCTTGATACTCCGTCAGGCTCTCCCTCAGGCCTACATTATGGCCCTCCTCATTTCTGCTGCCTGCAAGTCCTACACCTTTTGCAAGAAACTTCTCAGTCCCCCTTAATTCCAGTACCTTCCCTATGTGGATTACCTCCAATTCATCCTGTATACAGCATTTTTGTAGATAGTTGTTTTCATGTTGTCTCCTCCATCAGACTGTGAACTTCAGCAAAGAAAGAGTGTCTTTTGCTTTTTTTTGTGCTGAGCACAATGCCTGGTGTTTAATAAATGTTTATTGACCGTGTCCATGTTATGTCTCCATTAGAATGTTAACTCCTTGAGGGAAGGGATTGTTTCACTTTTGTCTTTGTATCCCTAGCATTTAGCCCAGTGTCTGGCACAAAAATGCATATTGTTTGATGGATGGATGCAACCTGCATAAATGCCTTGAATTTCTAGCTGTGCTTAGTCAGTCCCTTAGGGACCAAAGTCTGGGGAGAAGGTATTATGCTTGTACTCACTACAGGGTTGGACTAGCACTGGATTATCTCTAAAATCTCCTCTAGACACCAAATCCTCTGATCCAATCAGAACACAGAGTAGAGAGCATGCAGAGAATCAGTAATGGTTAGAGAATTATCCATTTGCTCAGCGAGCAAGTTAATGAAGACAGTGGTAGTATAAGTCAGAGACGAAGGCTGTGAGCTAATGTGAGTAACTCAGGGTGTTTTCAAATGTGGAGCCCTGGAAGTGACTGTAAGAGAGGTAGGGTAAAGGTGTGTCTGGATGTGGCAGCACCAGAAGATTGCATTTGCCCTAAGGGTGAACTCTTTGACTTAAGGAGTGTGGAAAGAGTGAGGATTAGGGTGGTATGCAGAAGCAGAGGCCCAGTCTGTTTGCACTAAGTCCTAGTGCCCTACCTATGGGGTATTTTGTGATATCAGTATCTGAGGAACACTTAAGGAGTAAGACTAATACATTCAACAGGTGATGAGAACATGAGATGAGGCCCCAAGGCAGCTCAAATACAACAGGAGCTCAAATTGCCCGTCTAGAAAACACCAAGCCAAGTCCTCTGAATCCAAGTTAAGTACGCTTTCCATCATACCATGCCACCTTGTATGTGCCAAAGAAGACTTCACTATTACCTTCTGATGCTGTGTACATGTGAGTATAGGCAAGGGTGCTATCAGGAGCCCTCTTTTCTCCTTGTTCTTCTTCTCTCTCTATCTTTCTGTCTGTTTCTGTCTTGACTTTGTCATAAAATTGAATATACACTTGATATAAATTTTGTGTTTACTTATCTGGGTACATATTGTTTCCCACAATCCCTGGTAGAATATAAGCTCTTTGAAGGTCGGGACTATTTTGATCCTGTCTTTTTATCCCCAGTACCTAGGGTAGCATTTTGAAAATACATATAGTCAGTACTTACTACATGTTTATTGAAGGGAATTTGTTTTGGACACTTTCTCCAAAGAATGTCATATTTGTCAGTGTTCTGGAACACCAGCAACTTAGCAGGTTTCATTAGTCTCCTTTAAATGCTTCCTCATTTATCTGATGCTCACACCTGAAACTATTCATTGAAAATTATTACCAATAATCAACTTATGTTTGAAACCTTTAGGATGTGGATGATAATGCCAAATTTG
Organism: Notamacropus eugenii; assembly: GCF_028372415.1. Taxonomy (NCBI): domain Eukaryota; kingdom Metazoa; phylum Chordata; class Mammalia; order Diprotodontia; family Macropodidae; genus Notamacropus; species Notamacropus eugenii. Next base: position 410,380,929 of record NC_092875.1, on the reverse strand, counting down.
ACATTGTAGTACTGGTTCTGATACCAAATTTAGTACTGGTTTTGATGTCAACTAGCATGAGTATCGTGAGATTCAAATGAGATAATGCATATGAAGCACTTAGCAAACCTTAAAGGGCTATATAAATGATAGTTATTGTTGTTATTATTAGCTAATTATCATCAAGTCTCTAGTCTAATGATGACAGGCATCTTCTGACCCTTCTGTTGTTCTACTGAGTTCAAGCAATGTTTATTGTTGTGTTTGTCCTTCGTTTTCGAAGAAGACCATGCCATCAGAGAAATAATGACATGACTTGCACTTGACTTTGTTTTGAGTGAGGGAGGGCTGTGCAGGTCACCAACCTCACTTTCTCCTCCTGAGCCATCTGAGTTGAGTGACCAGATATTCATCAGGATGACTGGAGATGGCCCAGGATGCAATGGGAGATGTTGGTCTATTCAGGTATTCACTTAGAGTAAGGTAATGACCATTGAGTGAATAAGCCTCCTTAGGAAGTAGGTAGGGAGTGGCCTTTTTAATAAACAAAAAAAAAAATTAACTAAATGAAGCTGGGAGGGAAACAGAAACTGTTAGTATTGATAATCACTCTAAGTCAGCAATTAAGTGCAGTTTGGGCAGGTATCTATTGTTGTCTATAAATACAAACAGTATTTATAGACCAGGTTATAGACCAACTTAACAACCAAGCCTTTTGGAAAGTCAAAAACTTAAATAAAAATAATAAAGTTTGCCTGCATACTTTTAAGTTAATCTTTTAAGATTATTAAAACTTAATTTTAAGTTTAACTTATTATTTGTTATCATTTATTATTTAACTTAACTTATTATTTAAGTTTCTTAAAACTTTCTAGGGGGCAGAACTAAGATGATGGAATAAAGCAGGGACTTGCTTGAGCTCTCCCCCAAACTCCTCCAAATAGATGTAAAAAATGACTCTAAACAAATTCTAGAGCACCAGAACCCACAAAATGACAGAGTGAAATTTCCAGCCCCAGACAACCTGGAAGATTGACTGGATAGGTCTGTTGCACCAATGTGAGAGAGGAGCACAGTCCAACACAAAACATGCCAGCATAGACTAGGCCCCAGAGAACCTGGAGCAGGCCTCAGGGAATTGAATCACTGGCAGCTGTGGTGATTTTCAGATTTCTCAACTCACAAATGCCAAAGACAACTTAGAAGTCCTAGGTGGCAGTCCAGGGCCAAGGAGGAGCATTGGTATGGCAGAGCTTGTGGTGACAGTGGAGAAGGAATTCTCCTCACAGTTCCAAGTCAGAAAAGAGTGCTTGTGGTCACTCACAGACCAGAACACAGCCAGAAGACGAGTAAACACTTTTCTTTTGACCATACTACCTTGGAAGAACTGAAGATTTGCAGATCCCTAGAACTATCTCTGAAAACAGCTACACAAAACCCCTGAAGCAGGGGACAGTACACCTTTCACACTAGAAGCAGAGGTCTACCTTAACAAAGAGTTAAAAAGTCAAGTAATTGGCTGGGAAAATGAGCAAAAAATGGGAAAAAAACTCAGACTGTAGAATCTTACTTTGATGATAAAGAAGATCAAAATTTTCTTAAATCTAAACAATCAATAATAAGTCAAATTATCATTTGTAGCATTTGCTGATTTCTAAGTCATATATGCTCACGCTGCATGTTAGGGGGCTTCAACATATATACTGATTCTCCCTCAAACACTCTAACTACAAAGTTCCTTAACCTCTTCACTGCTCATGATCTACTTCTCCCATTCCTCCTCAACTGTACATATAGATGGTCATACCTCTGATCTTGCCATCATCCACAAATGTACCACATTCAAGAATTCTGAAATTCCCTTATCTAAACATAATCTACTGGCTTTTTGCCTCTCTTTCTGTCTTCCCTTATAAAACCTTACTCTTTGTCCATCCTGTAACCTCCTAATCCTTGACTCCTCAATTCTCTCTCTTATCTCTCCTGTACTAACCACTATCTTTTCTTTTCCTCTTCTTGATCCCTTGGTGAACCAATTCAACTCTATGCTGTCCTACTCTCTTGAAACCTAGGCCTCTTATTATTTTTCCGATTAGGCCCTGCCATGACTCAGCCTTAGATGATTCTCACCATTACTGTGTACGTGCCTAAACATTTACCACTGAAAGAAGGTAGAAGAATCATGCAACCATTCTGATAAGATTCCCTACAAAATTACACAACATCAACTGGGACCTCACTTTTACTCTGCAATCTTACTATACCTTCCTCATCAATTTACTATCCCACTCTCCACAGGAGTTCTTCCAAACATTTTCATCCCACCTAAAACCTCCCATGTCTCCCCTCTAGACTGAGAACCTCACCTCATGTTTTATAGAATATTATTCCTATGCCTTTTACCACTATCTTTTACTTTATCCCTGTATCCATAATGAGGCAGACATATCTAAAAAAGTCTAAGCTCTCTACCTGATCAAATGATCCCATTCCATTCCATCTCCTCCAACAAATTGCTCCCTCTGATATCCCCCTTTTATCACATATTTTCAATTTTTTCCTGTGTACCGGATCCTTCCCTATTGCCTAAAAACACGTCCATGGCTCCATCCTAAAAGAAGCTCTCACTTGATCCTTCAATCCCCATGATCATCCTTAATTTTTTTCTGCCCTTTGTGGATGAATTTCCTGAAAAGGCAGTGTAGAATAGGTGCCTCCACTTTTTGTCCTCTCACTCTCTCCTTACTCTTTGATAATCTGACTTCTAATATCATCATTTAACCAAAATTCCTCTCTTCAAAGTTCCAAACATTTTTAAATTGCCAAATCCAAATATATTTCTCAATCTTCTTTCTCCTTGACTGCTTTGGAGCCTTTAACATTATTGATCACTCTTTTTACCTTGATGTTCTCTTTCCCCTAGCTTTTCAGGACAACACTCTCTCCTTGTTCCCCTCCCACCTAAATTTCCTTTGATGGATCCTCATCCAGGGTATGCTTCTAACCATAGGTGTACCATAGGGTTCTATACTGGGCCTTGTATTCTTCTTCCTCTATACTGTTTCACTTGGTGATCTCATCAGTTCCCATGGATTTAATTATCATATATATGCTGATGATTCTCCAATCCAACTATCCTGCCCTAGCTTTTCTGATGACTTCCACTGTCATATGTATGACTGCCTTTCAAACATATCAAACTGGATACTCAGTAGATATCTTAAGTTCAACATGCCCAAAATCAAACTCATTATCTTTTCCCCCTATAACCTCATTCTCCTCCCCATTCTACTTTCTTTATTGTAGGAAACACCCTGCTCTTATGGTCTCAGACTTACAACCTAGGTGTCATGCCCAAGTTCTCACTATTTCTCACTACCATCCCTTGATATCCAATTCATTGGCAAAAGCTTTCAATTTCACCTTTGTAATATCTCTCAAATACTATCCTTTCTCTCCGCTGAAAATAAGGAGAAGGAGGAGGAGGAGAAGGAGGAGGGAGAGAGAGAGAGGATCAAATCATCTCCAGGACTACTTTCATCTCTATAATTATATCAGCTGCCCAAAAAAAAATCACTATACTTAAATTCCCTTCAAGAGTATTTTCTGAGGTTTACCAAGAACATGGATAGAAAGTCATTGGATTTTTTTTCCCTTTGCATCAAGTTGATTAGGATCTTTCCCTATGATTAAAAAAAAGTATAATTAGTGTGAACCATCATCCATACTCCATTACCTGCCAATACTCTTCTCCAGGCTTTGCCTGAAGGTCCAATAGAACAGAGAATAATCAGCTGCTTATTAGAAAATGAACTGCTTCTGAGAAGGACTCTCCTGTTTCCTCTAAATTAAATATGTCATTGTAATTTCATGTTCTTATTTCCCAGGGGCTTACTGATCTCTCTGAAATGTCAAGGCATATGGCATGGTTATCCTTTCTGTGAGGATAGGACTAATTTATCCTAATTAGAAATGACTTATCAGATCCAGACAGATCTTAAAAAAAAAAAAAAACACCTGTAAGATAATATGGGATCATATTACTAATATTTTAAAAAGCAAGAAAATATCCTTTTTCTGGGAAATTTGGATTGTTATGTTTCACTGAATGGATTGAGAGGCAGTAAATCCTCCTTCTATCAGATCAGACAAAAAGCGAAAGACAGAGACAAAGAGATAGAGAGATCCCTTGCTGTATATTTAAAGAAAACCCAAGAGCCATCATTGAGCTAATTGAATCAGAAATGATATGACTGAAAAAGATAAAACACATTTAAAATATGAGGATTTTTTGCAGTGCAGATGAAGTTTGAAAATTCACCTCTGAGGTGCATAAGGTGAAATATGTATAATCATAGCAGATGGAAAATCAAATTTGAAGTGTAATTAGAGGAAACTATCTCTACTTATGAGTGAAACCCTGAAATCTCTGTTATACATTTTGCAAGATAGATGTGATATTTTTTAAATGATACTTTCCTCATTTTGAGTCATTCTTCATTTTTTTTGGTGGGGAAGGAGCAGAAAGTTGTCGTTTATTGGTGATCATGCAGTTCTTTTTTGGTTGAAAATTAAGCTCTTTGACAGTAGGTTTCCTTTTGTTTTTATAACTTGAGTGTTTCTAGAAACAATTTTGTCTTCTCACTATAAGCACAATGACTTAAATTTGAATCTTTGCAAATAAAAATGAAGCAGTCACTTCCATTTCCCCCTCTTCTCTCTAGCTACTACTGTCAGCTATTTTTTTTTATCTTAATATTTTAGTTTCTCTCTGTTCCTGATCATTCCTAGAAACTCCAAGGATAGTTTCTCTTATGATCAGACTTAGCTATCTGCTTTTATTTTTAAGTGTGCCTTGGGCTCCCTAACATTTCTATGTTCTTTGTTCTACATGCATCACTTTCTATTCAACCTCTCTAATTGATTTTTCCTTCTGGCTCCTCCTTGTCTATCCATTCATCAATCCATGCCTGGCCTTAGACTCTTCCCAAATTTGTATTTCTTCATTTCATAATTATTCCTGTCATGTACTGGGAAACACCGGAAGCTACCGCATAGAGCAAAAGAAGATATAGAAAAGGATTAGACTTGTGTCTTCTATACCAAACCTTCAAAAATCTGAAATCATGTCCGTGGGAGAGCTCCCATTCCTAAGCAAAGCTCAATGTCCCCGTCTTTTCATGGACCATATTACAAAGTTAATGTGACAGAAGAAAATCGTCCTGCTCTGGCCTCTCTAGCATCTTATATTGCCTAACTTAGGTATGCTGATCCTCTGATAACACAGAGGCACATAGCAAACAAAAGGAAGGCTTACTGATTGGTTGATTGCCTCTTCTTCTTGCCGAGACAAACCCCATAGATAAATGATTACATTCCATCACATTGTCTTCATTAAATTTCCTCTACTATCATCTCTACCCTCTCCCTAATCTTCATTCTCTCCTTGTCTCCTGACAGTTTTCCTGGTACCTACAAACATGACCATGCATCTCCCACCTTCAAAAAAACCCTCATTTGATTCATCCCTACCTAGGAGATAGTTTCCTTTTGTAGCTAAACTCCTTGAGAAAGCTCTCCTCTACTTCCTTTGTAGTCTGGCTATAAGCCTCATTGTTCAACCAGGACTTCTCTCTCCAAATTATGAATGATCAATGGCCTTTTCTCAGTCCTCATTCTTCTTGACCTTTCTACAGCTTTTGATACTTTTGATTTTACTCATCCTGGATAATCTCTTCTTTCTGGATTTTTTGCAACACTGCTCTCTCCTATTTCTCTTCCTCCTTAAAAACTCCTACTCTGTCTTTGATGTATCTCTATTCAGGCCACATCCTGTTTCTCTTTGAAACAGCAATCCTGAGGATCTTCTCCTCCCAGCTTGATTTTTTTTTTTTCTAATTAAAGGGGCCATCCCTTGACTCACTTCTTAAAGAGGCCTGTTCACTGAATGGACATTGTCTTACTCTAAATAAGTGCCTGAAAACACTTTAGCCTAAATGCACCAAGGTCTCCCAGTGCATCCTGGACCATCTCCAGTCGTCCTGGTGAATATCTGGCCACTGGACTCAGATGGCTCAGGAGAAGAAAGTGAAGCTCGTGACCTTGCACAGCCCCCCTCACTCAAATCAAAGTCAATGCAAGTCATGTCATCATTTCCCAGGTGTCATGATCCTCTTCGAAAACAGAGGACGAACACAATTCAGGTCATGAGTGGGCCTGAAGGCTCTGTCCTAGGCCTTCTTCTCTTCTCTCTATATATTATTTCAGTAGGTGACCTTGCCAGCTCCCATGGTTTCAATAATTATCTCTATGAAGATGATTATCAGAATTATTCATCTACCCCTAGCCTGTCTCTCAATTTCTGGCTTCACATATGCTACTGCCTAATAGATGTCTCAAACTAGATGTCCCATAAGTGTCTCAAACTCAACATGTTCAAAACCGAGCTTGCTGTCTTTCCCCTCAAATGCCCCCCTTCTTCTTAAGTTCCCTACAACTGTTGAGAGTACCATCACACTACCAGTTACCAAGGTTTGCAACCAAGGTAACATCCTCAGCTCCTCACTCTCTCTCACCCTTCGTATCCAATCAATTTGCAAATCCTGTTGTTTCTATCTTCATAGCTTTTCTTGTATATTTCTTCTTCTCTCCCCTGACATTGCCACTACCCTGGTGTGGGTCATCATCATCGCATATTTGTGCTGTAAAAGTAGCCTGCTGGTTGATCTACCTGCCTGAAGTCTCTCCCTACTCTAATCCATTCTCCACTCAGCTGTCCAATTGTTCTTCCTAATCATCCATCAGAGTATGTTAATTCCCTAGTCAATAAACTCCAGTGGCTCACTATTACCTCTAGAGTCAACTATAAAATCATCTATCTGACTGTTAAAGTCTTTCATAACCTGATTATTTCCTACCTTTCTGGCATTTACACTTTACATTCATGTACTCTGAGATCCAATAACACTAGTCTCTGCTGTTCCTTAAGCATGACATTCCATCACCATACTCAAAGAACTTTCATTTGTTGTCCTCCATGCCTAGTGTTCTGTCTCTTTCTCTTCTTTGCCTCCTAGCTTCCCAACCTTCCTTTGGATCTCAGCTAAATGTCTACTTTCTGTAAGGAAAAACTTTTCTAGTCTTCTTTAAACTTAGTACCCTATCTCCGATATTACTCCTAATTAGATAGATAGATAGATAGATAGATAGATAGATAGATAGATAGATAGATAGATAGATAGATAGTCCAGTGCTTATTGGAGTCTGGCATGTAGTCAGAGTTTGTTGGTGGAATTATTCAGCTATTTTTCAGTCATGTTCAATTCTTTATCACTCCATTTGTGCTTTTCTTGTCAGAGACACTGAAGTGGTTTGTCATTTCCTTCTCCAGCTCACTTAGCAGATGAGGAAACTGAGGCAATCATGGTTAAGTGACTTTCCCAGAGTCACACAGCCAGTAAGTGTCTACAACCAGATTAGAACTCAAAGAGATGAAACTTTCTGAATCTAGGCCCAGCACTCTATCCAGTGAACCATTTAGCTGCTCCAGCAGGTGCTTAATATTTGTTTATTGATTGGCTGACTGATTGACATTGTTTTAATGATGTCATCTCCACTACAATATGAACTTCTTGAAAGCAAATACTGTTAAATCTTTTTGCCCTTTTTTTGTGTGTCTAAAAAGTCAGTTAATCATCTAGAATTTTAAAAATATATGCCTTGTCTCAGATACTGTGCTAAATAAAAATAAAGAACTAAGAAAATCAGATTGGGGGAAGGGGTAATTGGAAGCAAACACTTTCGTAGAGGGACAGGTCAAAGGAGATAACAGAATAAATGGAGGGTGGAAGAGGATAAAGGGAAATTAGTTAGTCTTTCACATGACTGTTATAGAAGTGTTTTGCAAAACTACACATGTAAAACCTATTTCAAATTGCTTGCCTTCTCAATGAAGATGGGTAAGGAGGAAGAAAGGGAGAGAATATGCAACTGAAAACTTTAAAAATTAATGCTAAAAAATATTTTACATGCTAGAAAATAAGATATATAGACAATGGGTTATAGAAATCTATCTTGCCCTACATGAAAATAGAAGAGAAGGGGATGGGGGAGAGTGTTACAAGGGAGGGCAAATTGGAAAGAAGGGTAATCAGAATACATGGTATATAGTGGTGGGGGGAGGGGAACATGGGGAGAAAATTTGAAATTCAAAATTTGTTGAAAGTGAATGTTGAAAGCTGAAAATAAATGAAAATTTTAAAACAAACAAAAAAAGAACTAAGGAGGTAAGAACATGAAGAGAGTTTTAGAAAACTTAGATATTGGAGAAGGGGGCAGATCCAAGATGATAGAGTAGAAACCAGGACCTGCTAGAGCTTTCCTCCAAAACACCTCAAAAAACCTGTAAAAATAACTCTAAATAAATTCTAGTGCTGCAGAAGTCACAAAATGACAGACTGAAGCAAATTTCCAGCCCAAGGCAATATGGAAGGATGATAGTGGTGACCTGTTGCACCAGGCTGGGAACAGAGCACAATTCAGCTTGGGCCATGTCAGCAGGCACAGAACAAAAGCAGACTTTAGGAGACTGAATCGCTGGAGGCTGCTGTAGATTTCAGACTTCTCAACCCACAAACCTTAAAGACAACTTCAAAGGTCAGTGGGGTCTCTCACCTGGCTAAGAGGGGAGTGTGGTCCAGACTCAACCCCAGTCCACACCCTGTTCCAGTCCCAGGACAGTGGCAGCCACTGCTGAAGTTGAAGCTGCTTCTGAAGCATTTAACTTAATAAAGCTCAAAAGTCAAGGTATTGGCTGGGAAAATGAAAAATAAGGGGGGAGGGAAGAAACAGACTATAGATTCTTGATTTCTCAGTGAAGAGGTATCTTCTTATGTCATTGGCAATAAGGAAGATCAAAACATACAGACAGAAGAAGACAATAAAGGCAAAGCTCCTGCATCCAAAGCCTTCAAGAAAAGTATGAATTGGTCTCAGGTCATGGAAGAGCTCGCAAAAGGATTTTGAAAATCAGGTAAGAGAAATAGAGGAAAAATTGGGAAGAGAAATGAGAGCGATGCAAGAAAATCATGAAAAACAAGTCGACAGCTTGCTAAAAGGAAATCCAAAAAAACATTTAACAAAATAACAGTCTTAAAATTAGACTAACCTAATTGGCAAAAGAGGTCCAAAATGCCAATTAAGAGAAGAATGCTTTAAAAAGCAGAATGGGCCAAATTGAAAAATAAGTCTAAAAGCTCATTGGAGAAAATAATTCCTTAAAAACTAGAGTAGAACAACTGGAAGCTAATGACTTTAAGAGAAATAAAGAAATTATAAAACCAATCCAAAAAATGAAAAAATAGAAAACAATGTGAAGTATCTCATTGGAAAAGCAACTGACCTGGGAAATGGATCCAAAACAGAAAATTTTAAAATTATTAGACTACCTGAAAGGCATGATCAAAAAAAAAAAAGGATCCTAGATATCTTTCAAGAAATTATCAAGGAAAACTTCCCTGATATTCTAGAACCAGAGGGTAAAATACAAATGGAAAGAATCTACCAATCACTTCCTAAAAGAGATCCCGAAAGGAAAATTCCTAGAAATATTGCAGCCAAATTCCAGAACTCCCAGGTCAAATAGAAAATATTACAAGCAGCCAAAAAGAAACAATTCAAGAATTGTGGAAACACAATCAGGATAGCGTAGGACTTAGCAGCTTCTATACTAAGGGAGCAGAGTGCCTGGAGTATGATATTCCAGATGTCAAAGGAGCTAGGATCAAAACTGAGAATCACCTACCCAGCAAAACTGAGAATAATATTTAAGGGGGAAAATGGAACTTCAGTGAAATAGAGAACTTCCAAGCATTCTTGTTGAAAATACCAGAGCTGAATAGAAAATTTGACTTCTAAATATAAGAAGCAAGAGAAGCACAAAAAGATAAACGGAAAAGAAAACTATAAGGGACTTATTAAAGTTGAACTGTTTACATTCCTAGGTGGAAAGATGATTTTTGTAACTCATAACACCTCTTAGTCAGTATTAGGATAGTTGGAAGGAATGAATACACACACACACACACATATATATGTGTGTGTGTTTGTGTGTATGTATGTGTATATGCATATACATATATCATATATATACACATACATATACACATACAGAGGGGGGAGAGAGAGAGAGAGAGAGGCACTGTGTGAGCTGAATATTAAGGTATGATATCTAAAAAGAAAATTAAGTGTTGAGAGGTATGTACTAAGAGAAAGAGAAAAGGAGAAGTAGAATGTAGTAAAACATCTCACACAGAAGAGATTTTACAATGGAGGGGAAGAAAAAGAAGATGAGAGGGAACAAGTGAGTTTTCCTTTCAACAGATCTGGCTTTAGAAGGAAATAACATACACACTCAATTGGGTATGGAAGTTTATCTTATCCCACAGGAAAGCAGGGAGGAAGGAGATAAAGAAAGGGAGGATAATAGAAAGGATAGAAGATTGGGGGAAGAGGTAATCAGAAGCAAACTTTTGTACTTTTGATAGAGGGACAGGTCAAAGGAGAGAATTGAACAAATGGAGGGCAGGACAGGATAGAGATAAATATAGTTATTCTTTCACAACCTGTCTATTTTGTTTTGTGTGACTACATATGTATAACCTATATTGAACTTCTTGCCTTCTCAATCAGGATGGGAGGGGGGAAGGGAGAGAATGTGGAACTCAAAGCTTTAAAAATGAATGCGAGAAGCTGTTTTTACATGCAACTAGGAAATAAGATGAATAGGCAATTTCTTACCCTACAGGAAAATAGAAGAAGGAGTGATAGAAGGGAGGGCAGATTGCAGGAAAGGGTAATATGCTTGCTTTCCTGGGCTAGGAGTAGGTTAAGATGGGGAGTAAATTTGAAATACAAAATTTTGTGGAAGTGAATGTTGAAAACTGAAAATAAATAAATTTACATATTTAAAAAAGAAAAGTTAGATATGATGTACTTCTGATTATTATTGAATGGGAATAGAAAGAAGTGGGGGGTAGTGTGTGTGAGTGTGTGTGTGTATGTGTGTGTGTGTGTGTGTGTGTGTGTGTGTGTGTGTGTGTGTGTTGTTTGTGGCACCTTTAAAAAAACTGATAATGTATTAGGGCATAAAAACTTCACAGTCAAATGCAGAATGTCAAAAATATTAATACTGACCTCAATGCAATAAAATTATATTAAAATATTAAAAAGGTACTAAAGTGTTGTAATCAAAGCTAAAAATAATAAAAATAAAAATCAAGTGAAGATTAAATCACTTAATCCTAAAGAATTTGTGGATCAAAGGACAAAATATGGAAATGATAGATAAACACATTAATGATATTAAAAATAGTAAGAAAGTACACCAAAATTTGTGAGATGTAGTCAAAACAATTCTTAAAGGTAAATGTGCCAAGCCTAGAGGCCTGTATTGGGCTACCCGAGTCTTTCTTACCTGTCCAGGTCTTCGGCTGGCCACGCCGGATGCACGTATGAGAGAAAGGACGTTCCAGAGTCAAACAGGGGTTGAGCTTTATTTTTTTTTTTTTTTTTAGATTCAATTCAAATTTAATAGTGATAAATGTCTTACACTTGGATTCAAAACATCAATTGTACAAGGTAAGGGAAATATGGTTAGATGATAGTTCACCTGAAGAAAGATCTGGAAATTTTAAGGGACTGTCAGCTTAAAAGAGTAGTCACAAAGGAAAAAAAGCAAATTCAAACTTTGGCTGCATAAGGCAGATAACATGCTTGCTGTATTGTGCCCAGGTCAGAACACATCTAGAATACTATGTTCATTTTTTAGCACATTTTGGAAAAGACATTGATGAGTCAAACAGTAACTAGAGGAGGGAAATGATGGATGGCAAGGGTCTACAGTTTACTTCATAAGAGGTTGAGTCCAAGAAACAGCATATTGAACCTGAAGGGCTGTTAACAGTAAAGAAGGATTCTACTTACTCTGTTTAATCTCAATAACTAAGACCAGTGGAAGTTTAAGTTTAATGTAAGAAAAAACTTCCTAATTATTGGTTTTCTCTAAAAGTGGAAGAAATTAATTTTGGGGGGGACCAATAAGTATATCTCCTCCAACATACACGCATACACGCACACACACACACACACACACACACACAGACCATTAGAGATACTTTAAAATAACTGGATAATTTGTTGTATGTAGTGAAGGGGATTCTTTTTCAGATAAAGTTGAATTAGATGGCTTCAGAAGCCCCTTCAAACTCTGAAACTAAAATTCTGGGAAATGTTTTGAAACTTTTCTATTAATTTATCTTGTTCAGTCAACTTCCAGGACAAAGTCTCTGATGAGTTTTAAATGCATTTCATTACATTTATGTATATTCTGATCAGTATGAATTACCACATGATGTTCTTAATTTCTTTCTCTTCTTGCTGAAGGCATTTCTGGATTTTTTTTAATTTCTCTACATTTGAGGATGTTTTTACTGTTAGTAAAGATTTGCCTCATCCTAAAGGTTTTCCTATATTCATTATATTCAAAGGTTTCTTTCCAGTACAAAGTGTTTTATGATCCTTAAGGTTTCTACTGTTTGAAAGTTTGTATACATTTATCAAAATGAAATTATTATAATCATTATGAAATCTCTGATGCATAATGAATTCAGTTTTTTCATGAAGCTTCTTACATATCCCTTAAAGTATTTCTTTACTGGATGATATTGTGTTTCCCAAGGTTTCCACACCATTTGAAAGCTTTCCCACATTCATTACAACAAAAGTTTTCTCTTAAGAATGTTTTCTTGTGTGGCTTAAGGTTTTCTTTCCAGCTGAAGGCTTTCCCACATTTATTACTCATAGGGATTCTGCTAGTGTGAATTTCATGTTTCTTAAAATTTGAGTTTCAAAAGATGTTTTCCCCAAATTCTTTATATCTAATGGATTTCCATGTACTCTTAATTTTTTCATATGTTGTCAAGTTTGACATACAATTAGTTTCTTCCATCTTCATTGCACTCAAAGATCTTCTCTTCAGTATAAATTTTCTTATGTGTATTAAGGTTTCCCTTATGCCTGAAGGCTTTCCCACATTCATTACATGAATATGGTTTCACCCCACTATGAATTCTCTTATGTGTATTAAGATTTCCCTTCCTACTAAATGCCTTCCCACATTCATTACATTTATAAGGTTTCTCTCCAGTATGAATTCTCTTATGCTGTGTAAGACCTGAGCTGAACCTGAAGCCTTTCCCACATTCATTACATTCAAAGGGTCTCTCTCCTGGATGAATTACCTTATGTGCTTTAAGTCGTGAATTAGTGCAGAAAGCTTTCCCACATTCATTACATTTATAGGGCTTCTCTCCAGTATGGATTCTTTGATGCTGAAACTGATAATTATTACTGCTGAAGGCTTTTCCACATTCATGACACTCCAAGGGTTTCTCACCTGTATGAAACATGTTATGTGTCTCAAGATGTCCCTTCTGCCTGAAGGCTTTTCCACACTCATTACACTTGTAAGGTTTCACTCCAGTATGAATTCTTTGATGTTGCATAAGGGATGAACTCTGCCTGAAGCCTTTCCCACATTCATTACATTCAAATGGTTTTTCTCTGGTATGAATTATCTTATGTCTACTAAGGTGTGAATTGTGGCAGAAGGATTTTCCACATTCATTACATTTATAGGGAGTCTCTCCAGTATGAATTTTTCGATGTTGGCCCAGGTATTGTTTATTGCTGAAAGCCTTCCCACATATATAACATTCAAAGGGCTTCCTTCCAGTATGAATTATCTTATGTATTTTAAGGTGTCCCTGCTGGTTGAAGGCTTTGCCACATTCATTACATATGTAGGGTTTCTCCCCACCGTGAATTCTCTTATGTACATAAAGGTTTCCCTTACAGCTAAAGGCTTTCTCACATTCATTACATTTATAGGGTTTCTCTCCAGTATGAATTGTTTGATGTTCAATTAGGCATTGGTTACTGCAGAAAGCTTTTCCACATTCACTACATTCAAACGGTTTTTCTCCAGTATGAATTCTTTGATGTCGAGATAGGTTTTGATTATTGCTAAATACTTTTCCACATTCATGACACTCAAATGGTTTCTCTTTCACATAAATTCTCTGATGTACTATAAGGCATGAATTACTCCTCGATGCTATGCTATATTTCTCATGTTTAGGGTATTTTTCTTGAGTGCATATTCTGTGATAATGAGTTTGCTTTGAGTGATAAATGAAAGTCTTCTTGAATTTATTATATTTACAAAATTTCTCCTTTAAAGAGGTTTTTTTATTATTATGTTTAATTAGGTGTGAAAATTTCTTGAAGCTTTTTCCAAGTGTATCATAATTATGGAGACTTTTTCCAAAAGAAACTGTCTGTTGTGGAATAAGGATCAATCCCAGGGTACATTTTCTTCCAAATGTATTACATTCAGAAAAAAAATCTAGGGAGACAAAGTTCTCATAGTTTTCCAGCGTCACATCCCTGAATAAGTCCTTCTGAGCAGGCTCCAACAGTCTCCATTCCTCCCAGGTGAAGTCCACAGCCACATCTTGGAATGTCAGCAATTTCTGGGACCCAGCTCTGATGACCCTAGAAGTCATTACCTCCTCCACCTCCTTCACCTGTCACATTCTTAGGGAAAGCCAGAGTCTTGAGAAGCTGGCATGAGGGCATGATGAAGTCCATAGTGTAGCCAGGTGGGAAAAGATAAGATGGCTCCTGGGGCAGGAGGTACTGAGGAGTTATAGAACAGATGAAATCTTGCAGGATGATGAGCTTCTGGAGACCCTCTGAAGTCCACTACGAACGAGGGCGGGATTTACCGTTGTGTTGACTGTTTGGACCCGGCCTCTTTCGCCACGGATCTCATTGGACAGAGGAGGAAACTGAGGCCCGGAGGACCCAAGAAGTAGGTTCTGTCCCAAGAACCGAGTCGGGGTTGAGCTTTATTACAGGGTTTCAGTTACAAGTGCAGGGGGTCTTCTTTCTTAGGACGAAGAGGGGGAGATTTCCTAAGAAGGCTAAGCTTAAGGGATTGGAAGTAGAAGTACAAGCGGGGAGAGAGGGGGAGGGGAGAGAGGAAAGAAAAGAAGCGGAGCCCTACTTTTCTCTTTGGCTCCACATGTGCTAAGAGAGCTTTTAGGCTTCCTCAATCCTACTTAATCTTCAGCCACACAGTTTGCATCTCAATACCGTGCTGTTAGGTAACTAGGTGTGCTCCAATCCGGGACGACCTCGAGGGCAGGGAGACTCCACCCATCAGGTATCTCCGGGGGAGAGGCGGAAATACCCGAGCTAGCCGAGCTAGCTCGGTCTGACCTTCTCGAACCCCCGCTGTTCATGGAGGGCCTCGTAAGACTCTAAGATTTAGAAGTCCCACTTTTACCTGCCCGAGACTGTCCACACGGAATTGAGCTTCCAGTCCCAAAAGTAAATGTATATCTGTACATATTTATATTAATAGCAACAACCAAAAGTAAAGATTAACAAATTGGGCATACAATTAAAAGGAAAAATCCAACAACTTTTTAAAAAAACAATTTAAACACCAAAGTAGAAATCTTGAAAACCAAGAAAAACATTTCTTAAAATAAAATTTTAAAAAATGAATTGATAAATAAAACTGGTTTTTAATTTAAAGAAGAAATACTTAATTTGAATAACAGAAGAAAGCCAAATTACCAATATTAAAAAATTAAAAGAATTCAAGGCAAATGAAGCAAAAGTAAAGAATATACATAGGAAGTATATGCACCAATAAAACTGACAACTTAAATGATGAAATAAGTGAATATTTGCACAAATAAAATACCTATATTAACAGCACAAGAAGTAGAAAGGATATAAAAGTCAATCTGAGAAAAAAAAATTAAATGAATCATAAATGTATCCAGAAAGAAAAATATCCCCAGAACCAGATATATTACATCAGACATTTAAAGAAGAATTAATTTCAATGTTATATAAATTGTTTGAAAAATAGCAAAAGAAGGGATCCTGCACAATATTGTACAATATGAACCTGATACCCAAAACCAAGTAGAGTCAAAATAGAAAAAGAAAAGTATATACCATTACCCCTGAAAAGCACCAAAACAAAAAAAGGAAAATTTTAGCCAAGAGATCACAACACAACAGGGCACAGAAGCTCTTAGCCAATCTCTCCCAATATTCTCCTCCAAAAATAATTCCTGAAGTTGAATTCTGGAGTGGTAGAACCAATAAAAAAGTCAGACTAAGACATACTTCCAGCTCAAGACAATTTAGGAGATTGGAAAGAGAGATTTGTAACACAAAGATGGAGATTAAGCCACAGAAAATACCAAGGGTAGGACTAGGTGGTGGTGTCAGAAGCAGCAGCAACCTCAGGAACTCTCAAGTCACAGATGGTAAGGTGACATGTCAACTGGTTAGAAAAAGATTACAGAATACTCCTAGGCTAGCACTGGAGCAGGCCCAGATGCTGTTTGGTAGTTTCCATTGCCAATGCATACTTCTGGGTCATAGTTCAAGGGCAGAGAGGAGCACTTTCAGACAAGATGGAGTGGAAGTGCCCAGGGGAAGTATCATTTACAGTCCTAAGAGAATAGGAACTGTGAAGAACACTATCATTTCCAGAACCAGAGGAGGAGGGACCTTGAAGGACAGTACTGATTGCAATTCCAAGCGATCAGCAAAGGAAGAAAATTATGAAAAGATGATTAATGGTTCGGGAACAGAGTAACAAAAAAATGAAGAAAACAATACCTTAAGAAAATGGCATTCATCAAAGGAAGGAAAAGGTACAAAAAGTCACTGAAGAGAATAACTCCTTAAAAGCAGAGTTGGCCAAATGGAAAAAGGGGCATAAAAGCTCACAGAAGAAAATGGTTGCTTAAAAATTAGAATTGGGTAAGTGCAAGCTAATGGTTGTACAAGACATCAAGAAACAATAAAATAAAAATTAAAAAAAAGAAAAAGGTATGGAATATCACATTGGAAAAACAATTGGCCTGAAAAATATAGCAAGGAGATATAATTTAAGAATTACTAGATTAACTGAAATGTATGATCAACAAAGAGCCAGAAATCATATTTAAAGAAATTATCAAGGAAAGCTGCCCCAATGCCCTAGAACCAGAGGGTAAAATAGAAAGAGAAAAAAATAAAACAATCACCTCTTGAAAGAGATACTAAAATGAAAACTCCCAGGGATATTATAACCAAATTCCAGAGCTCCCAAGTCAAAGAGAAATTACTTCAAGCAGCCTGAAAGAAACCATTCAAATATCATGGAGCAACAGTCAGGATTACACAAAATTTAGCGATACAAAAGGGGTAGAGGACTTGGAATATGACATTCAAGAAGGCAAAAAGAGCTGAGACTACAATGAAGAATAACTTACTGAGCAAAACTGAGTATAATCATTCAAAGAGAAAAAATAGATCTTTGATGAACTAGAGGACTTCCAAGCACTATAAAATTTGACACAAGAGAAGCATAAAAAGGTAAAGATGAAAGAGATCATAATAGATTTGATAAATTGCTTGCCATTCTATATATGAAGATGATACACATATTTTCCAAGATCTTTATCAATATTCAGGTAACTAGAAAGATTCTACATAGACCAAGGATGCAGTAATGGGTTGATAATATTCAGATGACTTTTAAAAAATGAATATTTGAGAAAGAGACATAACCTGGGAGAAGAGGGAAGGAAGAGGAAGAGTGGAGAAAATTATCTCAAATAAAAGAAGTGTACAAGAAAGAGCTTTTACAGTGGATGGAAAAATGGTGGGGGAAAGGGCAATGCTTGAAAGTCATTAGTATCTAAATTAGTCCAAAGAGGGAAAACATATAGATATTTCCAATTAGTAATACATATCTTATCCAACAGGGAAGTAGGGAAGGAAACAGATAAGGAAAAGGATAAGGGAGATAAAAGAAAGAGCAGTTAAAAGAAGACAGTGGTCAGAAGCAAAACAAATTTCAAAGAGGGAGAAAGAAAAACAGAAGAAAATAAAGCAGAGGTAAATGCATATTTAGTAATTATAGCTTTGAATGTAAACGAAAGAAATGCATCCATAAAATAGAAATGGATAACAGAATAGATTAGAACAGAATTCAACAATGTGTTGTTTACAAGAAACATACTTGAAAGAGAGAGAAACACAAGAGTTAAAATAAGGACTGGAGCAGAATCTATTGTGTGTCAGCTGAAGTAAAAAAGTCAGAGAAAGAAATCATGACCTCAGACAAAGCAAAAGTAAAAGTAGATCTAATTAAAAGGAATAAGAAGGAAATCTATATCTTACTAAAAGGAACTGTGGATGATGAAGTAATATCAATACTGAGTATATATGAACCAAAGGGCATAGTATCCAAATTCTGAAAGAAAATGTTAAATAAATTATAGGAGGAAATAGTAAAACTATACTAGAGGAAAATCTCAACTTTCTCCTCTTCAAACTAGATAAATCTGTCCATAAAATAAGTGAGAAAGAAATCAAGGATATGAATAGAATCTTAGAAAAGTTACATATGACAGAACTCTGGAGAAAACAATGCGAGAGAAAGGAGTATACGTTTTCTTGGTTGCACATTGTATCATTGCAAAAAATGATCATGTATTTGGACATAAAAACCTCACAATCAAATGCATAAAATTGGAAATATTAAAGGTACTGTTTTTAGACCATGATGAAATAAAAATTATATGTAATAAAGGGCCAATGAAAACTAAATTAAAAGCTAACTTGAAACTAAATAATTTGGTCATACAGAAGGTCAAAAAACAAATCATAGAAACAATCAATAATTTCATTCAAGAGAATGACAAAAAAGAGACAACATTCCAAAATTTCTGGAATGCAATCAAAGTAACAATTAGGGGAAATGTATTATTTCTAAACAAATATATCAGTAAAAGAGAGAAAGAGCAAATCAATTAATTGAGCATGAAACTAAAAAAACTAGACAAAGAACAAATTAAAAATCCCCAATTAAACACCAAATTGGAAATCCTAAAAATCAAAGAAAAGGCTGATAAAACTGAATTAAAAAACCATTTAGCTAATAAATAAAATTAGGAGCTAGTTTTGTGAGAAAAAAAATAGCTCACCTTTGATTAATGTGTTCCAAAAATAAGAAAGAAAATCAAATTACTAGTATCAAAAGTGAAAACAGTAAATATAATACCAATGAAGATGACATTTTAGAAATTATTAGGTGTTATTTTGCCCTGTTATATGCCAGTAAAACTGATAATCTACATGAAATAGATGAATATTTGCAAAAATAAAAACTGCCATAGAAGGTCATCTCCTGTTTTTCCTCTCTCCCCCTTTTTTTCCCCCAACTCCAAGTCAAGATGTCTTACATGGAGGATGATTTCATGTGTAATGAGGAGGAGGACTATGACCTGGAATACTCTGAAAATAGTAACTCTGAAGAAAATGTGGATTTGGAAAAACAGTACTACAGTTCCAAAGTGTTGAAGGAGAATGACCCCCAAAGCAGCAATGAGTAGTTTCCAGAAGGTTTTGGAGCTTAAAAGTGAAAAGGAAGAATGGGGATGTAAAACACTGAAACCATTGGTTAAAATAAAATTTTGTCAAGTTAACAAACTATCCAGAAATGACAAACAGTTATAAACAACCATTAACTTACTTTTGGAGTTCAATTATAAGAAATTATTCTGAAAAGTCTATTAACTCTATGCTTTATTCTATATCTCTACTTCCAAACAACTGGATTTACTGCAAGGATTCTATGAAACAACACTAGAAGCTCTGAAAGACACTAAGGATGATAGACTGTGGTTCAAGACAAACACAAAGCTTGGAAAATTATATCTAGAATGAGAAAATGGAAAGCTTCAAAAAATTTTGCTCCAATTGTATCAGTCATACCAGACAGATGTTGGAGAAAATTACCTCAAAAAGGGTACACAATTACTGGAAATTTATGCATTAGAAATTCAAATGTACACAGCACAAAAAAAAAAAATAACAAAAATAATTAAAGCATTGTGGAACAGTCACTGTACAATCAGCCATCCTCCATCCACTGATCATGGCTACCATTACAGAACATGGTAGTAAAATGCACTTAGGAGATAGTGAATTTGAAAAGGCTCAAGAAGGATATATTTTTAAGCATTCAAGAAATATGATGAATCAGGGAGGTAACACTGCAGTAATGTAAACTTTAAAAGAACTGGAAATAGCAAAACTACTGTTGGTTGATATACCCTGAAAATCATTGGAGTTATGGCAGAAGTGCTTTTTTGGTCAGCTGGTTTGTGTTTTGCTACTGTATTTATACAAAGAAAAACAGCTTTGATCTCCAGAAGAAAACCAAAATGCCATGGGATTTATGTTATATTGATACCTTATCCTAAATATACACCATCATAGTAATTTGTCATGGGCAACTAATGACCAGAGAAAAGATTTTTGTCACTATTTTAAATATACTGACACATTACTATTGGTTAAATTTAACCATGTTTTACCTGCAGAAATTCTCTCACAGAAATAAGCTGCAAAAACTTGAAATGCATACCCTTTTGAACACTTCCTTTTCTCATATATAAATTAAAATGTTTGCTGCATTTTGCAAAATTTAAGTTCTCTAAAAAAGTACCCACATAATTCTGTACTGCAGTGTAGTAAAGGTTTAAATGAAACCCCATAATGGCAGTGCCATCCTGTCACTTGGGTTTCAAGCAGCAAAATAAACAGTGCAGTTCAGAAATTATACATATACATATATATATATATGCATACATACATGCATATACATATGTGTGTATACTGCCCAGATTAACAGAAGAGGAAATAGAATAATTCAAGAACCCTATCCTAGAAAAATAAATGGAACAAGCCATAAATGACTTCCCTAAGAAAAAATCCCTAGGACCACATGGATTCACAAGTGAATTATTTTTCAAATCATTATTTATTTATTTATTTATTCAATTTTAGTTGTCAACATCCACTTCCATAAGATTCTGAGTTCAAAATTTTCTCCCTATCTCTTCCCTCCCCCACCCCGAGATGGTGTGTAATTTGATATAGACTACATATGTATTCGTATTGAATCTATTTTCACATTAGTCAGGTTGTAAAGAAGAAGTAGAACCAATAGGAGGAATCATGAGGAAGAAGAAAACATTTAAAAAGAGAGAGAGAGAATAGCAAATAATATGCTTTGATCTGCATTCAGACTCTGGATGTGAACAACATTTTCCATCATGAATCCTTTGGAGTTGTGTGGGATATTTGCATTGCTAATAAGAGATAAATCTATCAAAGTTAGTTATCACACAATGTGGCTGTTACTGTGTACAATGTTCTCCTAATTCTGCTCACTTCACTCAGCATCACTTCATTCAAATCTTTCCAGGTTTTTCTGAAGTTTGCCTGCTCATCATTTCTTATAGAACAATAGTATTCCATTACATTCATATACCACAACTTGTTTGGCCATTCCTCAATTTCCCATTTGTTGCCATCACAAAAAAAAGCTGATATAAATATTTTTGAACATGTGTGTCCTTTACCCATTTGTATGATCTCTTCAGAATACAGACCTAGCAGTTGTATTGCTGGGTCAAAAAACATGCACATTTTTATGACCTTTTGGATGTAATTCCAAATTGCTCTCCAGAAAGGTTGGATCAGTTCACAGCTCCATCAACAACGAATTAGTGTTCCAATTTTCCCACATCTTCTCCAACATTTATCATTTTCCTTTTTTGTCATGTTAGCCAATCTGATACATGTGATGTGGCAACTCAGAGTTATTTTGATTTGGATTTCTCTAAGCAATCATGATTTAGAGCATTTTTTCTTATGACTATAGATAGCTTATTTTCTTCATCTAAAAACTGCCTATTCATATCCTTTGACCACTTATCAATTGGGGAATGACTTGTATTCTTCAAATTTGACTCAGTTCTCTTTATATTTTAGAAATGAGACTTTTATCAGAGACACTTGTTGTAAAAATTCTTCCCAGTTTTCTGCTTTCCTCCTAATCTTGGTTGCATTAGCTTTATTTGTGCAAAAACTTTTCAATTAAATGTAATCAAAATTATCCACTTTGTATTTCATAATATTCTCTATTTCTCATCACAAATTCCTCCATTCTCCATTAATCTGACAGATAAACTATTTCTTGCTCACCTAATTTGTTTAAAGTATCAGTCTTTATACCTAGACCATGTACCCATTTGGACTTTATCCTGGTATATGGTGTCAGATGTTGATCTATGGCCAGTTTCTTCCACAGTATGTTCCTAAAAGTTTTTTGTCAAACAGTGAGTTCTTATCCCAGAAACTGGAATCCTTGGTTTTTTCAAACATCAGATTGCTATAATCTATTCCTGTTAATGAGACATTCACTCTAAACCAGGAGTTCCAAAACCACCCACTGAGTGGAGGTTGGACAGGGACCCTTCCCTGTTCAATTCATGGGCTTCAGAGTGCAAGAGGTCCAAGGCTTTAGGGGAGACCAGAAAGAAGGGAAGGGAAGGGAAGGGAAGGGAAGAGGAGAGGAGAGTTACCCAGCTAGCTGGGTCTCCATTTAGGCAACTCAATCTACTCACAGGTTGTGTTAGATGTCATCATTTTTCTGATGTCATGGTCCTCTTTGAAAATGAAGGACAAACACAACCCCCTGTTAATTAACGCCAAATAGCATAGAAATCAATGGAGCCTCTAAAATGATAAGCAATATTTATTTAAAATCATCAGCAAACACTATCTGTAATACGAATAGACTAGAGACATTCCTAATAAGATCAGGAGTGGAAAAAGGATGTCCATTATCATGACTCAATGTTGTACTAGAAATGCTAGCTGTAGCAATAAGACAAGAAAAAGACAATGAAGGAATGAAAATAGGCAATGAGGAAACAAGACTATCATTCTTTGCAGACTTAGAGAAACTTAGAGAATCAACTAAAAAACTAACTGAAGCAATTAACAACTTTAACAAAGTTTCAGTATGCAAAATAAACCAATGTAGTCATCAGCATTTCTATACACTATCAACAAAATCCAAAAGCAAGTGATAGAGAAATTCCATTTAAAATAACTGCCGATAATACAAAATACTTATGAGTCTACATGCCAAGACAAACTCAGAGAGTATATGAACATAATTATAAAACACATTTCGTATAGTTAAACACAGATCTAAACAAATGGAGATATATCTATTGCTCCTGAGTAGGCCAAGCCAATATAATAAAAATAACAATTCTACCTAAGTGAATTTATTCAATGTCATAGAAGTCAACTACCAAAGAATTATTTTATAGAGCTAGGAAAAAAATAGAAACAAAATTCATCTGGAAGCATCAAGAAGATCAAGAGAACCAATGGTAAAAAAAAAAAAAAATGTTCAGAAAAGTAGCCTACTAATAATTATTTCAAAGTGGTAATCATGAAAACAAACTGATACTGGCTAAGAAATGGAGTGGTGGATCAGTGTAATAGATTAGATACATAGTACACAGTACCAAAATACCATAGTAATCTAGTATTTGATAAACATAAAGATCTAAGTTTTGAGGACAAAAGTTCACTATTTGACAAAAATTGCTGGAAAATCTAGAAAGCAGGTTAGTAGAAACCAGGTATAAACCAATACCTCACACTGTATACCAAGATAAGGTCAAAATGCATAAATGATTTACCTATAAATGGTGATGACATAAATTAGGGGAGTATGGAAAATGTAACTGTCATAAGGAAAGGGTTTATACACAAATAAGAGACAGAGCATCACAGTTTGTAAAATGGATAATTTTAAATATATGAAATTAAAAGGCTTTTGCACAAACAAAACTAATTCAATTAACATTAGAAAGAGAGCAGGAAACTGGAGGGGAAAAATTGCCTCAAGTTTCTCTCTTGAAGATCTCATTTCTCAAATGTACAGGGTTAGTTGAAAATACATGCAACATGACCTCAGATGTATAATTGTAATAAAATTGCTTTTTTTTTTCAAGAAGGGTGACTTAGAAAGGAAGGGGAGAATTCAGAACTCAATTTTTTTTCTTTTTTGAAAAATTTATTTATTTTCAGTTTTCACTATTCACTTCCACAAAATTTTGAACTTCAAATTTACTCCCCATCTCCCCCCGCCACCCACCATAGGTCAGTGTGTATTCTGATTAACCTTTCCTCCAGTCTGCCCTCCCTTCTTTAATTTTATAACCCTCCCATCCTGTCTTATCCCCTTTCTTTCTATTTTCCTGTAGGGTAAGATAAAATTCCATACCCAATTGAGTATGTATGTTATTCCCTCCCGAAGCCAAATCTGATGACAGTAAGACTCACTTATTTCCTCTCATCTTCACTTTCTTCCCTTCCATTTTGAAAGCTCTTTCTTGCCTCTTTTATGTGAGATGATTTACTACATCCCACCTCTCTCTCTTTCTCCTAGTACATTCCTCTCAATACTTAATTTTCTTTTTTAGATATCATCTCTTCATATTCAGCTTATTCTGTGCTTGCTCTCTCTCTCTCTCTTTCTCTGTGTGTGTGTATGTGTGTGTGTCTACACATATATATATATATATATATACATATATATGTATGTGCACACACAGACATATATATATGTATATATGCATACACATACACACACAAACATACACATATATTCCTTCCAACTATCCTAATACTGAGAAAGGTCTCATGAGTTACAAATATCATCTTTCCATGTAGAAATGTAATCAGTTCAACTTTAATAAATCCCTTATGGTTTTTCTTTACTGTTTACCTTTTCATGTTTCTTTTGGTTCTTGAATTTAAAAGTTAAATTTCTATTCAACTTTGGTCTTTTCAACAGGAATGCTTGGAAGTTCTCTATTTCATTGAAGTTCCATTTTTTCCCCTGAAGTTAAACTCAGTTTTGCTGGGTAAGTGATTCTTGGTTTAAATCCTATCTCCTTTGACCTCTGGAATATCATACTCCAAGTCTCCTGATCCCTTAGTGCAGAAGTTGCTAAATCTTGTTTTACCCTGATTGCATTTCCATAATACTTGAATGGTTTCTTTCTGGCTGCTTGCAATATTTTCTCTTTGACTGGGAACTCTGAAATTTGGTTCCAATATTGCTAGAAGTTTTCCTCTTGGGATCTCTTTCAGGAGATGATTGGTGGATTCTTTCCATTTCTATTTTACCCTCTGGTTCTAAAATATCAGGGCAGTTTTCCTTGATAATTTTTTGAAAGGTGATGTCTAGGTTCTTTTTTTTTATCATGACTTTCAGGTAGTCCAATAATTTTTAAATTATCTCTCCTGGATCCATTTTCCAGGTCAGTTGTTTTTCCAGTGAGATACTTCACATCGTCTCCTATTTTTTCACTCTTTTGGTTTTGTTTTATGATTTTTTTATTTCTCATAAAGTCATTAATTTCTATTTGCTCCACTCTAATTTTTAAGGAATTATTTTCTTCAGTGAACTTTTAGACCACGTTTTCCATTTGACCCATTCTGCTTTTTAAAGCATTCTTCTCCTCAGTGACTTTTTAGACCTTTTTTGCCATTTGGGTTAGTTTAATTTTGAGGCTGTTATTTTATTCAGCACTTTTGGGGAGGTTCCCCTTAGCAAGCTGTTGACTTGTTTTTCATTATTTTCTTGCATCACACTCATTTCTCTTCTCAATTTTTCCTCTCCTTCTCTTACTTGATTTTCAAAATCTTTTGTAAGCTCTTCCACGACCTGAAACCAATTCATATTTTTCTTAGAGGCTTTGGATGCAGGAGATTTTGATTCGTAGTCTTCTGGTTCTTTGTTTTGATCTTCCTCATTGCCAATGACATAAGAAGATACCTCTTCATCGAGAAAGTAAGAATCTATAGTCTCTTTCTTTTCCCCCTTTTTTGATCAATTTCAAAATTATTTTGCTTTTAAGCTCTTTGGCATGTGAAAACCTCCAGAAGCACCCTCTACTTCAGCAGTGGTTGTTGCCACACTGGGAGTGGGACAGGGCATGAACTAGGACTGAGGCCAGACCAAGTTCTCCTCTCAGCCAAGTGAAAGACCCTTCCCATTGACTTTTGAAACTGTCTTTAGGGTTTGTGGATTGAGAAGTATGGAAACCACAACAGCCACCAGCAATTTAGTCCTCTAAAGCCTATTCCTGCTCCATCTGTGCTGGCATGGCCCACACTGATCTTTGCTTCCCACCTTGTGCAATAGATCCTTCCTGTCAATTTTCTAGATTGTCTTGGGCTGGAAATTTGCTTCAGTCTGCCATTTTGTGACTTCTGTGGCCCTAGATTTTGTTTAAAGTCATGTTTACGGGTTTTTTCAGGTGTTTGGAGGGAGACCTCTAGCAGGTCCCTGCTTCAAATCCATCATTTTGGCTCCACCCCCTGAACTCATAATTTTAAAAAGAGGTTGTTAAAGTAATTTTTATATGAATGTGTGAAAATATTTAATGAAATAATTTTTTTGAAAAAAATAAAAGCACAACCAGTCAGCTGACTAAAAGTGCCATTTAAGTGATTTGCATAGTCTCCTCATCAATAGGTAGAGAAAATATCAGTTCCATAACCTCATCTGTACATAATAGCTGGTTGATAGCTTTAAAAACCACTGAAATGATCTATGATCTATAATGATCAATATTCTTTTACTGGGTAATCTGGATTTTTCATTACAATTTGGAGGATTTCCCTTTAGAGCCTTGAATCTCTGTGTCTCTAAACTAAAGCTACATGGGTGAATATTTTGACCCTTGATTTCTCTTGGTTATTACTTGTTAATGAGCTTTTATGATAAAAGGAATTAATAAATGCCCAGCATTCACTTATATCATCAATCATTTTATCTTCTTTTTTGCAAAGTGAGAGTAAATGTGGTATAGTTATGATGTAGTTTCTATAGAGAGCCAGTTCCAAGACAGGAAGGCCTAGGTACAAGTTCTACATCTAACACATATTGGAATGTGGAGGTCATATCAGGGGAGACTTCAAGGAAGAAATTGCACCTGATTTGAGCCTTGAAGTGAAGGAGGATGATGGAAATTTGAGCATCAGGGATTGCATGAGAAAACTCATAGAATCAAGTGAGCGTCGAATGTTTGATAAGAACACTTGCAGGGGGATGGATGAGTAACTCAATGTTCTAAGTACCACCCTAGGGCTATAATTGGAGGAACCTTCACTAATCTGCAGTGATGGAGGGAGTTTCCTCACTAGTGTGTCTACATACCAATGAAATCACAGGACTCGATCCAAACAATTTTCCTTGGTGTTCTTTTTCCACATTCAAACATGTAACAATCATAGTCATTTCTTAACTGATAGCCTTCTCATCAAGAGCACACTAACACTTTATACTTGCCACACTTCAATCATAAATCAGTAAGCACTTTCTCAAAATCTGCTCTATGTTCAGAACTGTGCACTGTGGTTCAATGGCAAGAGTGTAGGATTTGGACACAGGTCTGGGTTCCAATCCTATCTCTACCCAGTGACAAATGAAAGGTCCAAGAGATAATTTATATATTCAATTTATTAATTATGGCTAGCAAAAAATTAATAGATTGAGGGTAATGCCTTTTCCTCATAGATCAAAGATGTCCTTTGGAGGCCTCTGAATCCTTAAATACCCTTGGAGAGTAGGTGTTCCCAACAGGCATAAATAAACTCTGATTGGTTAACAATTAATGAGAGAATTAGTATTACAAAGAGAGGTGGCCTTATTCTAATGAGGTGCTGGAGGATGTAACTTTAATCATGTCACTGGGACAAAGAGACTCATCCAGCAATCTATACAAAAGGATCAATCCTCCTCCCAGACCACTTATATAGTTAAACAATGGAGTGGAATTCACCTAGATTAGATCCTCTTTACCCTTTAATCAGAAATAAGCTTTTCCAGTTGGGTAGGATCCCACCAAAAATTGAGGATAATGTTAACCCCATCTCATGATCAACCCAGTCCTTCAGAGACTATTTTTAAATGAGGAAATAGGAAGGGAAAAAACCCTGTATCTCCCTGATATTATTTGGTTATTAATAATCATTTCTCTCATTCCTTATTATCTGTGTGATCCTGGTTGAGTAGTTCAATATACTCAGGCCTCAGCTTCCCCGACTTTAAAATGAGAGGATTGTCCCAAAGGACTCATCATGAATAATGCTATCCACTTCCAGAGAAAGAATTGATGGCACCTGAATGCAGACCAAAGCATGCTATTTTTTACTTTATTTTGTTTTATTTTTCTCATACATAGAATTTGAAACTCAAAATTAAAAAAAAAAAAGAATGTTGGGGTGGCTAAGCAGCATGCACCATCCTCCCCCACGGGGTGGGTGGTAGTTTGGGGGGGCCAGGAGGCAGGTTCGGGCCATTGGGGAGTGGAGACCTTTGTGAAAGACCTTAAGAAAGGACTTAAGAATCTGAATCTCATCTTTATTGTGCTAGAGACAGTCTAAGTGACCAAGACAAAAGATGGACATGAGGTGAGAACCTGCAAAGTAGCAGCACATAAAGCAGGAAGCATCAATATATCTGTTTGGGATGATGTCGGCAACCTGATCCAGCCTGGGGACATCATCCATCTCACCAAGGGATATGCTTCAGTATTTAAAGGCTATCTGACGCTCTACACTGGCCCGTGGAGGTGATCTGCAGAAGACTGGAGAATTCTGTATGGTTTATTCTGAGGTCCTCAACTTCAGTGAGCCAAACCCTGAGTACGGTGCCCAGGAGCTCCCCAGCAAAATGGTACAGAACGACAGTCCCTCTGCCACTTCCCTGTCCCCTTCTGCCCTCCTAGTGTCTCTCCAGCCTCTGAGAGTCAAAATGGGAATGGCCTAACCACTCCCCCTGGCCCAGGCAGTGGCCTTTTTAAAGAAAAATCTTGAACAGGTCTCAGTTTGTCTGAAGCAAATGCCCATTCGGTAGGTAAAGGTTAGGTAAGAATAGAGGCAAAAGTTGATTACATGAAAAAAGAACATTGAAATGCTAGCTGGACTTTGACCACATGGAGCTAAAAAATGTGAGCAATAGGAATAATGATCTTTAATGCCCAGCACAAAATTAGGAGGGAAGCAGAAAACTGGGAACAAAGTTTTGCAACTAGTGTCTGTGATAAAGGTCACATTTCTAAAATATATAGAGAACTGAGTCAAATGTACAAGAATACAAATCATTCCCCAGTTGGTAAATGGTCAAAGGATATGAACAGGCAGTTTTCAGAGGAAGACATTAAAGATATCTATAGTCATATGAAAAAATGTTCTAAATCACTACTGATTAGAGATGCAAATCAAAGCAACTTTAAGATATCACATCACACCTATCAGATTGGCTAAAATGACAAAACAGGAAGACGATAAATGTTGGAGAAGATGTGGGAGAGTTGGAACACTAATTCATTGTTGGTGGAGCTGTGAGCTGATCCAACCATTCTGCAGAGTAATTTGGAATTATGCCCAAAGGGCTACAAAATGTGCATACCTTTGACCAAGCAATATTGCTTCTAGGACTGTATCCCCAAGAGATCATAAAAATGAGAAAGGGTCCCACATGTACAAAAATATTTATAGCACCTCTCTTTGTGGTGGCCAAAAACTGGAAATCAAGGGGATACTCATCCATTGGGGAATGGCTGAATAAATTGTGGTATATGAATGTAATGGAATACTATTGTGCTATAAGAAATGATGAACAGGAAGACTTCAGAGAGGCCTGGAAAGACTTATATGAACTGATGCTGAGTGAAAGGAGCAGAACCAGGAGAACTTTGTACATAGCAATAACCACAGTGTGTGAGGAATATTTCTGGTAGACTTAGTACTTCATTGCAGTGCATGGACTTAAAAAATTCCCAATGGAATCTTGGGGCAAAATGCCTTCTACATCCAGAGAAGAATTATGGAATTGGATTGCAGAATAAAGCAGACCATTTTCTTTTGTATTATGTTTTGTTTTGTTTTATGATTTCTCCAATTCATTTTAATTCTTCTATGCAACATGACTAAGGTGAAAATGTATTTAATAGGAATATATGTGCAGAACCTATATACAATTGTATGCTGTCTCAGGGAGGGAGTAGGAAAGGAGGGGAAAAAATCTAAGATATATGGAAGTGATTGTAAAACACTGAAAACAAATAAAATAACTTAGTTTTTAAAAAATTAAAAATAAAAATATAAAAATAGCATTAGTAACTTTGGATAGAGCAGTTTCAGTTGAATGATGAAGTCAGAAGCCAGACATTAGTTCTGTATAAACCTAAAAGAAGTAATTAATATTATCCTCCACACCCAAAATGTAGGGGCTTAAAGTCTAGGGGGAAAAAATCAATAAAAGCTATGAAAATTGGAAATGATTTTGTTCTTGAAAGAAAAAAAAACTTTGAAGCAATTTCATTTAGTCATAAATCTTCTAAAAACCTCACTGTGATGAATGACTCTTAGCCATTCTCAGTCTCTAATGCAAAGAAAAGAATTCCAAGCCTGTTGTAAATAGCATATGTATTTATTGTACATGGTAGATCTTAATGCCACTTTTGGGGCTGTTAGAGTCTATTATGTCAACTCTCACACCTCTACCACACATCTTTGTTAGTGTACAGCCATTGAAGAAAATGAAAAATCACAGACCCCCTCCTCAAATGTTTAGAAACATGTGGCTTACAGGAAGTGCATTGCTGGAAAACATATTTAATAAGATCAGAAAATCTGACAAAAGCAAGTAATTCCCTGCAGCAGAAAACCAGAATGGTTTTCCTGCTGGGGTACTCAGAGAAAAGTTGGCTCCAAACCAATCCATCCTCAGGCTCAACTGCACCCACCAATTGACTTAAGACTATTCCTATTGCACTTCTTAGCTTCACTCACTTCCTGGCAACCTGGAAAATCCTCCCAGGAAGCAGAATGCTGTGAGGTAGAGAGAGGACAGACCATAGTCAATTGCTTTAGGGCACAGTGACAAAGCAGATTTATGAACTAAGCAGCAATGTGTGAAGTTGGCAGTCAAAGACTTTTTCAGGGATCACTTTCTAAACCAAGAGACCTATGGTGGGACATGCCAATGTGAGGCTTTCACTTGAGGGGTGAAAGAATTCATGGAGGCTGATGATAGGACTGGTTCACTCATTCCTTAAGTTTACATCTCAGTTAGAACAATAAAACAACTCACTCATCAGGAACGGTGCATTTGAAATGGATCCTGGATAAGAACACATAGCCCCTCCCACTTCAGGGCACCAGTCATTAACTGAAAAGGGAAAGACACTAACCACTTTCTTCTGTCTAGTCATCACCTTCATCCTCCAAGACACAGTTAAGCCTGCTACCACTCTGACTAAAGAAGTATGTCTTTTGTTGTTGTTGTTTTTAATCAGTCCTATAATTTCATTAATAAAGGGGACTCTGTATGAGGAAATTCCTTGTATTGATAGAAGTTGGCACCTACTCCACAAATTAGTCTTAAAAAGTTGCTAAGGGCACTTAAAGATTAATGACTTTCCCAGGATCAGGCAATCAATATATGTGAGATGCAGGACTTGAACCCAGCTTTTCCTGACTCCAAGGCCAGCTCTCTAATCACTGTTCCATGATACTTTTTAACCCGAGCTGCACTGTCCAAATAACTTCCATGGGAAAACAAATGCCCTGAAAAACTAATTCATATTCCTCAGTGTGAGTTTGATTTTAATTCCTGTATAGCCCCATCAATGTGAGTTTGAAATATGGCAGGAAGTCCCCAGAAAATCAGTTTGGTTTCATATCCATTCCATTGACTTGGACCTAGAATAAAGTCAATGTTCAACATTACCCTAGGAGTCAAATTAACCTGTGAAGGTTACTCACCATCACAAATAACTCAGATCTAAATCAGGTGCCACCCCTATCTTGGTCACTACAGTGTGAGGTTCCCTTCCTAGATGTGGATACATCTGGTACTCACCTAAGGATGAATCAAAGCAGATGACTTTCCAAAGACAGGAGGGCAATGAAGAGTTAGTTGTACCATGTGGTTCAGTTCTTGGTTAGGGAAGAGCTCACGTCCATCACTATGCTGGCTAGCATTGTGGGGCAGGGTGATGCCAATATCTAAAGCTCAGGAAACAGATCAAGGTGGGCAGACTAGTCTCAAACGCTAGAACTCAAAACAATAGCAATAACATCTATGACACTGATTCAATCCAATTGGAAGATGTACCCTGGATCTGAGCTCTATTCTTTTTGGATCCTGTGATCCTTGGATGCTTGCCTAACCACTGGTGCCACCTGCCTTCTGCCCTTTTGTATCCCAGTGTTCTGGCACTGCCATGCCATCATTTCAGAGCTGAAGACACATTTCCCACCTCTGACTCCTACACAGCTGCTCCTTGATGTAAATCCATCCCTGCTTGGCCTCACCGCTTGTCCCTGGGTCCTCACCAACAAGTTGGCCATGATGACCCTTTGTCTCCCTTCCCTTGACCCTGTCCCTGATAGTTCCTGCCTCTGATACCATGCGGGTGTGGAGACAAGGGGAATATTACTCAACCCTCTCTCTGTATTGCTTTCTTTGGCCATGGACCTAGACCTCAGAATGCTCAGCCAAGATTTAGACTTTTAGCTAAGGTAACATTGTTGCTTTGCCTCCTGACTCCATAAAAATCAAGTGTCTTTGATATCCACTGAAAACATCACCTCAGCACTTTTGAAGTAGCAAATCATGGTTTGGGTGGCATTTGTATTTCACTTGGTAACAAAGGCACAGGACTGTAAATCAGAATGGACTGAGGTTAGGCAGGAAACATCAGAGGAAAATTTGACCTTTCTGTGCAGGTTTGGCAATATTTCTTCCCTCAAATCTCATCTATCCTTTATGCTCATGATTCTTTTGGGTAGTGAAAGCTCTTTTTTGTCCAAGGTTATTGAGAATGTTTGATCAGGCACCAGTTACCTCCTAAGCAATGTCAACGCTCCCAGTACCAACACTACACAGGCAGTGCTGCTGGATAGGTTCCTGGTTCCATGGAATTATGCTTCTCATAGCCATCCATCTCCATCTTCAGAATGGGGAACACCAAATGTCTGGTAGTGAGTGCTATTGGGGTGCAGTTTCTGGCAGAGTGTTCCCACCCATCATCAGAGCCCAAGAGAACAACACCTGGCCGATCATGTCAGGTAAGGCATTTAAAAAGCAATTCACAGGTTACCCAGTACTTAGGCACTGACCTTGGACTATACTAAGGAGGGAGAACCATAAGATTTTGCATTGACTTTCCTGTATGTCAGAAATTCCTACCTCATTTCCATGTCTTAAATCTCCTTATTTCCTTCAAAACTCTGTTCAAGACATGCTTTTTATATAAAACCTTTTCTGATCCCCCTAGTTGCCAAACTTAGCTAATGGCAATTAGCCCATGCCTTTCCCCTCTGAAAAATTAGTTTGTATTTACTTTGCATATACATATTGGTTACATATGTGATTTATCTCCCCCAAAGGAATGTAAGCTCTGTGAGAGCAGGTACAACAAGACAGTCCCTTCCCTCGAAGGTCCTTATG
Source organism: Notamacropus eugenii (assembly GCF_028372415.1). Classification (NCBI taxonomy): domain Eukaryota; kingdom Metazoa; phylum Chordata; class Mammalia; order Diprotodontia; family Macropodidae; genus Notamacropus; species Notamacropus eugenii. The sequence goes on along the minus strand of NC_092875.1, from coordinate 410,347,397 downwards.
TTAGAATGGAAGGAAGATAACACTTAAAGGGAAATAGGAAAAGAGCAGGCAAAGTACTCCATATGGTGTGGAAATGACCAGGAAGTGCTGTGGAGATCGGCTGCCAGACCAGATAAAACAAATATTCACCTCTTGAAGCTCATCACAGTCCAAGATTGTGGTGGGGCAAGACAAAGATGATGACTGGAGTGAAGGCAGCACAAAAGCTTGGTTCTGATGGCCAAAACGAGGCAATTTTTTTTCTTTTCTTTTCTTTTCTTTTCTGTTTTTAGTATTTCTAAAAAAATTTATTTATTTTCAATTCATGGAACAAAACAAGCATTTCCATAACACAGTACCATAAAAAAGATGATCACATATGAAACCACAAATTTACCATACACAACTTGCTATTCCCTCCAAATCTACAACAATATTATCATGTTAATTTCTTTCTTTAAGGCAATTTTCTATCGCTATAAGCTGAATAACAGGTGCCCATCTCCATTGGAAGAGTGAATTTCTTATATGAAACTCCCTTTAAGTTCTATCAAAAAAAAAACCCTCATTTTTAGGAAATGAGTTTTAGTTACTTTTTCTTTATTATCTTTGACTTCATTCCCCTTTTGAAATAGGAATGTGAACCACAGTTCAACAAGTGTGAACAGAATATCGATGATTAGTGGTATATTTAAAAGAACGAGGATTATTTATGAAACCTAAAGTGTTCTCAATAAATATTTTTAGACAAATCTCTCAGTGAAAACACCAGTGAGCACCCTAATTGTGATCTCACTAATTTTAGAAACTTTCAATTCATTTAACATCGTGTCTACTACGGGCAAGACATTGATAGGCCATGGGGATGATAAACTTTAAAAGAACGTAGTCTCTATCTTCAAGGCATTGAAATCTAGTAAGGGAAAGATACGATATAATACCAAAGAGAGCCCCATAACCCCATTATTTTTCCACCCTCAAGCCCAGGTCTCAGCTTGTTCGTACCTCCCTCCAATTCTTGATGCTACTGCTTCTCCTTACATGGTAGCATTTCCAAACCAAAGAACCCTGAGAAGAAAAGACCAAGGTTCTTCTTCATCCCCACCTAGTTCCCTACTCCATAATCACAGCAACCCTCCTCCTAGGTCTTTAAAGGTAATTTACTAGATAGATAGATAGATAGATAGATAGATAGATAGATAGATAGATAGATAGATAGATGAATTTATTAAATACTTTACTAACCAGGAACTGTGCTGAGTCTTGAGGATACAATTATATACTAACAAGACAGCAGTAGATGCAGTAGACAGAAGATGCAGTAGAGATGCAAGTGAGAAGTTCAGGAACAGGGCAAAATGAACAACTGAGAGAAGAAAAAGGTTTGTCCTGGGACCTCCAACAGCTCTAGGACATTTGAGGCTCTTCTAGTTTCTGATATTCTTGCTGTTTCTTTATAAAGTGAAATTTGACCTGTGGGAGTAAGTCAATTCAATTCAGTTCAACAAACATTTATTAAACACTTACCATGGGCTAAGCTCTGGGGACAGAAATTTAAAATTAATGAAAGCCCTTTTCCCCAAGAGATTTGTTCATTCTAGTTTATTTTATTCAAAGAAGCAGCTAGGTGATAGGATAGAAAGAGCTCTGGACATGGAATCAGGAAGACGTAAGTTCAAATTTAACCTCAGACACGTTGACTGTGTGACCCTGAGCAAGTGACTTAACCTTTTATAGTTTCAACTGTAAAATGGGGGTAATAGCACCTAGTTCCCAGGGTGGTTAGAAGGATCTAAATTTACCTTTCTCTCCTATTTCTGAATCTCTCTCTAATAGCCCTACTGCATTTTCCCTTGAGGAGCTTTATAGTAGCTTACCTTTAAAAGTAGGTGGATAGTGTGCTGTTGTTAGAGAGTAAGGGAGTAGGTGATAAAGAAAAACCTGTGATCTTTTCTTTCAGGGCACCTTGGTTTGGGGCTGGTGATGAGTAAAGCTGATTTTGAAGGAAGGTAAGGATTCTGTTAGAAGTGAGGAAGGCGAGCATTCCTGGCAGAGGGCAGCCTGTGCCAAGGTATAGAGATAGGAAAGAGAGTGTCACGTACTGGGAACATGAAGCAGGCCAATTTGGCTAGAACAAGAGCATGTAAAGTAGGATAATGGACAATAATCCTGGAACGAAAGTGGAATTCATTGTAAAAGGGCTTTAAAAAGCAAACAGAGGCTTGTAGATCAAGGGATCACCAATTTACAACTGAAAGGGATTTCAAAAGGACATTTCAATCCATTTCTCACATTTTGAAAATAGGAAGATTGAAATCTAGAGAGTGTCAACCTCCAGGGTTCAATCTAAGAAAGACGAAGAGAAGAATTAGATTACATGCATGTTTGTGTTCTCTCAAAGTAGCGACAGGCAACAGGCAAAAGGCAAAGATAATGAGAAACTGCAAAGCTGAGAAGGAATGGCTGTGTTGTGGCCCAGTCAGGTAACTCCACCATGGGTTTGAATTTCCCCGTTGTGTCATGGCCCAATCAGATACTGCCACAGTCCCTTGGATTCAGTTTCCATTTCCCATGGAAGGGCCATTTCATAGAGATCATGAGACACCTACAAGGAATAAGTAAGAGGGTCACATTGAAAAGTCTCCAAGGTCCCAGAACTAGAATGCTTATGGTAGTTCTGTCTGTTAGAGCTGCTATGAAGCAGCTTAAGTCAGTTCTGTGGTTGCCAGCCAGCACAGCAGAGGGAGTTCTAGGTTCAGCAAGCAAACATTGCAGGGGAGCTCTTGGTATATCCAACTTAAGGGATGCTCAGTCTGCCTCCTGACTGGCTGATTCTGATTCCCAGGTCAGTACTATCTCCTTTGGATAGTAAGGAAGCTCAGGCAAATCAAGGCACTTAGTAAAGTCGTTTTTCCAAGAGGCAAATGACTTGCCCACAATCACACAAGCTGAGTGTGACAGGTGCAGTTTGAACGCAGTCATCTGAAGGAGGAAAAACTCCTTATGATGAGACTTGCCCCTTTTTCGACAGCATCGTATGGCTGGGCCTGGACCTAGGTTAAGGACAATGTTACAAGAAACAGACAGCAGTGACAAGAAAGAACCACAGAGGCACAAATGTCAAGAAAGAAAGAAATGAACCAAGAAAACTATAATATCTGAAGACACAGGGCAAAGCAATCAGAAGTAGAAGATTCCAATCAGAAGGACCTTGATAAGAAACAGACAGGCAGAGAGAAGGGGAAGAGGGAAGCAAGAGAGAGAGAGACAGACAGACAGACAAAGAGAGACAGAGAGAGACAGAGACAGAGAGAGATGGAGAGAGAGAAAGAAAGAGAGAGAGAGAGAGAGAGAGAGAGAGAGAGAGAGAGAGAAATCTCCATTAGTTAGTGGCTTTTGTGTGTTTCTTCTTCAATATAGAATCCAGTCCTTGATTAGATTGGGAAGTATGGAGATAGAAGTTAAGGCTAATTGTTGAAGGCAAATAGTAACATCTCCACAGTGCTCAGCTATACAGTACTACTGATTACATCCTTTTTATATTATTGAATGGAATGGAATTCAACACCTAGAAATCTGTTCTATTTTTTTCCACCGCTGATAAAAATAATTTTTTAAAAAATAGGATGGTTTTGGGGGAGAAGAGAACAACACAGTACTTACTGTTAAATATTGTTTTAAAGCTAGGAAGAAAATAAATGCCATGAAATTCTTATATGAACCATCCAGACAAATTTGGTTTTGTTTACCTTTGTTAAAGAAGAAACCACATTAACATTAAGAATTACTATCACTTAGGATTGTACAGGATTTAAAGAGATGTTGTGTGGGTAGAGGTGTCATTGTTTTTCAGGTTTTCTTGCAGGACCTGGGCATGCCAGTGAGGTAGCTTGTGTGTGTGTGTGTGTGTGTGTGTGTGTGTGTGTGTGTGTGTGTGTGTGTGTGTGTTTCAATTGGGACCTGGGTAAAGGGACTGAGAAATATATTTTCAGTTGTCTTAATGGAGAGAAGAGTTTATCAGTACCTACTAATAAAAGTCAACCCCAATCAAAGCATAGTATAAAATGGTAATCTACACATGGGATTGTAATGGGAACTTTCCAAAGCAAGGCACAATCCCGCCTTATAGAAGCTCTGTTTTTGACAGAAAACAAAGACATGAACAGACATAGTAAGGGCTTACAAACAAAAGAATAGATCCAGAAAGTATTTATATTATTAAACACTGGCAGAGGGAAGGTAAATGAATTTCCCAAAGTGGTGAATGAAGTGAAAGTCACAAGAAAAACATGTTTGGACAGTGTTGTTTTGGGGAGTATCGTTATCCCTACTTTCTAAGTAATTGGTCAGAAAGGACTTCCTAGAGAAGAAGAAGGGATTCCAATTAAACAGAGACCTGCCAGAGGCTTGGATCCAAACTTGAGGATAGGTATTGTCTCTTTCTTTACATTTTTATCCTCAGTGCTTAGCACTGGGCCTGGCACCTAGTAGATGCTTTTAAAATGCTGATTCCCTGATCGGCTGGTTGACTGATATTTAGATTCAGGTTTAGGATTTGCATTCTTTTGAGTACCTAGATATTAGAGCCATGACTGGGTGGGAAGTCTTGGGTTAGGAGAAAGACTCTAGGGGTTAGAATTCTGGGAGGTTTTAGGCGAAATTTTATACACCTGCATGAGCCTGGCTCCTTTCTCCAAAAAAAGTCAATCTGGCTGTTACCCTTTGAGAGTTGATTTGTATATCAATGTGTGTTAGATACGCCTTCATCTTAAGAAAAACAATGATGAAGGGCTTCTGATGAAAGAGATGGGGGGAGAGACAATATTATTCTTGTTTGTAAGTGGAATTTATAATACGTGGAATTGTTTCTCCCCTTGACTCATGCATGAAAAATTCCTCTTATAGTCCATAAACACAATCAAAGTCACTGGCAACTCTACCCAATAAGTAATGGAAAAAGCCAGCTCTTCATTTAGCTCCCCTCCCCTCTTCTAAAATGAAAATGAGATTCTTCGGTATTGTCTATTGCCAAAATTAATTATAAGACATCTGCATTCATCCAGCACCATGCACAGAAATTTATTCAAATAGCCTTTCCTAGGAAAAGAAAGCAAAGGCACATTTTTCATTTGAAATAAGCAGAGCTTGTTTTAATTTGGAGATTCTGGATACAACACTCCAGCTGTTGCTATTTCACCAACCAGTAATGAAATTTATGCAAGTACCTCCCACATATTGCATTTGCAAATGCTTCCTCTTACCAAAGTAGATTCTTCAACTATTGAGGAATTTGTAAGAGACCAGCAGTGGGCAACTATTGAAATAGCCTCCTGATAAATGGGATGGGTTCCATTTGCCTTCATGCTAAGAAGATGTTCTTAATCCTGTTGAAGGGAAATGGTTTTCTTACATGCAATCTCAGGAAACCACAATTTTCTTTACTCAGGATATCTCATTTATAGATTTCACTGGAGCTTTAATCTTTTAAGTACCATCCAGTTCCTCTTTCCAGATCATTTCAATTAAGGATACATTTTCTATCTTGCTATCCCTAGATACATACACACACACACACACACACACACACACACACACACACACACATATGCACACACGGTTAGAGCTGCTCCCAAAACCTGAATCAGAGAGTCTGTCAAACAATATTCAAATATTGCCTGAGATTTCTTTTGGTGAAATGCAAAAATAAGAGAGCATTATTTCATTCTTCTTTTACCTTATATAGCTATGTAAAAGCACCACCATCATCATTATCCTCATCATCATCATTGGCATTTATATAGCCCTTTAGGTTTGCACAAAGTACTTTATAAATATTATCTCATTTTTACCTTCACAATGGTCCTGGAAGGCAGGTACTATGTTATCTCCATTTTACAGATGGGGAAACTGAGGTACATAAAAGTTAAGTGACTTGCCTAGGGTCACATAGCTGTCAAAGGCATTTGAAGTCAGGTTTTCTTAACTGTAGATCTAGCATTTTAACTACTGAGCCAACTAGCTGCTTCTAAAAGAGCTAAAGGCAAAGCCAGTACATGGTAAGGATCATAACTATGGATCAAGATTATTTTTTTCAGAATTTTATAGAAAGAAATAGGAGAATGATTTATGTTTATGACAAGACATTTGGTAAAGAAAAGGGAGAACTTGTCTTAGAATGAGGAAAATGTGGTTTCAAGTTCTTTCTCTGACACATCCTGGCTATATGTCCATGAAGAAAACACTGAGCATCTTTCATGGTGACCCTAGGTGGCTCTCTAAGACTGGGATCTACGGAGTAGGTACTAATGGGCACTGGCAGAGGGAGTCTCCTCCCTGGGAGCTCTCCAAACTGATAAAATCTCAAGTCTAGTCTAGAGACAAAGACAGAGGGAGCGAAGGAAATGATGAGGGGAGGAGGGAGTCAGAGATAAAGAGAACTGAATCAGAAAGAGAGACACTGAGACAGAGACAGCCTGACTGATGGGGGAAGGGGGGGGGGGGAGGAAAAGCTGGAGAGAGAGACAGCACACACTTAGGACAAGGCTGTGTACATTGTATCATAAGGTTTAATCCTACTCTTTAATTTAAAACAACAATAATAACAAAGCTCCCGGACTTCATTTGTTACAGGATGAACTTGATCCTAACAATAACAAAAAGCCTCAGCAAGTTTCTTCCTTAAGATGACAAAAAGGTAAAGGACAGTTTTCCAAGTATCTTTAAAGATCAACACTGCCATCTTGTGGTATATGTGGAAACCACACCTCTTAACTGATGCGCTTTCCTGTGAGAGAAGCATTAGTAAAATAACACTTAGAGCTGTGAGCAACCTCAGATGCCACTTATTTCAGCGCCTTCGTTTTTAGACTAAACAATTTCACGTAAGCATGCACACACACATATTGAGTGAAATGACTTGCTCAAGGTCTCATAACTACTTCAAGGCACATTTTCCTCGAGACGACCTTGGCAGGTAAGCAGTGCCAGTGTTCTGATCCTCTGTGGATGAGCACATTGAGGGGATAAAGCAAATTGGGGTGATTGGGTGGTTAAGTGTCCGGGTCAAGTACTGAACAAAAAATTGTGACTGTGAGACAAGTTCTTTTTCTGCTACACCACTCACCTTCCATGGGAGGACTTCACAACCAGGTCTCCTAAATTACCCCAGGGCTAAATCTACTCTCCCACTAGACTTCTAATGCCATTGGTTTGGGGGACTCCCAGCCTAGGGAATCCTCTCTATCAGTTCAAGTCAGCCTCTTCTTTGCAACTTATAGTCTTAGAAAGAGCTGCCTTGAGCCCTGAAATGTTAATTGACTTACCCAGGGTCACACATTCAGCATATATCCCAGGTAGGATTGAACCCAGGACCTCTCAGCTTCAAGGTCAATTATTTGTTTCCCCAGGCTTTATCACAGTGCTTTGCAAATGCTTTGTTCAGACATTCACTATGTCACACTGCCTTTATCAATGGATTACTAAGAAAATCTTGTTTAAAACTATCGCCTTTTATAAGTTTATAATTTATTCTGCTGGGGTCAGCTAGGAGGCACAGCAGAGTGCCAGACCTGGAGTCAGGAACACTTCTCTAGTTCAAATCTGTCCTCAGACACTTACTAGCTGTGTGAATATAGGCAAGTGACAACCCTTTTTGCCCCACTTTCCTCTTCTGTAAAATGAGCTGGAGAAGGAAATGGTAAACCACTCTACTATCTTTGCCAAGAAAATCCCCAATAGTATCGCAAAAAGTCAGATGCAACTGAAAGAGGACTGAACAACAAAGCTTACTCTGCTAAAGCAACACAGCATTGGAATCTGTTCAAATACTTGCTTATTAGATACATGATCACATTATTTACCTCAAAATAAGGAGGTTCTTCAAGAGCTTGATGTTAGACAATCATGGGATTCCATACCTAGAACTAGTTGGCATAGCCTCCTCACTTTAGAGGCAGGGAAATTAGTGCTTAGACAGGTTCAGTGATTTGCCAGGGTTACGTTGCTAGTGAACATCAGAAGTGGGATTTGTACCCAAGGTCTTTCTGACTCCAAGTTCAGAATTCTAGACACTGCATCACAGGCTTCTATTATTAGATCAATGCACAGCTCTGTTCATTGAACTGTACTGTGATGCCTTGTTTTTTGAAGAAAACAATACAAAGGAAAAAAAGTCTCTGATTCACATTCAGGGCTATAACTCATACTAAGTAAATTTCAAGAATTTAAGAACTCATTGTGGTCTGGTTATGATTCCCTTACCCTGCAAAATATCTAATTTGTAATTTGAAATTCTAGTTTTTCCACTTACCTGTGTGACCTTAGACAAGTCACTTAATCTTCCAGGACCTCAGTTTCTCCATTTAATCCAGCCCAATCCAATTCAATAAATATTTATTAACCATTTACTAAGTGGCAGGCACTGTGCTAAGCTCTGGGGATACAATTAATAAAAAGAAAGACAGTTCCCACCCTTAAAAAGCTTACAAGTTAAAAGCTCCATTCATAAAATGAAAAACTTGTACTAGCTGATCTTTAATTCTAAATTAATTCTAAATTCTAATTCTAAACCCTATAAATTACTCTTGAGTCATTACTAGTTAGAATGATACCAAGAAATTTCTAACATGAAGTCTGGTCATGTCCCTCCTCTACTCAAAAATCTTCAGTGTCCCTCTGTCTTCCCTTCTAGGACTTTTCAAGATCCTTCCTCTGTCCAGTCATCTCATATTACTCCACACATGTTACGTCAGGCAAACTCTATGTTCTCTTTTCCCTTGCAAGCCCCCCACCTTTACGCTTCTGTGACTTTCCTCTCTTTGCCTGGTAGATTCCTGCCCGTAGCTGAAACTTGTCAAATATTACCTCAAACCTAAAAACTTCCAATCCTTTACTGCAACCATAGCTCAAGAATTTCCAGTTTCAAGATTTTCTGTTGCCATTTGTTCGTTAGAGAAAGAACAGAAACATCTGTATAGTTCATAAGCAGCATACAACTTGGAGAACCAAGACAAAGAAGGTCTAATAAGAGAAGTGCTTATTCAGCAAACCTCAAATTATGTTTCCTTCCTGGGTTGAGGCTAACTCCCAAGTTCTGGGGATTGTGTAGAACTTTGTGGAAAAGAGACACCCTACCGGATGGCCTCCAAGGCAACCCTGCATTTAGTTTCCTTCCACTGTAAACTAAATGAGCTTTTTGAGATTTTATGAATCTTCTGTATCTGTTATAGGGTCCTATGAGTCCTACATACCTGCTGAATTTTCTATAGGATTAACTTAATTAGAATGTGACCCCTTTGAATGCTTTGGAAATTGGGGTACCCCTTTATCCACATTTGGAGAAACCAAGAAAAAGCTGTCATATGAGTAAATTTTAGAGATTTTCTGGAATAACTATAGATGGAGAAAGATATCAAAGGGGGAAATGACCCCTATGACTTAACCATGTCATCTGTGTGACTCATAGTCTCCCAGGGCACTGGCCCACAAATCACATATAGCTAGGTACCTGTATTTTTGCTTATTCCCTGATGGACTGGAAGCTCTTTTAGGTCAAAGGCTATGTTTTAGTTAAACTTTGTATCTGACAGTGTTTTGTAGGTAGGTGCTTAGTCAAGTTTCACTGAATGACTCCATGAATCAGAGAATCAAAGCGTAATGGTCTGGGGCTCTAGAATGTAGGCATCCAGGAAGAAGCAGACCACATTCAGGGCAGTCATCACAGTGGAAAGGCTAAAAGACAGCAATGGTATAAATGCATGGTAAGAGGAACTGTTCCAGATATTGCATTTAGAGTAAAAATTTTCATTAGTTGCTACCCCTAATGAAAGCAGCTACTGGTAGAAACTATGAGGTCAAAAGGTTAGTGGTTATCCAGTCATATTTCCAATTCAACAAAAAAAAAAAATCCACATATAATATACCTGAAAGGTTGTCATTCAGTTTTTTGCTATGTACTTATACATAGTAAAAGGAAGCACAAAATCTCAAGTAGAAGATTGACAGTTGTTCCAAAGGGCTCATTCATAAGGATACACACAACTTAAACAACAGGAAAGATGGAAAAGGGACCCCAGACGCAGTAGTGGAAGGATGCTCAGGAATTTGAGGTCTCATATGAGTGTCCTGGCTTAGAATTAGAGTCTTTCTCAAAGTAACCTCTTTCTCTCTCTCAAAACAAAAACAACAAAAAATTCCCAAACTGAGAAAGGTGATTGGCGAAGAAATTAGGTATTTCTACCTAATTAATATATGGAGCAACTAATCAAAACTAAGGGACAGGAGGGCTAATATAATAAATGCTAATATAAGGAATTATTACTTTGCAATGTTAGGACTCATTCTGGATTACTCTCCCAACTTGTACTCATGCTTGGGATTTGGGTCTTCAGAGGGCAATGGGTACCAGAGGTTCTTGAACTAACCTGTAATTTGCACTTCTAACACTGTCATTCCCAAGTCCCAACTGGAGAGTATTCTATTATCAATCAGCCAGTAGACAGGATCTTCTTAGTAAAGGCATTTACTGAAGAAGCTATAAAACATTGCACCCATAAATGGAGATGTACTCTCAGAGACTCTATAGGAAGAGTGACTTCAAACTTAAGATAAAATACAAGTGCTGCACAAATGTTGGATATGGCAAAAGCAACTCAGAACTCCTGTCATTGGAGGGACTGGAAGTTTTCTCTATTTCTGGCATCGTCATGAAGTTCCTCTTACATCTAGTGTCTCTGCTCAGTGGGTTCCTTAATAGGTTTCCCAGAGTGTGTTCTTTTCCACGTGCCTTTCTTTTATCCTACTACTCGCCCCTTTAAATGACTGCATTTCTGTATCTTCACCTATCTGGAATGTGTGTCGCTACTCCCTCAATTATGCCTCAAACTCTCTAGAACGGATGAAATCTGCGATTGAGGATGCAGTATCTCTCAAATGGCGAGTTTCTCATAGATGCCATAGCCAAGATGAAGAGAGGGCATGAGGAGGAGAGATATTTTCCCTTATCTTTACCCTCCTTCCCTTGTAAAGGGTCTCCTCCAAAATGTAATGTGAGCCTATATTCTTTCACCTTTTCATGTTTTCACTATTTAAAAAGTCTCAGAGATGTGGCTAATTTGTTTGCTCAGCCAATCAAATTGTTCCTTTCTGACTCAGAGAAGTTCTTATATTTTCTAAAGTGTTCACCAGATGTTAACGCAGTAACTCCCCATTGTTTCTGTTATCTACTCTGTCCTTTTTGCGAGGATACCAACTTTGTTTGGAAGGGCAAGGAACCACATTCCTCTCCCCTAGTTTTGATTGTGTGTTCCTGGTATTAATTAGGTAGAAATATCTAATTTCTTCACCAATCACCTTTCTTAGTTGGGAGATTTTTGTTGTTTTTGTTGAGAGAGGGGGAGAGAGAGAAACAGAGACAGAGACAGAGAGAGACAGAGAGAGAGAGAGAGAGAGAGAGAGAGAGAGAGAGAGAGAGAGAGAGAGAGAAACTTCGAGAAAGACTCTCTGATTCTATAGCCAGGACACTCATGTGAGACCTTAAATTCCTGAGCATCCCTCTACTGTTGTGTCTGTGGTCCCTTTCCCATCTTTTCCATTTAAGTTTGTGTGTGTCTTTATAAATGAGCCCTTTGGAACAAGAGTCAATCTTATATTTGGGATTTTATATTTCTTTTTTTTAAGTTTAACTTGTTTTTCTTGATAAATCTTGATTTAATAAAACAGACAATTGTAAATTTACAAAGAATACTCTCCATGAAAACAATTAAGCAAAATAATAATAGAGAATAGCTATACCAGATGATAAACGCAATTTTTAGTTTTAAAAATTTGCCCTTTAACCTTTAAAAGGTAGTGTTATTGTGTTGTCTATTGTATTTTACATGAATTTTGATGCTGCTTAATTTTTTAATTAAAATTTTATTTTTTAATGAACAGAAATCTGTTTTATTTCCCCTCAATGCACATACCCATCATTGCATGGAGGGAAAACAAATTTTTGCAATAACTACGCCCAGTTACACAAGACAAATCCCCTCGTTGGCCTTGCTCAAAAAAAAAAGTCTCACTCTATACCCTGAATTCATCATCTCCTTGTCAGGAGTCGGAGCAATGAGTCCTCATCAGTGCTTTGGAATCAGGAACGGTCATCATGCTTCTTACAGCTTTCAAAGTTGTTTACCCTTACAGTGTTGCTTTATTGCTACAAATTATTCTTGTGGTTCAATTTATTTCACTCCATCTATCTATAAAAAGTCTTCAAAACTATTTTTAAAATATTGATTTTATAGTATATAGATTGGTCTTTGATTCTATTCAATTTATGCTGTATCACTTCATACAAATCTTTCCTTTCTTTTTTAATCATCTATTTCCTCGCTTTTCTGCAACACTATAGTACACCTTCACATTTATATACTCAGTTTTTTAAGTCATTCCTAGATTGATGGGAATTTCTTTATTCTCCATTTTTCTTGTCACTATAGAAAGAACTGCTATACATATCTTTTTTTTCAAGGTTGTAAGGGATACCTTCTTAGGGACATTCCTGATAAGCCAAGTCTGCTTCATATGATAACAATCACTGATGAGAACTGGTTCCAGATGTCTTAAAAGATCTCTGTCTGAGAGAGAGATCTTGAGGCTCACCCTCTCTCTACTCTCCAAGTCCAATAAAAAGCTCTTGGAGAGAAGGAGAGAGAGAGAGAGAGAGAGAGAGAGAGAGAGAGAGAGAGAGAGAGAGAGAGAGAGAGAGACAGAGAGACAGAGAGACAGAGAGAGACAGAGAGAGAGAGACAGAGAGAGAGAGACAGAGAGAGAGAGACAGAGAGAGAGACAGAGAGAGAGAGAGAGAGAGACAGAGAGAGAGAGACAGAGAGAGAGAAAGAGAGGGAGAGAGAGAGATATAGAGAAGGAAAGAAAGAAAGAAGGAAGAAAGGAAAGAAGGAAGGAAGGAAGGAAGGAAGGAAGGAAGGAAGGAAGGAAGGAAGGAAGGGGAAAATAGTGTAGAAAATTATCATTATTTATACTTCTCAGACATTTCCAAAACTGCACCTTGGTCATCCTCCTTCTCACCTGCCCACCCGGACTCTCTGTCTAGTATTTTGGCCTTTGATGGATGAACATTTCCAAAGCATGGCTTCTCTCCACCCCATCTGGCTTTACCCCCTCCCCCTAGAGCTCATTTCTATGTATTATCTTCCTCAATTAAAATGCAAGTTCCTTGAAGGGAGAGACTATCTTGTTTGCTTGTATTTGCATCCCACACCTTACCCAGAGATCAAGTGTGTTACCCACTTGACCACTAACCAGCTATCAGAAGCAGAACCTGAACCCAGGTGTTTCTATCTTTGAGGCACATTCTCTGTCCAGGGAGAGAGACTGAAGCCATCTCAAACTGATTCAGGAGAACTGATGGTTAAAATTTGAGAGTGAGCATTTACACCATGGAAATTGGCAAATATACTGCAGATCCTATCTTGATTTACAGTACCTGGCACATAGTAAGTATCTAATAAGTGTATTTTCATTCAGTCTTTCAATCATATAGGGAAGAAATGTTTAACCTGAGGTATAGGAACTTAAAACAAATAATCACATTTCAATATAATTAGCTTCCTCTGTAATCTTATGCATTTTATTTTACACATTAAAAGACATTCACAGAAGGGTCCATAGGCTTCACCATACTCCAACGGAATCACCATCTCTCTCTCTCTCTCTCTCTCTCTCTCTCTCTCTCTCTCTCTCTCTCTCAGTTAAGGAACCTGAGGCCCAAAAATATTAAATGAATACAAATATTACCAGTAGAATTAAATAGATTAAGTACCCAGAGAAAAGGGTATCCTGACACCTAGTTCCAGACACAAAAAACATGAGCACATGTAGAAAAGGTGGAAACTCTTCCAGCGCTGAGGTGCCATGTTCACAAGGGGTTAGAGGGTGCTTAATCAGAGCAGTAGGTATTCTCTGGAAATGTTTTGGCATAAAGTCAATTTGTCTAAGCAGGGTAAAGGAAACTTATTCAACCAGCATCATTTTCTTGATCAATTTTTATTAATCTATACCATCTAGGATGGAAAATCTGTTCTTACATTTATGAATTGGATAGAGGCAATAGTATGTTGGTAAATGTTTAACAACTGGTCCTACCGAAAAAAATACAGCAGAATGCACTGTTAAGTTTTATTTGGATTATTAATGTTTTCAATCTTATGAACAAGACAATAAATCAGCACCTCTTTTATAGCATTTGCCAATTTTCAAGGTACAAATGCTCAGCCTGAAAATTTAACAGTCAGCTCTCCTGAGTTGGTCTGAGCTGGCTGAAGAGATAATGGACCTCAAAGTCTGAAAAGCCTAGATTCAGGTTCTGCTTCTGATATCTAGCTATGTGAGTCTGGTCAACACATTGAACCTCTCCATATTTTAGGCAACTGGCTAAGACTGTAAATTGTAAAGAAAGTGTCAAACTGCATTAGTAGAGAGTTTCTCTGTACCAATGAAAAGCAGGCCCAGTGTCTTTCCTATCTTAATCTATAGTTCTCCCTTAAGAGGCTAAGAGCCTACTTCTTTCAAGACGTCTCCATACATGACCCACCATCACTAACAACAACATTCATAGCTGCTCATCATACAGTATTTCTATTACTGTATGTAATGTCCTTCTGGTTCTGCTCACTTGCCTTTGCATGAGTTCATATAAGTCTTCCCAGGTTTCTTTTCTGAAATCTTGTCATTTCTTATAGCACAATATTCCATCATAATCATTTACCACAGTTGTTCAGTCATTCCCAGTTCATGGACATCCCCTCAATTTCCAATTCTTTGTCAGTACAAAAAGAGCTGCTATAAATATTTTTGTACAAATGTCCTTTTCCTTTTTTGTTTTTAATTTCTTTGGGATACAGACCTAGTAGAGGTATTGCTGGATCAAAGAGTATGCACAGTATAACACAGCTTTAAAAATAATGTAAATGTTTATTTCAAATGAAATAATAAGTAGAAAAATTTATTGACCCAGCAATATCGCTACTAGGACTATATCCCCAAGAGATCATAAAAATGGGAAAGGGTCCCACATGTACAAAAATATTTATAGCAGCACTCTATGTAGTTGCCAAAAACTGGAAGTCAAGGGGATGTCCATCAATTGGGGAATGGCTGAATAAATTATGGTATATGAATGTAATGGAGTACTATTGTGCCATAAGAAATGATGAACAAGAAGACTTCAGAGAGGCCTGGAAGGACTTATATGACCTGATGCTGAGTGAAAGGAGCAGAACCAGGAGAACTTTGTGCACAGCAACAACCACAGTGTGCGAGAGTTTTTTCTGGTAGACTTGGAATTTTGTAATAACGCAAGAACTTCTTATAAAAAAAAAAATCCCAATGGTGGTTCTCAAGGCAAAATGCCTTCCACAAAGAAATATGGAAGTCATTCGCAAAATGTAGCAGATCATGTTTGTGTATGTGTATGTGTTTGTGTATCATGTTTTGATTTGTTATATGATTTCTTTCATTTATTTTAGTCTGACTACATAGCATGACTATAGTGAAAATATACTCAATAGGAAAGTATATGTAGAACCTATACAGAATTGTATGCAGTCGTGGGGAGGGAGGGGGGTAGTGGGGGGTAGGTGTGGGGGGGGGAATAAAATCTCAATTGTATGGCAGTGATTGTTAAACATTAAAAAATAATAAAAAAAAAAAGAAAGAAAAATTTAGTAGGATTCTACCTAGGAGAAAAGGAAAAGTTAATTAGCATGAGAACCATACATGGGCATCTCTTGTGGAGAAAGGACTGTAGTTTTGTTTTTTGGCTTTTTTCCTTTATGGCAGAAAACTAAAATGTCCTATAAAATACTTTTTAAAAATGATATGTAAGACCTGATTAGTCACCAAACAGGAATAATACATTCTGCAAAGTAGTTAGGTTCCAGCTTCTTATGTGTTAATTCTTCTTTTGGGTTTTTGCACAGAAGATGCTGAGGCAGCTGATAGCACAGTGGATAGAGTACTGGGCTTGGAGTCAGGAAGACCTGAGTTCAAACTCAGTCTTAGACACTTAATAGCTGTGTAACCCTGCACAAGTCACTTAAGTTCTGTTTACCTCAGTTTCCTCATCTATAAAACAGAGATAATAAAAGCACCTACCTCCCAAGTTTGTTGCCATATTTGTTTAAAAGAGATAATGTTTGTTTAAAAGTATGTAGCACAGTATCTGGCACATAGTGGCACCACATATTATTACCTCCCTTCCAATTCTCCTTTCCCTTACTAAGATAAGCAAACACTTCATTTACTCTTCCTAAAATAAACCACATCATTCAAAGTTCTTTCTCTAATTTTCACCTGTCAAACCAAGAGCATGATCCCAGATCTAGTCTCACAAATAAAAATTTTCCTGTCACTTGTTTAGATGCATAAGTTTTAGGGGCATAAACTTATAATTTCTTTAATACAGGGGTCCCTTAGTAAGGACTATCCTGCCACCACCATAGATATGCAATTAATAGTTTTAGACAGGTGCTTGAGGGCAGTGACTTGCCCAAAGGCAAAGAGCAAGAACATGTCAGAAGTAGAACTTGAATCCAAATCTTGACTCCAAGGTGAGATTTCTACCTGATATGACAACCACCTCCCTTAGAGGTCTAAACACTATTTTATAATTATTTGCATACCCCACACAACTGCTCATCAGGATAGACTTATATGGATTTTACCAACAGGAGCAGAATGGTGGAATAAGAGGTTCAAATCCAAACTGCAGCATTTATTAGGTGTGTGTATCACTGAACATCTTAGAGCCTCACTTTCCTCATCTGTAAAATGAGGACGATGCTTGAACTACCAATTTTACAGGTCGTCATAGGACAACCTTCAGAGCATTCAATACATGTCCTAAAGGATTGCTTCAGTACAAAAAACTCATGGGCTAGGAACTCCTTTCTACAAGCCAATCCAAAAGGCAGCTATGACTTAGGAGACAGATCTTAGGGAACAACTTGGCACACAAAGAGGTCACATGAACTGCCTAGCATCAGGGATGGGATTTGACCTCAGTTCTTATCACTAAGTCCAGCATTTCATCCACTATGACATGTTGACTCAAAAGCAATGTAAAACATTCTATAAGCATGATTTATTTCTGTAAGGTTTTGTTCTCCCCACAATTTCATGACTTTAAGCTGCAAGTTTGCGTTAAAAAATGTGTACTCAAATGCATTTAATCAACATCTGCATCATCTTTCAGAATTTACTTGTTATATTAAGTGAGCTGCTGGCTGTAGAAGGACTGAGGGAATATGCTATCTCTGTGAAAGAATACAGGAGGTCTAATTGTCTTCACAGTCTGAAGCAGGCCCGGAGGTCATCTCTTCAACATCCACTACCCGACTTGCCACTAGAGTTACCTTTGAAATGGAGGTACCAAGCTGGGCTACATACAACGACCCAATTAGCACACCACTGCTTTTTGCTATTGCTGAATTCCATCAAGTTTTCTTCTACTGAATTAGGTTATTAACTTCTGCTAAGAGGAGCAATTGAATTAAGTACACACATAAAGGGGATGAATTTCATCCAGAAGTACTATCTACATTCAAAATCTCTAAAACAATAGAATATATATATATACATACATATATAATGCATATACATACATATATTCTGTACATATGTATATACATATCTATGTTGGGTATACATGCATATATGGATTATATGTATGTGTATTGGGTGGATTATAATCAATAATTCCTGGAGACAGCTAGAATTAGATCATTAAACCTGCTGAGGACATGCGTCTATACATGTACTAAACATACAAAGGGTGACAATATTTAGAAGTCTCTAATTTCATAACAATTGAATCAGCCAATTTGATGTGGAAGTTAGAGAGTTAAGAGGGAGAAGACAATAAGAATCCATTAAAACCAGTGGGGAAAAATATTAAAACCAGTGGACCCCTGTTGTCCCCTGGTACAGAAGGAATATGAGTTGGGTGATAAAGGTGTAATAGGATCCAAATCTTCCATTATTCTAAGATCATCTATCGAGTATACCACCCTGCTCTGTGTGTATATGCACACATATCTAATACATACACCACCCTGCTCTGTGTGCATACACACATATATAATATGTATATATAGGATATATGTAGGTATATATGTATGCACACACATACCTACCTACATGTACACCTATATGTATATAGGATATATATGTGTATATGTGTACACACACATACATACCTATGTGTATACCTATATGTATATAGGATATATGTATGTATATATTTATGCACATACACATCCATACTTATATGTACATAGAGAGATAGAGAGATAAGTAGATAGATATGTTTGTAGAAGAAAGCTGCTAATTGTTTAACAACTGACTGTCCTGGTTAAAAAACAATATTCCCATGGTCCATTTTAAAGTTTAATCACTATTATTAACATTTTCTTCATTACATTCTTAATAGACAATAAACATAACTGAATTAAGCCCTGATGTGAAGTTTGTCAATTTCTAAGGTATGACTGAAAATTTAACAATTGGAGCTTATGAACCAATTCAAGCTGACCTCAGCACACCCCTCTACTATGTATGTATTAACTATATCAAGTTCATCTTTTGAAAATGTCTTCTCAGTACTTTCTGCACATCTTCTTATTCATTCTTAGAGTTAATCTTTTGCAGTATGTTTCACAAAATGTAGCTAAGACACAGTTGGTTGATTGTGATGACCTTACCTGTCATATATTAACTAAATGAAGAGGGAAGAGCAAGGAATAACAGAAGAAAACAAAAGCAAAAGATGATTTTTTAATGTATAATAAAGCATGCAAGGTTTCTGAAGGACAACTGAGGGGGTCATTCCAGTGGGAATCAAAATTTGTGAATGTGCTTTCCTTGCTATTACCTTCCAAGTCCCCCCACCCTGAGTCTACTCTTAAAATGATTTGACATTGCAAAGATTGCACAGGCTACTCAAGTCCTAGGCAGGAGTCCATTTTGATCACACCTCCTAATTTTCCTGCTTAGGCCCAAAGTTACAGAAAAATCCAATGGAACAGAATCTCCTTGAAGGCAAGGATTGTTTCATTTTTGTCTTTGTTCCTCTAGAGCCTAGCATAACCTGGCACATAGCAGGCACTTAGTAAATATTTGTCAAGTAGAATTAAATTGAACTGAATGAGTAATTCCAAGTAAGGTTGTTACTTCCAGTGAGAAAAGAGGTAACAAGGTAAAGTGGAAAAGGCAGCAAATTTGAAATCAAAGACCCCGATTAGATCCCTGCCTCCACCACTGAGTAACTCTATCTAAGGAAAACAATAATCATATGGCAACCACTGAGGAGATAAGCCTTTTGATCAATAACCCCTACTTATTATATGATACTTCCTGTTCTTGTCACTTTTGGAACCATTCGTCATTCCATCATTTTATTCTGCAGAGCTTACGTTGGTAGAATCAGTTTATAAACCATGAAATTGGCTTCGATTTTTTGTTTGTGTGATCCATCTTAGAACAGAAAATAAAACTTGGACAAAATAACTGCTTCATCTGACTCCCAGGAATGCCGACATTCATCACAGCTCTCCTCCAAAGAATGAACCCCTCTATACAGCTGGACTGCATAGAGTGATTCCTTTGGACTCTCTGCTTGGGCTCAGTAGGACTTGCTAGAGTTCCCTGGGATAGTCTTAAAGAACCCCAGGTTCTTCTTGATCTCTGCCAGAATTCCACAAATCTACCGATTGAATGCTCAGGTCTTGAAAAAGTTCACAGGTGGAATAAAACCCAATCAGATTTGCCGTAGCAGAGGAAGAAGGAGGCATTTCTCAGTTGGAAATCAATTTATTCTGCAATATACAACGTGTGAAAGAAAGTTTGGTGAGTAGTGAAAAGAGAACATAGGCTCAAGTGTCACCTCTGATACATATTAGCTGCATGACCCTGGACAAATCATTTACCTTCATGGAAGCCCCCAGAGAACTATCTGAGACTGTAAGCAGAAGAACAATTTTCAGAAGGGAGAGCTCTCTACAACATTGAAATGATAGTATGGGAAAGGAAGGAAGGAAGGAAGGAAGGAAGGAAGGAAGGAAGGAAGGAAGGAAGGAAGGAAGGAAGGAAGGAAGGAAGGAAGATCCCTAGTACCATAGTGTCTGGCACATAGTATTCCTTCTCTCTCTGACTATCTCATGCAATGCCCTAGGATTTACCTAAGTCAAAGCTGAGTTCCTTGGAGGAGAGAGTTTCTATATCCAGAGTTCCATTATAATAATAGCAACGTGATTTATAGATTGTATCTAATTGTATTTGATACTCACAACAACTCTGTGGTGTAGGTTTTATAGTATCCCCATTTCAGGAAGCTGAAGTTCAAAGAGATTAAGTGAGTTGCCCGGGGTCACACAGTTGGTCAACGCCTGAAACAGAACATTATCTCATGTCTTCACGTGTCCAGATATAGCAAACCATGCCACCTATCTACCTCCCTAAACTGATGAAGTCACAAATGTTCTAGGAATTAATCTATGTTACATACAAGGCATTTTAAGGTACTAAGGAGTGAAGGAGTACTAAGACAACAAAGAAAAACACAGCAGTAGAATCTGGATTGTGGGAAAGTCTTTCTCAGACTATTTTCATTTTCTTTCACTTTTCATGATGCTTGCCAGTGGAGGAGCACAAGTGAAAATATGGAGATCATAAGCACCACACCAGGCCAAGCCAACTCCTCATCCTTACTGTTCTCTTGTTGATAGTTAAACCAAGGACTATTTATAGGTGAGAACATGGTAATTTTCTATCATGCATCATCTCCAGTTATTAGGAAGGGGATCTTCCCCTTCTCACTGAAATCCCCAACTTCCCTTTAACTTCCACAAATTAATCTCAACCTTTCATTAACCCATTTATGTTGTTAGTCTGCACAGTTGCTACAGGACATGTTTAGCAAATTTATTATGCTCTATATAAAGCAACATTTTCTTCAGCTGATTTAAAGATTACTTTAACTTCAACTTTCAACTCCATTAATTCTAATATGCTGGTGTTCGATGAAATATCCACGACTACTCTTTCTGCTGATGCAAGTCACAACAATCTTGCAGTTTTATTAAGTTTCTTTGTGGGTTGCTATGATCCAAAACATTGATTTTTAAGGAAACTATTTTAAATTTTATCCCAGTTATTTTTTTTTACTTTAAAAGCATCAAAGGTTTAGAAGTGTAATGGATCTTGGAAGTTATTGTGTGCAAATATCACATTTTACCTTTATCAGATGAAGAAACTGAAGCCCAGAGAGGTTAAATAATTTGCCTAGGGTCATGTGGCTAAGAAGTGTCAGAGGCAGGGTTTGAACCTACCTCTTCTTGACTCTGAATTCAATGCTCTGTCCTCTATATTGCATCGCTTCTCAAATTGCCTTTTAATATCTTTTGTTTTTACAACACATTCATTTCGAGAAACATTAAACTTCTTTATTATTATTTATTAAATCCTTTGAATTGCACTCTTCCTTATAACACACACCAGAGATTTTAAAGGAACTTTCTAGTAACTGACCTTTTCTATTTCTGACTTTCATTTTACAAGTATGATGTCAGTCAGTTGACCAGCATTTACCAAATGCCTGCTACATATCAGGCATGGTGCTAAGTCTTTGCCACAGACAACAGACATACTATCTGGGATAAGTCCATAGTCAAAGATTTTCCAACTTGGTGGGCCCTATATCCTAGCTCCTGTGATGAGGCATCATGGGAAGTCCTTAGTACATATCACACTATCCATGCCTTTCGTGATTTAGAGAGTTAAATTATCTCCCTTTGAAGAAGGAAGTCCTAAGTTTTGCTCCCAGAGAAATCATTTTGTCATTTAAGTGTACTTTTTCTTTGCCAACTTTTGGAATCTCTGCATGTCTTTCTCAATGCTCAGTTTATATGATTTTGAATAAGGGTAAAAAAAATAAGTTTAAGTTTTTAATACTCTTTCCAAGAATATATAATTTGGCCAAGCCTTTCACTGATCCACTGCACGATTATCTTCACGTAGAGGATGGAATCCATGAATTTAGGCAAAAAATGTAGCAAAGGTAGGATATTTTAAAATTATTTGATGCCAGACAAACTGTCATTTCAAATTTTACAGAAAAAAATAGTGCTGGATAGAGCATTTTAGAGTTTAATGGCATTTGTTGTCAGTTATTTAAGATTAAATAGAAATGTATAATAAATATTGAATATGAATTTTGCATTGAAAATCATTTCTTCTGATAATACATAGATGATGATTATCTTTCATTCCTCAGTACTTATGAGACCACAGTGGAGTCCATCCAAGGAGAACTCTTAAAATTGTAGGTTCTGGGTTACAAACTCAATCCTAGACTCCTGGTGCTCACATTTGTTTACTCTTGGCAAAATATGTCTTCCTGCTTTTAGAAAAAGAGGGCTTAATGAGGCTTATGTTGTCCTGTACATCAAATAGCTTCTGCAGACATCTTTCCAATTAAATGGAAGTCAGAAATATAGAGTCATTGCAAATCACATTAAAATGACCAGCATGAAATGCAGAAGGCCTTTGCCAAAATAGGTCCTAATAAACCCCAAACACTGGAAAATCCCTTTGAGGTGCTCAAGGAATCCAAATTATATATGAACTCCTACTTCTTTCATATTTCATCTTTTCTACAAAAACCTGAAGCACTCACAGTAGAGAAATTCATCAAAAATTCTACGTAGCACCTGCAGTCGCTCTGAACAAATGTGATGCTTGCTCGCATTGTACCAACAAAATAAATAAGGTGTGGTGTTTATGTTGCTAAACATCTATGGGTTCACTTAAATTTCTGTGACATAAATCAACCAAACAAAGAAAAAAGGGGAAAACATTCTAAGCAATTATTTCATTCTGTCTTCACAATGTACCCATGAAGTTGGTAATGCTTATATTATTACCCTCATTTTACAGAGAGGAGAAAGCCAAGATTTAAAGCAGTAAAGTAATTTGCCCAAAGTCACATGATGATTAAGTGGAAGAGTTCCATTTGGACAGACCTTCTATCTCCAAGACAAGGATTTTCATCCTTGTCCTTAACTGTGCCCACCGCTAGAGAGAAAACCAAAAACTGACTTCCTTTGAGGCTGTTATAGGGATAGAAAACTATTAATAAGCATAGAGTAGCCAATTTGTACACATCCCTTGAAGAGTTAGAGACTACGTCCGTTATCTCGTTTGACCCCAACAATTATTATTATCCACATTCTATCGGTAAAAAACTTGAGGAGAAACAAGAATCGCACGTAACTGTCTTCGATAGAATTTAAGCTCCAGTCCTTCTGACTCCAAGGGTCTAGTATTACATCCACTCTGCCTATCTCTTCTGTGACATGAATTCAATAGTACAAAAAGCTCTAGTCATAGAAGAAGGTTTCTTGAATAAGGAAAAGCCAATCCTTCATTAAAGCCTTGGTGTTTCTCTCAAGGGACTCTGGTTTTCAATAACTGTTTTAAGAACTGAGTCTTTTTTCAGCTACTGAACCTTGTGGCAATAGATTGAATATATGTATTCAACCTTAGAAAAGCACACATCCCAAAACGTATTTTTCCAATTCTATCTCATTAGCCAAAAGGTCCACAAAGCAAGCTCAAATAAATCAGCTACAGAGCTACAGGGCCCTTGGTGAGGCCAGGCCACAGAAGGCCCTTGAACCACACAGGGAATTTGTATCACAAAGGGGAGACATGAGGTTCACACAACACCTCAGTCAACAGAAAGCTCCAGCCACCCCCATGTCCTGAATTGACCCTAGAATCTGGAATACTTTAAGAAAAAGTATACTACAGACCTCCAACCAGGGTGTGTACACTGAGAAAAAAAGCAATGTCTGGAGTAAGAAAAGCCAAGTTAGGCTTCAGAAAGAATTTTCATTTTGGTTTTAAAGACAAAGTCCCTCCCATCTCTAATTCCATGATCCTAAGATCCTATGAGCATACATCATAAAGAAGCTATTGACATAGAAGTAAATACATGCACTTCAAGTGAAAAAAAAAATATCCTGGATGAGGAAGTGACAAATAATGAGACATTGTGACTCCTCTGAAATAAAAACTTGCACACCTGACATTCATTAAGTGGATAGAAGCCTGTTGGACACCAGCAATACCCTGAGAGTCTGCCAAAGGAAATGGAGAGCTTTAAGGAGAGAGAATAACAAACCAACGGTGGGAGGATAGAGCAGATGTGCATCTTAGGGTTGGCCAGACTCTTTAGTCTAGTGCAATCCCTTGGCATTCCTTATGGCAGCAGAGATGAGACTTAAAGAACACAAGAAGGAGTGTAGTATAACTTTAGAGAACTTGATGAAGTGTGGTTGGTCCCAAAAGGAAGAAGAAAGGGCTGTATTATATGTAGACCTAGATCTAATCCCAGCTCTGAGATTTTCACCCTGGGTGATCTTTGAAGCTACTTCCTCCCCATCTCCCCTACCCCTCTATTATGAGCAACATCTTGTCTAGACAATGTATACACTGTGTCAATATAGGAACAGAAGGGCTCCAAATCTATGGCATCAACCAATTTTAGTTTTTAATTTAAAAAAACCTGATTATTGTTGATATGAAACAAAGTGTTATTAAAAAAACCTGATTATTGTTGATATGAAACAAAGTGTTATTTTTCCCCTTTTGGAGGGAGAGGGAGTGGAGGGAAGTAGGCTGCCTTCTAGTAAAGTTGCATAAAGTATTTTCACATGACCTTTATTTGATGGAGAGAGGGAATTAATAAAGTACAAATTTATCCGATTCTCTATGGGGCGAAGATGGGAGGATGCCCCCAAAACATCTTAGATTAGAGCACACTTAGTTTGGGGCATGGCAGATAGAATGGGGAGGATACCTAAGCTGCACACACCTGAGGAACTAGTGAAGATATAATCAGTAATCATCTTATGGATGAGACTGTATAACCCAAAGAATGTTAATGAAGATTAAGTTTTCTCTTAAGGAACCTTAGCTTTCTCTGGCAAGATGATGGATTCAATGACAGAGAAATGGAGAGAGATATGGCCATTAAAGAAAAGAATTGAAATAGAGACAGATTTTTGTTTGTTTGAACTTGTGATTTTATCAGCATGAGGAGCTCCTGAAGAGGAAACTTCCTTTCCCAATGCAGAACAGCAATGGGTCTGCAATCTATAATGTCAGACAGAGTGTCACTGGGGACACTGAGAGGTTAAAAGACTTGCTCAGGATCACATGACCAATGTGCGTTGGAAGTGGGACATAATAGTATCTTCATGCCCCAGCTGGCCCTCTATCCATTATGCCACACAGCCTCTCCTCACTCTAATATAGTTTTACTATCTCAGCCCTCCCTCACTCAAAACAAAGTCAAGTGCAAGTCATAGCATTATTTCTCTGATGGCATGGTCTTCTTCGGCAATGAAGGACGAACACACACACTCTCTAGAATCTAAGTTTGAAACCTGACTGCTGAAAACAAGATATGCTGTTTCAACTTACAACCACAAGATAGCAGGAGAACTTTTAATCTGAGCTCCAGATATTGAGGTCTTAGATTCAGAAAAGAAGAGTAAATCAGGAAAGCCATTTGAAGCAGTACTAATATAAAAAATAAGCCAGTTGTATCTTACATCATTTAAAATGTATATTGCACAAACAGCTTGGTTATGCTCATTTTAATGGCCTCCATTTAGAATGTTGTAAAAGTTTTAATCTATCGATTATTCAACATAAGGAATATTTATTTTTTATAATTAAGCCCCTCCTTTCATTTTCTATCATCAAACAGGATGTGACTAAGTTTTATTTTATTTCATAGTATTATATATAAACACCTCATATACCATTTCCCTCATCTACAAGTTGAAGAGGTTGGTTTAAATGGTCTCTAAGTTCCCTTCAGAGTCTAAATATGGACTCCTAATATACATGCTGGCACTTGGCCTCTGAAGATAGGATTGGGCTTGAATGTAGCAACATCTACATACAAATTCTGTCACTGAATCTTACTAGTTATGTGGCCATGGATGAGTCAGTATCTTTAAGCCTTAGGCAATTCTCTAAAGCTCATCTATTAGGTTAAAGACAGGAAATAATACATGATTTGGTAGAAAAAATTTCCCACACTGATGTAGTAGAACTTTGGTATTTTTAGATATGTGATATGCATATATGTGCATCGTATGTGTTTGTTTATAAATAAACATTTATGTATAGCAATCAACAAGCATTTATTAAATACCTGCTTTGTATTAGATACTGGACTAAGAACTGAGGATGGGAAAAGAGACAAAAGACAATTTCCCTGTCAAGGAGATCATAACATCATCTGAAAGACAACAAACAAATATATGTGTGTGTATACGCACATATACACACATACACATATACATATACACATATATACACATACACATTTACGTATACATATTTACATAAAAGTCAATCACAGGGCAAAGAGGAAATAACTAACAGAGAGAAGGCACCAGAATTAAGAGGGGTTAGATAAGGTTTCCTGTAGAAGATGGGATTTTAGTTAGGCCTTAAAGGAAATCAGAAAGCAGAGAAGAGAAGGGAGGGAGAGAGAGGAGTCAGAGAAAAATTCTAGAGCCAAGATACTGAGTATCTTGTTCATGGAAAAGTTAGAAGGCCAGTGTCCCTGTATCAAAGAGTCTATGGCAAGAAATGAGGTGTAGGAAGAGTAGAATGGTAGGAGGGGGTTAGTTTATGAAGGCCATTGAACACAAAGCAGAGAATTTTGTATTTGACCATGAAGATAAGAAGGAGCCATTAGAGTTTATTGAGTAGGAGTTGATGTGGTCAAACTTGAAACTTTAGGAAAATTGGTTTAGAAACTGAATGGAGGATGGATTGAAATGGGAGACTTGAAGCAGCCAGATCCACCAGCAGACCATTCAACAGTCCACAAGTGGGGGGCCTATATAGTAGTGGTATCAGTGTCAGAAAAAGAGTGTGTATTTAAAAGATGTTGCAAAGGTGAAATTGAAAAGCCTTGGCAACAGATTGGATATGGAGAGTGAGAGAGATAGTGAAGAGTAAAGGAGGACTCCTAGATTTAAAGCCTGATAGACTGAGATGAGGGTGTCATCTTCTACAGTAAACGGAAAAATTGTTTGTGGAGAAAGATAATGAATTACATTTTGCACATGTTGAGTTTAAGATGTCTACTAGACATCCAGTTTGAAATATATAAAAGGCATTTGGAGATATGAGGAAAGACGAAAAGGTTTGTAAGAACTACTGAAAGTGAGATAGTAAGTCAGTGGGGCAGGTAGAGTAAGATTGCCTGGCATCACTGAGAGCCCAGTGGAGGTTGTATAATATAAATCTGCCATGGGTCCAATCAGAACAGTTGCATGATTTTCTCCACCTTTGCTCAGCAGTATGTATACAAGAGCTATGAATGGAAGGAGTGATCTCAGGCTGAGGGTAGGAAGTAATGGGTAACATGATAAGGGGTCTAGGAAACCAAGAGAAGGAGATACTGTAGAGATAATTTGTTTCAACAAGGGGTAAAAATAGGGAAAAGAAGAGAAAGTGACTAGTGCATGGGAGATAGCCTGGGAAAAAAGTGAGTGGTCAAGGGACTAGAGGTCACAGTATGGAAAAAGAATTAAGGATTTTGTAAAGGAACACAGAAAGAGAGGTAAAAACCCAATAGGTTATGGTCAAATAAGGGATTTCATGGGAGCAGTTACTACATCTGTTGGTAACAGCAAGATCAAGTCTATAACAATTCATATGTCACCGAGAAAGGAGTCGGTCATAGGAAGGGAATAAGTTAAGGAACTGAGTAATTAGGGTTTTTGAGGGAGAGTCCATATATTTGTTGAAGTCCCCTAGTAGGAGGGTAGGATTTGAGGAGGAGAAAAAAGTGTGAGTCATGTACAGAACTCATTGAGGAAAGGGAATTGACCTGGAGCTCTACAGATAACAACGATCAGTATTTGATTGGGTTGTAGATATGATTTGTATGAACCTTAGAAAAGGAGAGTATTGGGGGTAGGAGGAGAACCTGGAAGTAGCAGTGGAGATCAAGAAGTATTCCAATTCCCCTATCTTGACCAGTGAGCCAAGGTAAATAAGTGAAGGCATAGTTCATACAGAAAAGGGTATGTAGAAAGGCTGGGTCATCACTGTCTCTTCCTTGATATTCTCTTCTGTCTAGGTTTTCAGGACATCACTCTTTTCCTTGTTCTCCTCCTACCTATCTGACTGCTCCTTCTCTGCCTCCTTTGCTGGGTCCTCATCTGTATTATCTCGCCTCACCATAGGTGTACCACAGGTTTCTGTCCTGATTCCTCTTCTTCTATACTACTTTACTTGATGATCATATAAGCTCCCGTGGATTTAATTACTGTCACTATGCCAATGATTCTCAAATCTTCTTATTCTGCCCCAATCTCTGCTGACCTCCAATTTTACATCTCCAGCTGCCTTTTAGGTATTTAAAAATTGGATATCCAGTAGACATGTTAAACTCAAAAAATCCAAAATAGAACTCATCTTTCCTCCTAAACCATCCCCTCTTCTTTGTTCTTGTTCAGTTTTTTCAGATGCTTTATGACCCCATTTGGGATTTTATTGGCAAAGATACTGGAGCAGCTTACCATTTCCTTCTCCAGCTCATTTGACAGATGAGAAAAGACAAACAGGGTTAAGTGACTCACCTAGATGCACACAGCTAGTAACTGATGGTAGATTTGAATTCAGGAAGAAGAGTCTTCCTGACACCAGGCCCAACATTCTATCTACTATGCCACCTAGTTTCCATCTCCTACTTTCCCTATTATTGTGGAGGGCAACACTATCTTCACAGTCCCTCAGGCTTGCAAGTTTGGAAGCATCGTGCATTCTTCACTATATTTCACTCTCCCTATATCCAATCTGTTGCCAAGGTCTCTACAGACCTTCATCTTTGCATCATCTCTCGACTACTTACCATCTCTCATGTTACTGCCACCACTCTAGATTAGGCTCTCAATGCTTCACACTTGGATTGTTGCACTAGCCTACTAGTGGGTCTACCTGCTTCAAGTCTCTGTGCCATTCAGGAACTAAAGTGATTTTCCATCGTCCATTTAGGCACTGTTTTTCCAAAAGTACAAATCCAATCATATAATCTTCCTATTCAATATATTCCAGTGGTTTCCTATTGCCTCCAGGAACAAATATAAAAATTTTTTTTGGCATTCAAAACCCTTAACTTAATCCCATTTTGACCTTTCTGGTCTTATACCTTACTTTCCACCATGTGGTCTTCAATCCAGTGACTCTGGCCTCCTGGCTGTTCTACGAACAAGCCTCTATCTCTCAGCTCTGAGCATTTTGTCTTCTTTTCCTCCATTCTCTCCCTCATCTGCTCTGACTACTGACCTCCTTGGCTTCCTTTAAGTCTCAGCTAAAATCTTACCTTCTACAGAAAGCCTTCTGCAGCCTCTCAATTCCAGAGCCTTCTCTGTGCTAATTAATTCTTATTTATCATATATGTATATACGTATATATATACACACACATACATACATACACTGCTTACTTTGCATATATTTGCTTTGTACACATGTATATACATATCTATCTGTATATATATTCACTTTATATATATTTGCTTGCATGTGTCTCCCTCATTAGATTGCAAACTTCTTGAAGACAGGTACTGTCAACAGACAGCCTCTTTTTGTATCCCTAGAACTTAGCACAGTATCTGGCACATAATAGGGGCTTAATAAATGTTTATAAATAAAAAGCTCCTATCATCATGGGGAACTAGGTTTCATTACTACCTAGTAGATGGAAGGAATGGAAGAGGAAAAGATTCAGGATAAAAGAAGCTGATTAACTATGAACAGTATTCCATAGAAAACAGTGAAAGGACTGGATGATGTTTGGTTGAGACTTTGGGGGGAAGGGTTGAGAGGAGTGGGGAAAAGGAATTGGGGTCTAGGAGGCAGAGGGATTAGATGATGACGTACAGGAGTTCAGAATCACTGAGATCTGAGGGGTATGAACAAATACCAGAATGTTCATCACTGAGAAGAAGGCATGGCTCCACTTCCCAAAGAAGGCTAGAGATCAAGCTAGAGGAATGTGCAGTATGAGATGGGAGGCACAGGGTCAGATGGTCAAATATGAGGTCCCACTTCCCTCTGAAGGGTGGAGATTAGGCAATAAAGGCCACAGCCGGAGATGGAAATTGAACTTGAATGTGCATAGCAGGAGAAAACAGTCCCATTCCTCAACAATTTCCCTTTTTCTCTTCCCTCCAGGGACAGGAGTAGCAGGAGACAGAAAGACCTGTGGCAAAAGGGAAGGTTGACCCTCTTTGTACTAAAGGTTCTTCATACTGCAGTAGGGAGGTCAGGCTGGCAGCAGGAGGTGGGCAGCTGACTTGTATTGGCACAGATGTTATTCAAGGGATATGTGGCTCCCAGCAAGAAACAGAAGGCATGAAGTGCAGTCAGAGGAAGTCAGGGCTCCTCTTCTCACCGGAGTAGGTAGATAGATAGATGATAGATAGATAGATAGATAGATAGATAGATAGATAGATAGATAGATAGATAGAGAGAGAGAGAGATAGATAGATAGATCTGGAGATAGATAGATAGATAGATAGATAGATAGATAGATAGATAGATAGATAGATAGATAGATAGATGGATGGATGAACGGATAGGAAGAAAGAATATGTGGTTCTATATGTATATGATTATATATTTATTATATTTAAGAATATATGTACATATGTATGTATCGTCATAAGTTGTATATGAGCTATTATAACCCTACATGTGCACCTACATCCATTGTTACATGCATCATACACATATTTACAAACATGTATGTCAATATGCCAAAAATCTATACTTTCGTCAGCAAGGGATTTTCTGCACTAGTTCACAGATTATAATCAGATCTATAACCTAGTAAATAAACCTCACACAGTTTCCTGGGACTCACAAAGGCTAACTGACAGCTAGTAAGAGTCAAAAGAAGAATTTGAAACCAGGTATCTCTTATTCAAGTCAAGCAATCCCCAAAAGGGGACATACATATATATAATTACATACATACATGCGTGTATACATATTGAATATTTATAAATTTTAAAACCCAAAAGCTCTTGTGGTGTGTATCTGTTTCTATTAGTCATTATGAGAAAGATTCAGTAAGATATGTCTTAACTTGAATGTACCATTATGAAAACAATTATAATATAGTTATAATCTAATAGTCTTGCAGAATAAAAATAAACTACCATCTTTGTCCTAGCTGCCCTTCCCCATCCTGCATTTACTCATCACAGCATAATCCACATATATTTATGGATTATATTAGTAATTTCATCAATAATTATAAAATATTCACTGAATACATTTGAATAATAAAAAATACTGGCATCACTGGTGCTGGATGATTATTCACAGCCCTAAAGTTGACAGAGATAACAATAAACATAGCATCTAAAGATTCGCAGCCTGTCTCTAGAGAGATGCCTTAAAGCTTTCTTCACATCTCTCCCCCAGAGCCAAAGTCTGAGAAAACAGATGGGTCTTCCTTAGTGATCTGCAGATCAACAGCCTCCCTGCCTGGCAGCTGGATGGGAGGAAGGAGTTCCAGGACTCAGGGCTCTGTATCAGAAACATGCTGTGTCCATATCCCAGAGTTCAAAGTGAGACACTGTCCCCAACATGCCCTTCTTTGATCAACTGTTGAGAAGACTGTTTGGGAATGAAACTAGGATTGCTGTCCCAGTGGATTAAGGCAATGCAGGAGCTAAAGCAATAGGATAGAGAAGGGCTTTGAGGTGTGAGGGGATGGAGAAAAAGTTTAAGAGGCATATTTATTTGCATTAGAGAAATGGATGAGTGGTTAAGACAGAACCCCTTCCTCCAAAAATAATCTTTTACAAGAAATACGGAGGTTGAAATTTTAATTTTTAATTTATTTCAGCGAACTAAAACTAGGTCAGTGGATCTGGTGGCTACTGATGAGAAATAGTGCAATAAAAATTTAGCCCACCAGTGATCATAAATAAATCATGTCCCAGTGAGGGGTCAGGAGTACAAATGCTTTTAGCTCTTGGACACCCATTGGCCTATTCTAATGCACATACCTGGGGCAGACAAGAACTCAACCAAGAACACCCATTGCAAATGTACACAAGGACAGACCACACTGAATACAAATGAGGTTGCCTTATCTGTTTTTCCTAAATTATGTTGTCAGGTATGTTCCAGTGCTATGCATTTCAGAGAAGACTGAATATTTCTCCAGTAATGCCTCACACAAAGTCATTGAGTATGCAAACAAGGTTCTCTTAAATGAATATGCCACAAAATAATGTTCCAACTGGGTTCCCCCTGAAACTCAGATACCTAAACCTGGGATACTACTCAGAGACAATGGGGTCAGTCTGTCAAGAAAGAAGGAAAACAAGTTCTAGAAATATGGGACATTCACATGAGGCCAGAAAAACCTGAGTTCAAATCTGGTTCCAGATTCTTACTAGCTGTGTTGCTGAGTAAATTACTTCATCTCTTTCTGTTTCATATTCCTCAACTGTAAAATGGGAGTAATGATAAAATCCACCTCAGAGGGTTGTTGTGAGGATCAAATTAGATCTCTGTAAAACTCTTATCACAATGCCTGCCATGTAGTAGATGTTTAATAAATGCTTGCTCCTTTCTCTTTCCCTTCCCCTTTTCCACTCCCTACCTTTGTATCTCCATAGGAGGCTTTACCTATAAAAATATCAAATGTCTGAGAAGATTTAAAAATAGAGAAAGATGGAGCATGATTTAGTTCATGATTCCCATTTTATGGACCATAAACCCCTAGGGGTTTGTGGGGCTATGGAGTACTCAGTTGCATATATGAATCCCTAAACAAGCAAACATACTTTTTGTAGAATAGATAAAAAGTTGTACAAATATGGATGATATAAATTCGTTAAAATTTTTTGTCATTGTATATTTTCTCAGTCAATGGATATTAATAATTTAACTCCTATCATGTGGGTGTCTAAGAACTTTTTTTAAAAAATTATTTATAACTTATGGAATAAAACCAGCATTTCCATAACATAGTACAATAAAAAGATGATTGCGCATGAAACTGCAACTCTGGCATGCACAGCTTGTTATTCTTCTAAGAAAACTTTTAATACCAAAAAAAGTATCCCTGTACACTGAAAAGTGGGAAACCACTAGAGTTTATTAGAAAGAACCCACAAGAGTAACTTCTGGCAAAGATAGGATAGGGTCAACCCAAAACCAACTCCCCCTAAAACCATCTAAAGAACAACAAAAAAAGTTCTCAGATAAAGCAAAAAAGATCAACAAACAAACAAGATGAAAGAAAAGAAACTCCATGGTGTAATCGCACACACCAGGATACAAAAACAAGGGAGCATGCTGTCTGTTCTGATTTACAGTCCTCTGAACCAGTGCCACAAGGACCCCCTAACCTGACTCCAAAGGAATCAGGGCCCAGAGATCACAATTCCTGACTTAGTACTAGACTCCATAGAGGGTTATGATGGGAGAAGGGG
The DNA here is from genome assembly GCF_028372415.1 of Notamacropus eugenii. NCBI lineage: Eukaryota > Metazoa > Chordata > Mammalia > Diprotodontia > Macropodidae > Notamacropus > Notamacropus eugenii. The sequence goes on along the minus strand of NC_092875.1, from coordinate 410,313,802 downwards.
AGGGGAAGCACAGAAACTATTATGAAAGAGGCTTGCCAGTTGCCTTATTACAGTCCAAAGATGAAGAAGCCAGCATGGCTAATAGCCACCTTTTTTTTTTTCCCATCCTCATCCCTGAGATAAAGGATTTATTAACAGTAACTAGCCATTACAGAGCTTAACAAAATTCAGAAGAAATAGTAAAGGACTGAAGAGAAGGAATCACTACTCACCCCTAGTGGAGAAAAATAAGAAAAATCATAATAGTGTGGAGAAATAGTGTGGGTTAAAAGAACTCAAGGATAAAACTCCAGAAAACAGCGATTTAATAATAAGTAGAACACCAGAAAATATACTCAATTGCCTATGTTGATTCAAAGAATAGATGGATGACTTGGTAAAAAGAAATTAAGGAAAAGAAAGGAGAGAAAAAGAGTCACATTAGAGCATATAATCATAAGAATAATAAGCAACTTAGAAAAGAAAAGGGAAAACCTTTCCATAGTAGAATTCCTGAAAAGGAAACAGAACTGACAAACTCATGTTGTAAGACATGTTAGAGCAATGTCAGAAAAATGTAGAAAAGTATGAACTTTCTTCCATCAGAAACAACTGACCTAAAAATTAAGATGAGGCAGACATTTTAGGAAGCAATCACTATGCCGCTACCATTAGCATGAAAAATAAAAATCCTTGACATCAAATTTCAAGAATTCACCAAAGGAAACTGCCAGAATTATTAGAACCAGAGGACATATTTAAAATAGATAGAAATCATCTGCAATAAACTGCAAAGTTATACCCAGAAATGATAATGATATTTCAGAGTTTTTAGGTCACAAAAAAATACTGAAATCATCCAGAAAGAAACAAATCACATACCATAGGGACCCCAGGTCAGAATTACACAGGAATATGCAGCAAATATCGGAAAGGAAATAAAAGCAGAATTTTGTACAAAAGGTGATATATAAAATTCTGCAACTGAGAAAGATACATCCTTAATAATATAAAGGGGAAATGGTCATTTAAAAGAGTTAATGATTTCCAATTTTTCCTATTAAGATGACCGAAGCTAAGTAAAATCTTTGAAATACAAACTTAAGAGACAAGAGAAACCTAGAAAGAAAAACTAGCTTGAGCAACTTGAAATTACAAGTATTTGTTACAAAGGTTTTAGATAAGATATGTAGAGAATTTATATAAATGTATAAGAACAGTAACTAAAGCACTGGACCTGGAGCAAGGAAAGACATTTAATAGCTATGTGATTCTGGACAAGTCACTTAATCTTGTTTGCCATAGTTTTCTCATCTGTAAAATGACTTGGAAAAGGAAATGCAAACCACTCTAGTATTTTTACTAAGAAATTCCTAAATGGGGTCATGAAGAGTCAGACGTGACTGAAATACAACTAAACAACAAACAACAAAATAAGAGCTAATAAATAAGAAAAGGAATTTCCGAAAGATAGAGCACAAGCAGTCAAAGAGAAAATTTAAAACAAATCTCAAATTCACCTCATTCATTGAATTGGAAAGGTGACCAAAAATAAAAAATAAAAATCAACTTAAGTATTAAAAGGGTTATGTGAAGCCTTGAGAGCAGGGACTATCTTGTCTTATCTTGCAGCCTAGCACCAGTCCTAGAACACAGTAAGTGTTTAATAAATGCTCTTTGACTGGCCATCAAAGAGACATGCACACTAGCACTCTGATCGTGGAGATATGAACTAGTATAACCATTCTGGAAAACAATTTTGAAGTCTAGATAAGTCATTCTTTTTTCATACTTCTTGACCTAGCAAGCCAACTGCTAAATAAACACTCCAAGGTTTACGTCAAATAATAACATGAGTAAAAGCTAACATTCATTGAGAGTTTACTATGTGCAAGGAACTGTGCTAAGCAGGTTAAAAATGCTATCTAATCCTCACAACAAACCTGAGAAGAAGGTACTATTATCATTCCCATTTTGCAGACAAGGAAATCAAGGCAAACAAAGGTTAAGTGACTTGTGCAGTCACACAGTAAGTGTCTGAGGTTAGATTTGAATTCCCATCTTCCTGATTCCAGGCCTGCACAACCCAAATATGCAAAATTACTTACAGTAGAACTTAAGTGATAACATAGAATTGGATACAAAGTCCCTGCCCATTGATTGTGGAATATTTTAACAAATTGTGTTACATGAATGTAATGGAATGCTACTGTCCTTCAAAAAATAATAACAAGAATTTGAACTTTATATAAACTCATGCAGACTGAAGGAAGCAAAATAAAATGCATTTCCTAACATGTCTCTTTTGTGCCTCACACAGATGCTGATCTTAGCCTCTCACACATTCTTATCCTGTGCTCTCCAAGTGTTTTCCCATAAAGGCTCCCTAAATGATTTGGAAACCTTGACCTAATTTTTTGCAAATATCTGAATAGAAAGAAGACACATAGGATAGTAAAGCCATTCTGTACATTTCTATGTTTTCTGGTAGGGGCAGCTAGGTGGTGCAGTGGATAAGAGCAAAAGTGCAAGAGTCAGGAGGACCTGAGTTCAAATATGACCTCAGACACTTGACACTCACTAGCTCTGTGACCTTGGGCAAGGCACTTAACCCCAATTACCTCATCCTGGGTCATCTCCAGCCATCTTGATGAATATCTGGTCACTGGATTCAGATGGTTCTGGAGGAGAAGCGAGGCTGGTGACCTGCACAGTCCTCCGAGCTCACTCAAAACAAAGTCAAGTGCAAATCATGTTATCATTTCTCTGATGGCATGGTCTTCCTTGGCAAGGAAGGACAAACACACAAGACTGGCTTTGTGAAGTTTCCTGGTCCAGCATGACCAAAGAACTCATCATATAGTTAGTATTCCTTATTGGAGCAGCTAGGTGATACAAAGTATAGAGTGCTAGCAGACACTTACTTGCTGTGTGACCCTGGGTAACCAATATTAACCAATGCTTGGCTTAAGCCAATGGAGAAGGAAATGGCAAACTGTTCCAATACCCTTGACAAGAAAATCCCCTAGACAGTGGTGTCAACAGGGTCACAAAGAGTCAGACACAAGTGAATGAATGAACAATGACAAGAAGCATCCAACTTAATATGGATGAGCCTTTTGGATGTAATCTAGGCTGGTCCTTGTATGATAGAAACAGTCTGTTGCAAAAATAACATTCAAAACTTTTTTCTGCCTTTGCAGAACTTGTCAAAGTGAAGAATCTACTAGGATAGCCTTAGAGAACACAGGATCACCCAACTAATATGATAAGGCATTAAAACAGCACTTTTCAGGAGGATGACACAAACACAGGTAACTATAATACCAAAAAATTTTGGACTGAACTCATGAAAACTCCCTTTATCAAAACAGATCAGCACCTGCTCAGCAAATAATAGTCTTATTATGAGGCAATGCGAAGCTAAATGACTTTCCCATGGTGATATAATCAATATGAGTAAGAAGCAGGAATGAACCCAAGTCTTCTCTGAAGCTTCTGCCAAATGGAACTGTTCTCCCCCTTCTCCAGCATTCCCCATGGTGATGAACCAGGAGCAGATACTCTGATGCACCCTAAGGTCTCCTGGACATTTCCATTCACCTTTGTCTGAACCCTTAAGCTCACCAAGTCTTGGGACTTTATTACAGTCATGGCAGTCAGAATATAAAAACAATAAATGGAAATGCTATTCACAGAATAATTAATATTAATGTGGATAGGGCAGGAAAGTCTGTATGTCTCACTTCTTTCATTGACAGATGAAAAAACTGAGGAACTGAGTTAAGTATTAAGAGGTTAAAGTTAAGTCTAGGGTCACACAACCAGGAAATGTCTGAGGTAGGAACTGAATTCAAGTCTTCTTGCCTCCAAGTCCTTTCTGTTATGGGATGTGCGTAGCAAAGTTTTAAAGGAGGAAAGAGAGAATAGGATCAAGTGATTGAATTAAGTGATTTATCTTTTTTAGAAGTAAGAATAACTCTTTGAGGGAAGGAGAAAATGTGCTTGTTGTAAGGGGAGGTACTCTCAGGGTCTCAGTTAAAGACAGAAGGGGTCCCAGTTAAAAAGTCTGGGGAGTAGAGTGGCCTGAGGATTGAACTGGACTTTTTAAGGGTACCATGGAATGGACTAGGACCTGGGGAACTGAGGTTACAGCGATCCTGAGCAGGAGTATGGATATACCAATTATGCTTCAATAATCAAATGAAGTCCATGGGATTGAAAACCAGACACAACAAGGACAAAGTGAAGACGTTATATCTTCCCAGACACTGCAAGGAGTGACAGTATTGTCTACTTCTTTTTTTTTAATTCTACATAAAATTAACAGAAAAAAAGAGCTGAGTTGATGCCTGAGTATGTACCTCACTATCTTAATTCAAACATTCTTTTTCCTTTTTCTTACTGTGCACACAGCATTTTACTAAGTGAAGTTCATATGTTTTATAAAGTGCTAGGTGCATAATAAGCAGTTGAAAAACGTGCAGTTGAATCGAGTTTTTTGAGATAGTTACTGGCTTTGAGATACCTTCAGGCTTCTTACTCATCCACTGTTTGTCTAGTCCGCAAGCCACTGCAAGGAATATAAACTATGTGGATGGTCTGTTGTCTGTCTTACATATCCACACCTGAAGAATGAGTAAGTCTTGGGGTCTAGGAGCTCATAAGGCTTCTGGAGATCTAGCTTTCCTGATTTCCAGCCTAGTGTTTTTTCTATTACATCATGCAAATTTCAAGCAGGTTTTAGAGTTAATTATAGTGCTGAACTTACTTATGTGTAGGCAGAGTAAATCATTGCCTGTGTGTTGTGGTTTCAGGGTCATCAGAGAGACTTCACTGAAAATATAATAGATATATTTTTGATTTGAGAATTATGTGCGTGTATGTTATGTTTTATACATATATATATGTCCATGTATATAGGCATATATACATACATGCATAAGCATTCACATATGTACTATACTGTCATAAATTATATATATAATAAATAGGTATAAATACTTATATACATACATATTATAATGTATATGTATGTATGTATTTAAATACACACACACACACATATAAGGCAGCTAGATGGCATAAGGAACAATGAATTAGTTGTGTAGCCAGGAAGACCTGCATTAAATTCTGCCTCCAAACACTTACTAGATATGTTACCCTGGGAAAGTCATTTAAGCTCTCTGACCAAAAAGCTTCCTTATCTACAAAAAAAAAAGGAGGATGAACTCAATGGCTTCTAAGATCCCTTAACGTCTCTAAATGAATTTTACTATGATAGATATACTTATTCACTCAGTGAATGGTAGATTGGCATGAAAATCAAACAAGAAGAGGGCTTGTCTTTGAAGACCTCAGAGTTTAGTAGGAAATATATTACATTGTAATGCAAACTTAGTAAGAACATCCAGCTTTTAAAATAATTACATCATTGTAAAAGAAAAGAAACTAAACCAAGGTCAAAGGAAATAAGGCAATAGACCTAGAAAAAAATGTTGGCCTTCTCTTCTTGTTTCATTTTCATGGTAATCTATGTCATTGATGGGTGGGTGGGAGGGAGGGAGAGGAATCTGAGTAAATTTTTCTCTAGTCAGATGCTTGGATTTTCTTAACTCAGATATGATAAAAGTAGGTGAAATAGAGAGGAAGGAATCAGAAAGAAATGAAGAGAACAATATTGTGTCTGAAATGATGCAAATAGTAAAAGATAGTGTCAGTATTTAGTCATTTAGTTTTAGCATTTGGTAAAATATAGTTAAACAGTTTTTGTGTGATGAGGAATTTGGGGGTTCTACTGCATTTGAATACACTCAAACACACGTATGAGGCATTACATATACTCAATAAATATTTTTGGAGAAAATATATGGATGGGGAGTACCTAATTGTGGAGAACTGTGATTTGTATCTCCACAATGATTTTTTTTCCTTGAGGAGATGTTTTGCTCTGTCTTAAAGGTGATACTGATAGAAATATAGCTTTACAAACTGTAATAAGGAGGCATGGAAAACAGAGACAGACAGGCAGACAGACAGGCAGGCAGGCAGGCAGACAGACAGACAGGTAGATAGATAGATAGATAGATAGATAGATAGATAGATAGATAGATAGATAGATAGATAGATAGATAGATAGATAGATAGATAGAGATAGATAGATAGATAGAGATAGATAGATAGATAGATAGATAGATAGATAGATAGATAGATAGATAGATAGATAGATTTTAATCCAGAAACAAACATATATTCTTAAAGTTTATAATAAGGTGCAAAGTTCTAAACGAGGAACTAAGGTTGGGGAAATGAGTAAACCAAAGAAGACACAGAGAGTAGAGATAGCACTAAACCAAAGAAGACACAAATTACTTTTAAGAAGTGTCAAGAAATACACAAGAGATAAATACAGAAGAAAATAAACTAACTCCACAACAAGTGCAAGCAGAGTCTAAGAGAGAAAATAAACAGCCTAGCCACAAGGACACATACTTGCAAGAAATAAAACAATATAAATGAAATAAGAGATCTGCAGAAAATAAATGGAAAGAAAATAAATGGCTTGCAACGGAAGGTTGAAAAACCTTAGCAAAGTTAAAGACTCTCTATAAATTTGAATACACCAAAAAGAAATCAGTGCATTCATGAGAAAATAAATATTGGAAGATAATGAAAAGATTGATAAAAATAGAAGGAAATATAAAATATCTTCTCTATGAAACAAGTGACTAGGAAAACAGGTAAAGGAGAGATGCTGATGATTACCATTAATATTATTAACATTATTATTATTATATAAAAGTATTATATAATAATTTAAAGTTTGCTAGGGTATTACAAATACTCTTATTTTATCTTCACAACAACCCTGAGGGGTACATACTATTATTATCCCAATTTCACAGATGAGGAAACTAAGGAAGACAGAAGTAAAGTGATTTCTGAAAGGTCAAACAACTAATAAGTGTCTGAGGTAGTATTTGAAATCAGGGCTTTTTTTTATTCTAAAACTAGTACTCTCTCCATTGTGTGACTTAAAAATCATCAGACACCTTGAAAATCATTACCAAACAAGCAAAAACAATCTTTTAGAACAGAAGACAAAGTGAAAGGTAAAATAATCTAAGAGCTACCATCTAAAAGAAACTCCAAAATGAAAAGTCCCAGTAATGTCTTAGTTAAAATCAGGAGTTTCCAGGTCACAGGAAAAGAGTACTACAATTATGCAAAAACGACGTTTAAGTAAGAAGGAATTGCATTCATGACCACACAAGACTGAGCAGTCACTACAATAAATGAAATATTGGAATTTGATACTCTGAATGACAAAGGCTTATATTCAAAAATAACTTAACCTCCAAGAATGAGTCCAATCCCTCAAGGTGAAAAAATGAACTTTAACAGACTCTGGGGACTTCCAAACATTCCTGATGAAAAGCCTAGTACTAAGTGAAGACTTTGAAATGCAAACACAGTAGTAGAGAGAAACTTAAACAGGTAAACTCATTTGAACAACCACAAACTACTCCTTACAAAAAAAGACAGATTTAAGTAATTTTAGAGGGATTAACTGCTCATTGTTCAGCTTGCCAATATACCAAAAATAGCAATGCTCCCTGTATTAACTTACTTTTTTTTAGTTCTATAGCAATGAAACTGCCAAGGTTATTTCATTAAGCTAGGGGGGGAAAAGCAAAATTCATCTGAAAGAACAAAAGACAAAAGATGTCTTTTATCCAGGGAAATAATGAGGGGAAGGGGAGGGAGGCAGTTGAAGTGAGAAGGAAGAAAGACCAGCAGCACCAGATCTCAAACTATACTACAAAGTAGTAATCTTCAAGGCTATCTGATAGTGATTAAAAGTGGCATGCAATAGATTAGGTACAAAACATAAAGAGGTAAAAGAAAAAAATAGACTTCATAAGAGTTGAGTTCCATAAACCCAAAGACCCTGGGGTAAAGAATCTCTGCCAAGAAGAATGGAAAGTAATTTGACAAATTAGATTTAGACCAACATTTCATACTATATACCAAAATAAGCTTCAAGTTAATTAGATGACCTAGTTATAAAAACTTAGTCCATAAATACAATAGAAGATCAAGGCAGGAGATAGTTTTTGTAAATCTAGATAGGGGAGAAATTTTTAAATAAGTCAAGGTTAGAGAGAATTTCAAGAGATGAAAATGAAAATTTTGATAAGATAAAATTGAAAAGCTTTTGAATGAACAAAATCTGTGCAGTTAATATTAGAAAAGGAGTAGTTTATTGGAAAAAAAGATCTTTGTAACAAGTTTCTCTGATAAAAGTTTGATATCTAAGATATGTGTACTTTGTTCAAATATGTAAGGATGAGCCATTTCCACATAGATGAATGGTCAAAGGACATGAAAAAGCAATTTCCAAGTGAAAAAAAAATCTAAGCTAATACCTTAAAAATTATTCCCAAACTAATAATAATAACAAATATAAAGACAAATGAAAATAACTTTGATATCCCTTCTTGAACTCATTAAATCTTTGGAAGGTAAGACAGATATATCAATGCACTCTTAAGAAACTGGTGAGATGGTGCAGTCACTTTTGGATGCAATTGGTACCTATACCTCCCCCTTCAAAGATAAAGAACTGGAAACCAAGGAGAGAACCTACCAAATGGGAAAAAGCTGAACAAAGTATGATATGTGAATGTAATAGAATATTACTGTGCCATAAGAAATGACAAAAGTCACAAATGTAGAGATACTTGGGAAACTGTATGTGAACTTACAAAGCATGCAGTGAGTATAACCAAAAGAATAAGTGATATAATGAATTTTAAGTTTCAAAGAAAAGCAATTTGGAAATACTTGAGAACTCTGAAATAATGCAAATACCAAGTACAGAGTACTGGTGGTGAAGTATACCTCATTTTGGAGACATGTCCAAGGTGAACATCAATTTTGTTTGATTACCCTTATTTGTTACAAGGTATTTGGGGGAGGTTTATTTTGGCTGGACCGGAAAATTGGGGGAGCAAAGATTGTGATAGTGATATTCCCCCAAAAAGTGGAAAAGAAATAAGAGTATCAATGAAGCATTTTTAAATGTACAAACAAGAAAACAAGGAGGGAAATACAGCAAAGCAGAACAGCTTTGAACCCAATGTATTTATTATGTTGTTTAAAAAAAAATTGTCGTGGAGATTTATGATTTCATTTGCAATCTTTACCTGTTCTTGGCATATAGAAATGTTTATGTTTGTTATTGTTTGTCAGGTTTTAAATTTTTTTTTAATTTACTGTTGTTTGGTGTTTTTCTCCTAAAAGTTGAATTCAGAAGAAACAATACAGTTAATTAATGTTCTAAGTTAATTTCTGTTGTATTGCTACATTTAGTTTAAGAATCCACAACATAAAAGATGCAAGAATTTTGAGAAGACTTCACAAAATGAATAATATGTTCTTCACCTATCAGTAAAAGTCAAAGAAACTGTTTGAGCATAAAGGAAAAAAGCACTGGACCCTAATCCAAATTCCAGTTGGGTCTGAATCCCAATTATGCCACTAACTAGTTGTGCAAACTTGAACAAATCTTTTTACCTCTCTCATCTTCAATTTCCTTATCTATAAAATTAGAGAATTATTTCTTTCTTTCTAGCTCTAAAAATCTATGAATCTTCTCAGGAACTAAGAAACTAGAAAATAATTTAGGATAGGAACTTCTGTCAGTAAAAATGTTTTTATTGACATTGGGAATTCTGGAGAAGGAAACATCTTCTATCAGCTGAGGCCAACATCTTTTCTTTTCTGCAGCCTATAACCTTAGACCCACACCTACCCTAATGATCTCTTCTACATCCCTTGGAAACTGTGAGCTTTACTTCTATCTCCCCTTATCCCTGTACAGGTTTATGATCTCATCATTCAATGGACATTCCTCTCTCTAAAGTTACAAATTCTACCTTAATAAACTTGATGTTCTTTTCTCAGTCCTTACCCTTATTAACCTATCTGTTACATTTGACATTGCTACCTACTTCCGGCTCCTGGGTACTCTGTCCACCTGGGTATGCTCTCCTCTCTAGATTTTTGTGATACTGTTCTCTCTTGTTTGGTTTATCAAACCAATTCAATAGGAGGACATAATACATGTAAGGGAATTCAGCAATAGAGTACATGGAGAGGTACACACAGAATTGTTGGGGAGGGAGTGATGTAGGATGCTGTACACTGATGTAAAAATTCACAAATATACAAAATGCATGTAGGGCATTGGGTGAGGATAAAAGGTAGAAAAAAAGACAGGAGAATGTCATTACAAAACCTATAATAATATGATTTGGGAATACATGTTGTAAGCTGTTTGAAGGAATTGAACACTGCATTCCTGATACAATTTATAAAATCAGCATATCAGCCAAGATGCAAAAAGAGATTTGAACAATCTTCTTGGAATCTCATTCCACTAATATAAAACCTCACTCTTTAAAAAATATTGTTTGCTCACAATTTCTTCTCTCATAAATTAGAAGAATTGACAAAGGAACTCTAGACAGAATTCTGATGAACAAGGAAGAAGTCACTGGTGAAGTGGAGATGAATGAATCTTTGGGATGAAATCCTGATGCTTCTTTTATTTGTGGTAGCTGAGGTGTGAAATACTGGGACTATTCAATAATGTCTCCTAGACTATAATGAAACAAATTTCAAAACAATTCAGGGGAAAGGCAAGCATTATCTCACAGCCCAGGCAAAGTGGTTCAAGGAGGATGGGAAATTCCCAGAAATGAAATTCTGATAGTCAGATTCCAAAAGATCCCATTAACAAAGTAAGAGGAAAGCTGTCAACTGAGACTGATGTGACTACAAAGAGAACTTGCCAATAAACTCAGGATTTAAAAGGAAGAGTGTAAAAACAAGAAGGATAGACGGTCATTGACTAGTACAAAAACGTGACTAAGAAATGTAAGAAAAACTTCAGAAAAGCTCAATCTGAGGTTCCATTTGGAGCTAGAAAATATGATAGAGGTCAAGAAGCCCAGCTCCCTCATTTTATAAATAAGGAAACTGAGGACCAGAACAGTTTAGTGACTTGACTAACAGTCACCCAAACTCCAGGGTACAGCCATCTGACATCTTGATGTGTCTTTGCTACACCACTCCCTCCCCACCAATGCCATCAGTACCTCTCCATGTACTCTATAGCTGAATTCCCTTACATGTATTATCTCCTCCTATTAAAACATAAGCTCCCTGAGAGCAAGTGCTATTTCAATTTTTCTATTTGTAAACCCAGTGCATAGCACAGTGCTTAAAGTCTTAATAAACATTCATCCATTCATGTTTTTCATTCTTTCATTTTATTTATTCACAAAAATAGAAAGTAACAGAACTGAGTATTCTAAGTCCAAATCCAGCACTTTGCCATATTGGATGTGAGAAAAGACTTATAAAAATACTAAGGAGAAAAAGAGTATTGTTTTAATACACAATATTTGCAAAAAACTGGGAGGAAGAAAAAGTCAGCTAGTTAGGATAGAGGACATCATGTTGACAAGTGAAAGAGAAATTTGAACTTTTTTTCACATTTTGCTTCCATCTTCTTTATAAATAAGAATGTTCTTCAAACTGGAAAAAAAAAGAAAAACGCATATTAAAAGAGAGTATTTAAGCCCAGGATTAGTGAGGAGATAGTAATAAAATACCTACTTGTTCAAAACGAGTTCAAGTTTGCTGAGCTAGAAGAATGACATTCCAGATTATTGAAAAAAAATTGCTGAACTGCTCAGTGAATATAAATGGTGACAGAAGCTCGTAAGTAGACAAAGATCATTTCTAAGTTTCAAAAAAAAAGCCTGGGGAAGTGAAGCATTCAGGAAGCAGGGCAACCGTTCAAAAAGCTACAAGCTTTTGAGATTGTGATAGCCAGCAGAACTCTGAAGCAGCTTACTAAATCAGCAGTTTTGGAATGCTTATAAAATTAAGAATTGCTAGGAGTCACCAAAAATAAGCTTTACCAAGAATGAGTCTGTTAACAAGAAGGTAAGTCCACTGCAAAGGGAATTTTCAGCACCAAAGTCCTAGTCACTATCCGATGATCCAATAGTTCAAAAACAGGTATGGTTTAGGAAAGGAGAAGCATTGCTGCCTGCTTTCTTACTGTCCCCTATTGTCCATTGGACCTTTGCATCTGACTTATAGTTGCAACCTTTTCTCTATGTTGTCTCCTGCTATTAGAATGTGAGTTACCTAAGAACAGGAACTTTCGTGCTTTCCTACTGGCACTCTCAGTGCCTAGCACAATGTGTGGCAAATAATAAATATTGAATAAATGCTTGTTCATTCATCTTATTTATTTCTTTTTTTAATCAAGTTCTGAACTGGTATGTCAGGGGAATGCTATAGATACACTCCATCTAGGTTTCAGCAAGACAAAGCAATGTGGGTTGAATTATAAGACTGGTTGTTGGATTCACAGCTAGTGTTATTGATTAATGGACTGATGTCAATGTGGAGGGATGGCTCTAATACCCTGCCATAAAACTATTCTGTTGCCCCAGTCCTAGATGTCATTTAAGTTATGATTCAAACTCTTGGCAGCATGGATGGATGATTTCCCAAATATGAATATGACACAAAACTCCCAAGAATAACGAATGAGAGGACCAAAATTCAAAAAAATATTTTGACAGACTGGAATCATAGGCTCAGATCAAATGGAAATTCTTGCAATTAGTTTTCATTTGTTTGTATTTATAGAAATAAACTCTACCAGCATAGGATGGAAAAGATCTTCCTTTATAATTCATGTTAGGGGCTTAGGAACTATGGTTATCTGCAAGCTTAGTCTGAATTAACAGAATCAGTAATGTGTCACTCAAATTTATATAATCTCAAACTGTACTTATCAAACTGTAGCTTCCAGAATAAGAGAAGTATCAGCTCATGCACTACTTGCTAGTCAGACTACAACTAAAATAAGAAGTTTATTTTGGCTTGTCATATTTTAAGGTCATTGATAATCTAGAGATTGTCCAAAGAAGAGTAACCAGAACGGTGAGAAAACTGGAAAATATAACATTTTCAATTCAACAATTTAGTTGAATAAGTATTTATTAAGCACTTATTAAGTATCTTGGTAATGTGTTAGATGCTGGAGATACTAAAACAGCTGGAAGCAAATTGTATTGTGTTTCCTATGAGAAAGGCTTTAAAGCCTCTGAAGGGCTTTAAAGGCATGTCTCTGTCTTAAAAGAGTTCACATAGCAAAAGGGAGGGGGAGGACAACATGCAACACAGAGCACTGAGTGTGGCAGTTGCAACAGAGGTCTCTTGCTCTGACCATAGCAGCATTGGTCTAAATACCATACTCCAGTTGTACCATTATAGAGTTCTTGCCTACATGTGCTATCTCCCTGTAGTGTTCCAGGAGGCAAAAAAAGCCTCTTAATTAGGGGATGCAAGATCATAGCCTTGAAATAAGAGAAGATGATAAGTAGGGTTGTGATATTTTTCATCAAATGTTTGAATTTCTGCCATGGAAAAGAGATCAGTGGCCAGAAGTTCCAAGGAGATTAATCTTATTTAAATCTAGCTAAAGAACTTCCTAACAATCAAAGATTTTGTACAATGGAATAGCCTGCTCTGTTGGAGGATGAGTACCAACTCTAAGATGCTATGATGGACAGCCTGATCAGGCAATACAGAAAAGTGGTGGGCTAAATTTTCATACTCATTGAGGAAAAATAAAATGTGCTTAATTTCAGCAAGTGAGACAATGATATTATTTTGAACAAATGCTGATCATTTGGACTGTTGTACGTTAACTTGATTTTCCCTAAAAAGTCATGAAATCTTCTCTAGAGATCTTCAACAATAGATCAAAGACAAATTTATAGTTTTAAGGTGATTTAGAACAGTCCAGGGAACCTATAGTCTACAACATATGCCAAAGAGATACGCAAGATGACTCTGAGTAAAATAAGAGTAAGGACCTGGAGGAAAAAGATACGTTCCATACCCTGGGTACGTGGGACTTAACTCTCAGAAATGACATTTTCAATTTGTGGTTGAGAAGTAGTCTTTAAGATTTGGAGTAAACAGTCCAAGTTTTCCCTTTCTCAAATTTTATCATGTCATCATCGTATATAAGATTGCCAGGCAGCCCTGAATAAAAGCAAGGGTCATTTAGCCATCTTATTTCTAAACTGAGTGAAGCATAGCAAACATGGCAGTCAGCATATAATCCCTTATGAAATAGCCAAAATAACAAAGGAGATGAACAAAACTGTAAGCCTTCCAATTATACAAACCAACAGAACTTGAGGTGCCAGATAATCAAAGTCGAGCCTCCAGGTCAAGTTCTAAAAACACAGAGATCATTAAAATGAATAACATGGACTTCAAAAGCATAAAAGCAAGTATTAGAATATCACAGCATTAAAAACATAAACACAAGGGCTAAAATATTGCTAACATCCTTTCTTAATTAAGTCAGTCTTCTATATAGCCTGAGAGGCTGGGAAACATCAATTCCATGGGGCCATGTGGCAGCGAGAAGCACTAAGGAACAATCAATGAGCAGCTCTCTGCCAGGACAGAAGTCAGAAGAAAGAGCCAATGGAAAGTAGAAGCTCTCTGAAAAGTTTGAAGAAAAAGGGACATGATGACTCCTCAACCAGTCTTTAATAGGAGCCAGGGAAAATGCCAGCAGTTCATATTACCGTAAAAGTCTCTGGGCTTCCTGGAATTTCTATTAGAAATTCCAGCTATACCAGTAGTCATTGTCACATATAACAATTTTCAAACACAAACAATTTTTACTAATATACAGAGACAATGAGGGTTTTTCCACTCCCTGGCCAGAATACAGCTCCAAGACAGAAATTTTTTTTTTTCTGACAGTGAGACATAATAAAGGCATGAATATGGGCCATGAGGGTGGAGGATAATGACCCTACCAGCTTCCTGAGCTTTCATGTTTGTCTTCCTTAGCTTTTAGCTGTCTTGAATTTGCATGACACACCAGAGAAGATCATAAAATTAAATTTGGTTTTGGAACTCAGCCTTCACACAACTCTTGTAAGATGTGATAGAGTCCCCCAAAATAGTTTTAGGTACACATCATTTCCATAAAGAGTTTAAACTGGAACTACAATGAAATTTTAATCTTAAATTAGATAATTGATTTAGATGACAAACTGCCATTCAAGCCCCTATACAGGCAGAGGTGGGTGTGATAATCTGTAGGAAAGCACTTCCCCTGAGCGTACAAGAGGTACACTTAGGGGGATCTTTTCTTGTCACTTCATTCATTCTACTGTTTGATTAAATGTGTTTTATTTGAACTAATGTGTCCTCTCTAGTGAGCTGAAGCAAACAGTTTCCTCACCCTCCTTCCCCATCTCCAATCAGCCCCCAATCTTACTCTTTCTATGTTCACTATGTTTCTATTATCCAACTCTTCCTCTCCTTGTGAGCTTGTGACAAAAGCTTCCTAATAGATTTCCTTTCCTCAGATCTGTCACCACTGAAGTCTACCCTACACACTGCTTGCTATCAAAATAATTTTCTTTAAACACATCTAACATCCTTTATTCAACCAACTCTGATCTAGTCTCCACCCATCTTTCAAGCCTCATTAAACACTATTCCCAGCCCCGGACCCTCTCCACATCCACTTTCCAATCCAGCCAAACTGTCTTGCTCTCTGATCTTCACAAAAGACATTCCTTTCATTTCACCTTCTCTTATGACTGAGTCCCTTTCGTTCTTTAAGATGATGCTTAAGCGCCATCTTCTTCATGAAATCCTTTCTGATTCTTCAAATGCTATTACCCTCCCTCCCAAACTACCCTGCATTTAACTATTTTATATGTATTTGTACTTAATAATTTTAGACATGCTCTCTCTCCCTCTGTCTCCCCCATCATAATATATGTATATATATATATATATGTACATGTATATATGTATGTATATTTATTAATTTTAGACTCATGTTTTCGTTATATAGAGGCATATGTAACAAAGTAGTTGTGTGTGCATATATACATATGTATACATATGTATACATGTATGATTTCAAATTTGCATATAACATATATTTATATGTACTTATTGCAAATAGAAATTGTTTTATTCTTTGTACTTCTATCCTCAGTGCCTAGAACAGTACCTGGTACATAGTAAACACTTAATAAGTAATGCATGATAACTCACAATGAACTTTCTACAAAGTATACTCTATGCCACCTTCCTACCAAACCCTTTTGTAATCTACAATATAAGATATCTGTGTACAAAGATCTAACTTAATATAGTTGCGAATTTTATCTTCAGAGCCCCCAAATACTCCTTTGGCAGACTTTTTTCCCACTTGATGATATAACCTTCCCACCCTTTCAAGTACCCCAGTGTCTTCTCCGTCCATCAAGTAGGAATAAATTGTCTTTTAGAGTCCATTATAACTTGACCCCAACCCATTTTTTCAGGCTCATTCTACATTATCCTCCTTCATCCACTCTACAATCCAGCCAATATTAACTGGGCTTACCATTCTTCACACATGATGTTCCATCCCCTTTCGACTTTCCTTTATGCTGGTCGTGTCCCATCCACAGAGTTCTCATCATCTCTAACCTCACATAGCTTACTTTTTTTCCAAATTCATCTTAAGCACTACTTTCTAAATGAAACCTCATCTGATTCCCCTAATTGCTAGGATCATGCCTTACTTACTAGGTTGTTTTCATTTTGCATTTATTCTGTATATATTCACATATTTACATGCTATATACTCCAATAGAATATAAGTTCATTTGGGGAGCTTACTTTGGCCATTTTACTTCTTTGTATCCCTAGCACTTAGCATGGTGCTCAACATACAGTACAGTAGATTCTTAATAATATTTATTTATTTGTTGACAGATTGATATAATATACTTTAGATGAACCTCACTCATGTTATATCACTTTCCCAAGGCCACTTACGTTTGAAATCATTTATCCTTAATTGGAAAACAAAGATTTGCCACCAATTAGCAACATTTTTGTGTAATCAACCCCTTTGGCAGACTGACAAAGCCTATGTACCAACATTTTGGAGGATAATGTTTTTAACTGCATGTAAAAAATACATAAATTTACAAAAGAATCCATTTGCATTAAAATATAGTCACATATATATTTTATGTGTATGTATGTATAAATGTATGTATTTAAAGTCAAGTTTATGGATCCCAGCATTAGAAACCCCTGGTACACAAATTGTCTCCAAACTCATCTGTTCTGTACTCTCCTTTGCCTGACTGTAAATAAGTTAGATTCTCTTTCCTAATCTCTTTTATAGGCCCTATAACTTTCCTATGCCTCATCTGTAGCCATTGTCCCATAGTTTAACTGTCTTGAATTCTCCACAACCCTGAATACATAGGCCTGGGGCCAGGAAATACCTACCAATGCTGCTTAAAAACACCATAGAGAATAGAATTGATGGAAGAGTTCTAATCCAGGAGTTTTGTCTTTTAATGTATAAGTGTATATGTCTGTATGTTGACAATTAAATTGCTAGCATAAAAAATTATTGGTACTGAAAATAAATCTTGGAAAATTAAAAAAGGCAAAATGACCAAACTATACAAATAGACAAAAACAAAACCTGCCAACTGCTAACATTTAGTTTGTCTATAAATACATGAACAGTTCTACAGTGCATGCCGAATTTAGCATTGGTGCCTAAACAGTGTTAAAATATGGGAAAGGCTGCCAACATAACAAATAGATCCTCTATATTGGAGGCAGGGGACAAGAATTGAACACAAAAACAAAGTTTGGACAGGTTACACTCTGCACCACTTACTCACATCAGTAAAATCCCAAATCTATTAAAGCATGGAAATATACGTGAATTGATTCCCATTTTTTGTTAAACGGCCTTGATCATGATTACATGTGTATGAATGTGTATGTCACACATATGCATACATATGTATATACATACATAAACACAGATGTGCATTTTAAGTGAGAGTCTGATACTTGTACAGATAACAGTGGCTGATGTGGAAAACGCTAGGGAATTTCTTCCTGGAGAATCTTGATGACATGTGAGGGAAGCACACGCATATATATTCTGTAACCTCTTCTGATTGGCCATGTTTAGGAAGAGTCTTTTTCCATTGGCTGTGTAGCCAGAACTATCTGAATATCAAAAGGACCTGGGTTAGATCTAGTCATTTCTTTTTGCCGCATTACATTTTAGGGAGCAAGGCAACTCCTTCACTCTCAGCTTCTCATGAGACAACCATGCTGTAAGGGGACAGGTCATTTGGTCACATGAACCCCAATAAATAGGCCTGAATGCCTGGCCTTTTCCTTATTCTTTTCATTTCTAGGTGTGGGGAGTAGAGTCTTCCATCTTAAATGTTTCAATAGCTGGGAGTATGTGCCACAGGAATCCAGGGTCCAAGCCAGGTTTTGCAGCTAGTCTAGATTAATCATCTGGAATGACCTTGGGATTCTAGCTTACCAGAATGAGGCATCAATGACGCCCTTAAAAGTGAACTTGATGAAACTCCATAGAAACTGAGCTAAGTTTTGAACATGATCTCACCCACTCCCCCAACATCCCTAAGACCAAGGTAATATAGAAGGGATTATGGTCCTGAAGTGTTGGGAGAAATGTTTGTTCATTTATTCATGCAATTTCTGTGAACTAAGTATTTCTTTGTAAAAGCTACAGAATGTTAAGTGGTTAGATGGAACCACCATGCTAGAATTAGCCACTGGACTCTCCCCCAAAAAAGGGGAACACAGTCAGTTTGGACTCAAGGTAATTAAGGAGAAAAAAATACTCACAAATGCCTCAGGGTACTCTAGAACCCTGAGGGGTGATTGTAGCCTGTCTGGCTCTGAGTCAGAATGTCAATGTGTCAGTTCCGTCCAACTCTTCATGATTGCATTTGGGGTTTTCTTGGCAAAGATACAGGAATGGTTTGCCATTTCCTTCTCCAATTCATTTTACAGATGAGGAAACTGAGGCAAATAGGGTTAAGTGACCTACCCAGAGTTATATAGTTAGTAAGTATCTGAGGCCAGATTTGAACACAGAAGAGGAGTCTTCCTGATTCTAGGCTTGGCATTTTATCCACGGTGCCACTTAGCTGCCCTTTTGGTCATGTCTGTTTAAAAGTCATAACTCTGTGGATTTCTTGGACAAGTACAGAAGCTCATGGGCAAAGTGTTCTTGTTCCCTAAGTCTTACCCTCCAAACCTGGTTCCTGGTCCTGCTTCTACCTCAATATGGAAATAGTATTTCTGAAAAAAAAAAAATGTACCTCCTTGGTTTAGATGGGAACCTCTATCAGAAAGTCAGGTTTTGAATATGGTCACATCTTTTACATGTTCTACTTTTTTTCCCTTAAATAATGTATGGCAGATTATAGAGAATGGTCAAAAGAGAATGGGAGAATCAGGTTGAATCCTCCAGTTAAAACATACATAGGTTTAAGTGGGATCAGGGATTGAGAAAGACAGACAAACAGACAGACAGAGACAAAGAGATAGAGACAGAGAGGATATCTTGTTTCTTGACCCAGGGCATGTCTGTGACCTAACTTCCACTCACCACATATTTTCTGGTGATGAAAACCAACAAACCATGTATAATGTCAAATTCCAGGTTTTGTTCCCAATGATCAAATAACATCAAAATTTTAAAACTTTGCAAAGGAATAAGGAGTGTTTAATCAAAACCGGAGACCCATCATATCAGCAGTTAATGCATACCAAAAAACTAGGGCCGTGTAGACCAGAGAGAATCGTGCCCATGTGAGTGTCAGCACTGTGATCCAGGAGCTAGGTGGTCATCCAGGAGTCTGTTTAAGCCTTTGCTTTCTTTCTGAGCTAACAGCTTCTAGACAGCTAGAAGAACGATGTAAATCTCCAAAGTCCTTCAGATTCAACACCCAATTCCTTTGTATTTATATACACTAAGCATATGTTTCCTGAAACCACTTCAAAAGAAAATTAACTTTCTGAAATAATATTTAAGTTTAGCACTTCTGGCCCAGAAAGAAAATCTATCTGACTTGGAGTGTTTTACTACATGAGTGGAGAAAGAAGGAAGAAGTGGTAGGAATGTTATACTGACCAGTCTAGGAAATGGGTAATAACCTATGATTAAGTGCAGATGCCCGACTGAAAATTTTGGCTAATCACAAACATAGCCCGCTCCATGGAAACCATAAAGAGGCCAAAAGAAAAGCTGCAGTGTGCTTTCTCAAGCTCAAAGGTGAGCTCAGCAACAGGCAGCTCACTCCTACTGCAAAAACACTCAGATTACTTCAGCTCCCCAGTCTTATCCAAATGTTTATACAAATGAATAGGCCATTGCTCTGACTACTACTAACCTGGGACCATAGGCAAGCTAAGAATAAATCAAGATCAGAGTGGTCAGTGTCTTGAATATCAGGTCTGTAGGAGAACTCAGAAAGGACTCATTTGAAAAACAGTCCCCGTAAGGCAGCATAAACCCATGCTAGAAACATTATAAATAGCAGATGTATGTTTTAACCTCAGCATTGCTGTTAGATCTAAATGTGTCACCCGTTATATGGGGAGCAGATTATAATTCAAATATCAGAAGAGGTGCTTAGAGATCAAAACCAAGAATTTCACACTTAATACTTCCTAAAATGGAAATGATAGGGTATTTAAATATTTAAATGGATCTATGATCTCATTAAAGTTGATATCTCCTCTGGTGATGTGGATGGTAACCCAGTTATGCCAACCCATGACTCTTATTCATATGTGCACATAACATTGATACAGGGGTTTTACCTAAAGTACAGCTTTCTTTGCTTTCCCTTAACACGGGGGAGCCTGTGGCCTCATGGTCACATGTGGCCCTCTAGGTCCTCAAGTGTGGCACATTGACTTAATACATCTGTGAAGTTTGTATTCAGTTGATGGCCCACACCTGAGGACCTAGAGGGTCACATGTGGCCTTGAGACTGCAGCACAAGGATATCTATGGAGTATATATACTAACCCTGCTGTGGTTACCCTTTCTTCTCTGTACACGACCAGTCCATCTTTTTCACTTTCCTTTCTTCACTTACATTGTTTATTTCAGCATAGGCTGCTAAGTGATACAGCAGAGAGAGTGTCAGGCTTGGGTTCAAATTGGAACTCAGACACTAATTGGCTCTGTGACTTTAGGCAACTCACCTAGTCCTCTTTGCCTCAGTTTCTCATCTGTAAAATGAGCTGGAGAAGGAAATAGCAAACCATTCCAGTATCTTTCTCAAGAAAACCCCAAACTGGGTCACAAAGAGTTGAACATGACTGAACAACTACTCCAGCACACTTTTACAAGGATGCTCTAATCTACTCCACATAATAAAATATGTTTAAATAAATCATCTCAATATTGCTATGTTGAAATCAAAAGCAGAAAAAAATGTGCAAATGGTATCGTCATTAAGAATAAACATCTCATTAAACTAAGCCAATATAGGTTGAAACTCTACTCACAACGGTCATCAGTTATACAAAGTATCCCCACTCTGGGCTACCTCAAACGGCTAAACAACTTTTCTGGCAGAGTCCCAAAGTATTTACTTCACTTTTTACCACTTATTTTCACTTTTTGCTGGTCAAGTTGATCAGCTGATGATTTGTCACTATGAGCTGCTAATTCTTCAAAGTCTAACATGAGGATAATTCACTTTTTGGCAACCATAGCGGGGGGTCAGAAAATACAATACAATAACATTTACTAAGCACCTATGACACTCCAGGCCCTAGGGATAAGTTCTAGGGATACAATTAATAAAAAGAAAGACAGTCTGTATCTTCAACATTTTTTCAGTATAGAGGGGAAGACAACACACCAAGAAGGCATTAAAGCAGGGGATGAGGGGAGATGAGTTTGGGACACCCGGGTTAACCAGCAGAAGGGTATCTTGTTAAATGGTGTTTAAACTAGACAGGGCAGAAGATGCAAAGTGGAGTCATCTGAGAGTCCAATTTCTGCCATCTATAAAGGAAGGTATTAGGGAGGAATTTGGTGTCCTACTCTCCAGTTCTCCAAACAGAGGGGAGAGGAAACCATGGGAGGTGGAGTTAATCAAGGTTTGGGTTAGCAGTTTGGTGGTAATGAGTAATGAGCTTATCCTAGAGGGGCTTCTTGTTCCATGGAGATGAAACCAAAGAAGGTAGCAGATGCAAAGTGACAAAGATGAACAATTTAGAGCTGTTAGCTCCAACCTTTCCCTCCCACATTTTATAGATATTGACTCAAAGGCCCAAAGATATTAGCATTAGCGTTAGCACTATTCACCTTAGCATTTATATAGTGCCTTAAGATTTGCAAAACTCTTTCCATACGCTCTTTATGTATGATCCTCACAACAGCTCTTTGAAGTAGGTTCTTATCCCCATTTTTAAAGATGAGAAAACTGAAACTGAAGTCAAGTGACTTATTCAAGGTCACATATATAGAGGTGATACAGCTAGGATTTAAATCCAGACCCTCTGACTCTAGTATATCATGCTTCCTTTCGGAAGCTATTCTGCTTTAGAATGATGTTTCTAGAAATCTGTTGTTCAGTCATTTCAGTTGCATCTAACTCTTTATAATCCCATGTGGGTTTGCTTGGCAAAAATACTAGAGTGGTTTGATATTTCCTTCTCCAGCTAATTTTATAGATGAGAAAACTGAGGCAAACAGGGTTAAGTGAGTAGCCCAGGGTCTCACAACTAGTAAGCATTTGAGCGCATATTTGAACTCAGGCAGATGAGTTTTCTTGACTTCATGGTCAACACACTAACCACTGCATCACCTAGCTGCCCATGTTTCAGGCAAGATAATCCCCAGGTCACATGGTACTAGTTGCACCATATAGGTGAGAACACAAACATGATTATTAAATGTTTTTCCAGGAGTCCTACCTGGTTCCTCAACATGTTTTCCGTACTTGGAATATTCTCTAAAAATTTTAAAATAGTAAAAAAAAAAAAATTACCCATTTCATCTTTACTCCCAGTGTCCTTAGAGAATTAAGTTCTCCAATTGGAGAAAACACAATTAGGAGAAATTCTCAAATACATTTTTAAAAATAAATAAACAAAAAATGCTAAATCTTCTGAGAAACTTTTACAATGTTAGCATGACTGTGGCTTACAAGTATTGTTAAAGTCATTGGCAAGCTTTCAAACGTGGTATGCCAGAACTTCACTTCCTTTTATCATTCTGGCATGACCACACGCCAGCCATCTGACGTGTTATCTCCCTAAACCTAAAATGTACTACTTCCTGCCTCTTGGAATCCCTGGTTTCTGAGTCAAATTTATAATACAAGTCATTGTCCAAACAACAAATGGTCAAAGCATATGAACAAGCAATTTTCAGATGGAGAAATCAAAGCTATCTATAGTTATATGAAAAGATGTTTTAAATCACTATTGATTAGAGAAATTCAAATTAGAGTAACCCTGAGGTACCACCTCATAGCTATCAGATGGCTAATATTGCAGAAGAAGAGAATGATGAACAGAGGTGCAGGAAAATTGAGATACTCACTGTTGGTAGAGTTGTGAACAGATCCAACCATTCTAGAGAGTAATTTGGAACTATCCCAAAAGGGCTATCAAACTGTGCATACCCTTTGATCCAGAAATAGCACTACTAGGTCTACATCCCAAAGAGATCATAAAAAGGGGGGAAAGGGCCCACAAGCACAAAAATATTTAAAGCAGCTCTTTTGTGATGGCAAAGAATTGGAAATTGAGGGAATGCCCACCAACTGGAGAATGACTAAACAAGTTGTGGTGTATGATTGTGATGAAATGCTATCATGCTAAAAGAAATGATAAGCAGATGATTTCAGGAAAAACTCCAGAAGACTTGCGTGAACTGATGCTGAGTGAAGTAAGCAGAACCAAGAGAACATTGTACACATTAGCAGCAATATTATATAATGATCAACTGTGAATGATTTAGCCATTCTCAGCAATACAGTGATCCGAGACAATGCCAAAGAACTCATGATGAAAAATGTTATCTACCTCCAGAAAAAGAACTGATGGAGATTGAAAGAAGATCAATGCATACTATTTTCACTTCCTCTATTTTTTCATAGTTTTTTTCCCTTTCATTCTATTTCTTCTTTCACAACAGGACTAATATGGAAACATGCTTTACATGACTGCCCATATATAAACTATATCAAATTGTTTACTGTCTTAGGGAGGAGATTAGGAGGAAGGGAGAAAATTTGGAACTTAAAATTTTTATTTAAAAAATGAATGGTGAAATTTTTCTTTACATGCAATTGGAAAGAATAAAACACTATTTAAAAAACCCCTGATTTCCTTCAAAACTCAGCTCAAGTTCTATCATCTAAAGTGATGCTATTCATGACCCTACAAATGCAAATGCCTCCCCCCAAAATTTTACATTTATTGTGTATGTACACATATATACATATTGTGTCCTTTGACAGAACGTAAGCTCATCAATGATAGGGATCATTTCATTTTTGTCTTTGTATATATACTCAGAGCCTAGTACAGTGTCTGGTATATAGGAGGCATATAATGAATGCTTGCTAATTGATAGTTTAGTTCATTTAAATTGAAAGAACGAGAGAGCCAGATTCTTAGTTAAGTTCTCCAGAGCCCAATTCAGTCTGTTGACGTTGGTGTGGGAATTAGTTGTCCAGTGAGTCTGGGAAGCACAGATTGTTAGTTTATAGATAGTGGAGGCCAAGAACAGATGTTTGAATTTGAATTATCAACACTGGGTGCCACTCCAGATACTCTCACCCAGGAGCTATGTTAAAGATAAGCAAAATATTCATATGGGCCTTTCCTTAATACTCAATCATTTTTCTTAGGTAGTTAGGATTCATAGTGGCTATGTTATATTCCCTCCCCCCACCCCAAATTCTATATTTACAAGAGGCAGGAGTTTTATTGTCTTGACTGGGGAAAAGCCTTCCTGGGTGAGGAAAGGAGAGTGCCTCAACTCCTAGAGAAAGAAAAAGTTTTCATCTAATGGTATTTTTAAAAATCACTTCAGTGTTTGGGGAGGGGCAGAGGAAGGGAGAAACCTCTTTCTCAGTGACCAATGTTTATTTTTAAAAAGATAGTAGCATTTCCACAACCCTCTTAGCTTTACATCGGGTTTTAATCTTGAGAACAATGCTATACAACACAGAGGCTGAGAAACAATGAAATCAAGCCAATGTTATTTCCTGTGAAGAAATGGGAAAATGCCAAGAACAAACTGACAGCCATGATCAAATCAAGAGTTTTATGGGAACTCCTAAGATTTTTAGCCTCACAATAATTTATGTATAAGCACATCTAGGAATGAAGATACTCTTGTATTTTTCTAAAAAGTCTTCAGCAAAAGAGGATCTAGCTGACCTGTGGTTTCCTCCCTTTCATTCATCCTCTACACAAACTCCTAAAGTAAAAATAGAATTGGCTCTACTTCCCCTAATTCAGTTTAAGAAGGAGAGTTTCTTATACTATATACAAAGCTGAAAATATATTATGTATTTCATCACAGAAATTAAGTTATTAGTCACTTAAGAATATTAAGTTTAGATAATATAATGTAGGGTGTGGTTTACCCAAACAGCTATGTTTAAAGTACCCCACATTACAGAAGTACAGAATCTAAGATTTGAGGATTTTAGTGGGCCATCTAAATTAACCTATATAAATCTGTGTGTGTGTGTATACATACATACATACATACATACATACATACATACATACATACATACATACATATATATATATATATAAAACCTATAATATAACCTATAAGGTTCAACATTGGGGAGGAAATGAGGTCCTTGACAGTCATTGAACATTCAACAAGGAAGGTTTTCTTTGCCATGTTACAAAAAGAATATATAGAAAGGGTAAGACTAAGGGCACCTGGCATTTCTGAAATTGGCCCTCCTATTCTCTACTTAGAAAAATGTCTGATTAGTAAATGACCCAGGTATGACAATTCTGGTGGTCTCAGGCACCTACAAAATCTCAGACACTCCACATATCTAAGGCTTTTTATGCCCTTTGTCCAGGAAGCTGTGTTAGGGAATCAGAATGCAAGGGAGTAGAGGGAGGAAACTGCTTCTGGAAAATGCTGGTTCTATCATAGCTCTACATTTTAGGAGCCATGGGACTTGGTTTTGACATAGATTTTTTTTTGAATTTACATGAAGATGTTTATAATTGTACTATATACTAAAATCTTCCTCCAATGTCTCATTAAGGCATGGTAGTGACCTTGAGTTCTTGTAGGCTATGATGGAAAAATCCAAGGTCTGAAGGTACTGCCAAGCTAGAAATACCTCCTCTAAGGATCTGGTGACAGAGTATACGTCTGTGTTCTGGGGACCACTAAAAGTTGAAGAAGGGATTATCAGGTGGCTACGTGATGATAAATCTTTTGAACACAGTAACTCTTAAAGACCATCTCCTAAGGAACAGAGGGGTTGAAATCCAAGTTCATAGAGAAAAAAATCACACTGATGAAGCTACAAATCCCTGAGCTTTTCAAGTGCAATTATACCCTGTGTAATAATAGAAAGAGATGCTAAGTGGTGCAGTGGGTAAAGTGTTGGGCCTGGAATAAGAAAGATTCATCTTCCTGAGTTCAAATCTGGCCTCAGACACTTACTAGATATGTGATACTGGGCAAGTCATTGAATCCTGTCTACCTCAGTTTCTTCATCTCTAAAATGAGCTAGAGAAGGAAATGGAAAACCACTCCAGAGTCTTTGCTAAGAAAGTTCCAAATGAGCTCAAAGAATCAGACATGACTGAAAAATGACTGAACAGCAACATAATAGAAAACTGAAAACAATTTAAGTGTCCAGCTATAAGCAAATGATCAAAAACATGATACATTAATACAACCATGAGATAGGTTATTGAGATGAATTACAAATACAAAGATTCCACAGAAATTTGGGAGAAAAAAACAATATAGTATACTCTGAAAAAAGAAGAACCAGAGGCACATTATATACACCAATGTCATTAATTCATCAATGGAACCATGATCTCATTCATTAATATGGAGACTCCCTTAAAAGATACAGATGACACCCACACAATGTGGAACATAATAAGGACTCAATAAATATTCTATCTACCATCAATCCTCAGCTTTTGTAAGAGTAATGTTCCTAGAAAATGCCATGAAAATCAAAATCAAATGTTGATACATCAAGTCTAAGGGAAATAGGGGCTTAGGATCCTGCAACCACTAAAAACAATAATGTTTCTCTAGACATTGCTAAAAATACACATTTCTACATACAACTCTTTAGAACAGAACATAATTCTGATAATATACACTTTTCCTAATACATTAGCCATGAAATAACCCATAAGATGCAGGAGAGAGGAGAGGGCAATGCAAGACTGGAGAGGAGGGGCAAGGGCAATGATGACAGAAGAACCTCAAAGTTAAAAAGGAAAAGGGGCAACACCTGCCATCTCTTATCTTCCTTATGGTTCCACAGTTGAACTGATAAAAGGCACATGCCTTAGGGTGAGTCCCTGGTCCCCAGTCAGAGCTTGAAACTCCATCCTGGGGGAACTCAGTGCAGTGGGATTTTGGAAGCCTGGATGCATGAGCATGGGCAACAGGGGAGGTGAGTATTTGCCCACAGGAGCAATAGTGAGAAAGTGGGGGGAAGACCACCATCTCATTTATTCACCAACTTAAGATGTTTTGTTTTTTTAGGTTCCCTCATCGTACCCTTGAGAGATTACTTTAACACTTTCTGCAGTGGACTCATGAACACTTTTATGAATGCATTCCTCCTTTATGTAGATATAAACCTGCTCACATTGGGCCTCTTTTTTTTTTCTACTACGCATAACTGGGAATGTACAAGTTTGAAAATAAGGTTACTGATAAAATCATTGGAATGCTTGAAGAGTGAAAATTAAACACACGAATGTTGAGGCTTGACTGCATATTGCTCAATTTATCTATCCATCTATCCATTCATCCACTCATCCATCATCCACTCATCCATCTAACTAGGAGCTAGCTAGGTATCTTCATATCTTATGTGACTCTTGTACGTGTCCTTCTGTATATGATAGTGTCCCTCC
Source organism: Notamacropus eugenii (assembly GCF_028372415.1). Taxonomy (NCBI): domain Eukaryota; kingdom Metazoa; phylum Chordata; class Mammalia; order Diprotodontia; family Macropodidae; genus Notamacropus; species Notamacropus eugenii. The sequence continues at coordinate 410,285,683 of NC_092875.1, read as the reverse complement.
CATAGATCCCTTTGATGATGTCCTTTATACCACTTCTCCTGAACAACTCATCATTGGTGTCGAACTTCAGCCTATTCACACCAACCTATTAATTTGTTCCATGGCCCTTTGAAAGACTTGAAACTTCACTCTGCAAAAATTATTATATTCTATGATTTAGTCATGTAGAATCACAGGAAGTATATTGCTGTTGAAAAGTTAGGTTTTTGTTTCAGAGAGAAGCATGGAGTCATTAAAAGCATGGCACAAATTCCTATATGGATTCCAACCCAGTCATTTTTTTCCTACTCAATTTCAGGTCCAGTTCATTATCCACCTGTAATGGTAACTTAAAATGGGGAGATCTTTCTCATTTATTAATAGGCCCATGTGACCTGCCTGGGTCACATGAAAATCTGAGTCACAAGGAGCCTGTGGTGGGAGGAATTTGTTGAATGGGTGGAACAGGAAGAGGCAGAGTTAGAGCAGAGCTGAGAGGAAGTTAGTATTGAGTGCAATCAGAGCTAGAAAGGATGCAGGCTCCTGGCTAGCATAAGTGAGAGAGCTTGTTTGTAATTTTATTTAAGGGAGCGGGTTTGTGGGAAGCCTAGCAAGGGAAGGCTTGGGGTAGTGTTGGTCTCTGCATTGTTATTGTGTATGGATTTCTTTGTTACTATGATGGATTTGGCTTTTTGGTGTCTAAATAAATGTTTTGGTTCTGTCTTCCATGTGGAGAGTCTGTGGTATTTTGCAATTCAGAATTGTACCAGGATATTCATGGCTGCTGTGGGCATTGTGAATATCACATTGGCACTACGGCACCTGAAATTGTTAGACGAGTACTGTTAGACGAGCTCTACAAGATATCCATCCAGCTACATATCATGGTCTGGATAATAGGCAGTCTTCATCCACTTTATTTTTTTTTCTCTGAATGAATAGTTGTCAAATTCTATTCTGTGGTTATGGATCTCATTTACATGCTTTTTAATGTTCCAGGACTTAATGCAATCAGAACAATATGATCTACAAACAGAAGCATCTGGAAAAAATTTACTGGATTTTAGGAAATCCCTATTCCATTTGGACCCTACACTATTAATCTTCCACTCTGCAACCAAAATATTCTTTCTAAGGTAAAAATATATTATTTCCGTGCTCAAAAAACTTACATGGATCCCTATTGCCTCGAGGATAAAGTATTAACGAATCAGCTTGTTCTCTATAGTCTTCAAGAATACTAGTCAAATTGGACTTCCCTGAACTTGGCATACTTCTACCTTCACATTCAAACTATCCCCCATACTCTGAATGTACTTCCTTCTGATTTCTACCTTTCAATCTCCTTATCTTCCTTAAAGGCTCATATCACATGCTGTGTTTTGTATGAAGTCTTCCCAGAATCCCTCACTTGCTAGTTTCTCTCTCACTCTCTCTCTCTCTCTCTCTCTCTCTCTCTCTCTCTCTCTCTCTCTCTCTCTCTCTCTCTCTCTCCCTCTCCTCTCCTCTCCTCTCCTCTCCTCTACTTCTTTTCCTTCTCCTTCCCTCCAAATTGCCTTGGGCTATACTATATGTCTATAGTTAAAATATAACATTGCACACAGTAAGTGTTTGATAAATGCTGGTTGACTGATTGATACTAAAGGCTGTCTGAATCAGGCATTCCCCATATACTTTCTTCCAGAAGCAGGGACTTTGTTATAGACAAAAGAAAGTGGCTTGACCATAGTGGAAACTGAGGGGATAGAGAATACATAAACCTGTCCCTTAATCAGTTTTAGAGTTCTTGGATGACCATTTTATAGCAATGGACCGTACCTTCTGACCAAATAACCTTTCTGTCTGCCTTCCACTTATAGCCAAAACTCTCCATTCACTTTCAATATCTGGGAAATGAATTGAAATCACTCCATACCAGCAATGACTTGAAGTTGTGAGTATGTGATTGAATAGGGTAAGAATCTGGTCTTTTAAATATTCATGCACAATAATTTTCATTAAAAATCTTAAAACTGCTATTAATTTGTATTTGAAAAGCATACTGCATGACTGTAACTAAGAAGGAATATGGCAATGAGTTAGGGGGAGGAAACAGCGGGGCAGGGGGAATTGATCATGGGAAAACATTTTCAAAAGTCTGATTTCATGTTATTTCTGGAGACCAAGTATCATGGCTAACATTCAAGTCCCAATTCACAAATATACAGCATAATCAAATCTGATCCTAAGTGCAGAAAAGTCAAAATTTTAAAATTAAATATAAAACATTTTTGACATTCCATTCAGAAATAGAGCTGGCAGCAAGGTCAGAGCAGGCCTTCTGATCCTGTATTTCCTGCATGACAGGCCATGAGACCAGAAGATAGTCATTAAAGGCTGATAAAAGTAGAAGACAGATGTTCTGTAATGATTCAGTGGAAAAGAATAGGACTCCAAAGACATAATCCTTCAGCAGGGAATATTGGGCTGCAAAAGACATTTAGTGATTGCTGATTATCCACTGGCATTCTAAAAGTGAATGGTACTGCCAATTCAACGTCTGATCAGGGTAGATCAATGTAGTTTATCTGTTGGCCAAACATTAGCCATTTTGCGATATTAAAGTAACTTTTACAACATAAAGTAAACTTTTTATCAGGAATACAAATGAAATGTAAGTATTTTTTTTTAAATTTCAATGTTATGCACAATGTATGAAGGCTTTAAAAATTTTGAATTTTCTATTGTGGTAATAGATTTGGCCAAAGGTAAACTCAGTTAGATCTTTCTGTGACAATTTTGTAAACTCACTTTCTTTGCAGATATATACTATTTAATTCAGTTTTCCATGTCATTAGAGAACTATTATTCTTCATAGATTGTGATACAAATGACAAACTCTCTCTCTCTCTCTCTCTCTCTCTCTCTCTCTCTCTCTCTCTCTCTCTCTCTCTCTCTCTTTCTCTCTCTCCTCTCTCTCTGTCTCTCTCAGTCTCTCTCTCCCTGTCCTTCTCTGTCTCTGTCTCTCTGTTTCTCTGTCTCTCTCTGTCTCTCTGTGTCTGTCTGTCTCTCTCTCTCTCTGTCTGTCTCTCTCTCTGTCTCTCTTTGTCTCTGTCTCTTTGTCTCTCTGTCTCTCTGTCTCTCTGTCTCTCTGTCTCTCTCCTCTCTCTCTCTCTCTCTCTCCCCCCTAAAGTTTTATGCAATAGAATGACTAGGCACATGAAAACAAAGGGGTTTTCTTCAAATTTTAAATCTCATGTGACAAAACTTGTGAATTAGATGTGTTAAAGCATAGAAGTCAACCTGATGTCACTCAGAAAAGAGTTGAATTAGACTTCTAATGAGGCAAAGCAAAAGAAAGAAGTTGACCTCAAATCACTCAGCAAGTCTAGGGAAGGAGTTCAGATTTTCTGCCTTAATTTACTTGTGCCTGAAAAAAAATAATGATGTCACTCCTCTAACCCATAAGAATGCTCCAAGAACTGGAAGGTTGTTGAATTTTAAAGAAGATCCAAAGTATCAAAGTTTCCAAGGCTGACCTTGAATTTTAAGAGGCATATATTTGACTCCCTCAAGAGGTCCTTTTTATATCTATTTTTAAAGGAATTGGCTTTTTTCAAGTCTATTTATATCATCTCAATGAGACTCTGCATATTTCTTTGTTGAAGCTTTACTTGTGTCCTTGTTCACTTAAGCTACAACCCTGGGAACCATCCATTCCCTGGAGTTTTTGCAATCTAAAGACATTCTGATTTCTTTATCACATTTTCTTTTTTGTTGTATAAGATGTTTTTTATTCTCCTGAAGTCTGTGGGCTATTTGCCTACTCACCCTCCAGATACCCACTCGAACAGCAAGTGATGCGCAGAATTCATTAAGCAGCTTATCGATATCTGTGTCCTCTGTACTCTAATATTCCCTTTCTTTTTTTATAGTAGCCGTACCTTTTCCACTGATCTTTTGACCATTAAATATAACTATAAGTAGCTTCACACATACCTGAGAGATTTACATCTAATATTTTTTTTGTGATTTTACATATAGTGTTCACTTTGTATTCACTACGTCAGACAAAAATCTAAAATTCTTAGGAAAATAAGAACTGATCGAGGATATAAGAAGAAAAAAAGCATGAGTTTATGGATAGAAAATCAAGAAACAGTCTAATTAGGAACCAACTAATTTGTACCTTTTCTCTCCCATAAAACTGATTGCCGTAATCTCTTTTTTTGTGGGGTGATTCTAAATATGTACCTGTTAATGTGGCCTTCATCTTTTGAAGCATAGAAAAGTGGGAGGAAATAAAGATGAGGAAACTAAAAATAAAGGTGAAGTTAAGGCAATTTCTGAAAGTCAAAATTATTTTTGAAAGGTATACTAATACCTTGTTCTAAAGCCTTCCCGAGAATCCAAGTCATAAAATAGATATGGAAAAAAAAATTGTGCTACTTACAGAAATGGTTCAAAGCTAGGCTGCTTTTGCTTGAATCCTGCAGATAATATGCAGACAGTTTTGTTCATCTATCCGTAGAGTTTGCTTCCAAAAATTGTTTTACTTTCTTTATGTTGTGCTATATCTGGTATACAGTTACTGCCAACAACCTCTTCTTTTTTCTTGTGTGTGCTCACCTTCATTTTTCTTTTGTATTTTTAATTTTTAAAGTTTTAGTTCTCAGTTATACATGCCATCTTAAAGAATGGTAGTAGGGTCTGTTGTAGCAGTACTAAAAAGTGTGGTCTACAGACCCCTGGGTATCTCTGAGACTCTTTCAGGGGATCTTTGAGGTCAAAACTATCTTCATAATAATATAAGATATTATTTGCCTAGCAAAATACTTCTCCCTTTTCCAACTACTTTTCTGTATAAGGCTGGATTTTCTTCATACACTTCAACCAAAATAACATATTACATCAGACTGATCAAAAGGATAGATGAGAATCAAACTCTCATGTATTAATCCACACATTAAATATATTTGCAAAAAAAGTATAAAACAATGCCACTCTTCTCATTATTTTTTGTTTCATAAAATATAATTATGCTTCTAAAAATAAGCTACTTATAACATAATTAGTTTATTGTTAATTAATGAAAATACATATTTAAAAATTTACTTAACTTTAATTTCTCATGTCAACTATCAATAGACGTAACCAACATAAACAAGAACTTTTGGAATTCTTAATTTTTTAAGATCATAAAGGGAAAATAAGACCAAAAAGTTTGAGAACCATTGGTCTAGGGCAAAAGTTCCTAATCTTTTCCTGAGCAGAGAAAGACCCCATAAGAAATGGTTTCAGTTGTGTCTGATCTCATAGCACTTTACAATCCTTTTATTCATTTATCATATTCAGATATGTGTCATTTTTCTCTACCTACAGCAAATTTCCCCCATCAGGTTCCAAGATACTGGAAGGCAATGACTGTGTTATGGCTATCTTTGTTCCTTCCCTCTTAGTTGAAATTTGGGGAAAACATGTCCTGAATGAATGAATATCAATAATTCCCTTGAAGTTTTCAAGGAAGACCTAGTTACCTTATATTTGTTTGGAGCAAGAGAGAGAGAGAGAGAGAGAGAGAGAGAGAGAGAGAGAGAGAGAGAGAGAGAGAGAGAGAGAGAACAAGAGATGGAGAGACAGAAAAGGAAAAGACAGCAATTGAAGGAGACTAATTATGAGCTACAGGGAAGCAAGCGTGATGGTAGCCTCATTCTCCCTAATGAAAAAACCCTAGGAAAAATACATAGATGGGGTGCAGCTTAGCAGCAGCTACCAACCCCCTCATCTACCAGATCATGCCAGGTTTCAAGAGTCTAACAGGCTTAGATTTCTAACAGAATGAATGGAACTCTCCAGGAGGAACCATATTCAGGAAGCTCATTCATTAAAAGTCGAGCATGTGATAGGCAAGGAAAGATCTACAATTCATGCTCAAGGAAATTAAATAAAACAGGTAAGCAAGAGTGAACAAGAGTGGTATAAATAAACAGAGGCAAACTTTGATCCCACAGAAAGGGCTGTTTGTTTTTTATTGGGGTATTTTCCCCGCTCTGCACTGTTTTATACATCCTGCTGGGTAAAGGGTATTTCTGGGCTAATCAGTGTCCATGCAGGAGGCAAGGGAAAAATCAGAAATATGCAGGTGAATCCTGTTCCTGACTGAGTCAGGAAAACAGATGTGAGAATTACCTCATGATTAACTAAAATCTAGATAAAAATAATTCGGGAGAAGGTCACCTAAGATAAAGAGGTAATGCTTATGAAAACACTTGGGATTTTTTTGTTGAAGTTACTGTCTCCATCTGCTCTAGTTATTGAAGGTGAATTTCTCTCTTTTAACAAAAAGATTTGTCATTTTAATTAAATTTATTTATTTAACTTTTAACATTCATTTTCACAAAATTTTTGGGTTACAAATTTTCTCCCCTTTTATCCCCTCCCCCCCCAAACCCAAGCATTCTAATTGCCCCTATGACCAATCTGCTCTCTCTTCTATCATCCCTCTCTGCCCTTGTCTCCGTCTTCTCTTTTGTCCTGTAGGGCCAGATAGCTTTCTATACCCCTTTACCTGTATTTCTTATTTCCTAGTGGCAAGAACATTACTCGACAGTTGATCCTAACACTTTGAGTTCCAACTTCTTTACTTCCCTCCCTCTCCACCCCTTTCCTTTTGAAGGCAAGCAATTCAATATAGGCCAAATCTGTGTAGTTTTGCAAATGACATCCATAATAGTTGTGTTGTATAGGACTAACTATATTTCCCTCCATCCTATCCTGTCCCCCATTACTTCTATTCTCTTTTGATCCTATCCCTCCCCATGAGTGTCGACCTCGAATTGCACTCTCCTCCCCATGCCCTCCCTTCTATCATCCCCCCCACCCTGCTTGTCCCCTTATCCCCCACTTTCCTGTATTGTGAGATAGGTTTTCCTACCAAAATGAGTGTGCATTTCATTCTTTCCTTTAGTGGAATGTGATGAGAGTAGACTTCATGTTTTTCTCTCACCTCCCCTCTTTATCCCTCCACTAATGAGTCTTTTGCTTGCCTCTTTTATGAGAGATAATTTGCCCCATTCAATTTCTCCCTTTCTCCTCCCAATATATTTCTCTCTCACTGCTTGATTTCATTTTTTTTTAAGATATGATCCCATCCTCTTCAATTCACTCTGTGCACTCTGTCTCTCTGTATGTGTGCACGTGTGCATGTGTGTGTGTGTAATCCCACCCAGTACCCAGATACTGAAATGTTTCAAGAGTTACAAATATTGTCTTTCCATGTAGGAATGTAAACAGTTCAGCTTTAGTAAGTCCCTTATGACTTCTCTTTGCTGTTCACCTTTTCATGGTTCTTCTTCATTCTTGTGTTAGAAAGTCAAATTTTCTTTCCAGCTCTGGTCTTTTCATCAGGAAAATTTGAAAGTCCTCTATTTCATTGAAAGACCATTTTTTCTCCTGAATTATTATACTCAGTTTTGCTGGGTAGGTGATTCTTGGCTTCAGTCCTAGTTCCTTTGACCTCCGGAATATCCTATTCCATTCCCTTCTATCCCTCAATGTAGAAGGTGCCAGATCCTGTACTATCCTGATTTTATTTCCACAATACTTGAATTGTTTCTTTCTAGCTGCTTGCAATATCTTCTCCTTCACCTGGGAACTCTGGAATTTGGCCACAATGCTCCTAGGAGTTTCTCTTTTTGGATCTCTTTCATGCGGTGTTCTGCGGATTCCTTGAATATTTATTTTGCCTTCTGGTTCTAGAATCTCAGTGCAGTTTTCCTTGATAATTTCATGAAAGATGATGTCTAGGCTCTTCTTTTGATCATGGCTTTCAGGTAGTCCCAGAATTTTTACATTGTCTCTCCTGGATCTATTTTCCAGGTCAGTTGTTTTTCCAATGAGATATTTCACATTATCTTCCATTTTTCCATTCTTCTCTCTTTGTTCTGTGATTTCTTGGTTTTGCATAAAGTCATTAGCCTCCATCTGTTCCATTCTAATTTTGAAAGAACTATTTTCTTCAGTGAGCTTTTGAACCTCCTTTTCCATTTGGCTAATTCTGCTTTTGAAAGCATTCTTCTCCTCATTGGCTTTTTGAACCTCTTTTGCCAATTGAGTTAGGCTAGTTTTCAAGGTGTTAATTTCTTCAATATTTTTTTGGGTCTCCTTTAGCAGGGAGCTGATCTGCTGTTCATGCTTTGACTTCATGTCTCTCATTTCTCTTCCCAGCTTTTCCTCTACCTCTCTAACTTGATTTTCAAAATTCTTTTTGAGCTCTTCCATGGCCTGAGCCCATTGGGTGGGCTGGGACACAGAATCCTTGATTTCTGTGTCTTTGCCTGATGGTAAGCATTGTTCTTCCTCATCAGAAAGGAAGGGAGGAAATGCCTGTTCACCAAGAAAGTAGCCTTCTATAGTCTTATTTCTTTTCCCTTTTCTGGGCATTTTCCCAGCCAGTGACTTGACCTCTGAATATCCTCCTCATACCCACCTCGCCTCCTGATCCTCCCAGCCAGCATTTGGGGTCTGAGATTCAAATGCTGCTTCCAGCCTTAGGGCTTTTGGCGGAGGCAGGGCTGCTATTCAGTGTGAGAATTGAGTTCAGATGGTCAGGTCGGGGCAGGGCTGCCTCTCAGGCTCAGTTCCCTCAGGGGGTTTATGCACAGACCTTCCACACTGGATCCAGGCTCCTGCCCACTTGGGGAGCCCCTGTCTGCAGCCGCCTCTCAGCTTCTACCTCCCGGGGGGGCCTGAATTATGGGGACACCCCACTCCCCTCTCGACCTGCCAAAGAGACTCTCTCACCAACCCCCGTCACCTGTGGGTGGAGGGACTTGTGCGGCTGCTGGAGATCCCGTCCCTGCAGCCTGCTCGGATCTGTATCTCTCGGTGCTGCGGCCGCGGAAGGTCTGGGCTGGGCTCCGCTTCTGCAGCACGACGGAACTTTTGTGAGAGGTTTGCAGGTCCCTCTGTGGGTGGAGGGACCTGCATGGCCGCTGGAGATCCCGTCCCTGAAGCCCGCTCGGATCTTTTCCTCTCGGTGCTGCGGCCGCTGCAGGGCTGCCCTCTGCTCCCAGTCCCGGCACCCAGTCCGCAGCATGAAGGACCCCCCGCGAGAGGTTTGCAGGTATCTCCAGAACAGAAATCTCCCTCGCTCCAATATTCCGTGGCCTCTGGGTGCAGAATTCGCCATGAGTTACTTCCCTGTAGCCGTTCTATGGGTTGTGGGTTCGGAGCTATGTGTATGTGCATCTTTCTACTCCACCATCTTGGCTCTGCCCTGAGGATTTGTCATTTTAGAGACTGGAAAATGGCTGGATTTTCACATAAGGTTAAATTATCAAAATCAAATCAAAGTTGGAGTTTGAAACTTTTATCCAATTTTGGAGAATAAAAACTAGTTCTCTGAAGTATCTAGATAATTCTCTAGAACAATTTAGCTTAACTAAATGTAATCCAATTTCTATTTTCCTTCATTTGCTTTAAGAAACACCAGACTGTACTATTTTTCCATCTGCAGAATATTTTGGATAAAAGTTTATCAGTATATTTCTCACTATTCAATAAAATGAATATTATACTATTTTAAGTCATTTCCATTTCTGTACAATTGGCTTACTGCTCAATTTTTTTTGAGTCATTTGGGTGAATTAACAGATGGTTTGTGAGAAGTTAGAAACATAAGTGATAATTGCTACCACAAGCACGGAAAATTAGGATGGCTGATGGACCATAAGCCATGCAATATTTAAATAACTTACCTGTGACTAAAAGTGAGCACCCCTGGTCAAGAAACTTCTTTTAGGATGCCTACAAACATGTGACTGTATAAATTTTCTATCCTATCCTGCAAATTAGGGAAGCTTTGCTCTGTCTGATTCAGCAACAAAGACAAGAAATCTGCTTGAGAGTGCCTCCTCTCCAATATAATGAATGTATATTTATCTAGAAAGCTTTTGATTCTTTGGCAACATTCTTGACATATTTCTGAAAGGTTCCCATATCCCCTATATGATAAGAAGTTTGCCAAGGTCACATAGGCCTAGGCTATATGCCAGCAACCCATCCCACAATCAAAGCTACAGTCAAGTCCTATAAAGGCTCAAGTTCAAGGAGCCAGAAGTGGGGAAGGGAATTAAAGAGATCTTGTCCCCCCACCAATTAAAATATCCAAAGGGCCAAAGCAGAATCTAAGAAGAGGGAGCAGAGAGGGCCCCTCAGAAGGGAGAACCTTTTGAGTAAACCTGCCATTTCAGAGACCTGAGAGATATTCCTCCTAGGGAAAGTGAAATGGCATATTTTAGGGGCAAGAGAGAGGGGCATTGCAAAGACAATAATATCTCACCTTAATTAGGAGTGGCAAGTTGTGTAATGTACATCATTGCAGACAGCAATGAATAAACATGAAACCAAGGACTCTTAAGTGTGTGTGTGTATGTGTGTGTGTGTGTGTGTGTGTATGTAGGTGTATGTACAACATTTCACAACTGAGCAGATCTTGAAGGTCAGAGGGAGTGATCTCCTGCAAACCTTGGGAAAACTTGACACAATGCGTGGCAAATACTATGAACCAGTCAGTCAGTCAACATACATTCATTAAGACCTGACTAAAAACTAAACAATCCCTGCTGACAAGGAACTAATGTTCCAAAGAGGAGAAATCATGTAAATATCTAGGTGCACGTGAGATATATAGGATTGTCCAAAAAGGATACCCAGTATACAGAGTAGATATGAGAGAGGAAGTCACTAAACACTGGAGGGAGCAGCAAGGACAAGGAAAGGTCTCCCCTAAAAAGGTGGAATTTGATCATAATCTTGAAAGAAGCAAGTGAGACTAAAAAGAGGAGGAGGTAAGGGGGCAGAGCATTTGTAGCATCAACATGATATTCACAGAGCCTACAGTGGCCATGACTGTGGCAGTTCATGAAATACAATACCAAATGTTTGGAAGACAAAACCAAAACATTTGTTCAGACAAGAGAAAGCCAAATCCCAGCACCGAAAATCAAATCCATCATAGTAACAAGAAATCTATACACAGTAACAATGCAGAGAGCAACACTCTCCCCAAACCTTCCCTCTGTTAGGTGTCCCACAAAACCAGCTCCATTAAACCAGTTACAAACAAGCTCTCTCACTCATGGTAGTTACTACCCTTCCCAGCTCTGATTGCTCTCTGACTGATTTTCTCTCAACTTGGCTCTAGCTCTGCCCCTTCTTGTTCCACCAGTTCAGTAAACTCCTCCTACCACAGGATCCAGGTAACTCAGACTTCCATGTGACCCAGGCAGGTCACCTGGGCCTATTAATGAATGGGAAATATCTTCCCATTTAAATTACCATTGTAGCATTTCAGACATGAATGATAGCTAGTTCAGTAGCATGGAGATGAGAGCTGACATATCCTGTCTGAAGAACTACAAAGCAGTATAACTGGATCATCTAGTGTGTGGAAAGGCAAAAAAAAAAAAAAGTGGAGAAGGGACAGGTGATGAAGACCTTTGAAGACCAAATAGGAGACTTTTCATTGATAGAAAAAGACTCCCCTAAATCCAAACACCCAGGTTTTTTCTACCTCCAAAATTATAACACTATGATCCAAACCCATGCCAAATAGCATTATTCCTTTTATTGACAAAGGTACCAGGTCAGTAAATTGCTGTAAACTCCATTCTTTGTCATGTAAAAACTTTCATTACCTGCCCCAATCTATTTTCCCATCCTTTTAATACAATACTGTACTAACCTTCACTTATTCAATTGATTCAAGTCAAACTATCCTCATTACTTCTTCTATGTCTTAGCTATCCTATCCTGCCTAAGTCTCTGTTTCACCAGCTAAACATCCCCCAATTCCCTTATCTTAGTGTGGCATAATTTTGATTACCTGATTCTTGGTCAACCTCAACACCACCTCAACAATGTCCTTCCTAAAACATATCATTCAGAATGAAAGATGGTACTTCAGAGGTATCTTGGCACGTGCAATGTGTCCACCATCATATTCCTCATCTTCAACAAAAATCTGCCCCTTCTCTCAACTTCCCTGTTTCTGTTGATGGCACCACTAAACTACCAGTCATCTATGCTTTGTAATCTAATCACCATACTTGACGCTTCCCTTGACAGTTTCTCCAGTTTTTGCATGAAATCCGCTACAAATAATGAATAAATTTATCTAACAATTTAACCACTGTAACTCAATTAACACAACAAGGAAACTAAAAGAGTCCAAAATGTCAACTTTGATGGTGGAGATGCAGTATAGAATCCATGTCAAAAAGGTTCTCTAGATACATGAGTTTGTGGACAATGTCCTGGAACCTTATAGAGTCTCACCAAAAAGATCAGTACTGACTTCAAAGAGTCTGACCTGTCCATCCACAAGAAAGACTATCATGTTCAGAGTTTAACATACCTTATAGAGTTTTTAAGGAGTATGAAAGTACTTAAATATAAAGTACAGATGGACAAAGTTGGGCCTAGAATTGAACAAGAAGAGGAGGGGAACTGAATTACTTTTGGGGAATTGCAAAGTTCCTTTACAATTCCAGAGTTTCCCATGAAAGCAAAATCCTATGTTATTAATATTAACGTTCTACATTGTTGTTATATAGAAGCAAGGCATGAAATACAACTACTTTTTAAAAATTTAAAATGAAGAGAGAGTAATGGGAGAGACAAATGGTGAGATGTGATCAAAATATGGAATGTAATCAATTAGTAACTCTGAAGAACGAGAGTGAAAGATGTCTTAAAGGAAACATATATGAGAAAGAGATGACGAGGTAGTCATGTGGCAAGAATATATGATGACAACATTAGAGCCAGAATACTCCTCAACTGATACCCATGAAATATCAGGAGAAAGTAGAGAAGGACTCTGGTGTAATTAGGAGGTTCCCTGTGGTGAACTTATAAAAGGACACAGACAGTCATATGGGACGGATAGTAGCAACAACTACTATCATTTTGTTGTTTGGTTGTTTTCAGTCATGTCTGACTTTTCATGACCCCATTTGGGTTTTCTTGGTAGAGATACTGCAGTGGTTTGCCGTTTCTTTCTCCAGCTCATTTTACAGATGAGGAAATTAACACAGAGTTAAGTGGCTTGCACAGGGTAAGTGTCTGAGGCTGGATTTGAACTCAGGAAGATGAGTCTTCCTGACTCCAGGTCTGTCACTCTATCCACACAGCACCACCCAGCTCCTCATAACAGCAATAATGACTACTATCTATATAGCTCTTAAAGGTTTGCAAAGCAGTGTTCATATTATCTCATTTAATGCTCACAACAATCCTAGAAAGAAGATATTATTATTATCACCATTTTACAGATGAGGAAATCAAGTCCAAAAAAAGGTAGGTGACTTATCAAAGATCACATAAATGGTAAATGTCTGCAGTGAGATTTGAACTTAGCTCTTCTTGATTCCAAGTCCAGCACCCTATCTATTATGCCACCTAGATGCCTAAATAAGAACCACAAATAAATTCCAACTTGGCCATTTTAGAGTTGTAAATTGAAGAGAACAGAGACCTATTGGGGTATTTGACTATATATACCACATAATTTCTTGACAGCATTTCATATTTCCTTCTGTTTCCAATTTGTAGATCATAATAATCACTTCAACTACTCAACTTGGCTTCTCATCTTCCTGTTACTGAATTCAAGTTTCTAATCCTGGAAAATATCATGGAAAGAAATTCTCCAGAAGGCTGACAGAGTTCCTTTTCTTGTTTGTTTAGTTTATAAACTCTTTTCAATTGTACTCCCATTGGATATCCCTTTCACTATAGTCTCTATACTATGAACTATTCATTCAAGATTAAAAAATAATATTAATTCATTCTCTTCTCTGAAATTTTTAGGACATGATCAGAGACATATTGGGGATACCAATAGCTGGTGGAAATTCATTGGACATGGGGGAGATTCTTAGACATGAGGTAATGGGATTTGAAGGGAGAGAACAAGCCAAGCCAACTGAAGTGGGAGGGGTTCAAGGTAGAGAAGACTGTGAACCAGGTACTATATTGCTTAGGGAGTAGGGAGAGAGTCACTTGGACATTCATCAGTGACAGCAACAAGGATCTGGTTGAGAGTAAGTAGACTACAAAAGAGGAGAACTTTCTGACTTCTGTTGGCAGAAGTTTATACCATCTTCCCCTCCTAGCCCCACAAATCAGAAAATCCAAGGGAAGAAGCAGCCAGATTTGAAGAAGGTATCAAAAGATGGGGTATCTTTAGGAGAAAGCTATTTCAGTCAACCACAGAAGATGGAAGTAATGTGAAATGGTAAAGGAGAGTTCGTTAATGATAAAGGAATATTACAGAAGACACGTGGAAAGGGAAAGCAGAGGAAATAAAGAGTGGGAAGAGTTTAACAGGGGTTTACTCTGAGTAGGGAGGAAGGATAATAGTCATGACACTGCCTCTTATCTGTTCTGTGAGTAGTGGTACTCGCTGGAAAAGTAAGCCAGGAAAATGGTGTGATATCTATATGACCTTCGAATGTGGCAAGTAGAGATGGGCAAAAAAAAAGACCAGTCAGGCTGCCAATGCTCTGCTGAGGGGACATAGGAAAGCATTCACTTCCTATTCATCTCTCCAATATCTTGTGTTTTGCTTCCTCATATGATAATGTTAGTACTTGAGATTGTACAAAGTTAATATGATATACAAAAATGTAATGATAGAGAATTGTTCATGTATATATTTCTATATGTGTTTAACTATACATGTATATTTATGTATAGTTACACATATATGTATGTATAACTATGTGTAGTTATATATAGTTATATCAGTACATAATTAGATAACTATATGTCTGTATATGTACATATACATTGAGAGAGATAAAATACATCATACTATCTACAATTTAAATTTTTTGCATTCACATTTGAGGAAACAAAATTGCATCTCACAAGGAGTTGTCAATCCTCATACAATTATTTAACTTTATCTATGTTTATGTCTTATTCCACCAGCTATACTTAACGCTTCTTAAAGTCCAGAACTATGATTATGCTTCTTCAAACAACATAGCATTTAAGACACAGTATAACTGCAATAAATAACATTTGAATGATCAGAAGCTCCCTATTTCTTTTATGTTTAATTAATTAATTTATTATTAGTTTTCAATTTCTACAAAATTTTGAGTTCCATTTTTTCTCCCCATTTCTCCCCTCCCACACTCTAAGATATCTTGCATTCTGATTACCCCTTCACTCAACCTGCCCTCCCTTCTATCATACTCCTCCCTTCTTTCATCCCTTTCCCCTCTATTGTAGGGCAAGACAGATTTCTATACTGGATTGCCTGCATATCTTATTTCCCAGTTGCATGTAAAAACAATTTTTAGCATTCATTTTAAAACTTTGAATTCCAGGGGTGGAGCCAAGATGGCAGAGTAGAAGGATGGCCCTGTAGAAGCTCTCCCCCCACAACCCATAAAATACCTGTAAAAATGACTCTAAACAAATTCTAGAGCAACAGAAGCAAAAAAACCAAAGAGTGAAAGAGATTAGCCCAAGACAGACTGGAAGGCCAACAGGAAAGGTGTGTCACATCAGTCTTGGAGTGCAGCACAGCTCAGCCTTGGCCATGCTGCACATCATAGACAGGACTAGAACAGGTTTCAGGGAATAGAATCACAGGCAGCAGTTGCAGTTCTTAGATTACTCAACCCACAAACGCCAAAGACAGCTTCAAAGGTCAGTGAGAGGTTCTTTCACCTGGGTGAGAAGGGAGCAGGGTTCTGTCCTAAACCCAGCACCAGGCAAGCCCAGGAGGCAGCAGCATTCATTTGTGAAGCACTCTACCTAAAGACCCTGAAGAAATTGAGTCTCTGATCTGGAACTCAGCCCTGAGTGGCAGTCCTGGGATGAGGAGGAGCATTGGCATGGTGCAGCTGGTGGAGGCTCTGGAGAGGGAATTCTATGCACAGATCCTGAGCATAAAAGCTTGTGGTTGCTCCCAGACCAGAGCGTAGGCCAGGAGAGGAGTAAACTCCTCTCCCTTGATTGTGTCACCTTGGAGGAACTGAGAATTTACAGGTTCCCAGAGTATACCCTCCACCTGACAAAGGACACAAAAGTCAAGTAACTGAGAAAATACCCCAAAAATAGAAAAAATAAGACTATAGAAGGTTACTTTCTTGGTAAACAGGTATTTTCTTCCATCCTTTTAGATGAAGAAGAACAATGCTTAACATCAGAGGAAGATATAAAAGTCAAAGTTTCTGCATCCAAAACCTCCAAAATAAATATACAAAGATTTTGGGCCATGGAAGATCTTAAAAAGGATTTTGAAAATCAAGTAAGAGAGGTGGAGGAAAAATTGGGAAGAGAAATGAGAGCTACGCAAGAAAATCATGAAAAGTGAGTTGAGTCAACAGCTTGGTAAAGGAGACCCAAAAATGCTGAAGAAAATAATACCTTTAAAAATAGACTAACTCAATTAACAAAAGAGGTCCAAAAAGCCAATGAGGAGAAGAATGCTTTAAAAACCCAAATTAGCCAAATGAAGAAGGAGGTTCAAAAGCTCACTGAAGAAAATAGTTCTTTAAAAATTAGAATAGAGCAGATGGAAGCTAATGGCTTTCTGAGAAACCAAGGAATTACAAAACAAAACAAAAAGAATGAATAAATAGAAGACAATGTGAAATATCTCATTGGAAAAACAACTGACCTGGAAAATAGATCCAGGAGAGACAATGTAAAAATATGAGACTAGCCGAAAGCCATGATCAAAAAAGAACCTAGATATCATCTTTCATGAAATTGTCAAGGAAAATTGTCTTGATATTCTAGAACCAGAGCGGAAAATAAATATTGAAAGAATCCATCAATCACCTCCTGTGAAAGAGATTCAAAAAGAGAAACTCCGAGGAACATGGTAGCCAAATTCTCAAGTTCTCAAGTCAAAGAGAACATATTACAAGCAGCTAGGAAGAAACGATTTGAGTATTGTGGAAATACAATCAGGTCTTCTACATTAAAAGATTGAAGGGTGTGGAATATTATATTCCAGAAGTCAAAGGAACTAGGATTAAAACCAAGATTCACCTACCCAGCAAAACTGAGTATAATTCTTCAGGGGAAAAAATGGTCTTTCAGTGAAATAGAGGACTTTCAAGCATTCTTGATGAAAATACCAGAACTGAAAAGAAAATTTGACTTTCAAACACAAGAATCAAAGAGGAGCATGAAAAGGTAAACAGAAAAGAGAAATCATAAGGGACTTACTAAAGTTGAGCTGTTTACATTCCTACATGGAAAGACAATATTTGTAACTCTTGAGACTTTTCTCAGCATCTGGGTAGTTGGAGGGATTATACACACACATACACACACACACACACACACACACACACACATGCAGAGATAGAGACAGAGAGAGAGACAGAGATGGAGAGACAGAGGCAGAGAGAGAGACAGAAAGCACAGGGTGAGTTGAATAGGAAGGAATCTATCTAAAAAATTAAAATTAAGGAGTGAGAGAGGAATATATTGGGAGGAGAAAGGGAGAAATGGAATGGGGCAAATTATCTCTCATAAAAGAGACAAGAAAAAGCCTTTTCAATGGAAGGAAAAAGGGGGGGGTGAGAGGGAAAAAGTGAAGCTTATTCTCATCACATTTGGTTCAAGGAAGAAATAAAATGCACATTCAATTTAGTATGAAAACCTATCTTACAATATAGGGAAGTAGGGGATAAAGGGATAAGTGGGGGGGGATGGTGGAAGGGAGGGCAAATGGGAGGGAGCTATTAGAAGTAAACACTCTTGGGGAGAGACAAGGTCAAAAGAGAGAATAGAAGAAATGGGGGGCAGGATAGGATGGAGGGAAATATAGTTAGTCTCATACAACATGACTGTTATGGAAGTCATTTGCAAAATTATACATATATAGCCTAAAAGTCAAAGTTTTAAGACCAAATATGGAGTATTGTTCTTTCATACAACTGGGAAATAAGAAATACAGGTAATGGGGTATAGAAATTTATCTTACCCTACAGGATAAAATAGGAGATGGGGATAAAGGAAGGGAAGGATGCTAGAAGGGAGAGCAGATTGGTGGTAGGGGTAATCAGAATGCTTAGCGTTTTGGGGTGGGAGAGGGGAGGAATGGGGAGAAAATTTGGAACTCAAAATTTTGTGGAAATTAATGTTGAAAACTTAAAATAAATAAATATTGAAAGAATCCACCAAAAACTTTGAGTTCCAACTTTTCTCCCTTCTTCCCTCCCCGTGCATCCCCACTGAGAAGGTAAACAATTCGATATAGGTTATACATGTGTAGTCTTGCAAAACATTTCCATAGCAGTCATGTTGCAAAATACTAATTATATTTCCCTCCATCCTATCCTGCCCCCCCATTTATTCTGCTCTCTTTTGACCCTGTCCCTCCTCAAAAGGATTTACTTCTAATATTCTCCTACTCCCATTTTCCCTCCCTTCTGTCAACTCCCCTACCCCCTGCTTATCCTCTTTCCTCTTAATTTCCTGTAGTGTAAGATAGATTTTCATACCAACTTGAGTGTACATGTTGTTCCATCCTTGAGCCAAATGCAATGATGATAAGGCTCATTCTTTCTCTCTCACATCCTCCCTCTTTCCCTCCATTGAAGAAACTTTTTTCTTGCCTGTTTTATATGAAAGACAATTTGCCCTATTCTTTCTCTCCCTTTCTCCTCCCAATATATTCCTCTCTCATCCCTTAATTTTATTTTTTTTACATATCATCCCTTCCTATTCAACTCACCCTGTGCCCTCTGTCTATATGTATGTAATCCCTCCAAATATCCTAATCCTGAAAAAAGTCTCAAGAGTTATAAATAGTATCTCCATGTAAGAATGTAAACAGTTCAACTTTAGTAAGTCCCTTATGATTTCTCTTTCCTGTTTACCTTATCATGCTTCTCTTGATTCTTCTGTTTGAAAGTCAGATTCTCTATTCAGCTCTGGTCTTTTCATCAAGAATGCTTGAAATTCCTCTATTTCACTGAAGTTCCAATTTTTCCCCTGAAGTATTATATTCAGTTTTTCTGGGTATGTGATTCTTGGTTTTCATCCTAGCTCCTTTGACCTTTGAAATATCATATTCCAAACCCTCTGATCCCTTAAAGTAGAAGCTGTTAGATCTTTTCTTAAACTGATTGTGTTTCCATAATATTTGAATTATTTCTTTTTGGGCACTTGCAATATTTTCCCCTTGACGTGGGAACTCTGGAATTTGGCTAAAATATTTTGTAGGAATTTTCCTTTTGGAATATCTTTCAGAAGGTGATTAGTGAATTCTTTCCATTTCTATTTTACCCTCTGTTTCTAGAATATCAGGGCAGTTTTCCTTGGTAATTTCTTGAAAGATGATGTGTTGGCTCCTTTTTTTATCATGGTTTTCAGGTACTCCAATAATTTTAAATTCTCTCTCCTGAATCTATTTTTTAGGTCAATTGTTTTTTCAATGAGATGTTTCACATTGTCTTCAATTTTTTCATTACTTTGGTTTTGTTCAATAATTTCTTGATTTCTTATAAAATCATTAGCTTCTGTCTGTTACATTCTAATCTTTAAGGAATTATTTTCTTCAGCAATCTTTTGGAACTCCTTTTCCATCTGACCAATTCTTCTTTTTAAGACATTCTTCTCCTCATTGACATCTTGAATCTCTTTTGCCATTTGAGTTAGTCTATTTTTTAAAATGTTATTTTCTTCAGCATTTTTGGGGTCTCCTTTAGCAAGCAGTTGACTCATTTTTCATGATTTTCTTACATCACTCTCTCTTTCCAATTCTTCCTCTACTTCTCTTACTTGATTTTCAAAATCTTTTTTGAACTCTTCCATGGCCTGAGACCAATTCATATTTTTCTTGGAGGCTTTAGATGTAGGAGCTTTGACTTTGTTGTCTTCTTCTATTCACATATTTTGATCTTCCGTGTCACCAAAGATGCTAGTCTGATTCTTTTTCCTTTTTTTGCTCATTTCCCTAGCTGTTGACTTGATTTCTGAGCTCTTTATCAAGATAGTTCTCTGCTTCCAGTGGGGGAAAGGGGCTTACTGTCAGTCACTCTATCCCCTGACAATTTGTGGGCCTAGATTTCCAGACACAGTCACTGCCCCTGTTGATACTGTGGCTGCTGCAGTCTCCTCCACCCCCTCTGCTGCTATGGGACCAGGCCTGACTACTCTAATCTCTCACACAGGGCCTACAGGTTTTTTCTACTGATCTTCCTATTTGTCCCTGGCATGTTGGAGCCATGAAGTCTAGACACTGCCAAAGGTGCCAGAAATTTAGTACCCCCAGGCCTGCTCAGGTCCCATCTGTGCTGGTATGACCCACACTGGACTGAGCTCTACTCCCAGCACAGCAAGATATATACTTCTCACCTCCCTTCCAGGCTGTGTTGGTCTGGATATTTGCTTCATTCTGTCATTCTGTGGGTTCTTCAGCTCCAGAATTTGTTTAGAATCATTTTTTATATGTGTTTGGATGGGCTTGGGGGGAGAGCTGTAGCAAGTCCATGCTTTTACTCCACCATCTTGGCTGTGCCCCCCTAATTTCTAATAAATGTGATTCTCTACTGTGACCCTTTCAGAAGTTCCCATTCTTCCCTTTTAAGCAAATTGGGATCATAAAATTATGGGTGTAGGGATGAAAGGGAGGAACCTACCATTGAGATCACCTACTCCAGCTTCCTCATTTTATTGATAAAGAAACTAAGTCCCAGAGATATAAAATGATTTGCCTAAGGTCATACAAGGTGGAACTGGGGTCAGAACAGAATCTCATGATTTTTATTACTACACTAGTGTTGGCATCAATTAATGTCCTGATAATTCATCAGTCAGCATCTTTCTACTTCATCCCTTTTGAGGTTCTGATCTAGGAAACACAAAAACTCAATAATTTCTCATCTCACCTAAAAATCAGAGTCCCCATTCCTCTTTTATAGCAGCCCTCCCTCCTCAGGCACAAAGAACTTGTTCTAATCTTTCTCAAAGCACATAAAAGAATAAAATCAACCAATCAGCTAGAATTTGTTAGGTACACATTTTGTTCCAGCCACTGTGCTAGGTCCAGAGATATAAATACAGAGAGTGGCACAATCTGCACTCTCAGAGCATAAGTAGTCTTAAAGTATGATAGAGGCTTATGGAAAATGGCACTATACTTTCACATTGGAATAACTTTGACTTTATTCTTAAACTCACAATTATCCTGTAAGCTTGTCCCTTATGTGGTAAGGCATCATTCATGAAAAAAAAAACTCCTATGGATAATGTCCATACACTTTGTATGGACAATAGCCAAGTGCTAAACTGCCTAATTCTTGGCATGGCATGTTTTTTCAACTTTTTTAGTTAAAAAGCAAATTGATTTTTTAATCAGCCAAAAGCAATTCAGGCATTTTCCAAGAAACCACATACACTAATTATAATTTTATGGTGCACAAGAAAGATGTCCTTCCTGGTTGAAATTTAGAAGAAAAAGAGGACAATATTATATGCTCCTTTTTCCATAATATTCTGAAAGCTTCTATCCTACCATTCCATAGTAATATCATAGTGAACAGAAAAGCTTTTTATCTTTTTAAAAAGCTGAGACAGTCAAATAGTGTCCTCTTGGGTTGAGGTCAGTCAGTAGGAATTGTAACAGCTAATGTTTTCAGTTTTTAAGATAGTGGGAACTTTGTAGATGAGTTTTCCCTTCTTTCCCAGGAGAAAGAATAAATATCAAGCCAGTCATTTTGAGATCCTGAAAGTCACAGCTGGAAACCAGAAATAAACTGATCCTCAAATCCCAAATCCTGTCGTGTGATTTATTATCTTTGAGAGAAATTGAAATAAAGTGATACAGACAGTTGAAACTTCTCTGGGGGATTCATCCTTCTTTCTAATTTGGGACTTCTGATTGATGGCATTGCTTTCATAAATATTTTTGGAGTTTTAATGCCTAAACATTTCTTATGGATAAATAGTAGAAACTATTCTTATCTAATTGCATCATTCAGGAGTAATGAGAGCAATACTTTTCTCCTTCCTCTTGCCTAGTAGCACCCTTGAGACTTGTTGTCCACTTTCCTAGATCTAAGATTTCTCTTATGCTATCATATGTTTTCACATAGATAGGTATTTCTCTATCTCCTTTCTTTAAACTCCAATCACCATCACCTTTTCCCAAAGAAAAGGTAGTGAGTGCCAGAATTCTTCAAAACCCTTTCACAATTATATTCCATTTTCCACTATTAGTGTTCCATCTTTTTGTTTCAGGGGAAAAAAAGATGAGAAGAACCCTAACTAGAAAATCTGGGCATTATGTGAACCTGTAGGGGAGAAAATGCTTCACAGAACCAGGAGTTGAGAGGTACCCTTCAGTATCATGTGTTCTCTACATATTTGTCTCACTGGTAAGATACTTTAAATTTGATCCAACAAACCAGTGCTCCCCTGATTTGGAGGATTTAAAAAATTATCCTTCCTATATCTTTTCATAAAATATAACTTTGTAAATCAGAAGAAGATGAGGAAGAGGAGGGAGGGTAAGAAGAAGAAGCTTGAATGGCTTCCCCAAATTAGCTTTGTAATCCACGATTTAAAAATACAAGGAGCAATTAAGACAAGTTCATCTAATCATTAGTTAATATATAGTATAATATACAGTATCATAGATGGATATTATTAACAGGGTCTTCAATCTGGTAGCCACATATTTTAGTTAATTATTCTTGATAACTAGTTACCAAGCTTAGTTATTTTTTCTGAAGGAGTACCTGTACTACTCTTTCCCCCACTGCTGAGATTTTGGTGCCCTGAAACACAACCCCATCCTAGTCTACTGTGGCTCTGCAGGGAGCAAAGAGAGGAGTCACAGAGCACTAGAAGTGGAGGGAAACTTAGACATCCTTTGATCCAGATCCATCATTTTGTAGATGACAAAACTGAGGCCCAGAAAAATTGTGATTTTTCCAAAGTTGCAAAGCAAGTTAATTTCCCTAAGTGTGGAATAAAATTATGTCTTAATTTATTCCTATAAGTTTCCAGTTCTTAAAATTTGTTATTACCTCTTATTAGTCTCCTCATACTTATATTTTACATGAGATATTTTTCTGTTAAGATTTTCCCATGCATTACCTTTTTGTTGCAATTCAATTTCCCTCTCTACTTGTCCTTCTACTACATTTCAAATGGGAAAATAATGCTTACTTCAGTGATCCAAACATTCATTGTCATGGTTACGTCTTAAACCATCATAGATCCCAATCCTATAGAAGGTCTTCATGTCTTGCTGGGCCTCCCCAGTATAATGAGAATCACTTGTAGTGATTCTTGGGATAATTAGCTTCTCCAATTTAACTCCCCTAGTCCTTTGGTGAGAGAGATATACCTTCCATGAATGGACCCAAACTGTCCTAATTGTTAGGACACATCTGTGGAGCAGTCAAGCTCCACTAGCATGACCTTCCAGAGCCACAGTCCAAGATTACCTGCATACTCTGTTGAGACAACAGAGTCAAACTATTATGGACATGAGGAAATAATAATAATTATTCACATTACTTGGAATCTTAGATGAAGGATTGTAAGGAACTTCCAAAGTCATCTCATATGATCCTCTGATTTTACACCTAAAGAAACGAAGAACCAGACATTCTAAATGTTTTACCCAATCATTGGTAGTAAGTGGCCAAGACAGGACTTGAATCTAGGTTCTCTGATTCTAAATCAAGCATTTTTTTCCATTATACTCATCTGTTCCCAACTTGCATAATATTTTCATAGGATATTTTATATTTAATTTTATAGTTCCAAACAGTTTGTCACACTTGCTACATCATCCTCATGAAGTAGAAGATATACATATTTTCGTCTCCATTTTACAGTTCAGAAAACTAAACCTTCAAGAGGTCAAATATCTTGCTTAAAATTTTCACTACCAGGAAGTAGCAAGGTCAGAGCTGGAAACCTAGTCTTCCAACACTAACTCTGCTTCTTCAGGAATCATAAAATGGGCCCTAAAGGGCTTCTGACAACTACTTCTTTTTTCATTTTTAAAATTAAGCACACTAATCTTATATTCTTATCTGAACCAATCCCAGAACAGTTAGGTGGTACAGTAAAGAGTGTGCCAAGCCTGGAGTCAGGAAGACTCATCTTCCTGATTTTAAATCTGATCTCAAATACTTACTAGCTGTGTGACCCTGACCAAGTCACTTAATCCTAATTGGCTAGGTTTCCTCTCCAATAAAATGAACTGGAGAAGAAAATGGCAAATCACTCCTGTATTTTCACCAAGAAAACCCCAAATGGGGTCAAAAAGAATCAATACAACTGAACTGAACTGAACCAATCCCAGATCTCCCTTGCTGGGGAGAGATAGGTAGTATATCACCTCATAACAAGCCATAGAATCTTTGATGTAGAGGTAACGAGGAGCTGAAAATTCATCTGGTATAATTTCCTTCATTTTAGAGATGAGTACACTGAGGCCCATAGAGAAGAAATGGCTTACCCAAAGTCCCACACTTATTGTGGAGGAGACCTGCCTGCCCTTCAAACCCACATCCCTAATCCAATTTATCATACTTTCTTCAGAACTATGTAAAACAAGTGGCATCAGTATTAAGAGTTAGTAACTTTGTGCTTTGCTCTAACACATCAAATGTTGTTGTTTTTTAGGCAGTCAACAAAAAATAGCAGGATCATGTGTTTTCTCTGTCTTTAAGTCAACTGTGTTCCTCTGAAAATATGATCCCTATAGAATACCACTTAAAAAATTGGCTCCTTTTCCATATTTTCATCAAAGACACCCTCAATATGTATGAACTAATCTCATGGAGATTTTGTAGAGACGAGAAAGCAGACAAGTAATTGATAGTTACTGGTATTCTTTCAACCATCTTCTTTTGTTCATAATCAGTCCTTGACTTTTTCCAACCATTTGATATGTTTCTGTCTTTAAAATATCCTGAAAATCAGTCTCTCAATACCTCAAAATTGTATCCCCTCCAGATTGTGTCACAGATTTCATCTATGCATACTTGACAGGTATTTTAAACCAGTGTGGACTTTGGCTGCCATGTCTTACTGCTTGGCAAGGAAATCAAATATTTGCTGGCTGACAATCTTTGATTTCTTTTGCTTATTCTCATTATGATCATTGCAAGACATGATGCCCAAGGGTCCCATGAAATGTTTCTTGTTATCTTTGGAAACACAATGAAATCAACTCTGCCAACTATTTTATTTGCCTCTCCAAGGAGAATTAAGTCATCTTCCAGTTAGCTCTATCATCATTATGTCTTCTGTTTAATTTGTAATGAGACTGACAATAGTGAGATGGTTCTGTTCCTCTAGTAGCATGTAAACTCACTGGCCATTGGACAAGGATTTTGGTACTGATAGTTAAACTAATATTTATAAATGTCCTAAAACTGTGATCCTTAGCATCCTCTGTTCCTTTTTCTATGTTTTTCACTCCTCCACCACTGTTATTACAAAAGCAGAAGAGACTTTTCCATTTTTCCATTTCCATTTTCCATTTTTTCCATATTTCATACATTGATATACCAAAGTTTTCATAACTTATTGACAAAATTAGTGATGATGGATTTCTCTGTACATAATCTGGTCATCAGAAGGCAGAGATATCTGTGACCTTGATCATTCTTGAAGTATTTTCAGTATTGAGAATTTAACAGAATTGTGGCTAGCTGGCTTAGTGGATAGAACACCAGGTCTGGGTTCAGAAATATTTGAGTTCAAATCCAACCTCAGATCTGGACAAGTCTAGGTGAGTCACTTAATCCCTGTTTGCCTCAGTTTCCTCATGCGTAAAGTGGTGATAATTACATTTAGTGCCCAAGGTTGTTGTGATGAACAAATGAGACAATAATTAAAAAACTTTTAGCAGTGCCTTGCACATAGTAAGCATGATGTGAATGTTAACTATTATCATTATTAATGGTTTAACCAAGGCATTTTTAAAATGCTTAGGAGGAAGACAATCTCTCCAGGGGCACAACAGGTCTTACAGCCAAGTTCTTCAACAAGATGGAACACTGCTGCCCAATTTATATAATTGCAACAAGGTTGAGAAGGCAGAGAATAAATTGTTATGCTGCGAAGTTGAAAGATGAATGGAGGAATGTACAGCAGTAAGAGAAAAAAGTACAAATTTAGGAAATTAATTAATGTCTAAGTAGTGAGATAAAGTTATACTTTTGATTGGAACTTTCTAGGTAAAAGCATACAAATTGAGCAGATGCTTTGTGTTATATTACCTAGGGATGACATTCTCTCCCATGGGATGCTTTCCTATAGTTATTTATGTTATCCATGCCTAGTCTACCCGTAGACCTTTACAATGATGCTAAATTGTCTACCATGACAAAACAATAGAGGTCTACATTCCTGCTTTTTGTACGTCTAGAGAAGTTGAGGATCATGAGGTGTGTGCCTTCTTTTTCTCTAGAGGCAATAAATCAGGTAGAGGCTTCATGGAAAGCGTTAGAGAGGTAGTTAACAAGCAAAACCCCAAGGACCAAGAAAAAGACAAAGATAAAGGATATGGAAATTTTCCCGAAGCTTACCCTCAAGTCTAATGCTGCACTAACCAGTTACCAATGCAGCTACACAGATCTTCTTTGAGGTCACAATGCAGCTTAGTAGCTATGCCTGCAACTAATACCATTATAATAAAAAAAAAAAAAAGGAGAGGGGTGGAGAGCGTATAAAGTCTTGACACTTTACCACACTGTGGATGGTGAGAATACACCATAAGCTCTTACCACAAGGATAGGAGAATCTGATTTTGTTTTAGTCTTCCCCCTTGACCCAAAGACCCATTTGAATGGGATAGCAGGGTTCCTCTTATACTCCGAGACACAAAACAAAACATCACCATCATTCCAAAAACTTCTGTTCAGTTTAACACATTTAACAATGGCAATATTATTGCTAATGTGTACCGTGATCTAGTTTTTCACATTTTGTTTTTACATCAGTTCATATAGATCTTCTAATGTTTTTTTTCTGAAACTATTTCCCCTTTTCATCTCTTACAGCACAATACTCCTCCACCATAATCATATGCCATATTTTGTTCAGACATTCACCAATTGATGAGTATCTCCTCAATTTTCAATTCTTTGCCACCACAAAAGAGCTACTATTAATATTTTTTGTAAATACATGTCCTTTTCTTTTTTTAAGATTTCTTTGGAGTGTAGATCTAGTGGTGGCATTACTGGGTGAAAAGGTATACACAGTTTCATAGCCCTTTGGCTATAGTTCCAAATTCTTCTTCTGAATGGTTGGACCAGTTCACATCTCTACCAATAGTCTATTAATGTATCTATTTTCCCTTAAGCCCTTCAGCCTTTGTCATTTTCTGATAGGTATGAACTGGTACCTTGAAGTTGTTTTTGTTTTGGGGTTGGGGTTTTTTTGCACTTTTCTAGTCATTAGTTACTTAGAACACTTTTTTTCTTATAACTAGAGAAAGCTTTGATCTCTTCTTCTGAAAACTGCCTTTTTGTATCCAATGACCATTTATTAATTGAAGAATGGTTCTTATTTTTATGAATTTGCCTCAGTTGCATATATATATATATATATATATATATATATATATATATATATATATATATATATATATATATATATATATATATACATTTGAGAGATGAGGTCTTTATCAGAGAAACTTGATATATTTTTATATTACTTCATTTGTTATGGTATCTTTTAGCAAAATAATTTTCTAAATAGTTTCCCAGACTATCTCTTCTAATTAGGTATGATTTTGTTTTGACTTTGGTTGCAATCATGATTACTATCCCTGTTTTGTTTGGTTTGGTTTGGTTTTTATTTCAACTGAGGCATAATAAATTCTGCTCCAGCCCCTTATTTTACCTGTGTGCATCTTTCTATTTTGTGTTTCTCTTTTAAACAACATACTGTTGGATTCTAGTTTCCAATCCATTCTACTATCTGCTTCCATTTTAAGAGTGAGCTCATCCCATTCACATCCACAGTTAGCATGAAATTTACTGTGTATTTCCCTCCATTCCATTTTATTCTGTTTATCTTTCTTTCTCTCTTTTTATCCTGTCCTTCCTGAAAAGTCTATTTGGCTTCTGACCACTGCTTCCCTTAATCTTCACTTCTTTTTCTTCTCATTCTCTTCCCTTATCCTCCTCCTCTCCTATTTCCCTTTCAGATAAAATAGATTTCTATACCTGGCTGAATGTAATATATATATATATATATATATATGTAATATATATATGTATATATGTATGTATGTATATGTATATGTATATATGTTTTCTTCTCTCTTTGAACCAGTTGTGATGAGAGTGTGGTTTAAGGCATCACCCTTCACTACCACTCCTATTATCGCCTCCAATGTAAAACTCTTCCTTATATACTTCTTTCACGTGGGAAAATTTTCCCCAGTATACTCTTCCCTTCCCCCTTCTCCTAGCACATCACACTTTCATTTTTATGGAAGTCATCCTAACATAATCAATTCACATGAATGGCCACCATCTATGTAAACTCCTTCTTTCAGCCCTAGTAATGATAAAGATCTTAAAAGCTGGATGTATTATCCTTTCATTTCAGAATGAAAATGGTTTAACCTTAATGAGTTCCTTATGATTTTCCTTTCATGTCTACAATTTTATGCCTCTCTTGGATCTTTTCTATTCAGCTCTGATCTTTTCTTTGGGAATGATTGAAAGTCTTTTGATATTTCTTTGTACTTTTGACTTTCTTTTCCTTTTTTGAGTCATTAGGAAACATTTATCCAATCTAATTTTTAAGGAATTATTTTCCTCAATAAGCCTTTGTATTTTTTTTTCTGACTTAGCCTTTTCTCCTTTTTAAGGAGCACTTCTCTTCAATGAATTTTTGTGCCTCTTTCACCATTAGACCAATTCTATTTTAAGTGTTATCTTCTTCAATATTTTTGTGTCTTTTTACCAAGTCATTAATTTTCATAGTTTTCTTGCATCACTCTCATTTCTTTTCCCATTTTTCCCCATATGCTCTTATTTCTTTCTTTAACTTCTTTAGGAATTGTTTTTGAGCCTGTTCCCAAGTATCATTTTTCTTAGGGGCTTTGGTTGTAGCTGTTTTCATATTGTTGTCTTCTTTTGAGTTTGTACCTTAGTCTTCCCTTTCACCACAGTACCTTTTTATGGTCAAGTTCTTTTTTTTGTTGTTTGCTTATTGTCTCAGACAATTTCTTGACTTTGAACTTTATGTTAAAGTTGGGCTCTGTTCACCTGAGGATGGGGAGACAATATCCCCAGCTTCAGGCTTTTTCATGATGCTATTTTCAGTGCCAATTCTAGGAGTCTTCAAGGACCTTCAAGTTGATATGATCTGTGGAGAGGTATATTCACTGCTCTCCTGGTCTACACTCTGGTCTTTATCTGGGAAGGCTCTCTCCTCCCTTGCAGCTACAAGTACTTGTACTTCTTTTGGCCCTGGAACTGCAACCATGGCCTCTGCTCCTTTGTGACTGACCACAAGAGCTGTTCTCTGCCCTAGAATTGTGATCCAGTACTGTGTATAGGTAATAGAGTTGACAATAAGTGCCAGCTGTGCCCAGTACTAGCAAAGGGTTTCCTGTAATCTCTTTCTTATCAGTTGTTCAATGAGGATGAACATAGCATCAAAGTCAACTACCATACTGATGGTAAGTTCTTCAATTTGAAAAGGCTACAAGCAAAAACAAAATTGGAGGGAGTGTAGGTGCATGATTTTCTGTTTACAGATGATTGTGCACTCAGTGCAGCCTCTAAAACTGAGATGCAACAAAGTATGGATCAATTCTCTGTTATCTGTGGTAATTTTGGCCTGATAATTAACACCAAGAAAACACAGGTGCTCCATCAGCCACCACCACACCGTCTATACGTGGAACAATCAGTTACAACAAATGGAGAAGTTTTGAATGCTGTGGATAAGTTCATTTACCTTGGTGGTGTACTTTCCAGGTATATGCACATTGACAATGAGACTGACGCACACATTGCCAGAGCTAGGTCAGTGTTTGAGAGGCTCTGAAGAAAAGTCTGGGAGAAAAGAGGTATTAGACTGACTACCAAACTGAAGGTCTACAAAGTTGTTGTGCTGGCCTCGTTGTTATATGCCTGTGAAACATGGACAGTCCACCAGCGCCATGCCAGGAAACTGAATCACTTCCATTTGAACTGTCTTGGGAAGATTCTGAGGATCACCTGGCAGGATAAGGTACCAGACACTGAGGTCCTTGCTTGAACTAAACTACCAAGTATTAAAACTATGCTTCAGAGAGTGAAACTCTGATGTGCTGGCCACATTGTTTGAATGCAAAATGTACGTTTGCCCAAAACGCTATTTTATGGAAAACTCACGTGGGGCAGGTGATCACTTGGTGGCCAGAAGAAATGATACAAGGACACTCTTAAGGTCTCTCTCAAGAACTTTGGATTTGATTGTGCAACATGTGAGACACTGGCACAAGACTGCTCAGCATTGTATGCCTGCATCAGAAAGGGTGCTGTGTTCTTTGAGCAAAGCAGAATTGAGACAGCACAAAGTAAATGCAGGATGCACAAATTTGGGATATCTACCCCAAATATTCACACGGACTACCTGTGTCCAACCTGTGGTAGAGCATTCCGAACTCATATTGGTCTGATTAGTCGCAGTTGGACACACTGAATTTTCACTTTATCATGGTGATGTCATTTTAGTCCTCTGTGAAGACGAAGGACAATAACCACTGTCTTTAGGCTGAGAGCTACCACAGTTGGTACTGCTACTGCCACATCCACCTCCAAGGCTCACTGTTGGTGTTGCCACTGAGTGTATTCTGGGCCAGCACCCACCCACACACCTCTCCTGCCAACCTCCTAAGTTGTTTTAATCTGGAAAAATGTCTCACCCCAACCTTTTGTTGACTCTACCACTCCAAAACTTTATTTGAAGCATTATTTTAAAGTTGCTAAGAGGGGAATGTTGTGAGAATTTAGCTGGGTTGCATCCTCTCCTCCACCATCTTATATTCTTGATTTCTTAACCTTAAACTTTTCTGCTCCCAAGTCATGTTCCATGAACTTTGATTGCATTACTTGTTATAGTTTTCCTTTTCTCATTGTTGCTGTCATACTTCAGTTTAACACATTTTCCTCATATTGGGCTAATTAGTTCTTTCAACTTTCTCTCTAATTCTCTTCAGGTGCTTAGATAATTACATCTTTTTCTGTAGGCAAAACTTTTTCAATTTGCCAAAAAACTCAATTCAACCAAAGCACTTATTTAGATTGGCTCCTGTGGGCAATTTAACTTTACCCTCTAAAAAAATAAAGCATTGATTTTAAAAAAAATCTTCTTTCAGTAGCAATAGCTAACAGGATGGTAGGTTTAGCTTAAAATATTTTTAGCAGTAAATGAAGTCAGTACAGGGTATGATTGAACTTCTATATTTCTGTAATAGCTAACATTTATATAGTGCTTACAAATATTGTATAATTAGTTAGGATAGAATACCCTGAAGCTTTTTCCATATTTCTCCATGCTTAGAATACTCTCCCTTCTCATCACTGACTCTTCGAATCTCTTGCTGTCTTCAAAACTCAGCTCAATCACTAACTTTTACATGAGGCCATTCCTGGTTTTCTCCTCCTATCAATTTCTAGGAACCTCTGAAAGTACTTTGTGACTATTATACATATTTTAATATTTACATGTTTGAATACATATTGTTTTCACCAATACAACATAATTCCCAAAAGGCATGGACTATTTCTTTTTTGTCTCTGTACCCTCGGGTTAATAGTACAGTTCTTTACACAAAATAAGTATTTAATACATTCCATTTAACCAGTAAATGAAGCAAATTCATGCAAAGTCTAAGAGAGCACTGTGTTAGACAGTCCACTACAATCTGCTCATGTCTTGTGCATCTACATTCCTTAACTTTTCTAGCTTTGAGTTTATCATTATCACTGGTTAATTAAAGAATAAAAACTTAATACTTGTCAATCATATGCTTTTATAAGTGAGATCATGACAGGATTGTTTAAACACAGGTATCAGATGTCCCACCTGTGCTGAAATTTTGGAAAAACTTTATCAGTTTTAACAAGATGCATCGTCAGACAGTCTCAAAACAGCAATAATGCTATTGAGATAATTCACTAGTGACAGGATTCAATGAAAAACTCTTTAAGATTCTATGAAAACAGGATATTTCATTGTGAAAGACTCCACAAGTAAGATTCATAGCAACAGAGTAAGCCTTTTTAATGAACTAAAATGAAAATGCATCTATTGTAAGGAAAAATTCAAAATGGGAAGTAATGAAGATTACAAATAGATATTTACTGAACTACAACTGCCTCTTCTCATAAATTGTGTAACATTGGGACTCACATCTGACTGTAAGATTCCGTGATTGGTCATTCATTATTTCAGCCTCCAGACCACAGATCAGAACAGTTGCCAAGTGGGAATGCAGCTGAAATGGTTGTCAGCCACTTTTGGGAGCTGCCCTGCAGGAAGTGACTTAGATTCTACCACAATAAGTAAAAAAACTCACAAAAGACAATTGTCAGAATGCGGCCTCTAAAGGAGATCCCTAGGACTTTCCACTTAAGTACACATTATAGAATAATAGAAAAATTAGTTCATAACCATGAGCTATGGATTGGTGGCAACAAGTCAGCATTTTGCTGGGCTTTGTTGATGGCTGTGACATGAGAAGCATCTTTTGGACAAATGTCACATTCATGGAAGAATAGGAAAATGTTTCAGGTACCATTGGCAGTGACTAATAATTACAGCAAAACCTCATTAATCAAATTTTACGTTTGTTCTAAGTAATGAACTGCTTCATAAATCTTTTAAGATGTGTCCCTTCACTTAAAGCATTCATCTTTCTGATAAAATGCTTTATACAGGCTATTTGCAAATTGCATTGTT
Organism: Notamacropus eugenii; assembly: GCF_028372415.1. Taxonomy (NCBI): domain Eukaryota; kingdom Metazoa; phylum Chordata; class Mammalia; order Diprotodontia; family Macropodidae; genus Notamacropus; species Notamacropus eugenii. The sequence goes on along the minus strand of NC_092875.1, from coordinate 410,252,728 downwards.
TTCCATAATCATTCCTTATTGAGAAGCAACATAAAGCATTGGAAAGAAGGTTGCTCTTTGAGTTTGAAAGATAACGGCATACAGGTCCTATTTCAAATATTGACTGTGTGACCTTGGGTAAGTCATGAAACCCTTCAGTGCCCCAGGCAACTTTCACATAGCTAAGTTATAGAACAGTTGACAGGCTGTATCTGTGGGAAAAGTTTTCTTGTTGAAAGTTCCCCACACTGATTAAATCTCACATCTGGACCAAGAAACTTTCTTCATTATCTCCTCCATCACTTCTCAGGGTCATCTTCTAACAGCAACTTTCCACCATATTAGGCATGTCTAATCTATACTCTCTTATAAGAAATCAGATGGCCAAACTTGTTAATTAGTTCATTTTAACTTTACTGTTATTCATGGACCAACCCCTTACTAACTTTGGGTCATGTTTATGAGATTCCATGTTTTCATGTGTACCCCTATATGGCATATACCCCACCACCCATATGAAGAAAAGGGTCATCTAAAACTAACTCAAGTCTCTGTATTCAATGATCCTTATTCTAACAGAAATCTAAGCTCTCAAAAGCATAGAATCAATAAACGTATTTAATTAAACTGGAAAAAACAACTTTAATTAGATTACTTTCATTCACCAGTCTCTAAATGAGTATCTTCCCTTTCTACTCAGAATAGACTAGAGAGGAAGCTTTCCCTCATCTTAAGTTCCCGTTTACAAATTCAGGAAGCAACAGCACATAGGCAACAATGAGACCACAACTGGTAGTTTTTGGTTGTCACTCAGCCACACCACCCTTATCCCTCACCACCACCACCCCCACCCCCCCAGACTTCCACAGATTTCTTCAACAATGTTAGACTTTCAAATTCTCTACAATTCTTCTGCAGACCTATGTCTTACCACTGGTCTCTGATGACTCTGGAGGATAGTGAGGCTGATGACTTTGCACAGCTCTGCCTCACTTAAGTCCAATTCACTTGCAAGTCAATACATCACTCTCCTGAGGTAACTGATCCTCTTTGAGAATGAAGGATGAGCAATACCATTAAAACAACAGCAGTCTGCTGCATCTTTTCTTTGTAATTTGATGTATTGATCTTGTAAGGAACTACTCTCCTCTAAGACTTAAGAACCTTTGTCATCTCCACTACATGAGTTCACTTCCACTTTTTTCTCTGGAATCATGCACAGTGAACATAATCTGCAATGCTCTCATCTCCAGGGTAGACTACAACCCTTGACCATTATTTTCAGTTGCTCTGGTTAATCTCTCTAGCCTCAGGGACACAGAACTACTCAGATATTATTCCCACCTCTCTTGGACATGCAGTTCCCCTAGAGTTTCCTTTCATTTAAGACTTTCCCAGATTTTGATCTCATCTTCTGATGTAATATCTCCCAGACTCATGTGCCAGTTTCCTAGAAAATGAATTCCAAATTGGATAAAACTCATGTCTGACAAAGAATATACCAAAAGTAAAGACTTGCAGACATTCTACCCTCCATTATATTCCATGAAATTCCAAAACAATAAGTTAGACTGGGATTCTAGGGATGGAAGAACAGTGTATGAACTTTATGCCAACTTCCAAAGACCTTTTTCCCATTTACTTCTACTTTTGTCTTTGTGCTTCTACTGATTAATGTTGTTGCAGGCCTAACCACTGGTGAAACCAGCCCTTATTATATTTGAAGGTTAACTCTTGGAAGGCAAGCACTGTTTCACTTTTGCCATACAGCCATAGGACCTATCATGGTTCTGTGAGTACAGTAGGAGATTGACAAATGTTTGTTGAATTAAACTGAAAATAATAAAATGTCATCTCGCTTAAAATATTCTGCAATTTAGACTTATTATTCATTTGAGATAAGTGAATCCAAAGAAAGAAAACGAACTTAAGCTTGTGAGTTATATCCCTTAAGGAATTATACTAATGCCTCACTGTAACACTATGCATTGTAAATCACAGTTTAGCATGAAAAGGTCTCTTCTCTCTAGTACTTTTCACCATATCTCATTACCTCTTTCTTCTTATTGAATTATTTTCAACAAGTAGTTCAAATGTGACTCTCAAAACCCTAAGGGTATGCTCATATTAACAAACTTTGGGATTAAAATTTATTTCACAAGAAAGTTAGTCATATCCCAGGAACCCCAAGGACAGTATTACAATTGCATTATAGACTTTCACTGATCACAATACCCTACTATTTTTCATTCTTTTATCATCACATCTAACCCTCTCAGTTTCCTCTGATGCATTTGGACTCTAAATTCTCTAAATTCTTTACCTGCTTTATCAATCTATGATAATAAGCCAGTCCCTCTAGCACTGTAGAGTCCACTAGCAGTATAGACATGATTTTCTAGCTATTGATTTACAAATATAGCCAAAGGTACAAAAATAAGCACAAGGAGTAGTCTTCTGTGCCCTTCAAGCTCCCCCATTTTGCCACTCTTGCCTCAGATGCCCAATAATCCTATGCCACCCCTTGGGTTCCCAAAGTCTCCATCATTTCAACTCTGCATTTTGAAGTGCTGTTCCAGAATCTGGATGTTTCTCTTAAATTGCTCACCCAACCTTTAAGATTTTCCTTTTCCGCCACAGTTCTAAAGACTCCTGCACTTGGCTTCAATTTTCTCATCTATGAAATGGGCATAATAATAGTTTTTACCTCATAAAGTTGTTGTGAGGATCAAATAAGACACTTGTAGACTATTTTGCAAACCTTAAAGCACCATATTAGTTTTTCTTATTGTGATCTTAAATATCATGTCAGGTAGGTGACTACCTATTCTGCCTCTACTTAGGGCTGACCCTATTTATAGAACAGAACACCACTTACTGAATAAAAATCTCTGCTTCAAGTAGTTGCCATTTAAATGTTTTAAGGCCCTTTTATTCACTGAGTAGGCATCAAAGCTAAACTTGTAGACCAGCAGACCTGCATAGAGTAGATAATGAAGCAATACAACTATGGGGAACTAAGACAGAAACATCATCTAAAATTATTGTCATCTGATTTATTTATCAAGAGAATCTTAGAAACACACTTCAAAACAGAAAAAAGTATGAAAAAGTGAATTTAGTCATTTTTTAATACAAAAAGCATCCTTAGGAACAAATGCAATTGGTATTCTGATGTATTTGTTACTTGTCATTCCTTCATCTTGATGGATGTCAGAAAGCTACATTTTCAGTGAAGTTGCAATTGCTACAGAACTTAAATATACACTGTGATTATATGCTTTGAGGTCGACAGCTGAACAACTGAATGGCTATCCCTACTGCTATTGGCCGTCTCCTCCCCACATTGTGCTTGAAATTCAGGTGCTTGTGTTCAGAGGCAATCATGATTTGACATTTGGAATGGGTTGGGGTAGAGATTATTCTTTTTCACTGCTGATGATCAAAAGGCTGCATCAATGACTATTTGAAGCATCTTAAGAGGCTAGTTTTTATCTAGACTATGTGATCTTTTGTAATTATAGGTTAATCCTCTATTTAGAAAGCCCTCTGTGACTATCAGTGGTGGCACTCACTCTGAGGATGTGAGACACATTGCAGGAAAGCTTCATTCTAAAAAAGCAAGTTCAATAATGACATAGGAGGGGCCCAACTATGGTTTAAATAATAGGGTGCTAACTGAAATTAAGCTAGGCAGGACAAATACTCCCCCACTTCTCTCCTCTCTATTCTGAAGGGATCTGCTCTTTAAAATACATTTTGTTTCTTTCCTTCCCCAAATATCTCAGGGAAAGGGAAGCCTCAATTTTTTTTCTAATACTTTTCTCATGCTTTGCCTTCTTGGGCAGGTCATTGTCTCTCTATACAAGAGAAAAGCCAATGATTATTCCTGAATGTTTAGCCTTAGAAATAGGAAGTAAACATCTACCAAAGTAAGTTAAAGAATGAATATGCCCCTGGTATATCATAAATCATTTCAAAAGGCAAAGAAGCATGTGACTCTTTTTACATCATTTTTAGATTATCATGTTTTGCAGTGTGGGAAGGAGTTGGACTATAAAATGCAAAGAAAGAAAGCAGACCATTCCTGTTGTTGCAGGACAAGTTTGCTTCACCAGTGGACAAATGAATTCAACCACTTACATGGTATGACATCATGGAGAACTCACACAGGCCCTACTACTGCAACATGTCAACATATAAGTGAGCCATTTCAACTTGAAGTCTTTGACTCTTAAGATTTTTCTATCTTCAAAAATATTCCATTTAAATAAAAAGATCTCTGTGGAAGTCTAAACTGCATTGAATAACACTATTTCTGAGATCTGTGACAGAGAAGAGCAAGGGCTTGGAATGAATGAGTGAACTGAGTAGAATGAAAAGTCTTTTATTAAGTGCTTACAATATGTCAGGCATACAAATGCAAGGAATCAAGACAATGCCTGCCCTTAAGTTACTTATAAATCATTAGAAAAATACAAAGTAGAGGAGAAAGAGTTGGGGTGAAGAATAAGAGGTATATGGAGGGTTCACACGTGGCTTGAAAATGATCAAAAAATGATTTGGTGAACTGAGGATCATCTAAAATAATCTCGAAGTTCATCCTTTGGAATTCAGGGTCCAAGGAACAGGTGCTTGAGTGTCAAATGGGAGGAAGTTGTGATCAGAGTGGAAACAGCATGAGTTGCTGATGGTCAGGAAGTGACAGTCTCTATCCTATCTATACTCGATCCAGGGGACTCTGGAAATTTCTCTTTGGGGGCACCATTGCCTTTCCCCTCAATCCAATTTATCTTCTATTTGGAAAATAAAAACCCCACCCCAATCATATTTCTATAGTGATGTAGCAACACATTCCAACAGAACTTCCTCTATGATGAGTCCAAGTGCCCCCATTCGTACCACATAAAGTTCACAGATTGATTCCTGGAACTTAGCCTTGAGGAGTTTAGAGAAGAAGAGGGGCTCAAAGGAAGGAAGAGGGCTGCAGTTATACTTGGGATGTACATTAATTGGTCACTAACATATATATATATATATGTATGTACATGTATGTGTGTATATATATGTATACATATATATATATATATATATGGGGGGGTAAATCCAAAAAAATAATGTGAAAATCAGATAATGTTTAATTAAGGAGATCTAAGCTGTCAACAAACACATGCAAAAATTTTCTAAATGACTAATAATTAGACATATACATGTAAACTGAAGCAACTGCGGTATTTTATATATCAGACTGGTGGGGATAAAAGAGAAGGGTAGTTAGTATTAGAGGAACTATGGGAAAGAAAACATTCTTGTGCATTGTTGGTGGAGCTGTAAGGTCGGCCAGCCATTCTGCAAAGAACTATGGAGCTATGTCCAAGATGTTACTGAATTGTGAATACATTTTGACCCAATTGTGCCACTACTAGCCCTATGCCCCAAATAGATCAGAGAGGGAGAGAAAAGACTTAAATGTGTGAAAAAAAATATATCAGCTCTTTTATGGTAATCAAAGATTAGAAATTTGGGAGGGGTTGTCTTCCTATTGGAAAATAGCTAAACACATAATGATATGTGAGTGTACCAGAATATTGTTGTCATAACAAATGACAAAATGGACAGTTGGGAGACAACCGGGAAAATGTGAACTGATACATAGTAAGATGGACAGAACAACAAGAAAAATATATATCAATAACGTATAGAAAAACAACTTTGAAGGACTTTGAGATTCTGATAAACCACCACTCAAGTTTTCTGAGGTGGAAATACCCCACTCACCTCCTATCAAAGAGGTGATAAACTTGGAAAATAGAGACACACACATTTTAGACAAAGTCAAAGTAGGAATTTGTTTTGCAAGACTACGTGTATTTACAATGAGAGTTTGACTTTTCAGAGTTTTTTTATTGCTACTGCTGCTTTTCAGTGAGTGAGAAGAGAAGGACAAATGCTTCTAGATAAATGCTTGATCCTGTAAAGTCCCCAAGGTTCGATGATAGAGGACAAATGCCAAACTACTCAACCCTTGACCTACTTTCCCCTCTTGCAGAATCATTCTCCCAGAAATCTCTACAAAAACAATCCCAGAGACCTTCAAACTTCCCTTCCCAGGAATCTCAACTCCTAAGTTTCCAAACCTGGCAGATTCTAGCAAGCTATATCATAATGTAGGGCTACATTTTCTCTAATTGCTATTGGACCAAAATGAATAAAATTCAACAGTTTGCATATCAGTACTACTGCATTACCTAACAATTACGTTGAAATAGTTTGAAAGCAACACATGTTCCATCTTCTGCTAGGTTCATATCAGGTCCTAATCTCAAGACCAAGTCCAATTCTACTCACCCACTCTAACCCTACATTTCTGCTGCTTCTCCTTTACTGAGACTCAAAATTCAGGAAGAATGATTTGAAATTTTTTAATATACAGACTAGAAATTAACTAAGAGATTTAAAATTGAGGCTACAGTGACAAATCTTTTATTCTTGAGTGAAGAGTTTTGGTTTGGTCTGATTTTGTTTTGCTGCAGTACTACTTCCATTGTAATCTACACATTTGTAGCTAACTAGGTAATTCTGCTTGAAAATAATACCAGTAATGTCATCATCAAATGTTTTTAGGAAGCAGACAATATGCACAAATACCTCTGAGGTTTCTGCAATTCCTATCTGAGAAATGTAGAGAGTAGGAAATAAACTGAGGTATTAGATGGTTCCCATCACCACATGCTGTCATGACAATCAACTTGTAATCAACTAGAATGGTGTGTCTACTATGTGCCAGGCACTACGGTAAGCACTAGGTATATAAGGAAAGGCAGAAGATAGTCTCTACTCTCAAGGAGCTTATCGTCTCATATGCAACTATGTACTAACAGGATAAATTGGGGGCAGTAAACAGAGGGGAGACACTAGCATTAAGGGGCACAAGAAAAGGCTTCCTGTAGAAGGTGGTGCTTTAGTTGAGACTTGAAGGAAGCCAGGGAACCTAAGAGGTCAAAATGAAGGAGAGAATTCCAGACAACTGATGCAGATTCTGGAATGGGAAGTTCTCTTCATATTCAAATTAGAGCTCAGCAATTTGGGAATATAATGCTTCTATTTAAAAAAAAACATTTCAAAACTTAAAGGGATGATTTTTTTTTTAATGCTGCATTTTTTTTCCACACACCTCTGCACTTCCCAGTTGTCTTTAAGATCTAAAGAGGAAGTTCTGAAATACCAAAGGAATGACTCTTCTAATGGTATTTATGGATGTCCAGGGAGGAAGTACCAGAAATCTCATGAGGCATGCATTTCTTGTGGTTTTTTTTTTTCAGTTCAGTTTTTCATCTTGGAAGAAATTTGCATGGTACAGAGATGCTTCAGAGAAATATATTTGTGTGAATGACTGACCTCTTCTCAAGTAGGTCTGTGAGAGAAAATGTTTTTGAAGCTGCAATTCTCATTCCTAAATGCATCTAGAAAGCAATGAAGATTTTCAGGGCTAGAAAGTCGATTCCACATCCACACAGAAAGCCAAAATTTTCCACAGATTTGTTTGTTTTTGGAGGAAATCGGAATTAAATGACACACCCACAGTAACATGGCTCGTACGTATCGGGGACAAGATGCCAATGCTCTCTCCACTGGGCCACCTAGCTACCCCCACAGCTTTTAAACAATTAGATATGAAAACAAATACAATAATGGCTTTGAGAATATCACCTCTATCAAGAACTAAGGAGACGTCAGGGAACACGATTCTGTTCTCCTCTTTCTTTCAGGTCGTTAGCCTAACATGTCTTTAACTCTAGTAAAATACTGGTTCCTTATCAAGATATGTTCCAAAGTAAGAGCCATTGCTAATTAACTAGGTCAGTTTAGGCCAAACAATCAGACACTGGTGCCATGAGAAAAGGAATGGATTTTAACCAGAGGAGCAGGATTGGAATTTTGCTCTTTCACATATTACTTGTGTGACTTTGGACAAGTCACTTAACCTTTCCAAGGTTCAGTTTTCTCCTCTGTAAAAATGATGCTGATGGACTAGATTGTCTCTAAGGTCCCTTTTGTGGTTAAATCTATGATTTAAGGGAAATGCTTTGTTGTTGCTGTGGTGGTGGTGGTTGTAGTCATTTGCATTTTAGTCACATGGTCCAATCATCAAGAAGCCAAATTAACTATGAAAATAAGCACAACTCTCTACTTACCCAAGACAAAACAAATAAGTCATCATGAAACTGATGGGAAATTGAAAATGTTTAAAATATCTTGTGGGAAGTTTAAAACATCCTTCTTCCCTTTCTAGTCTTTTAAAAATTTTTATTCAATGTTTATCTTGGTGTGTAGAACTATTTACCAAAGGAAATACTTATATTCTCTTAACTTAATGGCATGGAAACTAGTTGGGGTGATTCAGAGGAGAAAATAGCACTGGCCCACATCTTTAGGAGGCCTTTCTCAGTATCCTGGGTGCTAATGTCTTATTGGCTAAGGCTAACTTCTATCTACTCCGCATTTACCTGTTTATTTAATAACACCGTAGTCTTTGCCATTTTTATGCAAGCTTCTTGAAGGTTTTGCTTTTTCTAACTGCTTCCAGCATTACTTAGCACAGTGACTGAATCTTGTAAATATTTAATAGATTCTTGCTGATTGGTAACTGTGACTGTGGGAGATAATAGAGATAGCGTAGGCCAGGTAACACGTTTTGCAGCTCTTTTGATTTCATAAACTATTTCCAAGGACAACGCAAAACTTCACAAAGAAACATCTTTCACAAAATGGTAAAGCACTTGCAAAAACAAAGGATGGAAAGTTTTTTGAATGGAATAGGGTCCTAAATCTTTCCTCACATCTATTATTGATGACAAAATCATGCTGCACTCCATAAAGACTTCCATAAAGCCAACTAGAATCTGCACATTTTTTGCTCTGTTCTCTATTCTAGTACAAGTTGCCAACTGGTTTTTAGTTAGATGGTCGTTTAAAGTAGAAAGATCATTAGATAATTGTGGCAAATATTTCATTTAAAGGGTTGACATTTCTAAGAAGAAATAGTAAGTTTAGTTAGAGAATACACTGTTACTGTGAATAGAAAGCAAATGAAAAAGCAGTGTTCTAATGACAAGTTGGGTTCTTGATATTCATTCAGGCTTAGAAAGCAAAGTGTATGTGTTTCTCTTCAAGGCCACATAATTAGTATGGGGGGAAGGATAATCTTTAAATGCAATAAAATTCTAAGAAGACTTTCAGAAGAATCATTTCCAGTGTAGAGGGGAATATGTTTCTCCTATCCAACTGATTCTACCTTCTTCTGAATTCCATGGAGCAAGTTTGAACACCACCTTCTTATTGGCCTTACTAAGAAAATCAGCACAGTAATCAGCCCAAAGTGGTGGGTTCTTGGACACTGGGCTTTTCCAGGCGTTAATGTGATAATCAATGGTAGTTATACATATGACATCTTGGCATTGTAAACCACTCTCCTTTCTTTTGCAACATCCCATAATATTAATGTGGATGACTCCTAAATTTGTCTGATTCCTTTATCCAAGACTTAACCACATTAATAACTAGATTTACATGGCACTTTCTAGTTTCTCATGAATTTTTCATACATTGAATTTTTCAAGCCACAGAACAATCCTTAGGCTGGTACTACAGGTATTGGTAAACCCATTTTGGAAATTAAAGAAAGGTTAAGTGGCTTGGTGTTATCACACAAGTAAATGTCATAGATAGGTTTTGAACTGAGGTCTTTGGGCATCCAAGTCCACTATGCTAGCCAGTATGCCAAATTGCCCATACCACTTACTCATTAGCTTAAAGAGAGACTGGTGCAATGGAAAGCTGCCACCCAGGCTCTCACCACCTAATGTCTAGATTATTTCAATACCCTTTTGGTGGGTCTGCCCACCACAAGCCTCTCCCCTATTCTACTCCATTCTCCACTCAACTGTAAAAGTGAACTTCCTAAAATGTAGATCAACCCCCTACTCAGTTAATTTTGATGATTCTTAATTACCTCTAGAATCAAATATAAAATCCTCTATTTGGAGTTCAAAGACCTTCTTAACCAGCTCTCCTATCCCCACTTTATCAGTCTTCTTACACATTATATCCCATACATGTGTGTTTATATATATATATACATATATATTATATATGTATATATAGACACACATATATACATATATGTATGTATGTATATGTATATACATATGTATAAGTATATACAGAGAGAGAGAGAGAGAGTTTGTAATAGTTACTTGTATATTACCTCTCCCATTAGATCATGAAGCCCTGGATTAAAAGGTCTCTCTTACCTTTTTTTTTTTTTGTATTCCTAGTGCTTAGCACAGTATCTGGTACATAGCAGGCACTTAATACATGTTTATTGGCTGACTAATAGATCTGAAGGGAAAAGATTCCTTGAACTTACTTCCTGAGTAACTTTGGACTAACACTTAACCTCTTTGGGCACTCATTTCCCTCATCTATAAAATAAAGGAATTAGACTAGTTGTCTTCCAAGGGCCCTGCTACCTCTAAACCTATAAATCAAGTAATCACTCAGAAACAGTTTAAATACTTGGTATATGCCAGGAACACTTATGATCCTAAGTCTGGGAAAGTTTTTGGAACAGATCAGCGATTTCACTGGTATAAAAAACTTGTAGTGAGGAAATAATACATATCTGCAACTTAAAGAATTATCTGATATATCCCTCCAAGGCCTGGGTTTGACTTGTGGGAGCATTAGAACAGTGAGAGCCACCATGCTACTGAAAGAGGAACCTTCTGGCATCTCTGTGAGGCTTTAAACAATCCCCTCTTATTCAGATTTCTTTTAACTATGCAACCTAAAGGGTCACAAAGGTTAGTTATTCTAGATAAGCAAGGTGAGCAAAGGGGACCAGAGGTACACAAGCTGGCTGGGTTCAAGCACAGTCACTTTCTGTCTTGAACATGTTGCACATGGTTCTGTTGCCTGATTTCAGACACTGGGTGCCAATTTAGCCAAAACTTAAAAGAGCTTCTGTGTTAACCCTTTCTTCCTGTATTGTCTTTTGCAAATTCCCTGTCTTCTACACTGGGGTATTGAAAAGTTAAGTGACTTGCCCAGGGTAACACAACCAAAAATATGTCACAGATGGTACTTTAACCCAGGTCTTCCTCACTCTGGGGTCTGTTTATCTACTATGATATAGTAATAATTAAATAATAATAATAGCTTTTATATAGCACTTTAAGATTTTAGAAAACACTTTACAAATATCTTACTTAATACTTACAACAACCCTGGAAGGAAAGTGCAACTATAATCCCCATTTTGCAGTTGATGAAACTGATGTAGACAGAGATGACATGACTTGTCCAGTATTACACACTTAGTAAATGTCTGAGAAAAGATTTGAAATCAGGTTTTCTTGACTACACATTCTATGCTCCACCTCTTGTGATCCCAAGTTAACCAAGGAAAATTAAGCAAAGCTCAGAAGTAAGACAAAATCCAACTCTTCAATTTTCAATGAAAAATTTAGGCTTAAGTTTAGAAGAGGGCTATGGCAGGATTTGACATGATATTACTAAAAGTGATCATAAGGAAGGCATTAAAAAGATCAATATAGAAAACACATAAAAGCCTGGTGTCTAGAGGCTTTGTCTTTTATATAAAGAGTCTATTAAAAGGATAACTGCAAAACAAATGGATAGATTACACATGACATTCAGTGTTCAGAAAAAATTCACTGCCATAAGCCATGAGGGAGCGGGTAGGGAAGTTGTGGGATAGTCCTGTGTTTTGTTTTTCCAGATTAAGATCCATACACTGCACAAATTGTCAACACCAATGAGCCTTGTTCTCACCCTTCATTAAGTCTTCCATAAAGACATCCTGGGACCCAAAGTATACCTTTAAAACCTGAGGGAGGAAAAAAGTCCACCATCCCATAAATGTTTGAATGTTTCCCATATGTACACAGAGTAAAGCACTTCCAGGACAAGAGTGACTGTTTAAGAAGGAAATTGGATAGCTCTGACAAAATAATTCTTCCATACAATGGCCACTTCTAAAAAGTATTTAAAAAAAAATACATGCTTGACATGTGAACAGATAAGTATAGAAGAATGTGAATAACTATACAAAATGCTAAATAGTCCAACATTCCTCCTTATTTTCTGGCCACAATCGCAGTAACAATGTGGAATGAATCAGCAAGCATTTACCAAGCACTTACTATATGTGAGGTCTATGCTAGAGCATTTGGGTTACAAAAAAGAAGCTTAAAAATTGCCCCTGCCCTCAAGGAACTTAAATTCTAATGGTATTATAATGATGCAACATGTTCTAAATATATATATATATATATATATATATATACACATATATACACTGAAAAATATATATTTGCACGGATTCATTTAATAATAATAATGAAACACTTCTGATTTAATCCTTAACTATACCTTAACAATGGTAGAATAAAACAGAGAAATCTAGGTTCTATCTAGCCTTGTATTCAAAAGGTGGCACCAAGAGACATATTCTGAGTAGACATGGTTGTCTTGCTTCATGACCAATGCAAAGATTAGGGATGTTTCCAAACTATTATAGTTAAGTACTACCTTAATAATCCAAAAACAAAGTCAGAACTGTCAAATATATGGCCTACAACACTCACAAATGAGACCTGAACCAGATTAAAATGCAATTGGGAAATACATAACAAAATTAATTAATTAACAAAGAAATATATAAACATGTGGTTTTCTAAGTCAATTTCTGACCCTCAGAGATCTTTACATACTGTTTAGTGGCCACATTTTCTACATGACACCACTGATCTAGATAAAAATTATTTTCCCTTATATATAAGTATATAGACTCATAAATCACCTTTCTGTTCCTCTAATATCCTGAAACATTTTTTAAAAGAACAATAGGAGTTGAACTTAATAATACAACCTCATACATTTAAATTGACACTAAGATCAAAAAAAAGAAGACTTGGGAAGAGGGACATCTAGGAATAGGGATTTGCTGTTAAGTTGTTGATTTCTTCAACTAATTTGTGTTTCAGACAATTCATTGGGCTTTACCTGTTATGAGGCATCCTCTGTAACAGTTTTAAATATAAACAGTATTTTGAGGTAATATTATATCTACATCACCAAAGATTTATGTAGCAGATATCAATCCTGGACGCTCTGTGAAAGTTGAAGATTGAATGTATAAGAAAATCTTAGAAAGTAAAAGAACAACTCCCTTTCTTAGAAGGATGTTACAACCTACTTGTGGGAAAGTGGTAAATAGAAATTCAATGGAATTTAGTATGGTACACACACAAGTACCAGTTTTACAGTGTTATACCAAGCAGAAAAGACAATTATCTTCTGAGGAAGTAAGCAAACTTTTCAATTCCATGGCAAAAACTGCAGCCTCCCATCAAGATGACGGTTTTGAAATGTGTTCATGGCTAATAGAAGAAAGGATCTAAAATGATCCTGAGCAGTCTATCACTGCTGCTACCAAAGATCAACCAGATCTATGTCTTACCAAAGTTAGACCGACATTCCCAAACACCATATTTCACTGCATAATCATCACCACTTCATAATCATTGCACCCTGTTTTTTCAGTCCAAAAATTGGTTTATAATATTTGAACACATAATCATTGCATGGTATATCTGTTTGTCATGACACTTCAAAGATAGAGCAGAAATGTGTTCATTAGTGGAATATGAATATGCCTTTATCTCTTGCTCATTGTGAGCTGCAAGCCTAGAATTCTCAGCACTTGTGCACTGTCAAGAAATTTCCAAAAGCTGACTTGTGTAGTTTGTTTAGAGAGTTGCTGTACTATAACATTGTCACTAAACTCAATGAAAAATGTAGGTGCAAGGGGAGTGTGAGGGCAGGCAAAACTGCCATGAATAAGATACGTGATATGGTAAGACTTGTATCTTCCCAATTTTACTGTATATTCACGAGTGTTGAATTCACACAAATATTGCACCAAAGACAGTTTAGTAATAAATGACTCAAGTAATACTGGCAAAATATTTTTAAAGCTTCATATAATAATCTCACACCCCTTTTTTGGCAAAGAAGCTTGGCATAAAATCTGCTAAGATTATGTGATGAAAACAGAAGGTAAACTTCTGTAAACAGAAGGCCCCAAGATATTATCAATGAAACCACTGCATGGTAATCTTGGTATTTTCTCACCGTATTAAAGTGAGCTTCAAGACTTAGATCAAACCAAAGCAGGAACTTGTAAAGTGTGTGCTCTGGGCATTTACTACAAACCACATTCATGACAAACAGCACAAAATATATCCTTAGGTGGAAATGGGGCTGGAGAGGGAAAATGTCCCTTGGGGAAGAGACAGAGACCCCAGGTCACCAGCAGGAAACCATTACTAGGAAGATTGCTCCATGAGGGAGAAGGATTTTGCCTTTATGTTCTATCTGGTAGTTTGCATTTTTAACTATGTTTTTTCTGTTACCTGGGAATTAAGTTCTATTATTTCTGTATTACTGAAGGAGGAAAAGTTCGGTCACTTATCTCTATATTTAGTGTTCTGGGGGAAAAAACTCAGTTTCACAATTCCAGTTATATATCTTATCCAGGGTGGAGCCAAGATGGCTAAATGAGAGCAACTACTCCTTCAGATATCTCTAAAAAGAGAATCTGACCAAATTTTGGAGGTGCAGAATCTAATAGGATGCAGATTTACAGACCAGGACAGACTAGAAGGTAGACAGGAAGGATTTGTTCCACAGGGGTGAGCCTACAGCACACAGTGCAGCGCATCTGCCATGGCACAGTTGAGTAGGAAATCCCTGGGGTGGCCTGAGGCAACAGTAGGTGGAACAGTAGGGTGGCAGCCCAGGGCAAGAGACCAGAGGGAGCCGAGTAAGTAACAGCCACTGAGACCCATGTATCAGCTGCAGCCTCTCCTGAGACTTTGAGCCTGCAGATTAAATGTCTGTAAGTCACCTATCTAAACTTCCAGGAGACACAATGGTGGAGTGATCAGTAAATGCTCTCTCCCCCTCCCCTTATCGACCTCAAAAGAACCATAAAGTATTTCCCCAGAAAAATCCTGGATCAGTGGGATCAGCAGAAGGGACAAATAGTCTCATAGCACCTGAGGCTAGGAAAATCACTAAAGAATATTCTTCTTACTGTGGAAGAGGCAAACCAGAAGAAGAGGAGTCCCAGGGGAGTGGAAACTCACACTAAGACCTAGGCATGCCTCAGCACTAGGAGGGGGGGAGGGGGAACTTACACTAGGACTCAGGTGTGCCTTTTCCCCTCCAGGGGAAAAGAGAAGACACTATAGCAGCCAAAATCACCAAGCACTGAGCTTACCTTTGCTCTAGCTCAGCTGAGGAGATGTCCTGTGACCAGACCACCCCTCCCCCACATTTAACAAGCTAACCCCAGGGCTGATCCAGGGAAACACAAAACAAAAAGACAAAAAGGCATCTACCCTTAGCTTTTTCACAACAGTCAGCTCAACATCAAGTTCTCCAGCTTCTAACTGAAAGAACCAGTGGCCACAAAACACAAAGCATCAACATCATGCAAGAAGCAAAGGAGGAAAGAAAAGATTATAGAATCTTTCTATGGGGACAAAGACCAAAACACAAATACCAAAGAGATCAGTAGTGAGACTGTACTCCCATCTGAAACTTCATAAGAGACAATGAACTGCTTACAATACTAAAGAGCACTCCTGGAATAGACGAAGAAGGAAATAGAAGAGAAACTACCCAACGATTTTAAAAGTATGAAAAAAGAATTCACTGAAGAGAACAGCTCTTTAAAAAGGAAAATTGAACAAATGGAAAAGGAAGCACAAAACCTAACTGGCAAAATTGGACAAATGGAAAAGGAAGTACAAAACCTAACTGGAGAAAATAATTCCTTACTGGGAATGATTGGACAGATGGAAAAGGACATGCAAAAGTTAACTGAAGAAAACAATCTGATGAAAATTAGAATTGGGCAAGTAAAAACTAATGACTCTATGAGACATCAAGAATCAGTCAAACAAAAT
This sequence comes from Notamacropus eugenii, assembly GCF_028372415.1. Classification (NCBI taxonomy): domain Eukaryota; kingdom Metazoa; phylum Chordata; class Mammalia; order Diprotodontia; family Macropodidae; genus Notamacropus; species Notamacropus eugenii. The sequence continues at coordinate 410,236,689 of NC_092875.1, read as the reverse complement.
CTAAAGGATGAAAAGATAGAAGAAAATGTAAAATATCTAATTGGAAAAACAACTGACCTAGAAAATAGATTCAGGAGAGAAAATTTAAGAATTATTGGACTACCAGAAAGCCATACTGAAAAAAACAGTTTGGACATTATCTTCCAAGAAAACAACAAGGAAAACTGCCCCGAAGCGCTAGATCCAGAGAGCAAAATAACCTTTGAAAGAATCCACTGTTCACCTTCAAAAGGGATCCCAAACTAAAAACACCAAGAAGCATTGTTGCCAAATTCCAGAACTATCAAGTGAAGGAGAAAATACTACAGGCAGCCAGAAAGAAACCATTCAAATATAGAGGAGCTGCAGTCAGGATCACACAGGACCTTGTAGCTTCTACATTAAAAGACTGAAGGAATTGGAATATGATATTCCATAAGGCAAAGGAGCTGGGACTACAACCAAGGATCAATTACCCAGCAAAGTTCAGCATAACATTTTAGGCAAGGAGATGGATATTCAATGAAATGAAGGATTTCCAGACCTTCCTGACAAAAAGGCCAGAACTCAATAGAAAATTCGATCTTCAAACACAAGTCTCAAGAGAGGCATAAAAAGGTAAATAGGGGAAAAGAAAAACTTTTTACTCAATTTGGGCAAACTGTTTACCTCCCTATAAGGGAAGATAATACTTGTTAATCTTGAGAATTGTGCACCTATTATGAAGTATAAAAGGAATATATACATAGAGAGAGGGAATGGGTACAAAATAAATGATGTGATCATAAAAATGTGGTTCAAGCATGCAAAGGGACTGTAACAGGAGATGTGAAAAGGAGGAAGCAGAAAATGATAAAGTACATCACAGGAAGAAGTACAAAATTATGTTACCATAGAGGGAAAGAGGGGAGGGAGATGAACATTCTTTGAGAAGTACTCTTATCTGATTTGGATCAATGAGGGAACAATAAACTTAAATAAGTGTATAAATATGACTAACTCTATAGGCAGTAGGAGGGGAAAGGGGAAGAAAGTGGAAGGGAATCTAAAAAGGAAGGAAGAAGTAGTAAGGGTATGGGGGAGTAAAAGAGAGAGGAGCTGAAAGAAGGAAGGGAAGACTTTGGGAAGTGGTGGTCAAAAGTGAAAACTCTATCCAGGAGGGGAAGGGAGATGGGAGAACTAAAAGTACAAATGGTGGGAAAGATGATGGAGGGAAAGACACAGATTATAATCATAACTGTGAATGTGAATGGAATGGCCTCTCCCATAAAACGGAGATGGATTGCAGAATGGATTAAAAGCCATAATCCAACAATATGTTGTTTATAACAAACACATTTGAAATGGGGGGATACACAGAGGGTAAAGGAAAAGGGTTGGAGCAGAATATATTGTGCTTCAGCTGATGTAAGAAAAGCTGGGGTAGCAATCCTAATCTCAGACAAAGCAAAAACAGAAACAAATCTAATCAAAAGAGATAAGGAAGGAAACTATATCCTGCTAAAAGGCACCGTAGACAACGAAGCAATCATTACTAAACACGTATGCTCCAAGTGGTATAGCATCTAAATTCTTAGAAGAGAAGTTAAGGTAGTTACAGGAAGAAATAGACAGCAAAGTTATACTAGTGGGGGACCTCAACCTCTCCCTCTCTGAACTTGATAAATCTAACCTTAAAATAAACAAGAAAGAAGTTAATGAGGTGAATAAAACTCTAGGTAAGGTAGATATGATAAATCTCTGGAGAAAACTGAATGGGGATAGAAAGGAATATACCTTTTTCTCAGTGGTACATGGAACATATACAAAAATTGACCATGTTCTAGTGCATAAAAACCTCACAATCCAGTGCAAAAAGACAGAGATAGTCAATATATCCTTTTAAAATCATAATGCAATAAAAATTATATGTAATAAAAGGCCATGGAAAGATAAACCAAAAATTAATTGGAAACTACTTAATCCTAAAGAAGGAGTGGGTTAAACAACAAATCATAGAAACAACCAATAACTTCATTCAAGAGAATGACAATAATGAGACAACCTACCAAATCTTTTGGGATACTGCAAAAGTAGTTCTTAGGGGAAATTTTGTATCTTTTAATGTCTACATGAATAAAATAGAGAAAGAGGAGATCAATGACTTGGGCATGCAGCTGAAAAAAACTAGAAAAAGAACAAATTGAAAATCCTCAAGTAAGTACCAAATTAGAAATACTTAAAACCAAAGGAGAGATAAATAGCATCAAAATTAATAAAACAATTGAACTAATAAATAAAACTAATAGTTGGTTTTATAAAAAACCAATAAAATTGATAAACCTTTGTCAATTTGATTAAAGAAAAGAAAGAAGAAAACAAAATTACTAATATCAAAAATGAAAAGGGTGAACTCACCTCCAATGAGGAGGAAATTAAAACAGTAATTAGAAATTACTTTGCCCAATTTCATGTCCATAAATTCAACAATCTGAATGAGATGGATGAGTATTCTAAAAAATATAAATTGTCCAGATTAACAGAAGAGGAAGTTGAATACTTAAACAACTCCATCTCAGAAAAAGAAATTGAACAAGCCATCAATGAATTCCCTAGGAAAAAGTCTCCAAGGCCAGATGGATTTACTGGTGAATTCTATCAAACATTTAAAGAACAGTTAATTCCAATATTATATAGGCTATTTGGAAAAATTGGGGAAGAAGGAGTACTCCAAAATTCTTTTTATGATACAAATATGGTTTTGATACCTAAACCAGGAAGAGCCAAAACAGAGAAAGTATAGACCAATTTCTCTAATGAATATAGATGCAAAAATTCTAAATAATATTTTAGCAAAAAGAATACAGCAACTTATCATGGGAATAATACATTACGACCAGGTAGGATTCATATCAGGAATCGAGGGCTGCTTCAATATTAGGGAAACTATTAGCATTATTGACCATATCAACAACAAAACTAACAGAAACCACATGATTATCTCAATAGATGCAGAAAAAGCTTTCGACAAAATGCAACACCCATTCCTATTAAAAACACTGGAAAGCATAGAAATAAATGGAACTTTCCATAAAATAATAAGAAGTATCTACTTAAAACCTTCAGCAAGCATTATATGCAATGGAGATGAGCTACATTCATTTCCAATAAGATAAAGGATGAATCAAGGATTTCTGTTATCACCACTGTTATTCAATATGATACTAGAAATGCTAGCTGTAGCAATGAGAGAAGATAAAGAAATTGAAGGAATTAGAATAGGAAAAGAAGAAACTAAATTATCACTCTTTGCAGATAATATGATGATATGCTTAGAGAATTCCAGAGATTCAAATAAAAAACTACTTAAAATGATAAACAACTTTGGCAAAGTTGCAGGTTACAAAATAAACCTGCATAAATCTTCTGCATTTCTATATATTGGTAACAAAGCACAACAGCAAGAGCAAGATGTAGAAAGAGAAATCCCATTTAAAGCTAGAGTAGACACTATAAAATATTTGGAAGTTTACCTGCCAAGACAAACCCAGGGACTATATGAACACAATTACAAGACACTTTTCGCACAAAGAGATCTAAGTAAATGGAAAAACATCAGTTGCTCATGGGTAGGTTGAACCAATATAATAAAAATGACAATTTTACCTAAATTAATTTACTTATTTAGTGCCATACCACTCGAACTATCACACAATTATTTTCTAGAGCTGGAAAAAATATCAAAATTCATCTGGAAGAACAAGAGGTCCAGAACATCTAGGGGACTAATGAAAAGAAATGCTAGGGAAGGTGGCCTAGTGCTACCAGACCTCAAATTGTATTATAAAGCAGCAATTATCAAAACCACTTGGTATTGGCTATGAAACAGAGAGGTAGACAAGTGGAATAGACTAGGTACTCAAGATAAAGTAGGCAATGATTATAGCAATCTACTGTTTGATGAACCCAAGGACCTTAGCCTCTGGGATAAGAATTCACTGTTCGACAAAAATTGCTGGGAAAACTGGATAACAGTGTGACAGAAACTAGACATAGACCAATGCCTGACACCATATACAAGAGTAATGTCCAAATAAGTACATGATCTAGGTATAAAGATTGGAATTATGGACAAATTGGTGAAACAAGGAATAGTGTATTTATCAGATTTATGGAGAAGGGAAGAATTTTTCACTAAAGAGAAAGAAAGCATTATGAAGTGCAAGATAGATAATTTTGATTACATTAAACTGAAAAGGTTTTGCACAACCAAACCCAGTACAATCAAGATTAGGAGGGATGCAGAAAACTGGGGGAAAAATTGCAGCTAGTACCTGTGATAAAATCCTCATTTCTAGAATATATAAAGAACTCCGTCAAAAGTACAAAAATACAAGTCACTCCCCAATTGATAAATGGTCAAAGATATGAACAGGCAGCTTTCAGAGGAAGAAATTAAAGATATCTATAGTCATATTAAAAAATGCTCTAAATCACTATTGATTAGAGAGATGCCAATCAAAACAACTCTGAGGTACTACATCACATCTATCAGAATGGCAAACATGACAGAACAGGAGGATGCAAGAGAGTTGGAACACTAATTCATTGTTGGTGGAACTGTAAGCTGATCCAGCCATTCTGGAGAGCAATTTGGAACTATGCCCAAAGGACTATAAAAATATGCATACCCTTCAACCTTGCAATATCCCTTCTAAGACTGTATCCCCAGTAGATTTTAGAAATGGGAAGGGGTCCCGCATGTACAAAAATATTTATAGCAGCACTCTTTGTAGTGGCTGGGAACTGGAGATCAGAAGGATGCCCATCCATTGGGGAATGGCTGAATAGGTTATGGTATATGAATGTAATGGAAGACTATTGTGCTATAAGAAATGATGAATAAGAAGACTTCAGAGAGGCCTGGAAGGACTTATATGAACTAATGCTGAGTGAAAGGAGCAGAACCAGGAGAACTTTGTACACAGCAACAACCACAGTGTATGAGAAATTTTTCTGGTAGACTTGGTGTTTCATTCCAATGCAAGGATTTTAAAAATTCCCAATGGATTCTAGAGGCAAAATGCCTTTCACATCCAGAGAAAGAACTATGGAATTGGATTGCAGAATGAAGCAGATGATTTTCTTTTGTATTATGTTTTGTTTTGTTTTATGGTTTCTCCCATTCATTTTGATTCTTCTATGCAATAGGACTAAGGTGAAAATGCATTTAATAGGAATGTATGTGTAAAACCTGTATAAGATTGTACACTGTCTCAGGGAGGGAGTGGGGGGGGAAGGAGAGGGAGGGAGAGGGAAAAAAATCTAAGATATGTGAAAGTGATTGCAAAACACTAAAACATAATAATTTAATAAAATATATATATAAATATATCTTATCCAAATGCTTCTGTTTTCTCTGTTCCTTATTTCATTGAAACAGAATTCTTATGACTTCTCTTTTCCATATCACTGGCAGGAATCAATCAGACTTGCTGCTGATGCTATTTTATTAGACTTAAGAGACGCCATCAATCAAATGATCAATAAGCATTTGTTAAGAATTTAACAAATTTACCATGTCAGGCACTGAGGATACATACAAACATAAAAGTGAAAGAATCTCTGCCCTCAACTGCTTACATTCTACAAGAGAAGACAATATGTAAGTATTTAAGTATGTGTGTATACATATATGTGTGGTATATACAAAATTAATACAAGGTGTGTATGTGTATATATATGTGTGTGGTATATACAAAATTAATACAAGGTGTGTTTTTTTTATTTCTGAGTCAACTAGCAGTTGTAAAGATATGGAAAGATTTCATGGAGAAGGTTACACTTGATCTGAGTCTTGAATGAAACCAGAGCTTCTAAGAAGTGAAGGAGAATCATCAAAGTCCAGTAACAAGACAAAAGTGAAGACAACTAGCAATGGCTAGGGATGCAATGGAAGACCTTGGTGTCCTCAATGTCTGACCAAGACCTAAGCTCTCCACAGTGTCCACTTCAGCAGCCTTCATGAGGGTTGGAACAAATTGTTCTCATCCACCCATTCCACTAGGGGATGTTTGCATATACTTTGGGTACACACTTCCCCTAACTCACCAATTGTTTTCAGGCTCTTTGTTACCTTCAATCTGATTTAACCCATTTGCCAATAGTTTACTTGATGTGGCCATTGTTATGCCACATCTTCTTGGAGCAGCCTTGAATGCCTGATGGACACCAAAGGAGCATGAATGTATCTGAAAAGTGTTTTTCAAGTCCTTATATCAGAGGGGCTAGTCCTCCTTAAACACTTTATACATCCTTAGGTTGCATCATGGGTAAAGCACCAACCTAGAATCAGGAACACTCATCTTTCTGAGTTCAAATCTGGCCTCAGACACTTACTAGCTTTGTGGCCCAGGCAAGTCACTTAACCTTGTTTGTCTCAGTTTTCTCATCTGTAAAATGAACTGGAAATGGAAATAGCAGACCACTTTTAGTATCTTTGCCAAGAAAACCCAAATGGAGTCATGAAGAGTCTGACATAAGTGAAAACAACTGAACAATAGCAATAATACTAGTTAATGATACAAAAGCAGTAGCTTTCTGTAACCAGGTAGCTATGTGGGAAAGAGGAAAGAGCTCTGGACTTGGAGTCACAATGACTTATGTTCAAATCTGGCCTCCAAAATGTACTTAGTCATGTGATCCTGAGAAAATTATATAACCCCTCTCAACCTCAGTCTCCTGATCTACAGAAATGGTAGCAATAAAAGCATCTACTTCACTGGGTGGTTGTGAGCATCACATAAGATAACCTGTATAAAGCATTCTGCAAAATTAAAAACACCACTTATTGTGGCATCAATGATCTTTTAAATAACAAATCTGATCACTTTTTCTCAATCTTCATCATTCTTGACTTTTCTACACACACAGAAATTGTTGGTCACCTGAAAACTTTAATGGTTTTAGCTGCTGCTCTCTCCCAGTTCTTCTCCACTTAAGCACTCTTCAGTTTCCTTTACTAGATTTTCATCCAAGTCATGCCCCACACCAGCTAAGGGTGTCCTCCAAGGCTCTGTCCTAGGGCCTCTTCTCTTCTCCTTCCATACTATCTTGATTTATGATCTCATCAGTTCTCATGTGTTTACTTGCCATTTACATGCAGAGATAACTCTAACTTCTGCCTGGTCCTAACTCCTCCACTGGCCTGTGGGATAGAGATCTCTGTTGGACGTCTCTGTACATCTTAAACTTCACATGTCCAAAACTAAATTCAATACATCTTTCTCTGAAACCTTCCCTCTTCTGAATTTCTCTATTGCCACTTTCCTCTTAGTCATCCAGGCTTGCAGTCTTCAAGCTATCCTCAACATTTCAGTCATGTCAGCATCCCCTATCCAAAATATTGCCAAGTCCTTTCAACTCTATCTTGGCAGCATCTTTCATAAATGCTCCCTTCTCTCTTCTGACACTGCTACCACCCTGGTGCATCATTACAACATGCCTGGACTACTATAATAGCCTCTGATCGGTCTCCCTGCTTCAATCCTATCCCCATCCCCAGTCTTTCTTCAACTGTCAAATTAATTTTCCTAAAGCAGAAGTCTGATCCTTTTACCCCCTATACACTCAATAAACTCCAATGTTTCCTTATTACTTCCAAGATCAAATATGAAGTCTTGTTTGGTTTTTATAGCCCTTTAGAACCTCTAACCTTCCTACTAGTCTAGTCTTGTTATATCTAACTCCCCTCCACCTACTGTTCAATAGAATGACAATGACCTACTCACAGTTTCTCACATGAAAATCCATCTCCCAACTCACTGGCTGTTCCCTAGACCTGGAATTCTCTGCTTCCTCATCTCCATCTTCTAGCTTTTTTCAAGTCTCAGCTAAAATTCTACCTACTCTCTGAGATTACCTCCAATTTATCCTGAGAGTATCTTGTACATCCCAGTTATTTGCATGTTGTCTCCCCATTAGCATATGAGCTCCTTGAGGACAAGGACTGCTTTTGCCTTTTCACAGTTTAGCACAGTACCTGGCAATACTAAGTCCTTAATAGATGCGTGTTGTTGTTATGTCCTCCTCTTCCTCATCATTCTCATCAATGCAGTCTCCTCCCATGCATAAAACTTTAATGACCAGATGTCTAAGCAACTCTAACCATTCAAGGGGTTGCAGTGACCCAGGGGACAATTTAAGGTTGAGATCTCTGAAGTTTCATCACCAGTTCTAAGCTCCATTCCTGTTTTGGAATGAGGGTTTAGTATCTTTGTACTAGCTAATTTTTTTTTTCACTTACAACTTTAATTTCACTGAATGAATGTGGAAACAAATTTTCTTTGTGTACTAGGTAGTTCACTTTTTATCTGAGAGGGAATAATGCCAGAAAAAAAGGTGAAATTTGGGCTTAGTTGTTATTAATAGGTTTAAGTGAAGATGAAAAATCCCAGAACCAGATAGAAGTCATAGCATATAATTAAAGCTATAGAACATAAGCACCAAAATATAATAAAAATAGTTGTGATATTCAGAGCACAACAGGTTCTCAAAGAAAAATTCAATGTCATAGTTCTTAAGAAACATCATTTTCCCCTATACATTCTTTGAAGCAGACATAAAGAAATAATTTTCCAAATTCTATTTGCTATTTCTTCACCTTCCTGTCAAGCACACACCGAGAAATGTTGATTGGTCCCCTCTCACTCTTCAAATATATCTCCTCCTTCAGGAAAATTACAGGCTCAATTCCGCTTTTAGTGATTGGGTTGGAGAGTGTGGAGGATTGAAAGGTGATTTCAGAGGAATTAGAACTAAGAAAATGACATCTCTTCAACTCATCTCTGTACTCGTTGTTTCACTTCCTCTCCTGAAGGACATTTCAGTGTAAAGACATGATATTTTGCTTTATGGAAAGGAACTTCTGGAGAAATTGAAAGTGAATGATCTTACTTAGCCAAATCCCAAGTTGTTAAGGATCCAAAGTGCTAGGTCAGGTCAATGTCACTCTGGTTCACTTGAGTTGTGTTTTTAATTTATTCATCTTGGAACACTATTTAAAAGGATGTACTTTTATAGGACTGACTAATTAAAGAGCTCTAAAATACCTCAAAATTCATTTTCTGCTATGATAATGATTATAAGTTTCATTTGCTTGGTGGGATTTTGGGAGGGGTTTTAACAGTAAACTAGGTTTAAACTTATCTTGCAGGATCTTAGATGAGTTATAAGGGTAAAAGGTAGGCGTTACTTCCTCTTCATGTCTAGAAGTAAGGGATCTATACTTTTTTTTTTTTTATTAAACCCTGTTAAATATGTACATTATTGACAAGAGCCATATTGTAGAACATTCATTCAATATTCAACAACTGTTCATTGAGAACCTACAGTAAGTAAAATATTATGCTGGGGAAGAGTGGTACAAAAAATGAAAATAAAGATTTAAAAGGAAATCTCTATCTTTAAGAACCTTACATTTTAGAATGGAATTCTCATCTGTCTGTTACTATTTCGCAGTGTCTTTTCACCAACAATATTTAATACACATTTTTAATTTATTTTTTATTGATTGATTTTTAACATTTTTAATTTTGAGTCTCAAATTCTCTTCCTCCATCATGCCCCTTCCCCACCCATTCAGAAGGCAAGCATTATAATACCTATTATACATGTGAAGGAAGAGAATGTTACAAATACAGTATCTATTTCCTCATGATACAGCTCCAAGATATATTTAACCCTGGAGGATTATAGATAAGCTTGGGCTTTCCACCCCCAACTAGCTTAAGAGAAAAGAAGTTATGCCTTACTCAGAGAGACAGCTAGATGGTGCACTGTATAGAACAGTAAACCTAGAGTCAGAACGACCTGAGTTCAAATTGAGCCAAAAATACTTACTAGCTGTGGGATCTGGGCAAATTACTTAACCTGTTTGACTCAGTTTCCTCAACCATAAACTGAGGATCATAATAGCTCCCCACTCCCAGGGTTGCTAAGAGAATCAAATGAGATATTTGGAAAGTGCTTAGAACAATGTCTGACACATGGTTGGTTGTTGTCCTTCATTTTTGAAGAGGTCCAAAATGACATCACCATTGGAAAGTGAAATTTCATTGTGCCTGACTGTGGCTGATCAGACCAATACAAGCTCAGAATGCTCTACCACAGGTTGAGCACAGATAGTCTGTGAATATTTGGGGTGGATATCCCGAATTTGCCTATCCTGCATTTTCTTTGTGCTTTCTCAATTCTGCTTTGCTCAAAGAGCACAGAGAGAGGCCTTAAGAATGTTCTTGTATCATTTCTTCTGGCCACCATGTGATCGCCTGCCCCATGCAAGTTCTCCTTAAAATGGTCTTTTTGGCAAGAGTACACCTAGCATTCGAACAACGTGGCGAGCCCATTGGAGTTGTGCTCTCTGAAGCAAAGTTTGAATACTTGGAGTTCAGCTCGAGCAAGGAGTTCAGTGTCTGGTACCTTATCTTGCCAGGTGATCCTCAGAATCTTCCCAAGACAGTTCAAATAGAAGTGATTCAGTTCCCTGGAATGGTGCTTGTAGACTGTCCATGTTTCACAGGCATACAACAATGAGGTCAGCACAACAACTCTGTAGATCTTCAATTTGGTAGTCAGTCTAATACCTCTTCTCTCCTGAACTTTTTTTCGGAACCTCCCAAACACCGAGCTAGCTCTGGCAATGCATGAATCAACCTCATTGTCAATGTGTACATACCTGGAAAGTACACTACTAGGGGAAGTGAATTTATCCACAGCATTCACAACTTCTCCATTTGTTATAGTGGTTTCACATATGGATAATGTGGTGGTGGCTGGTGGAGCACCTATTTTTTTTGGTGTTAATTATTTGGCCAAAATTAGCACAGGCAGCAGAAAGTTGATCCATGCTTTGTTGCTTCTCAGCTTCAGAGGCTGTATTGAGTGCACAGTCATCTGCAAACAGAAAATCATGGACCAATACTCCCTTCTCTTTGGTCTTGGCTTGTAGCCTTTTCAAATCGAAGAACTTAATATCAGTATGGTAATTGACCTTGATGCTGTGTTCATCTTCATTGAAAGAATTTGTCAAAATGGCTGAAAACATCATGCTAAAAAGCATGGGAGCAAACTTTTATGATTCACTGACACATGGTAGGTGATAGATAGATAGATAGATAGATAGATAGATAGATAGATAGATAGATATGCTATCATTATTATTATCATTAACATTATTCAAAGGTACAGGTTGTGGTTGTACTACTATCAAACCAGGTTCTATTTGTACAATATTCATAGGGCAATGTGTGAGAGACCTGGAAATGAACTGCTAAGCAAGTTTCCAAGAAACTAGTAATGACTCAATTAGTGATATAAGATTCCCCACTCCTTTATCCCTCAGCATTACTGTTTGTTATCTTGGCTTTTCTACAGAAGTCTAGGAAAAGATCGTTGTATCAAATCCCTCTGAAAAGGATTTGGTATCTAAGACACATAGATAACTAACAGAAATTGGAATTTCAGTTTAAAATATTATTTTTTTTATGAAAGGATAAAAATTTACTGGTTTATCAAAGTGATAGAAATTTTAGTACTTTAGTACCATTTCATTTTTGTGAGACAGATCAAAAACTATTTCCCAATGGTCAAAGGATATGACAGTTTTCCAAAGAAGAATTGCAAACTATTATCAACCATATGAAAGATTACTCCAAACCACTAATAAGAGAAATGTAAACCAAAACGATTTTTGAGATTTCACCTCACAACCAGCAAATAGCCAAAGATTAGTAAAGATGAGAATGGTCACTGATGTAGAGAGGCACAGTAATGCATTGTTAGTGGAACTATGAATTAATAGAGTAAATAAATTTGGAATTATGTAAATAAAGTGGGTAAAATTCCCATGTCCTTTACCCTAGAGATTTTACTGCTAACCATTTTACTGCTAAACCCCAAGGACATTACTGATCAAATAAAAATAAAATTCTACGTCACCAAAATATCTATAGTAGCACTTTTTGTGGCAGTAAAGAATTGGAAACAAAGTAGAGATTCAATAGGAAAATGGCTGAATGAACAAAGCAACTTAACTTTCTTTTTTGACAGGGTTACTACAGTTATAGATCAGAAAAATCTGATAGAATTTACCTGATTTCAGAAAAGCATTGGACAAAGTCTCTCTTGATATTCTTATCAACAATGTAGAGAGATATAACCTAGACAATAATGAAATTAGGTAAATATAAGACTAGTTGAATGCTTACTTAGTCATTAATGGTTTTATGTCTTCTTGGAAGGAATCTCTAGAGAAGTATCCCATAGACTGGTGCTAGGTCTTAGGTTGTTTTATGTTTTCATCATTGCCTTGGATATGCTTATTCAGTTGGCAGATTACTCAAAGCTGAGGGATAACTAAGAGTTTGCATGACAAAGTAAAGATATGACAGGGTATCTACAAATTAGAATACTGAGCCACAGAGATAAATGCATAGTCTTACACTTGAGTTCAATTGGAAAAGGATCTGGGAAGGTAAGTGGATTTCAGGTTCATATGAATCAAAAGTACAAAATAGCAACTAAAAACTTGAAGCAGTTTCTAAACTTTATATGGCTCCTTTTTGTTAACAAAAATATTATTCCACTCTTTTAATAAAATAATCTATGAAATTAATTTTATTAGCTTGTATTTTAATAAAGTTGAGTATTTCTTACAATTTTAAAATAATAACTCTTAAATGTAAAATAAAATAAAGTAACATACACATATCAATAAAGTCCTCTGCAATGTTCTTATTTATAAGGTGAAATTATGACTTTAATAATATTATTGATGTAATGCCTTGGCTTAAAGTGTCATGCCATTAATTACATTTCTACTTATCACTATACTACCACTAAACAAGACTGAGGTTTTTCCTACGTAGCAGAAAAATGTCCCATATGGATAAGACGGTATGAAAAGTAGTGAAATTTCTATCACTTTGACAAACAAGTAAATTCTTTATTTACTCATTAAAAATTATTTTAAAGTTAAATGCTTGTTTTGATGTGTTATTACAAGATAAGTCTATTAACCTTTTTTTATTGCTCACATAAAGGAAGAACATGTCAATCAGACTAACTCATGGCAAATAGGTTCCTTAGCTGTTCATATCTAGAAATATTTCCATCTTTAAAATAAAGTGAGTTACTTCTGCAGTTGTCAATTGATTAATAAATATATCTGACTTTCTTCTACTTCATGTGCAAGGTAGATATTTTATAATTTGCAAATATCAAATTTTATTCCAAATACATTTTCCATAGCTCTAACTTTTCCAAAAATTCACTCCAATTGTAATTTCACAAGTCCATCAATGACATTAAAATATCTCTTGATATGGCATGGTTACCAAGAGGTTCATAAAGTAACAAATCCTCCATAAAATGTTTCAAAAACATATTTATATATGCAATCAAGTAAGCATGTTTAACTACCCTGTTGTTTCATCAATTTTCAATACCAAAGAGAAAAAGTTAATTTCTCAATTGTGATATCAAGCATTCCAAAATAATAAGCAATTCTATATAATCTGCAAATTGAATCATTGTAAGGTGCTCTGTATGTAAATTACCAAGCCTTATTTCTATCATATCAATAGCTGAACGTAGTATACATCATTCTCCTCTTAAATGAATTTGTTAATTTCAAAATTCTATGAAGGGGAAAAGGAATGAAGCCTTTACTAAATGGCTACTATATGACAATCACTGTGCTAAGCACTTTATAAATATTATCTCATTTGATTCTTATAGCAACCTTTGAGTTATGGACTTTTAAGATGATCATTTCATAGTTGAGGGAACTGAGGCATCTAGAGATTAAGTGACTTGTTCAGGATTACAATTAGTTTGAGACTATATTTAAGATCAGATCTTTCTGATGCCAGGTCAAGTGCTTTATCCAGCGTGCCACTCCAACAAGTAACCCTGTATGATGTAAGAAATCTTTTTGATTTTCTGATAATTAAAAAATTAAAATCTAATTGTCACTGGAAAAATTATCATCTCACCAATATATTAATATGTATAATTTGAAAATGTTCCAACTTGTTCTAGATATCCTGCTACATAGCTAACATATGTGTAAAATGTAACCATAGATGTTTTTTACCAGTAACAGTACTTGAGAATTCCAATGATAAATGGTAGACCATATTTTCTGGATTTAGATTTTTTATTTTGTATTTCTGAATTTCTGCTCCTTAAAATATTTCTTTTGTATTTGTTTATATGAGTATCAGTTGTTTTAATGAATTTTCTTTGCAAACAAGTTATATATTTATAATAATAAAAAGATACTTTATTTTTTTAAAATAGAGAAAATTTTTTTTAAATGACAATTTAATTGTTCCTACCCAGATAGCTTCCTGAACAGGAGAAAGACCACCTACTGTTGCATATCTATTCCATCCAAATGCTGAAGTTTATACCAGATCAAAAAATGATAAAGAGGGGCGGAGCCAAGATGGCGGAGTAGAAAGACGCACATACACATAGCTCTGAACCCACAACCCACAGAACGGCTAGAGGGGACCAACTCACAGTGAATTCTGCACCCAGAGGCCACGGAATATTGGAGTGAGGGAGATTTCTGTTCCAGAGAGACCTGCAAACCTTTCGCTGGGGGGTCCTTCGCGCTGTGGACTAGGCGCTGGGACTGGGAGCAGAGGGCAGCCCTGCAGCGGCCGCGACACCATGAGGAAAAGATCCGAGCGGGCTACGGAGACGGGATCTCCAGCAGCCACGCGGGTCCCTCCACCCACAGAGGGACCTGCAAACCTCTCGCAAAAGGTCCGTCGCACTGCAGACGCGAAGCCCAGCCCAGACCTGCCGTGGCCGCGGCTCCTAGAGGTACAGACCCAAGCAGGCTTCAGGGACAGGATCTCCAGTGGCGGCACAAGCCCCTCCACCCACAGGTGACGGGGGTCGGTGAGAGAGTCTCTTTGGCGGGTCGAGAGGGGAGTGGGGTGCCTCCATGGCTTGGGCCCCCCCGGGAGGTAGAAGGTGAGAGGCGGCTGCAGACAGGGGCTCCCCAAGCAGGCGGGAGCCTGGATCCAGTGTGGAAGGTCTGTACATAAACCCCCTGAGGGAACTGAGCCTGAGAGGTGGCCCTGCCCCGACCTCAGCACCTGAACTTAATTCTCACACTGAATAGCAGCCCTGCTCCCGCCAAAAGCCCTAAGGTGGGAAGCAGCATTTGAATCTCAGTCCCCAAACGCTGGCTGGGAGAACCAGGAGGCGAGGTGGGTGTGAGGAGAATATTCAGAGGTCAAGCCACTGGCTGGGGAGAATGCCCAGAAAAGGGAAAAGAAATAAAACTATTGAAGGCTACTTTCTTGGAGAACAGACATTTCCTCCCTTCCTTTCTGATGAGGAAGAACAATGCTTACCATCAGGCAAAGACACAGAAATCAAGGATTCTGTGTCCCAGCCCACCCAATGGGCTCAGGCCATGGAAGAGCTCAAAAAGAATTTTGAAAATCAAGTTAGAGAGGTAGAGGAAAAGCTGGGAAGAGAAATGAGAGACATGAAGTCAAAGCATGAACAGCAGATCAGCTCCCTGCTAAAGGAGAACCAAAAAAATGTTGAAGAAATTAACACCTTGAAAACTAGCCTAACTCAATTGGCAAAAGAGGTTCAAAAAGCCAATGAGGAGAAGAATGCTTTCAAAAGCAGAATTAGCCAAATGGAAAAGGAGATTCAAAAGCTCACTGAAGAAAATAGTTCTTTCAAAACTAGAATGGCACAGATGGATGCTAAGGACTTTGTGAGAAAGACAGATATCACAGAACATAGCGAGAAGATTGGAAAAATGGAAGATAATGTGAAATATCTTATTGGAAAAACAACTGACCTGGAAAATAGATTCAGGAGAGACAATGTAAAAATTCTGGGACTACCTGAAAACCATGATCAAAAGAAGAGCCTAGACATTATCTTCCATGAAATTATCAAGGAAAACTGCCCTGAGATTCTAGAACGAGAGGGCAAAATAAATATTCAAGGAATCCACAGAACACCGCATGAAAGAGATCCAAATAGAGAAACTCCTAGGAACATTGTGGCCAAATTCCAGAATTCCCAGGTGAAAGAGAAAATATTGCAAGCAGCTAGAAAGAAACAATTCAAGTATTGTGGAAATACAATCAGGATAACACAAGATCTAGCAGCCTCTACATTAAGGGATCGAAGGGCATGGAATAGGATATTCCAGAAGTCAAAGGAACTAGGACTAAAACCAAGAATCACCTACCCAGCAAAACTGAGTATAATACTTCAGGGGAAAAATTGGTCTTTCAATGAAATAGAGGATTTTCAAGTATTCTTGATGAAAAGACCAGAGCTGAAAAGAAAATTTGACTTTCAAACACAAGAATGAAGAGAACCATGAAAAGGTGAACAGCAAAGAGAAGTCATAAGGGACTTACTAAAGCTGAACTGTTTACATTCCTACATGGAAAGACAATATTTGTAACTCTTGAAACATTTCAGTATCTGGGTACTGGGTGGGAGTACACACACACACATGCACACACGCACACATACATAGAGACAGAGTGCACAGAGTGAATTGAAGAGGATGGGATCATATCTTAAAAAAAAAAATGAAATCAAGCAGTGAGAGAGAAATATATTGGGAGGAGAAAGGGAGAAGTTATATGGGGCAAATTATCTCTCATAAAAGAGGCAAGCAAAAGACTTATTAGTGGAGGGATAAAGAGGGGAGGCAAGAGAAAAACATGAGGTCTACTCTCATCACATTCCACTAAAGGAAAGAATAAAATGCACACTCATTTTGATAGGAAAACCTATCTCACAATACAGGAGAGTGGGGGACAAGGGCACAAGCAGGGTGGGGGGGAGGATAGAGGGGAGGGCATGGGGATGAGAATGCAATCCGAGGTCGACACTCATGGGGAGGGAAAGGATCATAAGAGAATAGAAGTAATGGGGGACAGGATAGGATGGAGGGAAATATAGTTAGTCCTATACAACACAACTAGTATGGAAATCATTTGCAAAACTACACAGATTTGGCCTATATTGAATTGCTTGTCTTCCAAAGGGAAGGGGTGGAGAGGGAGGGAGCTAAAGAAGTTGGAACTCAAAGTGTTAGGATCAACTGTAATGTTCTTACCGCTAGGAAATAAGAAATACAGGTTAAGGGGTAAAGAAAGCTATCTGGCCCTACAGGACAAAAGAGAAGACGGAGACAAGGGCAGAGAGGGAGGATAGAAGAGAGAGCAGATTGGTCACAGGGGCAACTAGAATGCTTGGGTTTGGGGGAGGGAGGGGATAAAAGGGGAGAAAATTTGTAACCCAAAATTTTGTGAAAATAAATGTTAAAAGTTAAATAAAAAAAAATGATAAAGAAATCAATAAAAAACTGGTGTCAGTCTTCTGCCCTTCAAAATTCATTTAAAAACATCAGCCAGAATCCTCCACACAGTAGAAAAGAAGGCACCTTGAGTGAAGAGATCAAACACCAGCACAATCAGAGACAAGATATGTGTAGCCTGCAATTCTCTGTGACCAGAAGAAGTAAGAGAAGAAATCTTCCCTGAAAAAGTCCTAAAGTGGTCAGAAAGTCCCACAGTAAGAACCTTGGAAGTTCTATGGAAAGACAGAGGAATGGACAGAGACCATGTTTGCTATAGAAGTCAGGCAGAGACAGAGAGGTCCCTGAAGATTCAGCCCTCTAACCTCAAAGATGTGGGGACGAGGGTTGTCACAACAGGAAGTGGAAGTCTTCACAAGAACTCAAGGGACCTACGGCAAGATCAACCAGGACTAACCACCGCATTCAAAAGTGCAATAGAGAGGAAAGACTAGGTCTATCACAAAGCCCCGAGTCAGGAGCCAAAAGTGACAGATGAGTAAATCAAAGATAACAGTGGCCAGTGTCAAAAATTATTGTAAATGGATTGGCACCTCCAAAGGGAGAGATCAGCTCTATAACTACAGCAAGCCTAAACTCAATTGGGGTCGGGGAGAGAAGATATTTTTTTAGAAGAAAATGAAACAAAAATGAAATAAATAAAAGCTCTGAAGCAAAGAATTGAAAGGAGAATTTCAAAGAGAAAGTGGTAAATGTTGACCAAGAAATGGACTCTCTGAAAATAGAAACCAATGAATCTATGAGACAGCAAGTAATATCAGGAACAAATCAAAAGACTGAAAAAATAGAAGGGAATGTAATATACCAGATATCAAAAACAATTGACCCAGAAAATAAGGTCAAGAAGAAATAATTTCCGAATCACAGGATCATTGAAAAGCATCACTAAAAAAAAATTCATCATTATATTTTGAAAAATGACAGGAAATCATCCAAATTTATTTGAATTAGAGGGAAAAGTAAAGATAAAAAGAAACAACTGAAAATTTCCTAAAAGGAAGGCCCTAGTCCCAGGCCCAGTCCTCCAAAAAGAAAACCCAGAAATGCCATAACCAAAAACCAGCATTCCCATATCAAAGAAAAAAATACTGCCAACAGCCAGAAAGAATCAGTTCAGGCCCTGAAGAACTACAATTAGGATCACATAAGACATGGCACATTTAAAGAAAGAATGTCTTGGAATACAATATTCCAAATGGCAAAAAAAAAAAAAAAAATAGACTTAAAACCAAGAGTAATTTGCCTTGCAAAGTAGAGTGCAATTCTACAAGAGAAAATAGATTTTTAATGAAATATATGATTTTCAAGCATTTCTGGTGAAAATATCAGAGCTGGGTAAGAATTTTGAAATACAAATACAAGAGTACAGAGAAATCTAGAAAATTAAATTTGATCAATTTGAAAGTGATGTATGATGGTGTAGATCTAATAAGGAGAGAAGAAGTAATTGTCCTTTCAGAATCTTAATGTCTCCAAAAGGTATGGTGGGAGTTAATGCTAAAAACAGAGGTCCTAGAGGGTTCTGTTTTGTGAGTCTGAAAAGGTAAAAGAGAGGGGAAAGTAAAAAGCATATACTAGTGTAGAAAAAAAAGGAAAAAGGAGATAGAACTTTCTATCCCTCATTGGGTCAGATGAACAGAATATACACAATTGAATTGGATGAAAAGACTCTACAAAAATGGAGGAAGTAGTGGGAGGAGAAAGTATCAGATCAAAATTACTGTTGTCTGAAACAAAGAACACATGCAAAGAGATTGGAACAGAAATACATTGAACTCAAAAGAGAAACATATGAGGGAAAGAGTTTAAAGGGAGAAGGGATACAAAAGCCATTAGCAAAAACAAATTTCCTTAACCTGAAGGGGGAATTAAAGGGGAAAGGAAGGAGAAAAGGAAGAAAAAAACTAGAATGAAAGGATATGCCTTAGATTGCCAGTGAGGTCGATGGGAAAAGGCTGAACAAACTTTAGTATGTAAATATAATGGGCTATTATTGAACCATGAATGATGAAAGAAACAATTTCAGAGAATCCTGATTGTTATGAACTGATTGAAAGTAACATAAGCAGAACCAGGGAAATTCTTCATGTGAAGGCAACAACATTGCAAAGGAAAACCACTTTGAAAGCCAAAACAACTTTAACAATATAACGGCCAACTATTTCTTGACAGAACCCATGATGAAGCATGTGCCTACTTCCTAACAGAAATGTAATGGACACAAGGTACAGAGACATATTTTTATATGGTCACTATATGGATTTGTTTTAACCAACTATGCTTACATATTACAATGTTTTTTTCCCTTGCTCTGGTTTTCAACTGGGGGAAGGAATGGGAAAGGAGGGGGGAGAAATTAGCAAATAGTGATGCTAAAATGCAAAAACAAGGGGGGGAATTGTAACATTTTTTAATGTACAGAAGAGAATGGAAGCATGTTCAGAAGGAAACACAGACAAGCAGCAACACACACACACATACATATATATGTGTGTCAAGTTGAGCATTGAGTACTTCATAATTAGTCTTTAATGTTTTCCTTATATTTCTTCTGAATTTTTATATCAAATTTTCCATTGAGTTCTGTGCTATTTCTTCTAAAAGAACATGAGGATTCATGGCTTCATGTACATTCCTTTTTTCTCATACTCTTTGTATAGGGAACTGCTTGTGTTTGTTGATGTTTGTCAAGCTCATGACAATTTTTAAAGATTAAAATCTAGATCATCACTTGTCATCTACATTGCAGAGAAGATCAAGATCAGGTACAAAATGAGACTCTGTAGCCTCTGAGGTCCCTTGCAAGACTATACTCCTGTGACTCTGAAAAACACGTGCTAACGAACAGAAACCTCAATGACTAACGCCATCCTTCCTATACACTAACTGTTAGCCACCAACACTTTTGAAGCCAGCCACAAGATAAAAGATCAGACCTCTCTCCTACACAGTGCAAATAAGAACCACAAGACTATTCTAACTGGTACAATTCCCTAGAATATTCCTTCCAATACAATTTGGGCTAATAGCACCAAAAGGAACACAGAAGTCAATGAGTACAATCTCTTATGTAAGTCCCAGTAGTTTAGATTCCAGTTTTGAATTCTCAAGTTACCTTTGATTACTGCTGCTACTGCTGCTGCTGCTACTACTACTACTACTAGTAATAATAATAATAATACAGCAACCATTGGCATTTATATATAGATTGCTTTAATGTTTGAAAATTTCTTGATATATTATGCCATTTCATCCTCACAACAATCCTATAAGGTAGATGTTATCATTTTTCAAACAGAAAAACTGAGGCTGAGAAAGGTTAGATGATATTCCCATGGTCATACTGTTAATCACTGTCTGAGGCAGGATTCAAACTAGGATCTTCTTGACTATCCACTGGTCAGCCCTCAATCTGCCATGAAACCTAGAAAGTATCTCTATTTTAGAACTTATATTTAAGAATTGGACATTTTTTTTCACTTTCTCTGTGAGTTCAATGTGACTTCTAGAAATAGAGCAAATGGCTATTTCTCTCTAGACCTTAAATTTCTCTCTCTTCACCCCTTTTCTCTATTGAACTTTATTTCTGCCAATTTTCTAATTTCCTTTTAAAAAAACACTATATAAAAGACTGCTATAATTTGGCTACTGTGCATCGACTCACAATTGAAAAGTTCACTAGATACCTGAATATATCTTTGCTATAAATATCTTTAACAATTATTTATTCAAGTGTGGAAGCTAGGTGTGATTTTAATCAGTGCATTAGAAAGGAGAGTATTGTAGTTTGCTTGTTAAATATGAACTGAAGCACTGATGCTCTTTTCCCAAGATACCCCAGAAAGCACCTCTTCCACAAAGTCTCCCTTGATGCCCCTGCTATTAGTCCATTCTTACCTCTAGGATAAAACAAACATTCCTCTATCTTTTAAAATATTTTCACACTTTGACTGCTTTCTACTATTCCAGGCTTGCAATACATTGCTCTACTTCACACATTCTAAATTCCAGGCTATATAGGTGCATTCCAAGTACCCTTGAGTACAGTGTGACTAGAGCTTCCCTTAATCTGCATCTGATTTTAATAATATAACTTAGAATTACACACATACACACAAACACAAATACACACCATAGGAGTAACAATTTGAGTGTGATATGGATGCCTACACGTGACATTTGTAGACAATGATATATCACATAAATATAAAAATATCATAGCTGTACCTTTTAGATGACAGATGATTTATAATACATGTAATATAGCTTATGATACATTGTGTTATATTATGTTATAAGCAGTCACAATACACTCAAATTATATTAATTTTATGATGGTTTATATATTACATTATAATTCTAGATTCCATTATTTGAAAGAGAGTGATGTAGTTACCTATAATAGAACAAAATATATCACATATTATAGGGGCAGCTGGATGGTGCAGTAGGTAGAGTGCCAGACTTGTAGTCAGGTAGACTCATCTTCCTGAGCTCAAATCCAACCTCACACACTAGCCATCTGTGTGACCCTGAGCAAGTCACTTAACCTTGCTTCCTTCAGTTTCCTCATCTGTAAATTGAGTTGGAGAAGGAAATTGAAAACCATTCCAGTATCTTTGCCAAGAAAACCTCAAATGATCAAGAGTATGACATGACTGAAACAACTGAACAGCAACAATCATATAATATTATATTATGCCATGTCACAGCATAGCATAGAACACAACATAATACAATGCCATACCATACCATATAATGCATGTTGCATATGTAAATGAAATTGACCTCATTGTTGACTAAAATCTCTGTCTTTTGTTTCATATGAACCAGCAAGGATTTTCTTTATTTTTCAGATTATATAGAAAAGTAGAATTGAATTTTATATTTTGCTGGCATACTGTACTACATT
The DNA here is from genome assembly GCF_028372415.1 of Notamacropus eugenii. Classification (NCBI taxonomy): domain Eukaryota; kingdom Metazoa; phylum Chordata; class Mammalia; order Diprotodontia; family Macropodidae; genus Notamacropus; species Notamacropus eugenii. Next base: position 410,214,376 of record NC_092875.1, on the reverse strand, counting down.
TGTCCTTTTGCAAAGACATGCTAAGATAGAGTGAAAGAGGAAGTCAACTTGCAGGTTTGATGTTGGTGAAAGACCACCCTTTGCCATAATTGAGGCTAGGTGAAGGGATAAGGTGCTCAGAGGGGGGAGGAAGGATAAAGGGTTTATCTGGGTTACATCAGATAAATCTGTTTCATAGATAATCAGGATCTGACTTGTGAAAATATTATATTTTGCTATTTTTCATTATAAATTCATACAATGTAAAATGGGTCATAGATGAAATATCCCCCTTCACAAAGTGCTCTCACCAACATCTCAATAAATCTAGTGTAGATTAGAAAACTATGAATGTTTCTTTACAAAAATTAGTTAAAGGACTTACTGCATGAGAGAGCTGGTGGCCCAGTATATAACATCTTGAACTAGGAGTCAGGAATACCTGAGTGTAAATCCTGCCACACTTATCTTTGTGATCCTGGACAAGTCATTTCACTTAGCTTCCATTTCCTCATCTGTAAAATAGAGATGATAATAATAGCACCTAATTCCTAAGGTTGTTGTGAGGAGCAAATGGGATAATGTAGGTAAGATGCTTGGTAAAAAAAAAAAAAATTATATAAATGCTAGCTATTAATATCATGTCTAGCATCAGGCAAGATACAAAAAAAATTTCATATCTGTAAGTACAAGAAGCATCCTTCTTTCCCCAGCTCCCCCTTCAGGAAATGAATGAACAACTTCTCTCATATTTTCCTACCTTAGTTGTAGCTGGTAATAGTTTAGAGTGATTTAAATAAGTCTATCTATTTTCCTGTAAGATCCTTGGGGACTTAAAAGAGAAACCTAAGGAGACAGTGCAATGGACATGTAAGGAAGGTTTATGTGGTCAAGGAACATGCCTCCTAGGTATCTAAGTGAGAAAGGGCAACAAGATTTTTAGCTATCCTATCTAATATTATTATTGGTTATTGGGACTCTTCAAAAACACTGAGGGACAGGGCTCCTCCTTCCTGGACAAGCTTGAAGATTATGAATATAGAGCTGGAAATGTCTTCAAAAACCCAACACGTTCATTTTATAGATGATGAAACCCAGCCCCCAGGAAAATTAAGTGACTAAACAAGGCACACAAAAGTATTAATTCTCAGAGGCAAGTGTAGAACCCAGGTCCTCTGACTCCAAGAACATTTTTATTAAATGCAATGTGAAGCCAGGGCAGCCAAAGTAGAGACAAAAGGGAATCTTCTTAGTAAGGGGAGGTCCATTGTCTGACAGTGCATTACTAATTTGTGATTCAGAGAAAGCAGTTTCTCTGATGCCACGTTGGAAATGTGTAGGGGCATTTCCCTTGGAAGTGAAGAAAGACTTCACCCAATGACAGAGAGACTGATGGTCTGCTAGATGCTGCACAAACTATAAATACGTACATATATACATGCATGTATGTGTGTATATGTACATACACATTAAATACATATAAATATGTGTGCACATGAGGCATGCACATGTGTGTATTGTGTGTGAAATCATATTACACATAAGTAACATGTCTGTACATGTATACTAATGAATGCACAAACATATAGGTATATGCATAGCTATATATTTACATGTGTATGTATGTGCTAGTACATTTACATATTGTACAGGTATGTGTACAATATGTGTATGTATATGCTAGTACATTTACATATTGTAAGGTATGTGTACATGTGACTGTATGTGTGATCATGTGTGTGTACATGTAACACATACATGTGTGCATGTATAGGCTTTTTTGTTATTCCGTCTTTTCAGTCATGTCCAAAAGGTGACCCTATTTGGGGTTTTCTTGGCAAAGATATTGGAGTGGTTTGCTATTTCCTTCTCCAGATCATTTTACAGAAGAGGAACTGAAACAAAGTGAAAGCTAAGTGCCTGAGGTGGAATTTAAACCCATGAAGATGAGCCTTCCCGATTCCTAGCCCAATATTCTATCCATTGTGCCACCCAACTGCCCTGTGTATAGGTAGAGGCATAGGCATAGCCATATGCATATATGTATGTGTGTATACATAGATTGTTTATAGGTACATGTACATATAAACCATAAATACATTCATGTGTATGCATGCATATATGAATTTTTCCTATCATGTTGGAAATAGTAGAATACTTTTTACATTAGCAAAGAGAGAACTAGAGGATTACTTAACAGTGAACAAGATGAGAAACAAAACATCTTAATTCATCATTCACCTAATGGAAGTCATTTCTTGCTATTTCTAACCCCCAAAGTTCATCACCTACAGGGAAACTTCCTGTTATATTCTTTTTTTTCTGATATACAATATGACCCCCAACAGGTAGAGGAGACCACAGTATGTTACTTCCTGTTACAGATCACTGAGTGTCAGGGATATGTCTTCATATGGTATGCATTGGTTTGCACAGCAAACCACAAAAAAAATTGCAAGAAGTTTGGTTAGTTTTTGTTAGTATTTTGGAGAATTCCTCTAGGTTAAAATAGCTAATGCCCAGGTGTTCCTTCTTTGTCCTCTGATTTTCTAGTCTTAGCCTCTTGGGGCTGATGAACTTCTCAAAAAATTTGGACTTGGAAGAATCCTCAAATTTGGCTCCTTTGTTTTTTTCATAACTATCACTATAGAGTAATACATATATTAGATGAAGAACTGAATTGTTGAATTAGCTACAACCAATATTTAACATTAAATGGCAGGACAGGTTTACAAACAAAGGAGTTTGAAAAGTAGCCAGTATATCAGTGTTGAAGTAACGTATAGGACAGCACAAGTCAACTGGGCTGTACTTATGGAGAGAAGGGATGATCCAAATGACATACTCCCCATCAGCTGCTGAACAGTAATAGGAAGAAGGGGGTATGCTCTAGACTTTCAGGCAAATTCTGTTTCCACCTGGAAAAGCAAATCCTTTTATCTCATGAAGTAGAACAGATTAGAGGCTAAGGAATTGGTTCCAATTGATTGAAGTTGAGTTTTTTGGAGAAGATTCATAGAAGTATATATCCTCTGGGACTAGCATTTTCATTTGAGTAAAAATCAGGATGCTCTTTCTTTTATTCACCTTTCCATATTTTGGTCTGGGTGAAAAAAAGTGGTGTCCATTACTTAAGTCATCTATTTCAGTAAGTTTTAAAGACAGAAACTTTTAAAAAAACTAAGATCTATTATATTATCAGTATGAACATCCATCTAATGACAGAGATCACACACAATTCCTCCAGCCTTCGAGTGTCCATGAGTATCCACGAGTTACTCTGAATAAACAGACAAGAGAAAGAAAGAAAAAGAGAGAGCATGAACAAATAAGTAAATAAATAATTATGCTTAGCAGTCAAGCTAGTAATGCACCTTTCAAAAGGTGCATTGACTAGGCTCTTCAGTCCTCACAGCTGAATGTCTATCATTTATACTCATGGACAGCTAGTGGCATAAGAGATAGAGTGGTGGGTCTAGAGTCAGAAAGCCTCATCTTCTCTGAGTTCAAATCTGGCCTCAGACACTTACTAGCTGTGTGACCCTGGGCAAGTCACTTAACCCTGTTTGCCTTGGTTTCCTCATCTGTACAAGGAGCTAGAGAAGGAAATTACAAAACCACTCCTTTACCTTTGCCGAGAAAACCCTAAATGAGATCATGAAGAATCAGAAACAACCAAACAACTTCTATACTCACAGTTTTTCCCACTTGGTAGGACCTATCAGAACGGATTCTATACTGACATGGACTCTGGGAGGTGGTGGCATCCAAAGGTCTCTGCTTGTTACTTCCTCTTTAGTACCTTAAATTCTGTGCACTTCAGTTTCCTATCACACAATAGTTTCCAATAAATTATCTCCAAGGTCTCTTCTACCCTCAATTCTCTAACCTATGACTTGTATACTGCAATAACACATCACAGTAGGCCTTCAATGGAAGAAGCGGTGACTCACCATGTAGAAACTACTGATAAGCCTAAAAGTACCAAAACCCAGGGGATGCTGCATAATGTAGAAAAAAAATGGGTTCTTGCCCTATTTCTACTAGCTGTGTTACCTTGGACAAGTTATTTAACTTCTTTCAACCTCAGTTCCTTTATTCATAAAATGGAAATAATAGATGCCTAAAGAAAGAGAGCTAGATCAACTGATCTCATGAAGTCTTTTTTCCAGTTTGAGTATGTCTTTTTCATATTTTCATAATTCTTAAATTCACATATGAGTCCATGTGCCTCTCTACTTGTCATTTCCTTTGGGGTGAACCTCAGCCTCAATTCTCTATGCTCAGTGCTTTTTCATGACTTACAACAAATAGTATCACCAGAAGAAAGCAGGTTTCAAAAAGATGTCTCTCTATATATAACAGACAACATTTATATAACACTTTAAGGTACTATACATGTATTATTCCACTTGATACAAGTACTTAGTGCAGCGCCTTTCACAAAACTGCTAAATAGTGCTTATTAAATGATTGACATATGTTTGTACATATGCATGTATATGAATGAAAATATTTTGAGCAACTTGTATTTTTTTTTACTGTACTTGTGATTTCATCAATGTAGGGATTTTTCTGGTGAGGAACTTTCTCAATCAAGACAGTCTGCCATCTTCTCTGTATCTTATTAATTTCCTAGGGCACTGGCAGGTTAAGTGACTTACTTGAACAGAGTTCTTGAGCTAGTATATGTCATAGGTAGGATGCAGGTTTTCCTGACACTGAGATCTGCTCTTTTCTCACCATAACACATTGTTGGAGTTTTGTTCCTTTGCTCACAAAGTAGTAATATATTTTTAATGAAAGAAATGTTTTCTGAAAGTAGAATATAAATCTCATAAGAAATACTACCTGGACCTTCATACCTCCTTTTTTCTACCTTATGAAGACCACAAGTCTTTAATTCTTACCCAACAGTTTCTTGTCCATATAGTAACAGAGCAAGTTTCTCTCCCTTTTCAAATAATGAGTGATTCTAGGAAAAAAACAAAGACAAAATTCAACGTATATACTTGCCTCAAGGCTACCCAAATCTACAGGGTCCCTTCCCCTTTAACTGTAGCTCTACAAAAAAAAAAAAAATGCAAAGGTGAGAAGGTGAGAGAACACAATTTTCATAAGCCAGGAGCAAGGACATTTAGTAAAAGGAAATGATGGGAAAAGCAACTCCCTCTCAACAACCTTGGATTCAGTGGTCTTTATGGTGATTCTTTTATCTTCCGGAGGAGATAAGGGACAAAATCAGAATTCCTGTAGGTCATGAGAATTCTATAACCCTGGTGCTTCAGATAGCCAAGAAAATTTTTCCCTCTTTTATTTATTTAATTTTGTAAACATTTATTCTCTCTTCCTCCTATACTTCCCCCCAGTGAACAAGAAAAAAAAAAGAAAACCCTCATAAGAAATATGCAAAGCCCAGCAAAATGCATTCCTGCACTAATCATGTCTCCAGATGCTTCATTCTTCATGTTGAAATTCATCTGCTTTCTAGAAGAGGCGAGGGTATGATTCATGCTCAGTTCCCTGAATCCATGATTTGGAATTGCCTTCATTAGAACTCTAAGGAATTTCAAAGTGTTGTTGTGTATGTGTGTGATGTTGTCACTGTTCTCCAGGTTCTGCTCAATTCATTCTGCATCAATTCATAGAGATCTTCAGAAAGGAAATGTTAAAGCTACAAGTCATTCAGGATACAAAGAAAGACAAAAGACAGCTCTTACTCTGAAGCAGCTCACACTCCAATGGGGGAGAAAATGTGCAACCAACTATGAACAAACGAGATATACAGGATACATTAGCAGTAGTCTCAATGGGAAGACACTAAGATTAAGGGCTCACAAAGACTTTTTGCAGCTGGGACTTAATGGAAGACAGAGAAGTCAGGAGGTAGAGATAAAGAAGAACATTCCAGGACAGCCAGTGAAAACAAGATGGGTTGGGAGTGTTATGTTCAAGGAACAGCAAGGAGACCAGAAGCACAGGTATGGGAATAATCCAACAGTCAACAAGCCTTTACTGAGCACGTTGTATGTATTCAGCACTTTGCTAAACTCTATGAGGAATACAAAAGTTTAAGGCATGGTGCCTGAACTCAGGAAACTGACAATCTCTTTCAACATCAAGTGTTGACTCAAAACACTCAAGGTTCCCACCAGCCTCATCAGCACTGGCCTATGAGATAAAACACACTTGATTCTGAGCTCATTCCCAAAGTTGAGAGCCCCAATGGCTACCTGTACTTCAGGCACCCGGGATAATGTGAAGAGAGAGTGAAGTGAAAGTTCTTAAGAGGAGAATGATATAGACCTCCTTCCCTTTTATTCAGAGTACAGAGGGAATGGACAGGGAGGACAGACAAGGATATGCTAAGGGAAATTCTAGGGAAGTTAGAACTAAGTATTGATTGTCTGAGGTTTCAGTACAACAGGAAATATGGAAATTTGGAGTCTGATATAATGGAAAGATTACTGGACTTTGAACTCAGAATGTAAGTTCTGTGAGGAAATGATTTTTTTTTTTATTGATGTCCTTATAGTTCCATCACCAACTATGATTCAGTGCACATAGTAGGTGCTTTAAAATGCTCATTGAATTAAATCAGAACACTCAAGTTCAAGGTCTTGTTTTGTCAATTACTAGTGGATGTCTTTCTCCTCTCTGAGTCAGTTTTCTCAGCTATAAAAAGGAGGCAAAAGTATTTCTCCTACTTCTTTGCAAGCTTGTTGTGAAAAAATGTACTTTATAAATTGGAAAGGGTTATATAAATGTAAGTCATTCAGACAGTTTTAAATTCTATAAGAGTAGGGCTTACATCTTACCTTTCTTTGTAGCCCTCCCAAACTCTAGCTTAATGTCTTCTATACAGCAGATATTTACACAATCAACAAACATTTCTTAAGTACCTAATATGTGCCAGACACTAGGGATACAAATGCAATTAATGAATGAAGTTAAATTAAAAATAGACCACCCCCTTTATGGTATAGTCTAAAGTGGGAAGAGAAGAGACTAGGTCCAGTCACTGAAAACTGTTGAACCTCATTTAATTAAACAAGAATTGAATGAATCAATTGAATGAAAAATCTACTAAGTATATTGCATTGTGTTATGCCATTAGAGAAGGTGAAATGATAAATAAAACACTAATCCAGGGATGGGGAACCCGCAACCTTGAGGCTACATGTGGCCTTCTAGGTCCTCAGATGAGGCCTTTGTACTGGGTCCAAGTTTTATAGAACAAATCCTTTTATTAAGGTGATTTTTTTTTTTTGGTAAAGTTTGGATTCTGTCAAAGGGCCACATTTGAGGACCTAGAGGGCCACATGTGACCCCCAGGCTGTAGGTTCCCCACCCCTACACTAGTCTCTTCCTTCAAGGACTTTACATTCTAGGATGGAAACTACATTTATATAAATAACTGTGGTACAAAATAGAATATAAATGCTTGAGAGGTACTGAGAGTCAAAAGGACAGGGTCACAGAGGGACAAATGCTAAACTTAAGTTTCAGTTCTCTCATCTGAAAAATGAGGTTTCTAAGGTTCCATTACACCATAGTTTTACACAGAGCCTGCTCTGATGATGGATACATGTGCATGCACTTAAAGTGAAGGAGAATGCTAATATTTTGTTATTAGCACTACTTATCTCGACAGTGGCTATTTACCTTGCCTCTGCCAGATGACGAAATCCAGGCAAGTTGATATAAATGTGTAGCATTTCCTGCTTCTTGCAAACTGCCTAGGAAGGCAAACACAGCCTATTCCTGCTTAAAATACAATTAGCTTACATTCCCTCCTTAAGTTACATAGTTCTGCAATTCATCAAGCTTTAATGTAATCCCAAATGGGATCAAAACTGAAAAAGCAATTGGAGCTAATAGAAATAATTAGATCTTAAATATTACTTTAAAGAAAAAGAAAATAGCAACCTAAAGTAAAATCTTGTATATTGATGCCAAGTGTAGACTTAGAGAGTGAAGTGGAATTTTTACCCTGTAACTACTGAATTTTAACATGAAAGTGCATATTGAACAATTATTGGATCCTAATGTTGTCAGTAGCACTTGGGGTACTAAAGAAAAGCACCTTGAGTTTGGAAACAGAAGACTTGGGTTTGAATCCCAACTCCATAAATCATGGGACTTTGGACAAGTTCAGTTTCTCTGAGCTCTCAGTTTACTCATCTGACAAATGGGATACTTCCCGTAACTACATGATAGAGGTATTGCAAGCATCAGTCACAATATCTTATGTCAAGTGTTTTGCCATCTGAAAAGCATTCTATAATTATCAGCTGTTATTGCAATTAGACACTCATGCCAGATGTTATCATTATTATATACCTCTCAAGTGTGGGATAAGATGTGAGATATAAAAATAGGATAGACAAACACATAGAGAAAAAAGAGAACATTTTTCAGCATGCAGGATTTTTTCAACAGTGTGCAATACATTTTGCAAAATAGCTCACATTGCAAAATACAAGTTCTCCAGATTCGATGTGTTGAATTGTTTGGACTTATTTTGATCAATTATCATTCGATAAAATATATTATTTGTAACAATGTTTCTGAGCAATTGCTTGAGGAACCATTATTCCTTTATTAATGAAGTCTAAGCAATGTGATGCCTTACATGTATAGAACAGGTGTTGGGGTTTGTGAAGTAAGAAGTATCAGCATTTACAGACTTTGTGTGTTTTATTCAACTACTCCTTCCCTACTCCCTCTTAACTACACAAAGTTAAAAATCCAGGATATCTGAGAAGATATGTAGCAACCTCTACTCTGTCTAACCAATCAGCATGCCTCACTTTCTTCACTAATATAAAATGTCCATGAATATGAGGACAGAATAGGTTGAATTTTTAAATCAAGATTAAAACGACGAAACAAAGTAAACTGGGGTTAAAATGAGTAATGAAAGGTCTATGCACATCAAAGCCTGTCAGCTAATGTGGAAGCTAGGACAATTTAGTATGTGCCCACGTGTGCATGTTTGTGGAACTAGTCATTCCAAATTCATTGCTAGTAATGTTTCTTATGAGGTTTGACTTGGGGGGGGGGAACAAAAGGTTTTCTATTTCCATTTACACAAACACACACACACACACACACACACACACACACACACATGAAAATTGTCCAAGTACTTTTCTTGCCCATGACTGATTGGAGTTTTCTGAAAAGGAATAGAATGAGATGAGAGAAACATCTCAGTTTCTCATGCCATTCAAAAAGAATCACGGGTCAAAAATTTTCAAAAGTAAAAACCCAATAGCCTGAAAACAAAAATTATGTGAAGATGTAAAGTTCTAGATTGGACTTATCCAATTTAAAATGATCAAAAACCATTAAATTAGGAGGAAAATGAAAAACAAAGAACTCAGACAAACTGGGTTTTCAATTACTAGCTACCCTCCTTGGTATGTGAAATGTTTTGCTATTTACTGTAATGAGCAAGAAGTGAAATAGTGCCCAAATTCATTTTCCAGAAATCCTGCCAAGTTTTCACATCATAATTACAATTCACAGGCACTTCTGTCTTCTAAATTTCAGAAAGTATCTTTGCCACCAAGTTAAGACAAGAACTCATTTTCCAAGTGACTTGGAACATCTATATTGAGGAGAAATGACAGGAAGAAGAAAGATGTAAAACTAAAGATCTGTTAGAAGCAGGAGAAGGTTGAGACTTGAAGCTGTTGATTAAAAGGAGGCCTAGGGATTACACAAGGATTTTAATAACTCTTGTACCTTTATCCGCTCTTACAAGGCAGCTTCTGGTATTCAGTGGATAGAGCACTGGAACCTGGAGTCAAAAAGACCTGAGATAAAATCCAGCCCCAGAAACTGATTAGCTGTGTGATCCTGGGCAAGCCATTTAACCTCAGTTTCCTCAACTGTAAAATAATTATAATTACACTACCTTACAGGATTGTTATGATGCTCAAATAAGATAATTTATGTAAAGTTCTTAGCATAGTGTCTGCATATATGCCATGACATGCAAGTGAATTGGATTTAAGTGAGGGAGTCTGTGCGGTCACCAGTCTTACTTTCTCCTCTGGAGCCAACTGGGTCCAGTGACAAGATATAGATCAGGACAACTGAAGATGGCCCTGGAGTGGGAGATTTTGGCCTCTATAAACTAAGGGTTTTCCCAAGTCTCAATTTGACTGAAGCAATGCCCATTCAGTGATTAAGGCTAGGCAAGAAAGAAGGCAAAGAATGACTTTTTTTTACCTTATGCAAGAAAAAACAAATTTGATCTGGAGGGGGAAGACCCTCAGGGTTTCTGGACAAAACAAAAACAATCACTATTTACATTTACTCTGAGCCAATCACGGCCCAAGCAATGACCTGCTGAGGTTTGATCTATTGTTGGCCAATCAATGAAGGCCAGAGTGATGGTCCTTGAGAAAGAAATCTAGCTGGTAAACCCCAAGATATATACCAAGCCCAATATAAATGCTATTCCTTTCCTTCTCGCCTGTTATTGCAGATGGATAACTGTATTCAATAGAAGATACACATAATTATGAAACAGAGGATCCAAGTGTTTTATTTTCCTACTGAACTGACTTCTGTCAGTGAGTTGGGGAGTTCAGATTGTATACTTATTAACCACTTTTATAGCTCATGTGTTTCAGAATGTTTTGAAAATTAGTGACCTTGATATTCTCTCTAACCTCTAACCTCTGTTCTCCTTTACAAGTTACTTTATTTTAAACATCACAAAATAGGTTGAAGTGTTGCTTCTGTTTTTCTCACTCATTCTAACATAGTTCATCATCCCAAAAATGTCTTTTTTCCCCTTGCAAGAACTCACAAAAACCAGTGAAGTTTTGTTTTCATTAAGCATTAAGCTAGGCTAGACTCGGCTAGGATGAATAATGTAAGAGAGGATGAGTTAGAATGGGCTAGGATGAAATAGGATAGAATAGTAGAGGGTAGTAGGTATGGCATGGGATCACATGGGATAGTGTGGCATATCATATGATATAATAGGGAGAAAGTGTGAAAAAATTCAGTATTTGTGATACTCAAAGTAATCATTGAGAAAAAATGATCAACCACGTAAATCTGAGCAACTAACATTGATGTCTATTCTTATTACCTTATCACCCAATATGATTGGAAGCAGAACCAAAAACCAGGATCCTTCTATAATCACACGGAGAAAAAAAAGGACTGGCTTCAAAGGAGAAAAAGCACAACTACCCTAGGGAAAGATAAAGAGATATAGCTCTTAAAAAAACAGTGCTGATCAGAGTGCTTGCTTCCATGGTTTCCAGATTTTTTTTAAAGAGTTAGAAATTTACACTTTGTAACAATTACAAAGGTGCAATTAATAGCCTCGAAAAACTGAAAGTAAACAGTTATCTTTGATGGGAGAAATAGCAATTTTCTATTTCTTAACAATATGCTTTTTAAACTTTTTGAATATTAGGACCCTTTTTGTGTTAAGATGTCAAGGATCCCTGAACAATATTACTAATATCAATTGATTAAGAAACTACATAAAAACAAAAAGACAATTTTTGTTATGAATATGCATTCTTAGCATCTTGCAATAATTAGGAATCATGTCATTCTTGATCCTTATATCTCTATCATCTGGGACACTTTTATTTAAAAAAAATTTGTTAATTGATTGATAGTTTGACTAGAAGAATTCTTTGATCCATCCACTCAATCAAATGAGCTGACATGGAGATGAGCCTTTGTTTGAGACATTGATGGAAATTTCTATGGGGGCAAGTGGTGCAGATGTACCACTTTGACTCATTCTTGACTGCAGATAAATTGGGAATGAATTCCTTGGCCCAAACTGTTTCAGAAGGATCCACTCCATCGTGTAGGGCCTATAAACAAAAGAGAACAGACATCGAAGTCAATCTTTTTACCTTTTTCACTTTTTGAGAGATCCTGAGGGCATACAACTAAAATAGACCTTTTATCCAGGATTCAATGACTGTCTGAAGGGGAAGGGAGCAAGGAGACAGGGAAGCATATACAAGTTGCATTTAGTCACACTAATGGGTCCCAAAAAGAGAGTTTCTGGATCCCAGGTTTCTCACTCTCGTATAGGGCAAGTGCAACCTCTCAATGTCAGAGCTGCAAGGGGAAGGAAGGGGGAAAACCACTTCATCTGAATGTTTGAAGTTTTTGGCACCCTTCCACCCTCACCCCAACCACCACCATTTCTTCAGGAATTTCAAAAGTTCCTGAATCCCAGTACCCTGGAGAGAAGAGGGGGTTTTCTAGGTAGAATGATACCAGAATCCAGTCTTCTAGTGAGACAAGGGAGTATTCTTTTTTTATACTACCATTTTATTTTTAACACATTAATACCTATTTGTGGAATAAAACAAGCATTTCCATAACATAGTACAATAAGAAAATTGATTGTACATGAAAATGCAAATCTACCATGCACAACTTGCTATTCCTTTAAATATACAACAAAATTATGTTGTAAATTCTTTTTTCTTCTTTTTCTGCCTTCCTCCATCCTACTCCCATTAGACACAAGTGTGTGTGTATACAAAAACATATACACAAATATATACAGATACATATACATGTAAAAATATTCTAAATGTATTTCTCTTTATCAGTTCTTTCTCAGGATGCTGATAGCATCTTTCTTTATACATCCTTTGTAGTTAATTTGGCTATTAATAATAGACAAAATAGCTTATTCATTCAAAGTCATTCTTAAAACAGCATTGCTGTTACTGTATACAATGTTCTCTTGGTTCAGCTCATTTTGCTCTCTGTTATTTCTTGCAAATATTTCCATGCTTTTCTAAGACCATGGAGCTCATCATTTCTTATAGCCCAACAGTATTCCATCATAATCATATACCACAACTTCATCAGCATTCCTATATATCACAAATGTTTACTGAATATAGACTGCTGGATACAACCTGACACCTGTCAGAACTGGAACAGGGATATCCAATGAAAGCCATAGCATGGGGCAACAAAAGATCTAGACATGTCCTTTTCTTTTACTGTAAGTTACTCAGATGCTGGTCTGATGGGAAATTGCTTTTCTAATAACTCTAAGTTCATTTTCCTTCTGTAATGTCCTTCTTCATGGCTTGAAAGGAGATTTCCTAAACTTTGTAATAACTCTTTACCACAGCCTTTGAAGAGATCAGCAAACCATGGTACTAGGGCCAAATCTGGCATCAGTTTGCAGACCCAGAGAGAAGGGAACTATCTGGAAAGTGAGAGCATCAGGGTTACTTCTAGGGTATAGCATAAATCAGAAAAGCTCTAGGGAGACCTGTAAATTCTATACCTTGAAGGGACATCTCAGGAAGCTCATCACAGACAGTAATGTCAAACTCAAATGGAAATGAATCCTTACACGTTGCATATTGACGTAGAAACCAAAAATTAATTTTGTCTATATACCATATTGTATTTTATTTTGCTAAGCATTTTCAATTACATTTTAATCTAGCTCTGGCCACATAGGGGAGTTTTGCCAGGAAAGGTCAGTCACAAGTTTGATACTTTTAATCTAGGATATCTATGGACTTCAAATCCATAGGAGGGAACTGATTGGTTACCAGTAACTGAATCTTTTTCACTTGAAGGGGAGGGAAGGGAACTATATCTATCTATTTATCTTTCCATCTATCATCTACATACATATGTATATGTGTGTATATACATATGCACTTTTTTTAAAAAAAATTTTAGGGATTTGGGAGAGATCCTTCTAATGTAAGTTGTACTTAAAACCATCTAGTTTAAGTCATACCTAAATAACATCACTCCTACACCCACTCCATGAAATAATCATCAGATACTGCTTGAAGACTTTTTGTGACATGGGACCCACTGTCTTCCAAGACAGCCTATTGCACTTTGGGTGAGCTCTCACTATAAGGTTTTTTCTTCACACAGAAACAAAAGCTCTATCTTTCTGCAATTTCCATCTATAGAAGTCACTGTAGAACCTTTAAAATATTCATAATGTTATGTAGAATTATTTTGAAATAGTTTTTTGAAAAACCTCAAATAACTAAAATCTCAAAGGAAAATACAAAGCTCAGCATCTGTTTCAATTTTATTATATTCTTGGATCTACTTATTGATATACCTATATTCTAAGTTTACCTTATTGCGCTGGAGTTCCTGACTTGCCTGATAAAACTCCAAAGCACAGTGTGTGGGTAAATTTATTTATGTGAGGGATTTTCTGTGGATATTACTTACTGCAGATCAATTCTCCCAGATAAAGGCTTTGTCTGCAAACATGAAAGCATGTCTGTAATAGATGGTCTTCATAATAGCTTCCATGCTTTACTTTTCCATTGCCAACAGAGTAGCAGCACACTGTTGTGCTCAAGATTAGTTTGTCTGCTCTTTTAAGAATGGCAAATTACTTTGCTTTTCCCTCTCCAGTATTCTTTCAACTGCATAGTCGTAGAGAGGATCCCTTATTTTAACACTTTCCATGCCGTAATACAGTAGGGGGAAGCTATAAAAGAAAATAAAAATTCAGCAAGAAACAACACATGGTCAGTCTTGGGAAAATGGTTACTACGCTTCCTCTCAAGCCACTGGGGCCAAAGCTAATGAGATAATAAGATAATACAAATGAATGTAAAGCCTTTAACTTTATTTTGAAAATCAACTTCACAAATACAAGATGAAAAGTGAAGCAAATGCAGATTCTACTGCTTGGTATTTAAAGTCCTTCACAGTCTGACTCTAACCTATCTTTCTAGATTGATTTTATGTTTCTTCTCACTCTACCTCCTACCAGACATGCTTTCTTGCTTTTCTCTTTCCACAATATTTCCTTTTCTACTTTCATGCCTTTCCATATCTTGAATGTTCTCCCTCCTCATATCAACCTCATAAAATTCTTTTCTTCTTTTAAGATGTAAAGCAAGGACTCACTTCTACATAAAATTTTTCCTGTTCATTCTAAGTGCTAGGGCTTTCCCTGCCTAAACATTTTCTATTTAGTATCCTTGCATTAATTTTGTATATACTTATCCTGTATGTCCTTACATAGTTACATGCTGTCCCTCACCATAGGACATAAGTTTCTTGAAAGAAAAGATTATTTCATTTCTGGTCTTTGTATCCCACAGAGCCTGACACGTAGTAGGTGCATCTTGAGTGGATGATTGGTTGTAAAAATAAAATACATGTTAGTGAAAATCCAGAAGAAAATGTTTATTACAAAACTCTGGTCAAAACTGTAACAGCAAAGTTGAATTATGCATGTATATATGAACACTGTATTTATACATACATACACACATATACAACTATACATGTGGATATGTAGATATGGAAATTATGGTTATCATTTGTTTACTCTTCCCTAACAACATGAGGGAGCAACTAAGTGGTACAATGGATAGAGTCACAAGGGTAGAGTCAGGAAAACTCATCTGCCTGTATTCAATTATGGTACTTACTAGCTGTAAGACCCTGAACAAGTCAGTGAACCCTATTTGCCTCAGTTTCCTCATCTGTAAAATAAACTAGAGAAGGAAATGTCAAACCACTCCAGCTTCTTTGCCAAGAGGGATCATGAAGACATGGACATAATTGAAAACTACTAAACAATAGCAAAAAACAATATCCAGTCTGCCCTTGTAGTTCCATCCATAAATATGATAACTGCAGCTCACATCTCTTCAAATGTCACTGTGGTTTTCCACTTGATGCTTGCCAAAGCATAAATTGAATGTTAAAACAGAAGATGCCCTTTCCAATGATATGAGCCACTCATAAAAACCAGCAACTCAGTTCCACTCAAAACAAATAAGCGAAAGAAATGAATCATCTGGCATCATTCCACCTGTTGACTGAAGCCATGTCTAAAGGCAGTAACTAAATCTACTGCTTGGAGCTTAAATATAAGGTGTGTGTGTGGCTGCTGTTGTTCTTAATTTATAGCCAGAATGGTGGATTCAATCAGTTAAAAAAGGATATCAGTCCAATTCAGTTGCTAAGGCAGCTAAAAATTCCAGAAAGAAAATTTCCATTCACTTTTTATTTGATGGATAAAGTTTGAGTTTCATATGCAAAGTAAACTACACTTAAGTTTGACAGCTTGGGCAAATTTTCAGAAATGTCTTTAATAGAAAGATGGAGTAAGGCAGGGACTTACCTGAGCTTTCCCAAATTCCCCTAAAAAGAGCTTAAAAATAACACCTAAAAACAAATTCTTGAGCCACAGAACCAGCAAAAGGATGGCATAAAACAATTTTCCAGCCAAAGACAACTTAGAAGATCAACAGGAAAGGTCTGTCTCATTGAAGGGAGAGTAGCATGCTGACAGCACTGGTGACCCAGACAAGCCACCAAGAAGTTTGACCCCAGAAAGTCAGGTCAGGCCTTGGGAGTAGCGAAACCAGCAGCATTGAATCCCAGACCTGTCAGCCCACAGACAGGAAGGGGGCTGGACTACTACCAGAAGGTGATAAGGAGGGACCATTTACTGACAGTGAGTGCAGTATTCTGTTGCAGTGCCGAAACAGGGATCTGGGTCAATCCAGGTCACAGTGCTAAGGTGAGGAGAAGCACTACCACTCTAGAGAAGGGGGAAAAAGGTGAGTGGGGATACTGGTCATAGGCCCAGGGCAAAAACGAGTCCTTGTAATCACTAACAAATGAGAGCACAGAGCAGGAGAGAAATGACCACACCAGTCCTTAGATCCTACCACCTTGGAGGAACTGAAAACTTACAAGCCTGCAAAATAAGTTCTGAAAACAGCAACACAAAAAATCTGTAAGCTTGGGACTGCCCCCTTCACCCCAGAAGGAGAGCCCAACTTTAACATAAAATTGAAAGTCAAGAAATTGGCTGAGGAAATGGAGAGACAAGAAAAAACACAACATGAACATAGAAAGTTACTATAGTGACAAGGAAGATCAAAACACAAACTCAGAAGAGGACAGCAATGGCAAAATAGTGAAGCCACAAAGAAAAAAATGTGAATTTGGTTTCACACCCCAACCCCCCAAAAAATCAAAAAACAACTCATGGAAGGACTCAAAAGGAATTTTAAAAATCAGAGAGAGGTAGAAGAAAAATTAGGGAAAGAAAGAAGAGTAATAAAGAAGAGTCAACACTTTTCATACAAATAGATCAAAGCAATTGGAGAAAATATTATTTGCTCATGAGTATGCCAAGTCAATATAATGAAAATGACAAGTCTACCTAAATTACTTTACTTACTTAATGCCATAACAATTCTATAAAAAATACACAGAATTTGAAAAAATAATAAAAATTTACCTGGAAGAACATAAGGTCAAGAATATCAAGGGAACTAATGTTTTTGAAATGTGAAGGAAGGTGGCCTAGCCATACCAGATGTCAGACTGTATTATAAAACGATATTCATCAACACAATCTGGTACTGGTTAAGAAACAGAGTTGGGGATCAATGGAATAGACTAGGTATACAATACACAGTATAGACCACAGCAATATAATGTTTGGTATACCCAAAAATCCATGATTTTGTGACAAGAATTCACTATTTGACAAAAACTACTGGGAAAACTAGAAAAGAGTATGGCAGAAAGTAGGTATAGACCAATATCTCATACCATATACCAAGATATGATTCAAATGGGTATATGATTTAGCCATGAAGAGTGATACCATGGACAAATTAGGGAATTGTGGAATAGTTTATCTGTAGATCTATGGATAAGGGAAGAATTTATGACCAAACAAGAGATACAGAGTATTACAAGACGTAAAATTGTCAATTTTGATTAAATTAAATTTTAAAAGGGTTTGTACAAACAAAACCAATGCAGTCAAAATTAGAAGGAAAACAGAAAATTGGGTGTGGGAGACTTATAGCAAGTATCTCTGATAAAGACTTCATTTCTCAAATATATAAAAAACTGAATCAAATTTATAAGAATACAAGTCATTCCTCAATTGGTTAATCATTTTAAAATGATATGAACAGGCAGTTTTCAGATGAAGTAATCAAAGCTATCTGTAGTCATAGGGAAAAATGCTCTAAATCACTATTAATTAGAGAAATGCACATTGAAGTAACTCTGAGGTACCATCTCCCATCTATATGATTGATTAATAGGACAGAAAAGGAAAATTATGAATATTGGAGGAGATGTCGGAAAATTGAGACACTAACACATTATTAATGGAGTTGTATACTGATCTAACCATTCAGGAGAACAATTTGGTACTATGTCCAAAGAGCTATAAAATCCTTTAACACAGCAATACTACTAATTTGTACCCCAAAGAGATAAAAGGGGGAAGACCTATCTATACAAAAATAATTACAGCAGCTCTTTTTTGTGGTGGCAAAGAATTGGAAATTGAGAAATGCCTATCAATTGGGGAATGGCTGAACAAGTTGTGGTATACGATTGTAATGGAATATTATTGTGCTAAAAGAAATTATGAGACAACAATTTCAAGAAAAACTTGGAAAGACATGAACTGATACATAGTAAAGTGAGCAGAACCAGGAGAAAATGGTGCACAGTAATAGTAATATTGTATGATAATCATTTGTGAATGACTTAGCTTTTCTCAGCAATACAGTGATATAAGATAATCTATCTCCCTCCAGAAAAAGAACTTATGGAGTATGGATGCAGAATGAAACGTATGATTTTTTACTTTATTTTTTCATTGTTTTCATGATCAATATTTTCTTTTATAACATGACTAATATGGAAATATTTTGCATGATTGCACCTGTATAACCTATATCAGACTGCTTATAATCTCAGGGAGGGTAGAGAGGGAAGAAGAGAATTCAGAATTAAAAATTTTATCAAATAAATGCTTTAAACTGTTTTAAATGAAACTGGGGAAGAAATAAAATGTTATTTGAAAGAAAAATGTCTTTAATATCTTCACTTCCTCAGATATTCTCCTGCACATATAAGGATGTGGTGGCTCCATGCTATAGCCTGAATTTCCCATGACCCCAACACTACAGCACTCCTCCTAAGTCTGCCAGCCCCAGATAGCACCTGTATTCTGGACTTTTCCATATCCTTCACTCCCATCAAACAAAACTTGTCCTGTTTCCCATTCTTTCAGAACCATATTTTTTGTTTCCTTATTAGGTGGAGAAAGGAAGAAGGGGGTGGTAATAATAATTAAATAAATTACTAATTAGATAATGAAATAAATTACTATATTCAGGTGTTTTAGTGGGAGCTAATATGGTAATAAGAGAAGTATAACACATGCCACTCTTCTTCTAACCCATTTTGTATTCTAGTCACAAGATCATTTTAATAGTGATCTGCTGGAGACAGTATCCCCAACCTTTTTTTTTTTTTTTTTTTAGTTAGAAGAAAGAAGGGCAAATAGGCTACCAAGAAGGAAGAGTAATAAGTCACTTGGCAGGCTGGTAGGAGATATCTAGGAGAAAAGCAAGACTGAGATCCCCCTCAAATTATATCATTTATTTCTTATTTGCCTAAAATAGTACCGATACTGCTAATACCAACTTTGTCATAAATGTGTTGTGATTGAATTATGTTTAATTCAAGCGTCATATGACATAAATTAGGGAACTTCTATTGCTTCGTTGTTCAGTCTGGGGCTTCTACTGCCAGTTTCCTGACTCTCCTAAATCTAAATTAGTTGTAAAGACACTCTTGCAAATAGATATTCATTGATGTAAACACCTTCTCAAATAGATGTTATCTCATCAATTTGAATGAAGACCATAGACCATACATACCTTTATACATGTCCTATCATAAAATTCAAGAATCAATCCAACATGTTAAAGGCTTTCCTCAATTTCTCTTAATATCAAAATAATACACAGTGGCATATTCTGGCTTTCTGTCTCTTTGTCTTCCATTCTGTCACATGGCTACTAACAAGGATCACAAATAGCAGTAAGTCAAAACAAGACTAAAAATGAGAAAGCCTATATGGGATGTAATAAAAATAACTCAATCCTGGTGTAGTCCAATAAGTTATATGGAATGAAAACAGGTAATAGATGGGTAAAAAACATAGATACAATGATAATAATTTCATATTATTATGAAACTTAACTGATATAAATCAATCACCATAACAAAGCAAGCAGAAAAGCACATTGGTTAGCAAATATTTGATTTATTTGTGGAGTGAAGAAAGATAAGCATAGGTAATAGCAGTTTAGTCTATGAATTCATTGGTAAAATTTTACAAAGAAGAATGAAAATAATTAGAAGTATCACTTTATGAGAGAAGCAGTGAAGGGTAAAAACCTTTAAGTGCAGCAAAAGAATTACTTCCAAATTAATATGGGGATAAAAGTGAAAGGAAGATAGCAGATGAAAAATGGAAAAGATTCAAAAAAATATAACAAATATTTATCACCACCTAGGATAGTAGAGAAATCTCACCTTGTAGACATAGATTTGCTTACAGAGGGTTTGAAGCAGCATCAAAAAGAACAAAGATAGCTAAAGCATCTAGAGCAGACCAAGTGTACATAGATACGGTATAATCTGGATAACTTTGAGCAGTTGATTCATTAGATACATGAAGGAGAGAAGATATCAACAGTGTTGGGGTTGGAAGGAGTCTCAGACCTTATAAATACTGGGGAAAACAATCAACAAGGAGAACGGTAACAATTATTGATTGCTATACCACATAGCCTAGTTTTTTTTAATACATTTTGATTTCATTAAATATTTCCCAATTACATATAAAAATTCAATTTTTATTTCAAAATTCTCTCACTCATTCTCACCCTTCCTTACCACCTTGAGAAGGCAAGCAACATAAAATCAATTATATATGTGAAGTCATTCAGAACATATTTACATATTAGAAATATTACCCCCAAAAAAGAATAAAAAGGAAGAAACACAAGGAAAGTGAAAAAAGTATGATGCAATCTGCATTCAGAGTTTATCAGTCCTCTCTCGGAAGGTGCATAGCATTTGGGTCCTTTGAAATTGTCTTGGATCATTATATGGATCAGAGTAGCGAAGTCTTTCACTATAGACTATTGCTACAATGTTGCTGTTGTGGTGCACAATGTTTCCCTGATTCTGCTCACTTCACTTTGCATTTGTTCATATAAGTCTTCACAGGTTTTTCTGAAACCATCCTGCTTGTGATTTTTTATAGAACAAAGGTATTCCATATATTTGTTCATATACCACATCATATACTACAACCTGTTCAGCAAATTGATGGGCATTCCCTCAATTTCCAAATCTTTGCCACCACAAAAAAAAAAAGCTACTATAAATATTTTTGTACAAATAGGTCCTTTTCCATTTTGTTTGATCTCCTTGGGATACAAATCTAATATTTGACCCATTTGACCCTTTTCTGTCATGGTAGCCAATCTAATAGGTATGAGGTGGTATCGTGGAGTAGTTTTAATCTGAATTTCTTTAATCAATGGTGATTTCCATTTTGGTGTTCAATTGGGAATTTTTAATTTGCTATTTTTATAGGGTTTTTTTTTAGTTGTATGCCCAATTCATTGATCTTTTCTTACTCTTTTTTATTGAGGTACACATTTAAAGATATAAATTTTCTCCTAAATATAGCTGTGGTTGTATCCCACAAATTTTGGTATATTGTCTCATTGTTGTCATTTTCTTTAATGAAATTATTGATTATGTCTGTGATTTGTTCTTTGACCTACTCACTCTTTAGGATTAGATTATTTGATTTCTAATTAAATTTTAATCTATGATTCTATGACCCTTTATTGAATGTGATATTTTTTACCATATTATGGTCTGAAAAGGGTACATTTAATATTTCTCATTTTCTGCATTTGGTTATGAGGTTTTTATGCCCTAATATCTGGACAATTTTTGTTAAGGTACCATGTGCAACTGAGGAAAAGACTCCTTTGCTATTCCCATTCAATTTCTCTGGAAGTCTATGACATCTAACTTTTCTAAAATTCTATTCCTCTCTTTAACTTCTTCACTATTTATGTTATGCTTAGATTTATCTAGCTCTGAAAAGAGAAAGTTGAGGTCCCCCACTAGTAAAGTTTTACTGTTTATTTCTTCCTATAATTCATTTAACTTTTCCTTTAAGAATTTGCATTCTGTGCCATTTGATACATAGATGTATAGTATTGATACACTTCATTGTCTCTAGTTCCTTTTAGCAAAATGTAGTTTGTCTGCTGATACCATTTGAATTAGGTCAATTTATTCTCTTCTGTTCTTCCCCTCCTACTTTCTCATTGGGTAAGATAGATTTATTTCTATACTTGATTGAGTACACACACACACACACACACACACACACACACACACACACATACACCCACACACATTTCCCTCCTTGAACCAATTTAGATGAAGGTGAGCTTCAAGCATTGCCTACCTCCCCTTCAAACCCCCACTACCATTTTCTTCTCTTCTATAAAAGCTCTTCCTTGCATGTCTCTTTTATGCGAGATAATTTTGCTGACTGAAAAAAAAGAATTTTTTTAAAAAGAGCTTTGCCTTTATCTGGGCCAATGGAAACAGTATCCAGATGACCATATTGCTGCAGTCAGGGCTGGCATACACATAGCTATCAAAGACAGCACATCCTTTGTTAGATTTCTGGTGTAGTATGCAGAATGAGGAGTTAATTAATGATGGATTGGTTAATGAAAGCTAATTTAGCTTCCAGAGGAACAAATTCTCTTCTTTGGGGTTCCTTCAGCTCTCTGAAGAAGACTAGGCCACAACTAAATGCTTTAGGATAGTAGAGAGGTATGGTATCTCTAGTGTGGTATTTCTAAGGTACTGCAATTCACAACTATGGTTGTTCTGTGACCTGTGCAAGTTCCCAGGGATTTGAAAAAAAAAAGGGCCACAGACACCCAAGAAAACTGGCTGGGCTAATAGATCTCAGAGCAATCTATGATGCAGTTAGGAAGTTCAGGCATTGCTCCTGAGCACCCAATTGTTATGCATCAGTCCAAAGGGCTATTTTAAAAGCCTAATGCCTTACTGAACATTAACCAAAGTCTGAAATGCAGCTCCTATGTTTGTGCGACTGCTTTTAGGAAGATGGAAGACCAGAAGCAGAATAATTTAACTTCAGAATCGCTGATTTAGAGCTGGAAGAGACCTTAGAAGTCAACTTGTTTCAAGCCCCTCATTTTGTAAATGACGAATTGAAGCCCAGAAAGAGAAAGTTATGTGAGTCGCATGGATAGGAAGTGATAGAAGTAGGATATGAGCCCAAGGTCTTTGACTACAAACCCAGCACTCTTTCCACTGTCCCACTTTGCAGTATAATTTAGTCTTCAGGTCATGAGCTTAGCTCTTTGGCTATTTAATCCTGTCTTCATTGCAATCTTTATTTTGCATAGCAGGAATTTTCATCTCTTCCCATTTCCTGAAAGGCACTAGTGTGGAGTACTGCTTTGACCTTTGAAATGTTCCACAATTTGACTGGTGATTTCTGTTCTAGCCTTTTCCAACCTCAAGACTAGGGAGTGAGTGACCGCTGAAATCGTTGATGACCTTCAAAAGTAGAATGTTAAAAAGAAGCTAGCATTAGTCAAGTAAAGGGTTTGTTTCCCATTGAACACAACTGGACATTAAAATTCTTTCTCTAGAGAAAGAGAATTATGAATCCAACTGTTCTGTCTGACCTATACAATTACATTTTGCTCCAATCAGAAAATCAGTGTGAAGATGAAAGAGAAAAGGCAGAAAGACAGAGAGAAGGAGAGAGAGAGAGAGAGAGAGAGAGAGAGAGAGAGAGAGAGAGAGAGAGAGAGAGAGAGAAGAGAGAGAGAGAACTTTAAATTATCCTGAACTTGTTCAGCTCTCATCAGATGACAGTTAAGGTCCCAGTCAACTCTAATACTCTGTGATTGTTACTACCATTCCATATTCTTCAAGTAATTATTTATAAAAGAATTATCATCATACCAAAAATCATCATTTAATTGTTTTATCATTCAAATAATTTACAGTAATGAAGCAAGGACTTGATATAATACCTGATACAGGAAGTCCCAACAATCTTAAAGCAGTTTTAATCTTTAATTGCTTAAAATTGTACTAATACTTTTGGGACATTCTACTTCTGCACGACTATAAAATACTATAAATGGTGACATAAGGCCAAAGGTCTTTAACTTTATCCTCAAGTGAACTATAATTACTTCTATGAAGTTCCTGATATTTGCATTAATTTTGACATAGAATTCATAATTGAACGAAGACATAAATACAATATGATGTGTTCATTCCTTTCCTAGTCTTCCATCCAGCTTAGAGTATGTGTTTCTTGAGAGCCAAATTTATTTCAGTCTTTGCATTTGTATCCCCAACAGCTATCCTAGGGCCTGGTATTTAATAAATACTTGCTGTTTGACCAGCTACAATTAAAATAACCAAGCAACTTAGCTTCCTACCTCTTCCCCAGGAGCCAGTAGCTTACCTATTTTTGAGAAATACAATCATTGAGCTAGTACTTTAACATCATTTACTATTTCCATACTGTTTTTATCAGTTCTGGTGTGAGGATTGCCTCTATCCACAGCCCCTCTATGATTTAGACTTCAAGAGTTGCTGTGGCTGGAAAATATCACCTAGTTGCCAACCTGATAATGAACTTCTTTGAAGTTATCTGTGCTAACTCTCAGTTGAAAGACACCTGGTCTGTCACAGGGTCCATAGTCCAAACCTTTCCTGTTTGATAGGATCATCCAGAACTTACACTCTCATGGGATAGGTTCATCTCCATTCTGTAATTATTTATTAGAGAACAACTTTTAGTTTATTTAGAAGCTACTATATATATATTTATAAATAAATATAATGTAAAAATAAAAATGTTACACCGTAATTAGCAACCTAAAAAGCCAAAAGTAATTTTGTGATGTTTGCCATAACTTTCTTGCATAATACAAAAATAGCATATTTTTTAAATATTCAGAGATTCATTGGCCACTGATTTCCCTCCAATGAGTGCAGTTAGTCATATGATCTCCATTCTATACCACCTGAATACTTCAGCATCTCTGAAAAATCTGGCTTTAATGTTCCCTGAGTAAGCAGGAGTCCTATGGGGTCCTAAATGCAAACCATTTTCAAACACTTAAAAGTACCATTAAAAAGCCATACATCCAACTATATTCTCAGTATAATCCCAGGAGCTCCAAAAGACTACAGCTATCCTTTAGATCTTAACTGGGGTCCCTCAAGAGACATCAGTTGACAACTGCATCAATAAGCCTAAGAGTTAATTACAATTCACTGTATTCTCTCCTTAAAATTGAAATGACAGACTGTTTTCATGATCTCAAAAATATGCCTTCCAGAGGAGCAAATCCAAGATGGCTGAGTAAAAAGATGGACCTGCTATAGCTCTGCCCCCAAACCCATAAAATACTTGTCAAATATTACTGTAAACAAATTTTAGAGCAGCAGAAGCCACAAAACAAGAGTGAAAGAGATTTCCAGCCCAAGACAGCCTGGAAGGGCGATAGGATGAGTCTATTGCACCAGGCTCAGAGAGGAGAGCAGCCTAGCCTTGGCCATGTAGCACAGCTCAGACAGGACTGGAGCAGGCTTCAGGGCACAGAATCAAAGGTAGAAGTTGCAGTTCACAGATTTCTCAAGCCACAAACACCCTCAAGACACTTTCAAAGGTCAGTGAGAAAGTTCTTTCACCTCAGTGAGAGAGGAGCATGGTCTGGCCCCAGGGCAACAGCAGCCATTGCAGCAGTAGCATCCACTTTTGGAGTCCTCAACCTAAAGACCCTGGGGGAATCAGGTGGTTGACCTGTGTCTCAGTCCTGAGTGACAGTCCTAGGGTGAGGAGGAGCACTGGCATGGTCCAGCTGGTGGAGGCTCTGGAGAGGGAATTCTACTCACATATCCTGGGCAGAAAAATGCTTGTGGTTGCTCCCAGATCAGAGCACAGGCCAGGAGAGGAGTCAACTCCTCTCCCTCAATTGTGTCACCTTGGAGGAACTGAGAACTTACAGGTCCCTAAAGTATACCCTTCACTTGACAAAGGACTCAGAAGTCAAGTAACTAGCTGAGAAAATGCCCAAAAGGGGGGGGGGGGGGGGAAGAAGACTATAGAAAGTTAAATTCTTGGTGAAAAAAGTACTTTCTTCCATCTTTGCAGATGAGGAAGGGCAAAGCATACCATCAGAGGAAGACATAAAAGTCAAGGTTTCTATATTCAAAACCTCAAAAAAATATGCAATTGGTCTCAGGCCATGGAAGAACTCAAAAAGGATTTTAAAAATCAAGTAAGAGAAGTGGAGGAAAAATTGGGAAGAGAAATGAGAGCAATGCAAGAAAATCATGAAAAGTGAGTCAACAGCTTGCTAAAAAATGCTGAAGAAAATAGCAGCTTTAAAATTACCCAAATGACAAAAAAGGTCCAAAAAGCCAATAAGGAGAAGAATGCTTTAAAAAAGCAGAATTAGCCAAATGGAAAAGGAAATTCAAAAGCTCACTGAAGAAAATAGTTCTTTAAAAATTAGAATGGAGCAGATGGAAGCTAATGACTTTATGAGAAACCAAGAAACTATTTTAAAAAAAAAAAGGATGATAAAACAGAAGACAATGTGAAATATCTCATTGGAAAAACAACTGACCTGGAAAATAGACCCAGGGGAGACATTTTAAAAGTTATTGGTCTACCTGAAAACCATGATCAAAAAAATACCCTAGACATCATCTTCCAAGAAATTATCAAGGAAAACTGCTCTGATATTCTAGAACCAGAAGGTAAAACAGAAATGGAAAGAATTCACCAATCACCTCTTGAAAGAAATCCCAAAAGGAAAACTCCTAGGAATGTTGTAGTCGAATTGCAGACTTCCCAGGTCAAGAAGAATATATTACAAGCAGTTAGAAAGAAACAATTCAAGTATTGTGGAAATACAATCAGGATAACACAGGATTTAGCAGCTTCTACACTAAGGGATCGAAAGACTTGGAATATAGTATTCCAGAGGTCAAAGGAGATAGATAGGATTAAAACCAAGAATCACCTAACCAGCAAAACTGAGTATAGTAATTCAGGGAAAAAATGGAATTTCAATGAAATAGAAGACTTCCAAGCATTCTTGTTGAAAAGAACAGTGCTGAATAGAAAATTTCAAATACAAGAATCAAGAGAAACATGAAAAGGTAAACAAGAAAGAGAAGCTTTAAAGAACTCATTAAAGTTGAACTGTTTACATTCTTACATGGAAAGATGTTATTTGTAACTCATGAGACATTTTTCAATATTAGGGTAGCTAGAGGGAATATATATATGTAGGTGTTTATGGGTATTATGTATGTGTATATTATATGTGTGTAAATATGTATATATACATGTGTGTGCATGTATATATGTGTATATGTATATGTTTATATACATACATACATTATATCAACTATTACTGTTGAATGTAATATACTAGAAGTAAGAGAAAGGGAGAGGTAGAATGTCATCTCACATACAAGAGCGAAGAAAGAGTTTCTACAATGGAAGGGAAGAGGGGAGAGACGAAAGGAAATCGAGCATTACTCTCATGGGATTTGGCTTAAGTAGAAAATAAAACACACTCAATTGGATATGGAAATCTATGTTACCCTGTAGGAAGGCAAGGGGAAAGGGGATAGGAGAGGGAAGATAAGAGAAGGATAGCAAATTGGGGAAAGGGATAATCAGAAGCAAAAATTATTGTGGGAGGACAGGTCAAGGGAGAGAAAGGAATAAATGAAGGACAGGATAGGACAGAGGGAAATGTGGTTAGTCTTTTACAACATAACTATAATGGAAGTGCTTTGCATTGTTACACATGTATGACCTATATTGAATTGCTTGTTTTCTCAATGAGGGTGGGTAAGGAGGGAGGAGAGAATATAGAACTCAAAGCTTTAAGAATGAATGTTAAAAATTATTTTAACATGCAACTGGAAATTAAGCTATACAATGGAGTATAGAAATCCATTTTGCCCTACAGGAAAATAGAGGGGAAGGGGGATGGAAAAAGGGTGGGTAATAGAAGGGAGGGCAGACTGGAGGAAGGAGTGGATGGGGTACATGTTGTCCTGGGGTGAGAATGGGGAAAAAATTTTGAATTCAAATTCCTGTGGAAATGAATGTTAAGAACTAAAAAATAAATTCTATATTAAAAAAATAATATGCTTTCCAAAGAAACCTTTTATTTTGTGTATCCCATACTTTTATTCTACTCCAATGAATATGTGATCTCTAAAATTTAGGAGTTCCCTCCATAACTATCCAATCATTACCTACCTACACCTACGCATTTTAAATAACTCTTACCCATGTTCTCCCAAAAGTTTGCTATGGAATGTCCACTCAATATGTTAGAGACAAGGTTACCAGTGAAGTACTATGGCTATCTGGCATCCCTTGCTCCTGCCACATGAGCAGCCTGTCTTTTTCTGTCATGCAATTCCTTGATGATATTCTTTGAAATTTCTCATTGACTATGTGCCGCAACCTGTTCATATTCATCATGTGTTTCCCCATTGCCCTTTGTGTGATAGTCATCTTTAGTTCTTCTGAGGCAGTGGTGTTGCATGTCTTCTTGACATTTAGCAACATTGGAAAAACATTAGTAATCAAAATGTGAGCCTTTGCTTTTATGAAAAGTTTGAAGTCAGTAAAAGAGCTTTTCAATTCTCTGAAAATAATCTTGCCAATTCTTCTTCTACTTTTTTTTATTTTTGTGCCTAATTCATTGTCCATCTGTACATGTTTACCAATACATACTGTTGGAAAGGCTCTTGGGAATGTCCATCCAAATGTATTTTGAAATCTAGGCAATAGATATTTTCATCTATTTGGTCTTTTCTGTATAGGTAAAAAGGGCAAACTCCTTTGAGGATTACAGATCTTATTTATTTGTTTGTTTGTTTATTTGGCTAGGGTTTGACGCAATCAGCATATCATCCACAAATAGATGTATATGGAAGAACTCATCATACAAAGGGAATTCCTCTTTAATGTGGAATAAGTGCTGGATCACTGACATAGTAGATACATTGGCAAGCATGAGGAGCAGCACTGATGTATGATGGAATGCATATCCCACCTCCCCCCAATCAGGAACCCAGAGTTCTGGATGTCTGTCTTTATAATTAATTGTTGTTTATAGATAGATTAACAGGGATTGGATGGGAGAGGTACATTTTGTGGAGGGTAGCCCAGACTGCAGCTCCCCCTTATTGATACCAAGGGCATTGTGATTAGGAAAGCACGCTAAACTTGCATACATTGATTAGATAAAGTTTGCCAAATTGGTTATGATCAGGATAACCTTGACTAAAGTAAGCTGAATAAACTAGTTGTAGAGTATATGAGTTCTTCCTAGTACATGGTATAGTGTTAATATATTTTTTTTGCTTAATTTGAAGATATTTCCCACTCGTTAATAGGCCCATGTGACCTGTTGAAATCACATGTGGTGGGAAGAGCTTGATGAACACATGGAAAAGAAAGGGTGGAGCAGAGCTGGGAGCAAGTTGGTGAAAGCAGTTAGAGCAGAGGACACAGGCAGGCACAGCTAGTATTGTGAGTGTTTGCTTGTGGGAAAGCCCCAGCAGTGGAGGGGAAAGCTTGGGAATGGCAAGCACTGCAGTGCTAATGTGACTTCTTGGTTACTATGATGGATTTGGCTTTCTGGTTTGGGGAGTTGGCTTTCTGTTGTCTGAATAAATGTTTTCTTCTGCCTTCTATATGGAGAGTCTGTTATACTTTGCCATTCAGAACTATACTGGCATATTCATAGTCACCATTGGTACTGTGAATATTGCCTTGATGATACACATGGGTCGGTGGTGGTCACACTTTGATATATTGCCAACCTTCAGATTTTTATATTAATAAAGTATATTTAAATTGCTTTCTTGAAAACTATCCTAGTATTATCTTCCATTTATTAGGGAGGGAGTTCAACAGTGAATGGGTTGAATCTTGAGAAACAAAGAGCTTATCTTGCCAAACTTAACACCCCCTCTAAAATCACAAATTTAATCTTTGGAAGCAAACTAAAAACTTTTTTTGAGTATTTATGCTCATTTTTACCCATGACAAAATCTGACTTCCTGTTCAAGTTTTTTAGAACTTCATTTTGAAAATCCCAAAAGGTTTCTCTGACATTGTATCCCTCTTCAAACGAAGGGTTGAAAGTAGAAGTATAAATAAATCAAAACATGTGGAATATATTTCCTCCAAAATGTACACTATTTTTAAAGTTCAAGAAAAGGTCATTTGAAAGGTTCCAGTTGAGTTGTACTAAACCAGTTAATTTTATCATTCCTCCAAATGTCTATCTTTTTCATGCCCAATGAAGAAGGACATAGAACTGCACTTTTATTTCTAAAGGATGGTCTATCCTACTGATATTATAGGATCTGACTTGGCCACAACTGGAAAAAAAACCTTCATATATCTCCTCTGAAATATTTTAAAGGAATTTTTACTGTTAACATGTAACAATTGTTCATGTACATACTGATGATCAAACCAAAGCAGAGAATGTTTGTATAATTATCCAGAAAATAAAGACAGACAAACTAATAATTTGTATTTCCAATTAATTCATTTGGAGAAACTAGGGAGCACACTCCATTAAGCTTAAAGTAAGACTTCTGTTCCTGGGTTCAAATCTGCCCTCAGACACTTACTGGCTGTGTGACCCTAAGCAAGTCACTGAATTGTGTTTGCCTCAGTTTTCTCGTCTGTAAAATGAGCTGGAGAAGGAAATGGTAAACCACTCTTGTACCTTTGCCAAGAAAATCCCAAATAGGTCCATGAAGAGTTGGGCATAACTGCAATAACTGAATAACAGATTAACTCATTCAATATTTCACAAGCTCATGCTTCTTCCACTTACAACTGTAGCATTGTAGAAATATTTCTATTTGAGTATCATGCATTGATCAACATCAGATTATTATTTATGTGATCTTTCCTTATAATTTGAAACCCCTTATTCTTTTATAGATTCATGACTTCATCAGTACAGGTACTTTGGTAGACAAATCTGGTCCTTTTCACTGGTACAAATAAGCATTTATCCATGTCTTTTAATCCTGTGCAGTTCACATCCGTATGTTTCCACAAAGGTTCCATCGGATAATAATCAATCATACAGAAATTTTCCTCTAATACCTCTAATTTTAATGCTTTCATGGATGCCAATACATCCATCATAACTGTCTCTTTGTTGTCCTTTACTTTTACTACATGATCAAACAACCTCATTTGGGGCTAATTACATCCTTGATGATATCTCTCAAGTCACTTCTTATGCACAAGACATCATTGGTAATATACTACAATCTACTAATACCTCTTTTTCTTCTTTGCTCTAGTATCCCTCCTTCCCCAGCATGGCCCGTAAATTGTGACACACTAAGTTGTAGTGTACAACTAATTTTTATGTCACAGGCTAAAACAGGGAAGGGAAATCATATTTGCTAGTGGTGCACTGGCTCAAAGTACTGGATGCTTTCTTTCCAGGTGCAAGTGTTATAACCACTTTGATCCATAATCCCTCTGTCAACTAGCTTCCATCCTTCAGTCCTGGGTTGAACTATCGACTTTAACTCTCTCTCTCCCTTTTTTGTCCTTTGTAGGAATAGTATCAGGAATAGTATCCTACTGTTTTTACTCAGTATTTCTTATTTGCACTACCTACAGTGGAAATGCAACTAATTTTGTTTTCCTACTTTTAGTATGAGGGATTACGATGCTTTGCCACTAGAAGGTAATTAAATGATTAAAAGGTTGAAGCTCCTAGCCTGGACTCCTTTGGTGTTATATATCAACCAATCAATTAATAAACACTCATTACATGCCTACTATGTGCAGGCATATGCTAAGTAATAAAAAGAGAGAGAGACAAAAGACAATCCCTGCCCTCAAGAAACTCATAATCAATGCCTAATTATTCTTAGTCAATTCTTTATTAATAAAACATATAATGAATTTTCCTGTTCCTTTCTTCTTTTTCCTTTCTAACTTCAGTTAAGATATCAAGTTTTCAGACCATCTCTTCTTTTTGCCTATTCTATCTTCTCCATGACTTTTCGCAAATAAGTCTTCTCAATTCTTCTCTCTTTCTCAACTAGCTAAAATAAGAGTTTTTTGCCTCTTCCTCTCCACTCTGGCCATAACTTCTTATTTAAAAAATACCATTTTCCCTATTCAAGAATTTACAATGTATAAACTGCATTTTAAAAGCAGCACACACTGATGTAGCATGGCATACTAACATTTTAACAGAGACTACAAGTAGAAACTAAATCTATTCCTATACCTAAAACCTTGGAAAACAATTTAATCTTTCCTTTTATTCCTCTTTCTGATCAGAAAAGTTGGATTACATGTCATTCTCAACTAGAGATTAGAAAATCCTTCCAGTGATTCCACAAAATCACCCTAAAATATTTCTTGCACTTTTAAAAGTTGTATCCTTGGACAATTCTGCTTTGGGGGAATTTGCCTGGCACCTTAATGAATACAATCTGGCAAGGCCCAAAATAGATTTTTCATGGCATGTTTTATATTTAACAAGAAATCAGAAACTAACAACTTTTCTGAATGGAGTATTCAAAGATTCTTCAATGTATTCTCTTCATCACAAATTGATATTCTTTGGCAAAAAAAAAAAAAATAATAATCCTATTTCTGTGGCTACCATTTCTCCCCCAACATAACTTGGTTATCATATCCTTTTCAGGGGTTTATAGGTAGGTATATATACATAATGAGAGAAATTCTCTGGCAAAATGGACCTGGCAAAATGGTTCACCCTACAGTGGAAGAATCATCCCTAGGGGTCTTACAGTCTCATCCTGAAGAGAGAGAATCAGTGTGTATAACGCAACTTGTGTGTGAGAGAGCTTTAAAAATAATACGTGTTTTAATAACTTCAAATTTATTAGTCAGTTTTTAAATTTTACTTCCTTTCAGAAGATGACATAACAAATGAGTTATAAAAGTAATCTAAAAATACTAACATTATGGACATATCACTAGTCCTGCCTCATAGCCTTATATGTAGTACAGTTCAGTGCTTTCCTTTGCTAGTCATAAGTAAGTAAACCCTACTCCTCCTTCCTTTTCACACTTTCCATTTTTCCTTACCTGTAACTCCTTGACTCCCTTTGAGGCAGGAAAGGTGAGTGGGAAGATACTTCAATTCCTCAGTGGACCTCGATCTCATTAATGTGGGAACTGCCTCCAAATGTATCAATCAAAAAATGCCTTGTAAGCTTGCACATCTCTTGTCCATACTCTACCATAAACTCTCCATGGAGAATCTGTCCCAAGTGCTTAAGGCCTTCTTTGAGATTTCTTTTAGAATGCCGTAAAAATCAATTTAGCATAAGATTTTTGACAAGTGGACTTGCCTCACTGCATGAATAGTATCTTCTTTACCACTTTGTAAAGGTATGTCATCATTGGTGTGGGGCAGCTATGGTGGTGCAGTGGATAGAGCACCAGTGCAGGAGTCAGGAGGACCTGAGTTCAAATCTCACCTCAAACACTTGATACTCACTAGCTGTATGACCTTGGGCAAGTCACTTAACCCCAATTGCCTCATCCTGGGTCATCTCCAGTCATCCTGATGAATATCTGGTCACTGGATTCAGATGGCTCTGGAGGAGAAATAAGACTGGTGACCTACACATCCTTCCTTCACTCAAAACAAAGTCAAGTGCAAATCATGTCATCATTTCTTTGATGGCATGTTCTTCTTCAGCAACGAAGGACGAACACACACATCATTGGTAGTATGCTGAAGCCAGCTCCACCTGCTATGCACCTCTCCATTGTCCTTTGATGCACCTGCACTTTTGATTGAGATCTCAGTGTAACAAGACTCACAAACACATAGCCATTTTCACTTTATACAGCAAATATGAAAGTTAATTTCTTTGATTCCAGAGAGTAGAACTTACAGTAATGGACAGAAGTTGCAGAATAATAGTCTGAGGTTTAATTATAAGGAAAACATTCCTAAAAACCAAAAGTATCCAAGAGACTTACACTAGAGTCCTTCAAGTCAATACTAGATCAATCATTTTGAAGGAATTTTTCTTGGGATTGGATTAGAGTCCTTCTTAAGTCTCTAATAGGCTAGTATTTGTGACTATTTTCTTAACCTATAAAACCTTAACCCTCCTGAACTTAAGCATAATTAATAAGTTCCACTGTATTTATGTTAGGGATTCAGGTTATATTTCATTGCAACTAATCTAAGGACTTAGCTACATTATTTTGTTGCATTTACATTTTGTATAGTGATAATAGCAATAACTAGAATTTATATAGTGTTTTGATGTTTACAAGGTGATATATATAAAATTTCATTTGACACTGATACCTTGTGAGATAAGTTGAACCAAATGTTCCTTGAAATACATTAACTGTCGCTACTGTTTAAACACATTTCATTACACAGAAATTTTTATGGTGTTAATTTTATGTAAAATAATTTTAGCTTCCTAAAGCAAAAACAAAGATGAATTTTAAAAGTTTATAGAATTTAAATGATATTTTAAGAAAAAGTTTTAGAGAGAAATATTTTTCAGGAAAAATATTTTTTCATAGAATTAAGATATAAATCATATGAGGAAAAAACATTCCTCAAGCTTGACATCTGATGCAATGCCACATGAACATTAACTTACATTTTCCTGGAAAATTCCATGGAAAGACTTTATTTATAACATCTTACCATTTTACACAACTTATCATCATTGCACTCCACTTATTAGAGACTGGTTGCATTACTTGTATACCTCATCTCTGTTATTTCAAATTTATCCTGCATATAGCTTTTTTTGATTGCTTGTAATTGTTTATTGTTTTTGTTCATAGTTGTCAGCATATAGTCTCCCCCATTAGACTGTGAGCTCCTTGAGATTGGTAACTGCCCTTTTTTGTATCCACAATGCTTGGCACATAGTGGGCAGTTAATAAATGTTATTGACTAACAGACAGATTAGTCCTCCAGAATGATCTGAATAAGGGACAACACATTTAGTGATACTCAAGTTATTTAGCATCAAACTATTTTTCAACAAAAACAACTACATCCTGTATGACAGGAAGAGGGGTGGAGGACTTTGTATATCAAACTTCCAGAAATCTTTGTTTACAAGGTTGAGCTTTTTTTTTTTTCCGTTAT
The DNA here is from genome assembly GCF_028372415.1 of Notamacropus eugenii. Taxonomy (NCBI): domain Eukaryota; kingdom Metazoa; phylum Chordata; class Mammalia; order Diprotodontia; family Macropodidae; genus Notamacropus; species Notamacropus eugenii. Next base: position 410,179,208 of record NC_092875.1, on the reverse strand, counting down.
TGTAAGACTGTCCAAAAGTTTCTAAGCAGGTCATGGCTTTTTCTGACAAGAGTTATCTTTGTAACACATACATAGATATTTTCCCTTTTTTAACATAACGAAAGAATATTTTTAGAAAGCATTGAAATGAAAGGCTCCTATAAACACCTACAGTTCACAGGATCATACATCTTGAGTTGGAAGGGACTCATTCCAATTCCCTCATTTTACAGATAAAGAAACTGAGGCTCAGGGAAGCTCACACAGGCAGTAAGAATTGGATGAAAGATTAAAAACCAAATCCTCTAACTCCAGAGCCAATGATATCTTCTCTATAACAAATTGACTCCCTAGTCCTAAAAAAAAAAGGAAGAAAGAAAAAAATATTTTTAATGGAGGATAAGAAAGGTTCTGGCTTACATTGGCATTCTAGCTTGGCTCCTCCCTACATTCCCATTTCTACAGTTTTTTTTTCAGGTTGCTGCATTAATAAATACAGGTTATCTTTTTCTGATGGTCAGCTGGGTGGCTCAGTGGATAGAGGGCCAGGCCTGAATCAGAAAGATTCATCATCTTGAGTTTAAATCTGGCCTCAGACACTTAGTGCCTCAGTTCCTCATCTGTAAAATGAGCTGGAGAAGGAAATGGCAAACCATTCTAGTATCTTTGCCAAGAAAACCCCAAATAGGGTCATAAAGAGTCAGTCACAACTGAACAACAACAATCTTTTTTTGATAAGTAGATTTAAAGGTTATATCAGTTCAAATATTTTAAAATTTTATGTGATATCTTCCTTTAAATAACTCAAAGAACTGACCTACATTCACCTTAGCCACATTTCTCAACTAAAGTTAGACACAGAAAATCTATTCACATTGAGCTCATCTTTATGACTCCAATGCCATTTCTTCTTTAGTCTTTTGCTTAGTTATCCCTTCTCTTTCTGTTCAAGTTTTCATCAGTTTAATCCAAAGAAATTCAAATTTGTAGCTTTATATTTTTATTCTGACCAGGAGATTCAGTGGCTGAGAGGAAAGTACAAAATCTCTATTCCTTCATGACAATCTTCCATGATCCTCTTTCATTATGGGGGAGGTGGGGAGGGGGGTGGAGAAAGTAGAGAGAAGGTTGGAAGTGAGATCTTATCTCATTTTGACCTCACTTATCAGCACAGCTTCTGATGAATGGAGTGACCAAGTCACAGGATCTGATGGAAGTTCCTTTCAGCTTGAAGACAATCCAACCTTCTATTGGTGTACTTAGCAACATTTCTCTATCAATACTTTGCTTCTTTCTATAACTGTCAGACTTTTGCAAGTAACAAGTCACTATGGGAGCATTCAACATGGTAAAAGGATTGATCATAATTCTTCCAGATCTTGAAGGATCAAAGTTTAGGTGCATGAAGTTACATGCGCCCATAGTGCCAAAAACTAGAATTCAGTGATGAATAGATTGTATTGACCATATCTTTGACCCATGGACACTTGTCTAAATTCATGCAGTCTTCAAGATATGGGAGAAGTAAGTTGATTAATAATAATATTGCTCTTTAGTCACTTCAGTCATGTTTGGCTTTCCATGACCCCATTTGGGTTTTGTTGGAAAAGATATTGCAGCAGTTTGCCATTTCCTTCTCCAGTTCATTTTACAGATGGGGAAATTAAGGCAAACAGGGTAAAGTGACTTGCCCAGGATCACACAGCCACTAAGTATTTGAAGTCAGCTTTGAACTTGGGTCTTCCTAATTCCAAACTCAGGCTCCACCTAGCTGCCTTAGCAATGATAATAATAATCATTATTATTATTGTAAATAATAATGTTAATAAAAAATAGTTATTATTAATAAAAAGTCTGTGGTTTCATGGGTACAAGGAACACTCAATTGACAAAGCTTTCTCTATTACTGTAATTTAGCATCTTGTCTGCCACCAAATTGTAGAGTTGGCTAAAGTGGCGAGAAGTTAAGTCACTTACTCAAGGCCAGCCAGGTAGAATTTGATCTCTACCAGGTAAAACCAGAGCTACCTAGTTTCAAGGACAGATCTCTATCCACTATGCCATACTGTGCTCCTCCCCCCATATGTGTGTGTATTTCTATTCATTTTAGACCTTATACGTGTCATAATCTTGACAACACAACTTGTTTCTTAAGATGTGAGATAGATTCTGATCTGTCCTATGAAAGATTCTAGCAAAAACTTTACTCCAAAGACTTGTCTTGATTTATTATTAAGATATAATGCATTGTTAAATATTTGTAGCACCTATCAAGTTAAACAACATATGTAAAGCACTTTGTAAGCCTTCAAGAACTACACAAATGTCAGCTTTTATTATAATCTGTTCCTCTAAAATCATCATGACCTCTTCTTACATAGAATCATAGATTAGAAGAACCCTTAAAAGTCATCTAATATAACTCTCATCTTACCAATGAACAGATTGAAGGACATAGGTATTAAGTGATTTGCCCCAAATTATACAGATATAGTAAGTGGCAGAACCAGGATTTAAACCTAGGTATTCTAACTCTATATCCAGGCCCTCTGACTCCATGCTCATTCTATCCATCAAGGTGGTTATAGATTAATATATAAGACTGTTATTTTAAAAAAGTAAAATTTTCAAAACAATTTCAGTGTATTTTAAAAGGCACCTTTCTGGCCTTCTAAATCCTATTCCAGTTTGACTCATGCCTTTATGTACACTCAATTCAGACAACTAATGCTAACCATTGCTCTAGATCAGGGATAATCAATATGAGGTCTGTGAATTTTATATCTTCTTTATTCTGAGAAGGGGTCCATAGACTTCACCAAACTACCAGTGGGCACCATCACATGCACACACACACACACACATTAAAAATCCCTGATCTAGACCAGTGAAGATCTGAGTGGTCTTCACTGTAATCTACCCAGAGTGTCTGCTATGGAATTTCTATTAGGGCATTTTAATTTAAGGGCTATTCCAAGTGTTTAAATAGCTTGGGGAGGCATCCACAGATTTAGTTCAATTTAAGATCTCTACAAGTCTTTGCCCAAGTAATTTAAAACTTCAAACTGATCCAACCTTTTAAACACCATCTAGACTGCTGGACTGGATCCCTTTGGGTAGCACTAACTGCCTCAGAATGACACACATAAGTAGAATGTGGAGAATGGGAAAAGTTCTTGTACGAATTATAGTGTTGCATGAGAACAAACAATATCCCTTTAATCAGTGGAGGAAAGGAGAATGCCCAATATTTTAGAATAAATTCTATAGTATGTCACATGACTTGCTATGTGACTCAACAAAGGGACAAAGGATCCCTGTCCCGCCTAGAAATAATTGCCAGATATTTCCTTCTATAGATGTTCCTTTGGAAAAAGTAAATAGGACTGAACAAGGTGAAAGAGAGAGGGCAAAGTAGAAAAGAGACAATATAAATGATTCCCTTTTTGCCTATGGGGCAATTTACTACATTCTTAATACCTACGTATGAGTTTTAAAGCAATGAATAGATAAACATGGCACAGCCAATAGAATGTTGGATTTGGAGTCAGAGTATCTACATTCAAATCTCAGATCTGCTTCTTATCTGTATGATTTTAAACATTTACCCTCCCTGGGCTTCAACATCTTTATCTATAAAATGGTGTGTATTGAAGTAGGGAGGAAGGAAAGGGAGATGAAGAATAGATAGATGACTGTGAGCTCTAACTCTATAAATACATTTCAGACAATGAAAGGATGATCATGATTTCCTATAGGTTTTTCCCTTTTTTTCACTAAAGTTTATTCTAATTTTCAACATACTACATAAGAATAATTTTTAGTGGAATGAAAGAGTACGCTGCCAAAAACTGCCTTCCAAAATCTTCCCAATCACAAGTCAAATCTTGTTCAAAATACATCATTATTACCAAACTGCTTATATGTTTTAGGTAGGAAGTTGTATTCTGGTACATAAAATAGAGGATAAAGTAAATTATAATAATAATTATCCAGCACAGCGATAAACATGCCCTCTACATACATTCATCCATCATTTGTGACAGCATCATAAAGTTAACAAAAACAGCCAGGGTAAGAATGCAAAAAATGTTAGTTAAAAAAGAAAACAACCAGACCTTTGCTAACTATTTATTACTATTAAAAGTAATATTTGTGAGGTACACCCACACACATACACACGCACAGACACAAAACACACTCACACAGCACACACTTGACAAAGCTTGCAAGATAAGTAATCAGTTCCCACATATGAGGTAAGAGCTGAAAAAAATCATCTTAATTGCTATTGTCATTTCTTGAGGTTAGCAAACGTCACTTTTTATTCCAAAAGCTTGCAGCATGATGTGCACAATGAACAGGAAACAGATGTCTCCTAGAGATTTATTTCTGCATTTGCAAGAATTTACTACAGACAGATGAGAATTAAAATTCCTGTTTAGCACGTAGCTAGTACTCTCAATAGACCCAGAGTGCTAAATTCTGCACTGGGCTACATTTTTTGTTGTTGTTTTTTACCCTAAGTACTTCATTAGTACATCCACAGAATTGCCCACAAAGGCTTCAGACATATCAGTGCCACGGACTATTCTTAAACCTGAGAAAATAGAATAGGACCCCTACATGGAGGCAGTGTAGTGTAACACTTTGAGTACTGCACCAAGTGTAAGAAAGACCCGAGTTCAAGTTCTGTCCTGGACATTTAACAGATCTCGCACCTTGGGCAAGTCCATTAAACTTGTTATGCCTTGTTTTCCTCCTCTGTAAAAATAAAGGGGGAGGGGAATAGACTTCTTGGCTTCTAAGTTCCTTTCAGCTTCTAAATTTATGATCCCATAATTAGGTGAAAACCACTTAAAGGACTGCGAGATTCTGATGAGATGGGCAGCAAAGGAAATGGGATGGAATGCTTTCTGGAGCAGTTTATCTTAAAACTTCAGCCTCCTTGAATCAATACACTCAATCTGGGTTGCTCTGTTCTAACCAGCTTAAAAGACATAATCCTGCCAATTTGACAGGATGTTAATAATTTGATTGGTGAAGCTTTGTTGTTTTTTATTTCCTTTTGTTTTATAATCTTATCATAATCCTAAGCAACTGATTGTCCCTTGGAATATAGGGTTATTTAAGGACAGAATAATTCGGTCAGCTTTTAATGTCAAATAGATTTTGAATAAGAACTCTGTAAATGTAGTTAGTTATAAATGAGGCAAATTTACTTGCTTGTTGAGATTTCATTTCTGGTGTTTCTTCCAGTTTTGAATTTCTTTTATTAGAATTATTCACTAACAGGACAAGGCAACATTAGTGATAAATATTTTAAGATCTCCATTTGCCAAGGAATTCAGAATGAAACAGAGTGAAATGACAAGTCACTATCCTACTATTATTCTCTTGTATTCGTTGTTCCCTGTACTATTAGGCTGATGAATTAAAAAAAATTAATCATTGAATGCAAGTATTAGGATGTAAACATCTATCAAATCACTGAAAGCATTTGGAGGACAACTTTAGTAGCAGACAGAAGGACAGACATGATTTATACCTCATCCTATTTCCACATGACTTTGATTCTTCTTTGATTCAGACTGCAATATGATAAACGTTTCATTTGTTTTCCCCTTCATAGCCTGGACATCATAAGTACTTGATATGAAAGCTTTTTTTTTTTAATTCATATGGATCATATGCCTGGTCATTAGTGGGTAATAGTTCTATTTTCAATAATGGCCCAGTCCCATGTTGTTTATCCGTTGAATTTTCAAGGGTATTTTGAGATCTATGTAATACAGACATAAATAAGTGAGTTTTTACAAATGTAAAACACCTTTGGCTATATTCCACCAATCTAGGGGTGTATACCTAGTATCAGCTTTTACTGTTTCTTGGTGAAGTGATACCTACTTCTTCCAAAAGTTTTTTTGTATGTATAACATGTTCATTATGAGTTTTGATGCATGCATCAATCTTCTTCCTTCTTTATGACAACTAACTGTTGATCATTTTGTATCTGACTTCAGACAATAATTTATGTTTTGTGAATACTATACAGGGTTAGATTAGTGCTCTTTGGCTTCTGAGGCTCCCTACCTAGACAGCATTCCTATAGAGATGATAGACACTATCACCGAACTCCTTATTTTGGTGATCTCTCTTTCAATTTGTCTTGGAGGGCTTCTGGGAAAGCAGAAGAGTTCAATCCATGCAGGCAGAGTTGTATTTAATTTCTAGGCACACACTCCACTGCTCTCTCATTTAAGATTCTACCAGTATGTGGCATGGCAGGATGGTAATACTTGGGATAGAGGAGATAATCACTACTAACACCAGTATGCTTTTTCCTTGGTTAAAGGAGGGAAAGACAGAAGGAGAGATGCCCAGAAATGTATTGATGTCATGTGTAGGTAAACATACATATACCTGAGATAGACTGATAGATGAATAAATATATCCATACTTAACAATATATGCATTATGTATGTATACATGCATTATATTGATTGTATATACAGGTATACATACATATACATATGTACCATATATATGTACATATGTGTGTACACACACACATACCTATTCATTGCCCTAGACCTGAGATTAGCTCTGGAGGTAAAACTCAAGCTGAGCCCAGTGAAAGACAAACTTCCCATAAAATGACCAGTCTTCATAAATTGGGGCTACCCTTCATATGTCTTACAGGTGGGGTATCCTGTACATTGTTAAACATAGTCATGTTAAATATAGGGCACCCACCACCCTATAAACCTGCTACAAGTGAAGCTGGGATACCTGTTTCTGCCACTGCCCTATACCATTAATTTTCTTTCACTTGGAAACTTTCCAGAATTGTTAGTGCCCACTTTACAGAACTGAAAGTGTGTGTTGACAGGCACTGAGTAGCTGCTAATTGCTTCTGATGCATTCTTCCCGTTGACTTGGGAAACCCATGGCTTTCTCCTTGATAGCTTTACGTATGGTGGGTCTTTCCATTTGAATGAATCACTTTCATCTGTTGGTTCAGTGTTAACTCTGCATTCAAGTTTAGAGTCTCAAGTCTTTATCTTTCTTAGATATGCCTTTAAGATTTTAAACATATTGTCATCATATCTTTATTAGTCTTTCTAGCAAGAACCAGAAGCAATCAAACAAAATAGCCTCAAATTTAATACATCCCAAAACAAAAATGCCTGGGGGAAGGCTCCTTGTTCAACAAGAACTGTACAAAGAGAACTTCACATTAGTTCACAAAAGTTTTACATGCACAGGACACATAAATGTTACCAAGCAACAGTATTTTACTTCATTCATTCCGTGATTCTTAAGATGCCACAGATACTTAATCTGTATAGAACAGAAGCTGCTACAGAATGATTTCAAACTGCTAACTTTTCATCAAATCCATCTCCTACAATCTGTCTACAAAGTAGTGTGATGGGCAGAGGCCCCAAAGTACTGACTGCTTAAATTACACTTCCTTATAGACATAGTGGAGCTAACCATATCATTTCAGAGTCCTGACAGGAACCATTGTGCACCAGTCCTAACCCTGTGCTTGTAGAAAGATTTTGATGGATGCTGCTTTGAATCATTTATGAATAATAACATTACTAGAAGCCACCCAAGTTTTTCATTTTTTAAAAAATTCATTGGAATAGAAATCCAATATTTGACCATAAGAAATGACTTTATGACCATGAAAGAGAAAAATATCAATTTCTTCATGTATTCACTTCTGGTACCACATGAATTTCTGAATTATGTAAGAACTCTGAGAACCAAATACTTGCCTTCCCAAAATTTGCATGATACTAAAATGCCAGATTCACACCTAATAATAAGGGCAGTGAGGGAAAAAAAAATCTAAAGATGATTCCTGACACTGGGTTCAATTAATGTTGAAATTTTTTTCCCTCATAATTTTCTGAATTTATTTTTCTTTCCTTTCAGTAATACTATAAAATGCACTGTGAGATTTTGTGACAGACAGTTTTCTTTTTTAAAAAGCCATGACATAACCAGACCCTGGATCCAGACAGGTTTTTCCAGGATAGGATCACTGACTTTGGTTTCCTGTTTTCTTTTTCTTGCATCAGTAACTACCCAGGCCTTTCCCCTAATTGCTTCAGGACTCATTTCTTTAATAGCTAGTATTCCTTTTGAAGGTGATGAAGTTTCGTTAATTATTAATGTTTCAATTGTATATCATCGTTATGGTTGCTATTTTTGTGTCTTAAATAAATTTGCTAACTCCTGATAATGTTATTGGTCCATGGCCAAACCACATTAGAGAGGTCTCCTTTAAGGCTAGAAATCTTGATTTGACAAGTGTTAACTTTTTCCTACATTGGTAACAAAAGATTATATGGATTCCTCAGTCTAATACAATATTCAACATGCATTCATGAAACCATTCTAGCCACACAGAAAATGAAATTTTATTTTGACATTCTACAAATTACAGTCATTCCAGTTCTTTTTGCCAAATATATATACTTTTGTTTTGTATAGGTTCATGCTACTGTTTTTTATTAATGTTGTTGCAAATCTTATTGATACTAATGGATTACAATAAATTTATTTTAAGTATGTAGTGCATGAAAATCCATGACCTGTGTATTTTTATTATGTGTCATTTTCCATACTTTCCATCTTTTCCATTTTCTCCTACTACAAAAATAGCAATTTAATCTAATCTGGAGGAGTACAAGGATGAATAGCAAAAACATAGAGATAAAAGAAAGTGTTAAAGAAATTTAGATGATTATCTCTTGTGACAGATATAATCTTAAAGATAAAAAGTTTATTTTATGGAATACTTTACGACTGGCTATTCCACTTCTGAAGTTACTATGATTAAGGACAATTAGAACTAATGGAGAAGTCCTATCTTTTCCACACTAATCTCCAAGGATCTTTCCCCCCAAACTTATATTTGCCATCTCCTGAACAGCTAGGTGGCATAGCAGTTAGAGTGTCAGGCCTGGAGTCAAAAGACGTGAATTCAGATCTGACAAATCGGGCACTTACTAGCTGCGTAGCCTGAGTAAATCATTTAACCTTATTTGCCTCAGTTCATCTGCAAAATGAGTTGGAGAAGGGAATGACAGATTGCTCCAATGTCTTTTCCAAGAAAACCCCAAATGGGGTTGTAGAAGGTTGGACATGACTGAACAACCACAAGAATTAACAATGGAATAAATGAGACACAAAATAATTGGACAAACAAAAAGCCCCATGCTTAATCATTTTATTTGTAGTTAAGACTGTAAATCTTTTTTTTCTGCCGTGGGGATAAAGGTTGGGAAGCAATATGGTATGATATAGTAGAAAGAGGGCTAGATTTGGAATCAGAGAATCTAAGTTTAAACGTCAGTTCTATTACTTACCGCCTGTGTCATCTTGGGCAAATTGCTTGACCTTTCCTCATCTATGACATGAAGGGGTTGAGCTAGATGATGTCTGAGTTTTCTTCTAGCTCAAAATCTTTTATCAGTTTCAATCCTATCCTTCACTCTTTAAGTTGAAGGAAGCAGCCCTGGACACCTGGTTGACCCCAGAAGCACTTGAAGGGACAATTTGAGAGAAGATGGAAACCGGGACCTCAGCAGAGCTTCTAGATCAGGGGTCCTCTACTTGGGGGCCATTAACTTGGGAGTTTGGAGGGGTTGTTTTAAAGTATTTGACTATTTCAATAGAAATGTTTCCTTTATAATTCAATGTGTTTTATTTTATATGTAACATCTATCCCAAAACCCATTTTCACAAAACTCCCTCCTTTATTGGCGGAGATGAATGCCCTGCCCTGAATGGGGGGAAGCACAGTTAGGGAAAGTTCCCCATAGTCAAGCTTTAGGGAGTCTCCAAACCAGAGAGAAAATGGAAGAGACCCACTGCACTTCAGATAATGGAAGGAATAGATTCTGGGAAGATATGAGAGGAGTGGGCAACCTATACAAAGAAGTCAGGGAGCAAAGATGCTGTTTAATTTGAGGCATATTGAACTTTGAGGTCTTGCAAGGACAGTCGAGTGAAGAAATTTTCAGACTGTTGGAAACCACGGTAGAGGTTCAGATGAGAGTTATAGATTAAGGAGTCATCTGCACAGAGGAGCTCATTTTAGCCACTGTAGTGAATGAGCTTGATGTGGGAGACAACATAAAGGGAGGGAAGAAGGCAGATAACATAGCCTTGTAAGGAATGCCCTCAGATGTGGAGGCGTGGGATGTTCAAAAAGAAATACATGATAGTACAAGAAAAGCAGTCAAACAAAGAGATAGAGGAAAGTCTCAGAAATAAAGCAGGAAGAGAGAACTAAAGAATGAGTGAGAAATAGTATCTAATGCCTGAGGAAAAGTCATGAAGAAAATAATATTACAGAAGCCAGATCATATTGAGTTAAAGAGTAAGAAGATATTAAGGAAGCAATTGTATACTATTTTTTACTTCTAGAACTTAACAGTGGCAAAGGAGGTAGATAGAATGGTAATTTGAGGAATGGTGAGGTTAAGAGAACTTTGTTCCTTTGTTTGATCATCTGTTAGCAGAATAGTGAAGGCCAGAGCTTGTCTGTAGGTAAAGAGGAAAGAACAGAGAGTGAAAGATTGAAGATGAAAGATTGTGCAAAGTCCATGAGGAGAGTGAAGTGGGAGAGATCACAGTCAAAAGTGTAGTGGTTAGCTTTGGCAAGGAGGAGGGTCACTTCATTGTCATTAAATGAAAGAAAAAAGGGATGAAAAAAAAAAAACAGAGGTTTTGAGCTATGGGAGAAAAAAAAAAGAATAAGCTGACTCAACCTTCTCAGAAAAGTAAGAAGAGAAAGGCATAGAAAAGCCACTGTGAAGAAGATATTAAGTAGTCTTGAGAAGAATAAAATGTTATCAGGAGCCCCCACCTGAAGTTAGACAGTATACATTAACAATGGACCCAGTCAAAAACTTTCATGGACACCTAACATACAGCTGAATTTAGAAATCTGGGCAGAGGAAGATTTTCTCCATGTGTAGTTACTTCATGGAATTTAATGCAACAGACACTCTGTAAGCACCTATTCTATGTGAGGTGTGCCTGGAAAAGACAGACAGAACTATGTACACAGATATGTATACAAGGCCTTTTTTTCCCAGTAGAAATAGAGTTTAAGATGCAAATAACCTGTTGCAATTTAAATGTCATGAACATCTGAAGCTGAAAGTGGAGTGGCACATACGGAGGGAAATGATACAAAAAGGAGAACCCACACTGCTGCAGAAAATCTTAGCAGATTTCACAATTTAGTGGAGAGAGTAAATCCCAGGTGCACAAGATATTCACTAGTTATTTTAAATAGTACCTTATTTTGAGAGGATAAATTATAAACTGGAAGGGTAAGGTATAATGCAGCAATGACATGTATACCCTGCATAAATTTTTGGTCTTCTGAATATACTAGGAAAAAATGGTATTTTTTTTGCCCTATGTGCCCCATGATATAGTCATGTTAAAAGATATCAAGAGTTTAGTCTAAAATGTTCATTAGAATTTACTTAAATAACTTTCTTTTCTAAAATATGTTTTACAACTGATATGTTTTGTTTTTTACATGGCCTAAGTTTCCCCCTTTATCCTTCTCCCTCCTCACTTCCAGAAATCCATCCCATATAAAAAAGAAGTTTTGGTTAAGAAAAAAAGAGAAAGAAGAGAAAAAATCAGCAAAAAAAAAATCAATACATTTAAAAATCTGAAAATGTGTGTAACACTCCACATCCATGGCATCCAACCTTTGCAAAAGAGCAGGAGATTTGACGTAACTTTCCACAGAACTTTAACGCCAAAGGGGACTAGGTAATGTAGTATAACTCACTCATTTTACAGATGAGGAAACTAAGTAAAATAATAGAATCAAATTCCTCTATCAATATTAAAGGTTTTTAACAGATTGAAAATAATTTTTAAAATTTCATGCCAGACCAAGAGAGACAAAAAATGTGATTGAAAATTGATTTTCATCAGTACTTGCTGTACTGAGACAGGGAGTGTCTCAAATGGAAACAAGACTGCCAGACCTGCACCACCCTGCGCCACCCTGCCCCCACCACAGCCTTGTGTCATTATTTCTGAAGTCTGCCAGGAAGTTTTAGGAAAATTGAGCTTAAAAAGCTGTACTGCCCTGGAGTTCTGAAGTCAAAAATTTCTTTCATACGTACACGTAGCCCAAAGGTCTTTTGGACTAGTTTTTTTGGCAGAGTTTTGCCAGGAAATAGAGAGGCAGGAAGACCTATTTTATATTTTAAACGAAAAAACACTAATCCAAGAACATTATGCAACAATAGAAAACAACTGGTTGGTAGCAAAGGAAACCTTGAAAGCCCTGAACCATTAGGAGTTTATTTCAGACACATTCTCAAACATGAACCAGGGTACAAGAAAATCAGACTAGGAAAAATTCCTAGCAATGAGTTTGGTTATTTTTACATAGAATACAGTCATTTATTTTAGTAAGATAAAACAATAATGCTATTAAATATAACCTCCTGCCCTTTTCCTGGATTACAGGTATAAGGAATTGATGGATACAGAACTGACTTCTAATAAAGCAGGAAATGTTACTCAGAGAGATTAGCCACATTCATAGGTTGTTTTACTGGAGTCTTAGGGTTTTTTTCTCTCTAGAAGGATGTACCATAATTCTCCATGAGCCTGAAGATGGTTGTAAAATTAAGAGCAGGAAAGGTTACCCAGAAGATTATGAATTTTCTTCTCATCCCCCAGTAAAGTGCAAGTCCCTCAGGGCAGGAACTGTTTGCTTGTTGAATTATAATGAAACCAAGATAAAATTTTCAGAAGCTAAAATTCATCTTCAGGACATTCTTAATGAGTTCCATTTCCCCTTTTCCCCTCCCAAACCCACTTCTCTATGATATCCCCTGTCTTTATGCTATCTCAAGTGAGTTAATATGTGCAAAGCCCTTTGCAAACCTTAGAGCACTATATCAGCACTATCATTGTTAGCTTATGTTATCCCCAGACTGCCCAGGACAACATTCTTTCCCAGGCCACCCCATAAAAGAATTGATCTACCAAACTAATGCCACATGCCCTAGACCTGTTCTATCTTCAACCTTCCCTTTCACACCATCAAAATTTACCAAGTTCTATGTCTCATTATTTCAGAGCCATTATCTGGTGACAGTAAATCTCATAAACAAATCTTTGCTAATGTGTTGGTTGGAGCTAATAGCTTCTAAATGTTCTACTTTCCTGTCAGAAAAAGGTTTGAATTTTTATAAAGAGTTGCCAGAGATATTGTCCTAATCCAAAAAAAAAGAAAGAAAGAAAGAAATATAACAATGAGATAGCCTGCAAACAGATCTTCACTGTCTTCCTCTAACCCATTCTTCACAGCCCTTCCAGGCTCATCTTCTTTCTATAATAAGTCTAATTATTCAGCTCCTTTACTTCCAAACCATCAATGACTCACTATTACTGACCAAATTCAGATTCAGCTTGGCGTTCAAGGCCTTTCACAATTTAGATTCACCCATCTTACTAACCCTATTTTATCATGCTCTGTGCTTACCAAAGCTATACATTTGCCTGGAATTCCCTATCTTCCATTCCCTTCTGTTTTGTGAATTCTTACATATCCTTTAGAATAGGGGCTCTTAATTGTGCCGTGGATCCTATGGAGAATCTTGTTAAGCCTATGGATCCCTTCTCAGAATAACATTTTTAAATAATTGAAATAAATGCCATATTTCAGTTAAAGATTAGGGAAAATAAAGGTGTAACTTTTTCCCAACTTTTACCATGTTGATAGTTATAATCAAATTCAAATGCCACTTTCCTTCAGAAAACTTTCCCTGATCCCTTCAATCCTTAACCCCTGGTCCCCTTTCCCGACACACACACCAAGACCTCATAAAACACTTTTTTTTACAACTTTTACGTGTACTTTTTCTGCATTATATTTTTTGTAGTCTTCATGTACTTCTTCCAGAGTATAAAACTGTAAGGGTTGTATTTATCTAATGATTGTAGCTCTCATAGCATTTAAAAGAGTGCTATGTATGCAGAATATAATTAATGTTTATTAGATTCAATTAAAGTCTAGGTACAATGGCAGAATGAGAGAGAAATTTTATGTAAGGACTGAAAATCTCACTTTTAATGCCTTTTAAATCATGTCATTCTATACATGGTACATTGTCTATGAAGTCAGGCCAGCCTCAGTGTTCTTTCCTTTAAGAAAAGTACTGGACAAAAACATCTCTCATCTAATAAATCTAATTTTCCAAACCTTTAAAAATTGATATTGATCATTTGTGAACCTACCATTTATTTCTTCACAAGTACAAATTTTGAAATAATGAATTAGATACCTACTATTCTGAACTGGAAATAACTTCAGCTGGTCATTGAATCCAAGGGAAAGAAAAGGAAAGTCAGCCTGGACAGATTTCCATGATGCCGGGCCACAAGGTGGAATTCTGATACTGATGCCAGCCACTGCTATTTTCCTTTTACCCAAAGCATATTAAGTGGGAAATATATCCCACAAGACACCGGTCAAGTGCTCAATTGTCCTGTAAATCACTATGACTTTAAAGTTAAAGAAATATTGCATAGTGTGAACTTTAAAAAAGAAAGGTACTATTAACAGAAACTGAGGAGAGGACATGAATGAAAATAAGTTGTAATAGAAAAAAAGTCAAGAATTAAACCCATGATTTCGATGGTAGAAGAAACCCCCCTCTATTAACGTAGGCTGGAATTTTTTCTGTGCCTTAGAGAGTGTCTTAGACCTCTGAGAGGTTAAGTGATTTGCCCAGTGTCACATGGCCACTATATTAAAGGCCAGGATTAAACCCAGGTCTTCCTGGCTACTAACTTCTACTCCATACTGTCTCTCATTGTTTAAAAAAAAAAGAAAGGAAACATTGTAATGATCAAAGATACACAGAAATGGAGACTGTCAAAGAAGTCAGGGAGCGTTGTGGTAGACAATACAAAAAATAGAAGTAGGTGTATGGAGGCCTGGGTTCCATTATTAACACTGTTGGTCAACTCATTTGGGCAGGTCACTTTCCATCAGCTAATGGCAGTTTCTTCATCTCTATAACTCAGCTAATAATTTCTGTCCTTACCCTAAGGTAATGCAGTTTATGTGAAACTGTTCTTAAGAAAACAGATGCACAGTAATATCATAATAGAAGTGATTCATAAAGACTTCCTAGTAAATTTGATGTGAAAATTAAAAAACGAAGAAGAATAAAAAGCAGTAATTTATAAAGATGGGGTCATGACCAACAGGGGACAGCTAGGTGGAGCAGCGGACAGAACACTGGGTTTGGAATCAGGAAGACTCATTCCCCTGACTTCGTATCTGGCCTCTGACACTTAATTACCAGTGTGATCCTGAGCAAGTCACTTAACTCTGTTTGGCTCAGGTTCCTCATCTATAAAATGATAATTAAAATGAGATGGAATCAGCAAAGCACTAGTATATTTGCCAAGAAAATCCTAAAATGGGGTCACAAAGAAACACATCTGAAATAACTAAACAATAAAAACAACAAACCAACAGAAAATGATGAAGAAAGGAGTGTGTGGAGGGCTTGGGGGAACAAATGAAGAGTCCGTCTAGTTACAAAAGAGAGTAACATCAATTCTGCCTAAGCAGCACTTGTATTTAAGATATCACAGAACTGAAATGGCATTTAGAACTCATCTAATCCAATTCCCCTCATGTTATAGATGAGGAGAGATAATATGATTTGCCCAAGATCACACAGGTAGGAATCAACAGAGCCAGATAAAGTTCTAAGGTCTTTTGTTCCAGATCCATCACCTTTCCCAATACATCATGCTGCTTCTCACTATAATATTCACCTTTGTTGTTGCTGGGGGGAGGGGTGTTCCTTCGAATAGGAGAAGGAAGGTACAGTCTTCTCTCTGGAAGATCTGTTTATTTTACAGTTAACAGAGTGAGTGATACCTTTCTGAAGTGTTTGCTTTGAATGTATTATATTCATGAGTCCCAGATATAACTTTTTTAACTTTGTGTTGCTCCTTCTCATCCTCTCACTCCCTTTTAAACTATCTGCAATCTACTTTCCAACCTCCTCACTAAACTGAAAGAACCCTTCTCATATTTGCCAGTGTCTTCTAAATTACCATATCTAAATGTCTTTTTAAAAAAGACTCTCATCCCTCCTCACCTCTCTGCAGCATTTGGCTTTGAGGATCCCCTACTCTTCCTAGGTTCATTCTCCTTTCTGGGTTTTCATGACACTGTTCAGTCTTAATTCACTCCTCAGTCTCCTTTGCCAGATCTTCATCCAGGTCACATCCACTGACTGTGAGTGCATGTCAGATCTCTGTCCTGGTTTCTCTTTTATTTCTCTCTCACTTAGTGACCTCATCAGTTCCCATGTGCCCAATTTTCATCACTATGCAAATGACTCTGTCATCTATTTATCTGGCCTTAGTCTTTTTCCTGAGCTCCAGTATCAAATCATTAACTCTCTATTGAACATTTCCAATTGATGATCAAGTAAATATTTCAAACTAAGTACACTCAAAACTATCCTTTTTTTCTCCTCGAAACTCACCCTTCTACAGAACCTCCTCTATTACTGTTGAGGACATCACCATTCATCTATCAACTCAGGTTTACAACTTCAGTGTCATGCTCTCTCTTCTCTCTGTCTGTGTCTTCACTTTCATTCATCCACTAAGCTTGCCAAATTGTGGTGCTTCTGTTCCCCGATCTCTTGAATCCCCTTCATTTACCCTTACATATGGACTACAGCAATAGGCTCCTAAGTCATCTTGCTTCCCCAGGTGTTTTTCCCCTGCCAATTATCCTCCACAAAGCTGTGAAAGTGAGTTCCCTAATGCCCAGATCTGACCAGATTACCTCCCTACTCAACAAAGTCCAGTGGCTCTCTACCACCTCTAAGGTGTCAAACATGGCACTTATGGGAAGCATGCAGCCTACAGCACTCCTGTGTCAGATTAAAACATAATTGAGAAATATTTTACAAAATAAATAAAAATATAATGAAAATATAGATAATGTTCATTTGTGGTTTTCTAAATCCACATGCAGCTAGCAGGGATCTGTTTTATTTGAGCTCATACTGTTTCTCTAGAATCAAATATAAACTCCTTCTGACATATAAACTTCTTTATCACCCTTCCTATTTTTTCAGTCTTCTCACGGTCTTCTCACACTCTCACATCATTGCCCTATATGCACTTTCTGGTCCAGGATATCTCCTACAAGTTGTGCCTCACACTATTTTGTTCAGTTGTTTTTCAGTCATGTCTGACTCTTCATGACCCCATTTAGGGTTTTCTTGTCAAAGATACTAGAGTGGTTTGCCATTTCCTTTTCCAGCTCATTTTACAGATGAAGAAACTGAGGCAATCAGGGTTAAGTGACTTGCCCAGGGTCACACAGCTAATAAGTGTCTCAGGCCAGATTCAAACTCAAGAAAGTTAGTCTTCCTGACTGCAGACCTGGAATGCTATCCACTGCACCAGTTAGCTGCCCCATGTTCCTCACACATGATGTTCCATCTCCCACCTCCACATTTTTGCAATGACTATCCCCAGTCTCTAGACTGCTTTCTCTTCGCACTTCCACTTCTTATAATCTCTGCCTTCCTTCAAGATTCAATTCAAGTTCCACCTTCTGCAGGAGGACTTTTCCAGCTATCTCAGTTGCTAGTGATGCTCCCTCTAAAGTTACCTTTTGTCTACTTTGCATGTATCTTGTATATGTAAGTAGCTGGTCAGTAGGGAATGTTTTCATTTTTTCTTTGTATCCTCTCTCCTTAGTACAGTGCCTGGCACACTATGTAGTAATCCTTAATAAAAACCTATTGACTGATTGTTGACTCAAAACAAATGAGGTGTTCTCTCTCAACTACTTGACTACCAGACATCGATTAAATAAATACAAAAATGCAGACAGCCATTAAATCAATAAGCATCATCAGTTTGCCACTGTTTGTGAACACTTACTTATAAAAACAAAAGAAAACCTTGATAAATAAAATCTTTTATTTCAAAGCTTTTAAAATGTACAAAGCCTTCATTTTCCATTAAACTCAATATTAAGTATACGGTACTTAGTGACAGACATGGAAAACATTTGAAAACATAGGTGATACTAGTGTTTTTGCACTCTACGTGGAAATCTTACATATTAAGTTTTTTTTTAAAATAGCAGCATCATGCCTTTTTCCACTGTAATTCACAGCATTTTTACAGCTTGCTTCATATTGACTTGTGTTTACTTTATGTCTATAGAAAAAGTTGCATGAAGCTCAAAAAAATGAGCACTTACTCTAAATTGAATTCTTTAGCAAGGAGATATTTTCTCCATCTTTGCATTTGCACCAATTTTATAAGAAAGAAATCAATAAGACCCATTATCAAAAAACTTCTAAGATAAACAAAAATAAATTTAACTATTTGTAGTTATAGGAGGCACTAGGCTTGATCTGTCTTTTAAGAGCCTGAAATAGAGGTGGGAAATGTATGCTCCTAAAAACAATTAAGTATTAATGGACAGGAAATAGTAAGCACCAAGTAGAAAAGACACCAAGTACTTTAGGAAGGATAGAGCACTTTCTGCTGGGGTGATCAGGTAGGACTTCATATAAATGCAATTGGAGCTGAGCCTTGAAGGATGGATATAATTTGGCTAGGAAGAGAGGGAAAAGGGAAGAGGACCTTCCAGGTAGGAAAAATATTCAGAGACAGAATGGTCGTGAATAATCATTTTTTAAACAAGTATTTAAATAAAGGTATAGATCATATGCTTGTCAAATTTGTAGAAGGCCCAAAATTGAGAGGGATATCATAGGACAAAACTGCGATATAAAAAGATTGCAAAAATTTAGAATCACAAAATCTCAGAGTTAAAAAGGACTTCAAAGGGGTCTGGTCCTACCCATTCCTGAAGAAGAATCCCTTCAGCAACATTCCCAACAACTGATCACCCAGTTTTGATTCGGTGACCTTCATGAAGGCCAGAACATTTCATTTCTGGATTTCTCTAATTATTACAGGGTTTTCCTTATGTAAGTCTTAAATCTGGGACTAAGAAAAACATGTCTCATTCTTCTTCCATGTGACAGTCCTTTGAATACTTGAAGATGAGAAGAATTACATGTCCTTTAAGTCTTCTGCAAGCTAAACATCCCCAGGTTTTCCAGCTGGTCCTCATATGTCATGATCTCAAGGCCTTTCACCATCTCGGTCAGCCTCCTCTGGATATTCTTTGACATATCCGTGCCCTTTTTGTTTTTGGAGACTTAATTGGGGAAGCTAAATTGCACAGTGAATAAAGGACTGGCACTGGAGTCAGGAGGACCTAAGTTCAAATCCAGCCTTAGATACTTACTAGCTATGTGACCCTGGGCAAGTCACTTAAGCCTAATTGTCTCAAAAAAAAAAAAAATAAAGACTGCCTCTACCAATTTCAACCAGGCTAGATGTGCAGAGGCCACTCATGGACCTAATCCCACTACTAATCTCCATGGAAGCTTTGACCTGCTCAGTTTACAAGCTGAGCCTTTTTACTCTTTCTTACATAGCCCTCCCCTTTTAGGGGTCCCCCATATTGGCAGTATACCAGATAGTGCAGACATTGGACCATTTTTTTTAGTTATTGCAGCTCAGAACTCCTGAACTCTGGCAATCCACCAGCCTCAGCCTTCCCTAGTAACAGAGACGATAGCCATATACTACCACTTGCAGCCGTCAATGTCCTTCCTAAAGTATGATACACAGAATAGAGCACAACACTCCAATTATGTTTTGTCCAGAGCAAAACATAGCAGGATTATCATAGTATCATAGACTTAGAGCTATAGAGAAAATTAGGGACCATTAAGTCCAATTTTATCATATTTTTAACAAAAGATGAAACTGAGGCAGATAGAAGTGTTGCTTAGGGTCACAGAGCTAGTAAAGGTCCGAGGCCCCTAGAACTCCTCATTACATCTTTATTAATTCAACCTAAGATTACATTAGCATTTTTTTTGTTAACAATAGGTCAAATTTAATAAGATACTGCTTGATAGGGATACATGGGAATTCCTATAGTTCAGTTCAAAAAAGCAGCTTGACAAGTGCAAGAAGGGAGAGGGACAGCAAGACATAAGCTCATTTGAAAAAGACTTGGCAGTTTTCATGGAAAAGAAACAATCTGAGTCAGTGGCGTGACATGGTGTTGTGAGGCCTGCTTATTAAACTATGATTTCTGTGATTCATTTAACAATGTCTGGCTAGTGGTTTCTATGACCTTTCTATAACATGTATAAAAATATGTTCATATCTTCAAATTCTGTAACTATAAATGACACTTTCCCTGTGTGGAATAAACGCATCAATATTGCTTGCTGTTGCATAGATATGTGCATACATACATTTATACATGGCTATTCAGTGATGCCTGACTCTTTGTGATCCCCTGGACTTATCTATGGGGTTTTCTTGGCAAAGATACTGGAGTAGTTTGCCATTTCCTTCTCCAGTGCATCTACGTTTTACAGATGATGAACTGAGGCAAATAGGGGTTAAGTGATTTGCACAGGGTCACACAGCTAGCAGTGCCTGAGGTCTGATTTGAACTCAGGTCTTCCTGACTCCAGGCCCAGTGCTCTATCTGCTGCACCACCGAGCTGTCCTGTGTATATATCTATAACCCTCCCTATATATTGCCTACAATTACATATCCTGAGACTAGCTCTCTATTTGCAAGTAGGTACTTCAAAATATAAGGGGCAGCTAGGTGCCAGGTCTGGAGTCAGGAAGACTCAACTTTGTGAGTTCAAATCTGGCCTCAGACATTTACTAGCTGTGTGACCCTGGGCAGGTCATTTAACCCTGTTTGCCTCAGATCCTCATCCGTAAAATGAGCTGAAGAAGGAAATGGCAAACCAATGCAATATCTTTGCCAAGAAAACCCCAATGAGATCAGCAAGAGCTGGACACAGCTGAAAGGATTGAACACAACAAAAACTTCAAAATATCAAAGAGCAAAGTTTTATTAAAAATGAAAGGGGAAAAGAAAAATCATGTAATGTGAAACTGTCAGTCTCACAGACATATGTAATTTCCAGTCACTTATAGTCCTAAGTGTGAGGAATCAATCTTGTTTTGAGGTCTTTCTTCAGAAGTCCTGTATTGACAACAGCTCCTTGAATGAGCAAAAGTATCTCCCTTGGGCTAATAACACAACAGAAATGACAACAACAACAAGTAGCATTTAAATAATGCTTTAAGTTTTGCAAAGATCTATACAAACATTAACTCATTTTATCCTCATGACAACCCTGGGAGGTAATGTGCTCCCATTCACATTTTACAGATGAAAAAGTTGAGGCAGACTGAGGTTAAGTGACTTGCCCAGGGTCATGCAGCTAGCAATCAAGCAACATTTATTAAATACCTACTATGTGCCAGGCACTATTCTAAGTGATAGAGATATAAAAAGAGGCCAAAAAAAGAAAAGAAAAAAGAAAGAAACCCAGTCCCTTTCTTCTAAGAGTTTATAAGCTAAGTATCTAAGGCCAAATTAAAACCAGATTTTCTTAGCTCCAGATCCAACACTGCTCATTGTGCCACTGAGGTGCTCTTCAGTGCCTCTCCCAGGTTGTCACTACTCCTACAGGCCTTCTTCCCACAATCTTTAAGTCACTGCCTTCAGCTCCTCCTACTTCCATTTATAGTCTTTTGCCTGACATTTTCTTTTCCTTAATTACACAAATAAGAAAGGGCCAGGGAAGGAACAAATATCTCATAACAAATATATGGAATATTTCAAATACTCTCACCATCCTAGTTCTCTTTTTAGAACATGCTTCAACTTGTCAATCCCTTTTCTACAAGGTGCTCCCTACAATATGGTCATGCCTCATGTGGGGTCTGAAAGACCAGAGTGTTTATCTCTTTTCTCATTTTGGATGTTATTTTCCTATTAATGCATTTTAAGATCACAGGAGCTTTTGAAAGCTTATACATTAAGGTTCCTCAGTTCAGCAATGGGAATGAGGGATTTAAAAGTGAGGAGACCTGATCAGTTTCTTCTACCCATTTTTATGCCTCAGTCAAAGAGAGAACTCAGAAAGATGGTAGCTCAAAAAGGTCAAGTTCTCCCACTGCATCCTGGGCCATCTCCAGTTGTCCTGATATGTACCTGGCCACTGGATCCAGATGAGTCCAGAGGAGAAAATGAGGTTGGTGACTTTGCACAGCCCTCCCTCACTTAAAACCAGTTAACTTGCAAGTCAAGGCAGCATCTTCCTAATGTCATGATCCTCTTGGAGAATGAAGTTCAAACCACCCGTAATAACTCCTTCATTTGGCAATAAATACCTTTCAAATAAGTAATTTTGCAGTACACCATTGTCTGCACTAGATTTGTATTTCCCCAAACAACTCAATAAGTGATAGTCTACATAGCTAACCACTACCTCAGAAGGGCTGAATGTTTAAGAGAGAGATACTGGAGTCTTCTAAATCTTTGTCTGAATTGGGGTGCCATTATGGCGGTGCTAAAGATGGCTTCTGAGCTTTTTTTTAATGAATAAGTAATGTCCCACCTCCAAGATGTTTGAGCTGCTCTCTTTTTTTAAGGGTTCCAGATAATTGGTATTATCTTCTATCTCTGCATCCACATCTATGCCTGGAGCATAGTTATTGGTTGAACAGAATGAGATTCTATTGTAATGTTTCCTAGTTTACTGAAGGTTAGCTACTAAGGGGTATGTGGAGGAGTTTATCTATGATTTCAAGTGCTATGAGACTGTTTGGGTCCAGATGAATAGTTATATATTGTTATTTATTGGGGGGAAAAGAGGAGACAATCTCTACTGATTTTAGGATGAAAGCAAAGAAAGTTGTAGGATACTAGCCAACTAATATAGGCATGAATCTTCCCAGGGAGTTCTGTCACTCAGAGTGCCTTCTATTACACAAAGATCCTAACAAGATGGGAAAAGGACTTAATTACTTCTCTAGCCATGGACAGCTGGGTGGTACAGTGTATAGACATTAGCTGACCCTGGTCAAGTCACATAGCCATTTTTGCCTCAGTTTCCTCATCTGTAAAATGAGCTGCAGAAGGAGATAGCAAAACCACTCTAGTATCTTTGTCAAGAAAACCTCAATTGGGGTCACAAAGAGTCAGACACAACTGAAATCACTGAACAATGACAATAGATATACACTCATATATATATATGTGTCTAATATATGCACATATTCACATCTAATTATATGTATACAGACATGTGTATACATGTATAATGTTTTCCAAAGTTCCACAGACCAGGGGATGTGTGTGTTCCTCCTTCATTGCTGAAGAAGACCATGCCATCAGAGAAATAATGACATGACTTGCACTTGACTTTGTTTTGAGTGAGGGAGGGTTGTGCAGGTCACCAGCCTCACTTCTACTCCAGAGCCATCTGAATCCAGTGACCAGATATTCATCAGGATGACTGGAGATGACCTAGGATGAGGCAATTGGGTTTAAGTGACTTGCCCAAGGTCACATAGCTAGTGAGTGTCAAGTGTCTGAGGTGAGATTTGAACTCAAGTCCTCTTGACTCTTGCACTGGTGCTCTATCCACTGCACCACCTAACTGCCTCATTGAGCAGCTCTCTGGCCAATAGTGGCAATGGGGAAGACGGAGCTGGACATGGGAGGAGATACTGCAGACTGTTGGAGGCTGCCCGGAGACCCCCATCGTCCCGGGCTCATTTTACGGCATTTCCTCTCTGGCCAGTCTTTTTCTCCAGGCTGGTGCCCACCTTGGTTTTCCCGTGCAAGTGTTCTGCTCAGCTGTGGTGTCTCCAGGCTTACCTCTGGCCTTCTGCCTTGACTTGCTTCTGATCGAGGTGTTGTGGCTGACGTTATCCAGCCTGCGTTTCCCCAGTTGCATGGGTCCGCTGGAGACTGGGAGATATGAGTCAAATGAACAAGAAAATGCTCTGAAGTGTGCCTGGCCCTTCATGTCATGAGACAGTCTTTGACAAAAGGGTTATATTAGAACCACCGGAAGGAATTAGAGATATTTAGCCTAGAAAAGACAGGAATGGAGAGGTGAAGGTAGATATGATATCTATCCTCAAGAATTTGACTGGGTAGAAAATGAAAGATGAGACTTGTAGAATCCTTCCCAGTCTCCCCTGCTGGATCTTCATCCAGATTTTGTCTACTAACTATGGGTGTTTTCTGCCCCTCTAAGACTCTGTCCTAGGTCTCATAATATTTCATTTGGTGATCTCATCATGTCTCATGAATTCAATTACCATCTCCATGAAAATGATTCTTAGATTTATTTATAAAGCCCCTAATTTCTCTCCAGATCTCCAGTCTTGTGTCTCCACTTGCTTATTACATATCTCAAATTGGATGTCCCAGAAACATCATAAACTCAGCATGTCCAAAATTGAAGTAACTTTCTCCAAAAGTCTTCTTCCTTTCTAACTTCCTTCTTACTGTTAAGGGTACCATTATCTTCCCAGTCACCCAGGGAAGATGGCATAAGTTGTCAATTCTTGCTTCTAACCTCTGTAACATCCCTTGTATACATATATGCCACTTTCTCTCTTCTGGGAGAATAGAGAACATCTGGCAACCACCTTGGTATAGGCCCTCATCATCTCACACCTGGACTATTGCAGTATTCTTCTGGGTAGTCTCCCTGCCTCAGGCTTCTCCCCACTCCAGTCCATCCTCCAATCAGCTGTCAAATTGACCTTCCTAAAGTGAAAGTCTGACCATATTACTCCTCTCCCACCTTCAATAAACTTCAATGGTTGCTTATTATATAAAATCCTTATAAGCTGATCCCTTCTTGACTTTCTAGTTTCTTACCTTCCTCATATTCACATTTTCTTTAAGCCAATGACACTGGCCTCCTTTCTGTTTCTTGAATGACATACTTCATCTCCTGACTCCATGCATTTTCACCAACTGTTTACCAAGCCTAAAATTCTCTCCTTCATCTCCACCTCCCATTTTCTATGGCTTCCTTCAGGTCCCAGAAAAAATTCCATCTTCTACAAGAAGCCTTACCTGATCTCATAATGTTAGTCTCCTCCTTCTGTTGATTATCTCCAATTTGCCCTGCATACATCTTATTTGTGCGCTCTATATATGTTGTTTGAATGCTGTCTATCCCATTAGATTGTGAGCTCCTTGAGACCAGAGACTGGTTTTGTTTGTCAGTTGGTTGTTTTTTGCCTTTCTTTATATCTCCAGCACTTAGCACCATGCCTGACATATAGTAGAAGTTTAATAAATGTTTATTCATTTGATTTGTGTTGTTTCTCTAGAAATAGGAACAATAGGGAGAAATCAAAAAGAAGCAGCTTCAAACTCACTATAAAGAACAATTTTCTAATAGTTAGCATAGTGCAAAAGTGGAAAGGGCTAATCATCTTCAGGTGGAGGATGAATGAACACTCCGGTCATTAATAGAGAAGAGATTCCTATTCAAGTACAAGTAAAATTAAATGACCTCTAAGGTCTCTTTTAAGTCTGTGTGCTATGTGGTATTATTGACTGGTTTGGCTGAAGTAATATATTCAAATAAGGGGAAAGTAGAGGATAAGGTTGGAAAGATTATAGCGGGTTTTGAATGCCAGGCTGAAGAGCATGAATAATGATTATTAGACTGAGTTGGAATGTGATATCATGCAATATGATTTCTGCTGGAATGTACTCCTAAAATTCCAGATGGTAGAGAAGGATCTGAAAAACTGTTGATAGAGTTTATTTCCATACATCTAAAAACTGTCATCCCAAGCTAAATGAAGTATATTTTTAAAAATTATTTCCCTTACAGAAAAAACAAATCAAGCAATTCAGCTTCAATCTGTGATTCTATGATCCTGTATGGTCCACAGGAAGAAAAAAAAACCCTGGGTGTAGTGGTGTATTCTTGCCTATGGAACCTACTATTGGGAAGACTAAGACTAGTGGAACTCTTGAAGGAGTTTTAAGCCTCATTTGAACTAAAAAAACAATTGGTTGTCCACACTAAGTCTGGAACCATTATAATGAACAGATAGATGGGAAAGCAGGGGCTGGACTCAAGGAGGCCAAACTGGAAATAAGCAGGTCAAAGCTTCCATGTGAATTAGCAGTGGGATAAGGCTCTGGAGCCATTGCACTTCCAAACTAAGACAGGAAAGAAAGAAAGAAAGACAGGAAGGAAGGAAGGAAGGAAGGAAGGAAGGAAGGAAGGAAGGAAGGAAGGAAGGAAGACAGGAAGAGAGAAAGACAAGAAGAAAGATAGGAAGGAAAGAAAGGAGTGAGAGAGAGAGGAAGAAAGAAAGAGAGGAAAAGAGAGAAAGGGAGAGAGAGAAAGAAAAGAAGGAAGAGAGAAATAGAGGAAGGAAGGAAGGTAACACAAGAGAGAGAAAGAAAGGGAGAGAGGAAGGAAGGAAGAGAGAAAGAAAAGAAGGGAGGATAAAAGAAAAAAGAAGAAGAGATGAAGGGAAAGTGATAAAAGGGAGAGAGAAAAGAAGGAAGGGAGGTTAAGAGAGAAACAAAGAAGAAGGAAGGAAGGAAGGAAGGAAGGAAGGAAGGAAGGAAGGAAGGAAGGAAGGAAGGAAGGAAGGAAGGAAGGAAGGAAGGAAATCTTCCCCGTTCATCCATATGTAAGTCAACAATTTTCCTTTATTAACTGTGGCTTCATGATTCCCAGGTGATTCTTTTCACAGTATTCATATAAAGGCAGAAGTGTGCTGCTAAATGTTTAACAACCAGCTTGGGGGAAGGAGGGGCAATGTACTCATAGCACACTTCCAAGTTTCATCTACATTATTAACATTTTTTAAAGTCTAGACAAATAACAAAACAATAAATTAAACCCTGATTTATATTAGTTGCAAATTTCCAAAGTGCAAATGCTCACATTGAAAATTTAATAATCAACTTGGGTTAGTTCCAGTTCACCCCTGCATAAAAGTGAATCTTGAGCTAGAAATAACCTTTCTTACACAAATGTATACATACAAGTACACACACACACACACACACACACACACACACACACCTGTCTAATCCATGGCTCAAGTCTCCAACTGGAGATCTGGTTTATCTCATCTAGCCAGAACTCCAAGTAATCAAAACATTTCTGAGCCCTGATCAGAGGCAACAAATGTTTTGGACCAGCAGTAATGCACATCTACCTTAGGCTCATTTATTTGATTCTGCAGCCACATATTTTGTGCCTTATATCTTCCAAACCAACCTCACTTATGCTTATTTCATTTCCCCTCAATGAAAAAAGGAAACAGACCAAGTAAAGAATCCAGTGCCCATATGACCGCTATACAGAAATCATAAAAGTGATGTATACACAAAGCTTGAAAATAAAATTCCTCTGTATTGCCCTCAGAAATCATCCATAAAATCTTTAATAAAGTTAATCATGTGAATAATTCAATACAAAACTTTCCCTAGTTTCCATCCTTTAAAAACCCAACTCAGTAGACTAGGAGATAGCATGACATCATGGCTGGTGTGCTGGAAACTCAAGTGCTTCTTAGCTGTGTGACCACAAAGTCATTAAATCTCCTCAGTTTCCTCATCTGCAAAATAAGAAAGATTCTTGCAATCCTTATTTCATAGGCTTATTGTGAGAATTAAATATAATAAAGTTTGTAAAGCACTTTGCAAATCTTAAAATGCCATAAAAATGACAGCAATTATTATTTTTTTTTTATCTTTCCTCTCTTTGGGAGTCTACTTTCCAGTCTACTTTGACCCAATGTCTGTGAAAAAATGAGGTCTAAGAAAAATTACTTTGGGTCTGTACCCAAAGCATCATTCACTGGATAAGCAACAAACAAGTTGGTGTCTTGACTTCCGGAGTTTCTAACCCAAGTTTAATCACTAAATTCTTGTTCCCCTATCTTCCACTGATGTGGTCCACGCTGCATGGTCTTGGACATGTCAGCTGAATTTCCTCGGGCTTCAGTTCCTCAAAGGGAGGCTGTGAGGACTCACCTAAAGAGTGTTTAAAGTACTTTGAATTTATAAAGTTTTATAGAAAGGCCCTTCCTTAGTACGTTTCTTAGAAAGGTTAAGTACCTTGAGATTTAGAACAGATGCAGTTCCAGTATACAAACAGGGCAACGCATCTTAAACAAAAAAGCCCACACACATTCCTCGTCTAAGGAATTTGTTTTCCTTTCTTCCTTCCCTGTTGCCTTTCTCTTTCTTTACCCTTTCCTCGGACACACTCTTCTACTCTTCTTTTTCCTTCCTTCCCTTCCCTCTTTGTCCTTCCTAAAGAAAAGTATATCTTGCTCACCCACTCACCTCCCTTTCTCTTTAATAACCACTACGTAAGCAAACAAAAAAAAACAAAGAAAATCACTCTTCGGGGAATCAGCGGTCAGGGCAGGAAGCCTCCATTTGGGGGAGACAAGAGGGGATTTGCTTTACAATTTACCCCACATAGAGACAGGGACGAAAATGATTCGGGGGCGAGTGGCAAAATGATGTTTACTTTGCGGCCGCGAAGAGTGCGTCCGAGGTCTGACAGCACCGACCTGAAGTCATGGGTCTCACCTCCAGGAATGAGAGGGCCAAAGAACGTACTTTCAAAGAGGGTCTCCCTGGAATTGTCCTAAACAGAAGGAAAGGGTGTGAAGGCGGAGCTAGCTAGTGAACCCGCGCCACCCAGAAGTTTCAGTGAGTTTCCTCAACTTCTAGCTCTCATTAGCGTTCGTCCGACCCTGGGGAGGTGGCAAGGGAAGAGGGATCGCCCATTCAATGGAATGCAGATGTCCCTTTAAGGTTTGTCTCCCTCTCAGCGGACTTTAGCCTAAACACGGACTGGAAGCTTGCTTTATTTGTACATGAGCACAGACTCTGGGAATCAGCCAGTTGCAATTTCAAAGACTGAGAACTAAAAGGGAGGAGCGATGTGGCAATTCATCTTGGATGTGAAAAGCGTGGAGAGGACTTAGAGGCATTTGCGGAAAACACAGGAAATCACCCCTCAGCTGCTGCTGCTGCTGCCACTACTGCTGCTGCTGCCTCTGCTGCTGCCTCCGCTGCTCGGAAAGCCGGCGGGGGAGCTCAAGGCAGCGAGCGCTCCCGCCACAGTTGGTTCAGGGCAGCCTGCAGTGTGTCCTAGCTGAGACTCCGCGCCCTAGGGAGCCTGCCCTGCCTCTCCTGCCCGTGCCAGGCTGGTCATGGCCCGCCAGCGCAGCACCAGCCCAGGTGTCGCTGTCGCATGCTGGTGGCTTACCGGTGAGAAACCCCGTCTTTCTTTAAGCATCGTCCCCCCGTCTTTGCTTAAGGGTTGAAGTCAAGAATGAGGATGTGAGGCTGGCATTCAGGATAAATAGAATTGTGGAGAAAAAAGGGACAGGAAGAGAAATAAAAACGTAGGTTTTGGAGCCAGTTTGGGCAGGTTAGAGTGTAAAAGGAGTGTTTTGTGTTTGGTTTGACCAAGAATTTGTTCTGATTTTTCACTCTGGGGTTAGAGGATAAGGGAGGACTGTTTGGAATTGTAAACAGGAGGTGAAAATAGGATTTTAAATTAAAGCCCTCTTAAGATGGAAAATAACTTAGTGTTTCTATGTTAGGAGTTTAGCGGGTGACTTCTGTTTGGGGGTGGAGGGACCGTGCTGAGCTGGGGGAGGAAAGTGGACAGCAGCAATCTACGCCAAATTCAAGTCTCTATACTCAGGTTGCTCATGAATCGAAATATTGTATGTCTTTGGCATCCGGCTTTCACAACTAGCTCTGCTTCAGGACTAGGGAAAGGGACATATTGCAATTTTCCCTCTGATTCTGAGGTGATGTTTTCAGGTCGGTGTGGTGAGGGGACATTGTGGAAGGGGCGGAGGATACAAGAAAAGTTTGAAAAGGAGAAGGAATTGTGAACACTTAACTCTGTTAACTCCAAAAAGGAATTAAGCAAATAAGCAATAAGTTATCTATCTGTATTTTTTTTTTATTTTGTTTTCTCCAACACTTCCCCAGCAAGTGATATGTAAGAATCAACATGTGAAATGCCAGGAACGTAGAAGAGTTGAGAAAGGGAATGGCTCTCATAAACTGTCACTGTTAATACTAGAGTTACTAAAATCTTTCATATATGTTCCTAAGCTATATCACCAAAATTTTCTATCTTGTTAGTATATAGGCTATTTTTAGATTTTTAGTAAAGCTGATATTCTGTGAAGGCATTTCTTTTTGATGGAAAAGGAAAGGGATGTTGCTAACTTTTGTAAACAGACTATATAGATGAATGAAATTGTTAATAAGCAGATAGCTTGGCTTTTCATGAGGTGGTTGAAAGGGGAAAGAAGACTCTTATGAAACTATTGTGGTGGGCCCTTCATGCTCACACTTAACAACTCACAGGCAGTTTCCAGTAATATAAACAGTGGTCACACAAGAACAGCATTGCAAGGCAGTGAGCTCTTTAATTTACCAGCTACTGTCATTACACACAGACACATATTTGGAAATAATTAGCCAGATCTGAGTTGCTCAAGACCAGGATAATCTTTACTACTGACAAAGTTGCTCCTTATCATTTTGTTGAATGAATCAAAGTGGCCAAGGACCACTTTACTATTTCCTACATGACAGGTAAAAATGAAATTTAAAGGAATAGAGAAAGTAGAAAGGTGCTATTTTCATAAAATAAAATGTCAAAGGCCCATAATATCTTGAAGATCAATGAATTGTATTTTCCTTATATTTAAGTTACCACTTGGTTGTAAAGGAGTCATTTAGGAAAATATATTAACTCTTTCATGACCAATGAGCCCAGATAGAGCAGAGTTGGCAATTTGGATAGAAAGTTATCTTTCTTATGGTCTCTACAAATATACATTTATATATATATGTATATATACATATATATAAGTATATATGTATATATAGATATACATATGGATATATACCTATATTTGTGTACATGTATATGTGTGTGTATGTGTGTGTGCGTAGAAGAGCTGAATTAAAACAAGAATGACAGAACATAGAAGCTTGGATTTAAATCTGGAAGGGAAACCTTGGCCAATTCCCTCATTTTATAGATGGGGTAACCTTTGCTCCATATTCAAACAAGTAAAAAAGGAAAATGACATTTGTTATATCTAATTCTTCCCCTAAGAAGTTTTGTATGTTTAATTAAGGCTTTAAATATTACTATAATTAATGCAATAATATTGTGCCTAATCCTATGATAAGCCAAGATACCAAAAAAAAAAAACAAACCCCCCCCAAAAAACCAACCTGGTCATCAACAGGTTCCCTAAATGAAGACACTACAATTAATTTGAATTGCCAGAGATTTAGTCCCTCTCATTCCTCATCTGATTTCTCCATTTCCTTCATCCTTTACACCCACTCAGTCACAAAATTTCATCAACTCTTTCTCAGCAATTTCTCTCTAATTCATCCCTTTCTCTCCACTGCTATGGTTGTTTCTCTAGCATAGACTCTCATCAGTAAACATCTGTATTGCTACAGAAACTTACTTCTGCCTCTAAATTCTAACCTACACTTCTAATCTATCCTTTTGTCAGGTAAATCTTCCTAAAACATTACTCTCATCATAATAGGTCCTTACTCAAAAACCTATAATAGCTCCCTATTGTTATTAGATGGAGCTCAAATTCTTCATTATAATATTCCAGGTCCTCTGTCTTATCTCATATTATCTATCCCACGTTTCTCTCTCTCTCTCTCTCTCTCTAGTATGCAGGGAGTTCATAGAATTTTGGAGATGGAAAGAATTTTAGAAATCCTTTATTCCTAACCCTCTCATTTTAAAGAAGACAAAACCAAGGCACAGTGACTTGCTTCATATCACACAAGGCAAACCCTCATGCCAGTCAGGATGATAATCTTGTCTTCCTCCATCCTGAAAGCAACACTCTTTTTTCTTCCACTGTGTAGGTGCTTCATATTCTATTCATCTCCTTACTGCCTCTTCACCTCTCTACAGACTGGCTGTCCTTCAGAGTCTAAAAGCTTTCTCTAGGCTCTTCCATTCCAATTTGTCTCTTCTTTTTATGAACTATCATTGTAATTATTTTAATACTCATAGTTTATTATATAAACTCTTAATTTGTTGATTTCAAACTGTGTAAGTCATATCCCACCCCCAACAAGACCACCAACTCATTGAGAACGGATGTTATGTTTTATATTTCTTTTGTATTGGTTTGTGTCAAACTCAAAAATGTGCTACCCATGTGGTATATTGACTTAAAAAACTACAGATTAGTATTATCTATACTGTATTGTACTTTTATTTTTTTAACATTTCTAATTACATTTTAATCTGGTTTGGGCAGCCCTCTGGAATCTTGTGGGCCACTTGCAGCCCTGGCCTGGTGGCACTCAAAACTCAAGGGATCATGTGGTGTAGGAAGAAAGGAGAATAATTAAATCTTACTGGAGAGGTATATGTGCTGTTCTAGTACAGTGGAGAGAGGACTGAACTTTTGCTCCTTACTATCTAAATAACCTTGGAAAAGTCACCTACCTTCTTGGGCCTAGGATTCCTTATCTGTAAAATGAAGGGTTCCATTAAGCCCTGAACAGCAAACCTATTGTGACTCCCTTTGAAGAATGATAGATTTAGAGCTGGAAAAGACCCTAGAGGTCAACAAGAAGGTCTAGATCCATTATCTATGATCTTGTCCTCTGAGTTTTGCAATCATTACAAATTTTCTCAATAGCCTAATATAGCTATTCATTTTAATGCTCAAGAAGTTCTGCCTTGTGTTCCACACAATTATTTTCCACTTTAACCCATTCTTCCCATGAAGACCTCTAGACATGAAGTTAGATACTCTACTTTAAGAATTTTGTGACTAGTAAAGAATTATTTGAATGGTTGATTATATCTTTGCCTAATACTGTCAAAATATAAAAGGGGTCATTTGGCTTTTAAAAATGCAAGTATAGTTTTAGCATTAAGTCATTCTATATATAGCTCACAAATATGTCTCAGGCAAGGTTTTGAATAAGATCTACACACAAGATTTCCTGTTCAAAATGAAGCTGGCAGGTAGTCAAAATACTTACTCAAAATGATAGAGGGGCTGTTAACAATGGTTAAAAAAAAGTAAATGCTTTAATGTCCTTATTCAAAAAGCATTTATTAGTTAAGTGATATTAACTTGGGGGAGAGGGCAATCTCTGTCCTGAGTCCCCTTCTATTCCAAGAGCATTACAGGCCGGAAAGGAGCTGAAAACAAACAAAAAAGTATAAAATTTAATAGGAATAAATGTGAAGTCCCACATTTACGTTCAAAACGTGTTGTGTAGAAGTACAGGATGAGGATGAATGGTTAGAAAGTAGATCGAGTGGAAAAGATCTGGATGTTTTAGTTAGCTACAGGCTTAAAATAAGTAGGCAGCATAATGTGACTGCCCTTCCCTCCAGATTAATGAGAACTTGTTGAGTAGTTTCTGATTCTCTATGACCCCATCTGGGGTTTTCTTAGCAAAGATACTGGAGTATTTTGCCATTTCCTTCTCCAGTTGATTTTACAGATGAGGTAAACAGGGTTGTGATTTGCCAGGGTCATACAGTTAGTAAATATCTGAAGCTGGATTTGAATTTAGGTCCTCCTGACTCTAGGGCTGGTACTCTATCCACTTTGATGAAGTATTCTGTACTGGTCAAACTACATCTGAAGTATTGGGTTTAGTACTGGACACCATTTTTTAGCAGAGACATTGATAAACTAGAACATGTCTAGAAAAAGGCAATCAGGATGGTCAAATGATCCCAAACTATGTGAGAATCAGTTGAATAAACAAACAAAAATACATAAACACACATGTAAAATGTGTGTATGTATGCATATGAGTGTATATATAGACATACATATAAATACATACATATATATGCATATTTGAAAAGTTGTCTGAAAGAGGGATTACATTTACTTGACTCTAAGGTAGAAAGTAGAAGGGGGCAAATTTCAGTTTTATGTGACATGTTCAAAAATGAATGAGCTAGCTCTTAAAATAATGAAATCGCCATCATTGATAGTATTCAGGGACAGACTGAATACCAACTTGTCTGAGATTTTATAGAAGGGTTATTCATTCAAATTTGGCTACATGATCTCCAACTTCACTTCCTAAGATTCCATTCCTAAGATCTTCACTCTAAGATCCCATGATTTTATGAAATTTAATGCTTTAAATAATTTATCAAAAGAAGCAATTAGAATGTTCTCAATCAAGGGGTAGATTCACCAAACTTCCAGTGCAGAGACAAGAAGAATAACAATGGGACAAAATAACTAACTTGACTTTGTTTCCTGCCTAACAACATTACAAATAAAGCTATTTCTGGTAGCTCACAAACTCTCATGAAAGCTCATCATTGTCCATCTCGCTTGCCTCTTCTATGATTTCTTTCCAGTTGGCCTGATCTTTAGCTCTTCTCTCCTCCTCCCACTTGTTTTTCTTTGCCATCAGTAATTCTGTTTTCAGATTTACAGTTTGTCAGATTGTAATGTGATTTTATGAAATACAGTCAAAGTCAAAAAATGGCTAGGAGACTGGTGTCGAAATCTTGTTAAAATCAAAGCGGTATTATTTAGTTCCTTGTGAAGAAATTGAATTTAACAATATTTTGGAAATCAACGTTGCAGTTCTAAAATCAGAATAGATTGTCTATTCATTATAATGTGTGACTAGGAAAATTGTAGTCACTGTCAAAGAAAGTTCAATGAGAATTAAGAAATGTCAATGAATTTAACTGGTTCATCACAGTTCCTTGAAAAAAAAATGGTGCAGACTTTCAGAGAAACTTAGGTAGGAGTTATTTATCTCTAATTACATCCTCAAAAAGATGGTCATCTAAAATAACTTATAATCATTTTGCCATCATTTTTTATATTTTTTTAGAAATCTATTATCAAAGCAATTTTGAAGCTGATAATCTGGGATACAGAGGTTGGAAGATTATCCCTCCACCTCCCTCATAGATTCCCAGAGCCAAGTTTATAATTGAGTAGCAGTCCATCCAAAACCTGCTTCTTTTAAAAGTAGCACATGAAATTTTCTGGAAAGACTCATGGAATTGTGATTTCTATGGAACGTGATCCCAACCTTAGTATAGCTTGGCCACATCCTAGGATGTTACTATCTACTAGGGCTGGTTTTTGTATCAGTTAATCAAGTTATCATCCAATTTGGCTTATCTTTCTAACAAATTTTTAGAGTCTAAATTGGAATTTGTACTTTATTTAGTAGGCAATGGGGAAGTATGAATGGTTTGTGAGGATTAGAACTATACATTGGGAAACAATTCACTCAGTATAATGTATAAGCAGATCACGCTTCTCCCTAGAAGTTCATCCTTTAGTCCCTTGGTGCTCACGTGCAGGAATTACATGCTTCCAACTTATATAATATGATAATAATGACAGGTTGCATTTATTTAGGATTTACTAGTACCAGGAACTTTGCTAAGTGCTATATAAATTTTATCTCATTTAATCCTTACAACAACCCTGG
This sequence comes from Notamacropus eugenii, assembly GCF_028372415.1. Classification (NCBI taxonomy): domain Eukaryota; kingdom Metazoa; phylum Chordata; class Mammalia; order Diprotodontia; family Macropodidae; genus Notamacropus; species Notamacropus eugenii. Next base: position 410,143,684 of record NC_092875.1, on the reverse strand, counting down.
GAAGTAGGTGATATTAGTCTCTTCATTTTACAGTTGAGGAGATAGAGGTAATCAGAGGTTAAGTGACTTGGCCAAGGTCACACAGCTAAGTGTCAGAATTACTTTTAACTCAGGTCTGGACTCTATTCACAGGATCCCCTACCTCCAATTAAGAAACCTAATGCCACACAAGTTTCTTTTTGTCAGGCAGTCACAATGGATTTAGTAATAAACAAGTAGGGGAGAAGACCTGAGTTCAAATCCAGCCTCAGACACTTACTAGCTGATGCTACCTCAGGAAAGTCACTTAATCTTGACCTGTATCAGTTGCCTTCTCTGTAAAACAGGAATAATAATAGCACTGTCTGCCCAAGGTTGCTATGAGGATAAGATTATATAACATTGGTTAAAAACTTCACAATCTTTAGGAAAATATATAAGTGATAGCTATTACTATTATTTCAAAACAATATTTGTCATCTGTTCATTAAAAACATATGCTTAGGTTGATTGTATCTTGTCCAACTATCCCCTAACACCTTAAAAGAGGCTTCCAAATAAAATGGGGGAAGTTAGGTGCCACAACGGATAGAATACTGGACCTGAAGTCAGGAAGACTCATCTTTCTGAGTTCAAATCTGGCCTGAGATACTTACTAGCTGTGTGACTCTGGGCAAGTCACTTAACCCTATTTGTCTCAGTTTCCACATCTGAAAATTGAGCTGCAGAAGGAAATAGCAAACCACTCCAGTATCTTTACCAAGAAAACCCCAAATGGGATCGCAAAAAAGTGAGACATGACTGAACAACAAATAATAATGAAAAGAACTAACATTTATATAGTGCCTACTGGATCCCAGGCCCTGTGCTAAGTGCTTTACAGGTATTATCTCACGTAATCCTCACAACAACCCTGCCAGGTAGCTGCTATTATGCCCATTTACAGATGAGGAAACTAAAGCAAACAGAGGTTAAAGGACTTGCCCAGGGTCACACAGTATCTAAGACTGAATTTGAATTCAGGTCTTTCTGACTCCAGGACACTCTATCTACTGTGCCACCTTGTTGATCCCTAAATGGCGAATTTTAGATTTGTCTATTGTTTTTGGTTTTAATAACTAACAGATCAGCATAATGTGATTTTCTAGCATTTTGGTGTCCATAATAGACAAACCTAAGTCTCTCCCTGAACTTTAAAAGGAGCCAATTTCCATTTGTATGCATAAAGCCTCCTACAATATTCTTATAGCAGAAAAGATTGTTCCTCTACAGAATAAGTGCAGTCGTAGTAAATGGAGTATTATATTTGGACTTGGAAAAAACTGAGTTAGAATCATGCCTCTGACACAATGACGAGGTTTGGATTTGATGACCTCTAAAATCCATTCCACATCTAACTCTCCAATCCTATTCTTATATGAACATATTAGCTATATGACCCTGGATAAGTCACCTAACTCCCCTGTCTTAGTTCCCTCACCATTAAAATGAGGGGATTAGACTCAATGATCTCTAAATTCCCTTCCAACTTTAATCTATCATTCTATGAATACTAAGCAACAGTGCTCCTTCTGTCTACCCAGAGAAGCCCAGAAACAGGCAATGCAGAGAGAAGCCAAGAACGGATTAGCTGTCAGACTCCTTCCTTCAATCAGCCACACCAGTAGCAACTTTTTCAAAGAAGAATAACTATGATTATTTCAAAGTGACTAATTTAGCAGGTTGCCACAGCTGCTCCAGAATTCTGTCTCCCAGCCAAGAAAACACACATATGCAAACTTTATATTTGTCAAGGGTTTTATACGTGTGCAAAGCACTTTCATATATTTGGTCTTTCACCACAATCCCATGAAGCAGCCATTAAAGATATTATAATACCCATGTTTGCACAAGAGAAATTGGGGCTCAGGTGCTTAAAGTTACACAGCTAGTAAATGGTACACCCAGGACTACACTTGATCTGGTCCTAGTCCAGTGCTTAATCCTCAAGCTGAACATCATTCCAGAATTTTGGAGATTATCTAATGAAACCCATTTATTTTCTCCTTTAATCATATTTTTATTGGTAGATTTTGTCTTTATATTGCCTTTATCTCATACTATTCCCTTTGCCTAACCATCAGTCATTCCTTGAAAGAAGGGTTTAAAAAAAACTACACAAAAAAAGACAGTTCAACAATACCAACCAAAATATCAACTGTCTGACAATAGATGTAGAATTCCACCCCCAAAGTCTCCCATTGCTATAGAAAGGGAAGATGGTGTATTTTCTCAACTCTTTTTCAGTGCCCAAATTGAGTCATTTTAATTAGTCTATCAATAAACATTTATTAAAAGCCCTAGGAGCTGAGCATATACATACATATATACAAACATACATGTGTGTATATAGATATAGATTTAAAAACTTTGCTCAGAAGTTGATATTCTATTGGAGGAAATCACACATATGAGAATATACATAGAATAAATGCAAAATGAATACAAGGTAGTTAAGCATATGTGTATGTTCATCCTTCGTTGTTGAAGAAGACCATGCCATCAGAGAAATGATGACATGACTTGCACTTGACTTTGTTTTGAGTGAGGGAGGGCTGTGCAGGCCACCAGCCTCACTTCTCCTCCACAGCCATGTGAATCCAGTGACCAGATATTCAACAGGATGACTGGAGATGACCCAGAATGAGGCAATTGGGGTTAAGTGACTTGCCCAAGGTCACACAGCTAGTGAGTGTCAAGTGTCTGAGGTGAGATTTGAACTTAAGTCCTCCTGACTCCTGCACTGGTGCTCTATCCACTTACCATCTAGCTGCCCCAGTTAAGCATAAGGTAATATGTGAAGGAAGGGGTCTAGCAATTGGTGGAATCAGGAAAGACTTTGTATAAAAAGTGGTGCTTGAGTTGTGTCCTGAAAGAGAGAGGGATTCTATGAGGCAGAAGTGAGGAGGGGATGCATTCCAGGCATAGGGGATGGCCAGTGCAAAGGCACAGAGATGGGAGATGAAGGACCACGTGGGAAAAATGGGCCAGTTTGTCTGGACTCTATAATATGGGAAAGAGAGTAATGTATAAGGATGGAAAGATATATTTGATCAACTTTCTTTCTGTTTGTTCCTAAAGAGTGTAGCTTTTAAAAAACCTGGAGAGGAGATTATACTTTATCTGACAGGAAAACTGAAGTTTATTGAGTAGGAGAGTGACATGGTCATATTTAAGTCAGATAATTACATAGCATTGTTTGAGGTTTTTTTCTCTCCACATACGTTCTAACTTCCTTATCATATAGTAAAGTATCTACCGAGGTGGGACTAGGACTTTGAGTTTCCTAACTCATAGTCCGTTGTTTCTTATGCTATATCAGTGTCAGTTTTAAATGTTGTGTAATGGAAATTCCTAGAGGTAACATCACTAAACTTTATATAATCAGCTTTCATGAGGTTAGAATAAATGACAAATATAATTAAAATTACTGGCAAGAAAAAAGGACTCTTGGCGAAAGACTGAGTCAGAATATAATTTAAATTTAAACAAAAAAACTGAGACCTGGTATTTCTCGGATTCTTTATTTTAGGAAAGTACAAAAATGCATCTATAATAACTAGAACCATTTTTAAAGTAATAAACAACAAATTTCACAATTAACAGTTAATAAAATTGTAAATAGGTTATCCACAAAGTATATAAATGGTAAAGTTAACAACCTTGACACATTTTTCACGAGAATAACAATTCAAGAATTGTTTCATTGATTTTAAAACAAATAGCATGATGTGGATTCGCTTACATTATCTATAGTAAGTGTTAAACTCTTAGAAAGAATATTTCCCAAATTGTTGCAAATATTTGAGATCAAATGATATTTCTAAGAGAAATTTGTATAAGATGTTTAACTGATGAAGCAGTTTAAGGGCCAGTTCAATGGGTTTGCATCATTTAAAAAAAAGATCTGTGCGATATAATATATGCATGAAATTTTCACACGTTTTTAAATATTTAATTAGTTGTATATTTTTCTAAAGCAGCATTTTAGATAATCCTCAAAGATACTGCTGGTCTCTTCAGCTTGATGGAGAATTAACAGGAAGAGAAGAATGTGACAGGAGTTATAAAGTTAATGGAACTATGGAGAGGGCGCATTAGCCTTTCAAGTTCGCCAAATATTCTACCATTTACTAGGAAAATGTTTGATCCTCTGACTCATTAGCTAAAGAACTTATCTCTAAACAGATTACAGCATTATACAATGGAATAAACATCCCCCTAGCTTCTCTCTTGGCTGCATTCCATAAGCAGGCACTATGAAACTTTATTCAGAAAAACAGTTTTTGATTAGTTCATAAACCCTGAGACCATGGGGCCTGAAAGCATTAACTTTGACAAGTGAAAAGAGTGCAGGACTTCCCCTTGCATATCTGAAAACAAATCTGATGTAACTATTAGGCCTTGCATCTGTTCTCAGTGCTTTTTAAATACTCAAAAATGCCAATGACATAGCTTCAGGATGCCCACCCTAGTCCCATACTATGTGGTGGAATAGTATAATATCTTTATCAGTAAATCAATCCAAAATTATTTACTAAGCACATACTATCTACCTTCGCTATGATGAAGTACTGCTAGATTACATATGTGCATATTCCTAAGTATACATAAATTATGTGTATATGTGACAAACGTACATATAAATAGATTCAAAATAAACACCATGCAGTGTTGGTAGAGGAGAGGGGGAGAGTCAGGAAAGGTCTCACATAGAAGATGGTGCTTGAGGTGAGTAGTGAAGGAAATCTGAGATTTTAAGAGCTGGAGGTAAGGAGGGAAAACATTCTAGAAATCGAGGGCAACTAATAAAAAATCACAGAGATGGAAGGTAAAGGATCATGCATAAAAAATACTAAGAAGGAAAGTATGGCTGAACATGGAGTACATGAAGGGTAATAATGTATAATAAGGCTGGAAAAGTAGGATTAGACCAGTTTCAGAAGAGTTTTATTTTTTAAAAATTATTTATTTTATTCTGAACTTAAGAAATAAAGCAAGCATTTTCATAACAAAGTGAGACAGAAAAACAGAAATTGCAGATCCATTATGTACAATTTGCTATTCCTTTCAAATTCACAACAAAGTTAATCAGGTGAGATGGCTACCATGAGACACAAATCTTTACGTATACAAATATGAACTACATACACAGATACACGCATAGATGTATGTGTGTGTGCATGTACATGTCACTTCTTTATCTGGATTCAAACAGCATCGTGCTTCATATGATCTTTGCAGTTAATTTGAAAATTTATAATAGAATGACTTGGTTTCTCAAAATTGTTCTTAAAACAGTACTGCTGTTACTGTACCCAGCGTTCTCTGGGTTCTGCTCATTTCATTCTTCCTTACTTCGTGGAATTCTCTCCATGCTTTCTAAAGTCATTGGGCTCATCATTTCTCAAAACAGAGTAACATTCCATCAGAACATATAGCACAATGTGTTTGGCCATTCCCCAATTGATGGGCATCCCCACAATTTCCTGTTCTTTGCCACCACAAAGAGAGCTGCTGTAAATATTTTAGAACATGTAGAACATTTTCCCTAATCATCTTGAGAAACAGACCCAAGAATGATATTGTTAGGTCAAAGGGTATAAGCAATTTAATAAGTCTTTGGACATAATTCCAAATCTTTCTCTCCAAAATGGATCAGTTTACAGTTCTACCAACCATGAATTAAGGTCCCAATTTTTCCACATCCCTTCCAAAATTTGTCACTTTCCCCTTCTTTCATTTTAGCCAAGCTAGTAGGTATAAAATGATATCTCAAGGTTATTTTAATTTGCATTTCTCTAATCAATAATAATTTAGAACATTTTTTTATATGACTATAAATTTCTTTGATTTCTTTATCGAAAAACTGCCTCTTCATATTCTTTGACCATCTATCCATTGGGGAATGACTCACATTTTTATATAGATTTAACAAAGTTCTTTGTATATTTGAGATATGAGACCTTTATGTGAGGAACTGATTGTTTTCCTCCAGTTTTCTACTTTCCTTCTGATCTTGGCTACATTTGTTATGATTTTTTTCTAGCTCCACATTTTGTTGTTAATTTAATTGGCATAGCATTGAATAGATAGGTTAATTTTAGTAAAATTGTTATTTTTATCATATTGACCCTACCTACCCCATGAACAATTTGTATTTCTTCATGTATTTAAATGTGATGTTATTTGTGTACTAAGTTGTTTTTTTTTTCATAGTTTTATTCATATAGATCCTACATTTGTTTTAGTAGGTGTATTCCCAGGTATTTTATACTGTCTACAGTTATTTTAAATGGGGTATGTCTAGCCTCTAGGATCCTATAGGAATGCTGATGATTTATGTGGGTTTACTTTATATTCTGCTACCTGGCTGAAATTATTATTTCAATTAACCTTTTAATTGAATCTTTAGGATTTTCCAAGCATAACATCATATCATCTGAATAAAGAAATAATTTTATTACCTCATTCCATATTCTGATTCCTTCTATTTCTTTTTCTTCTCTTATTTTGTTATTGTAGGATTTCCAATACAATATTGAATAATATTGGTGACAGTGGGCATCTATTTTCATGCCTGATCTTGCTGGGAAGGCTTCTAGCTTAGCCCTATCACAAATAATGCTTGCTACTGGTTTTAGGTAAATGCTTCATATCAATTTAAGGAAAAGTTCATTTATGCCTATACTTTCAAGTATTTTTAATAGACATTAGTGTTGTATATTATCAAATGTTTTTTCTGCATCTATTGATATTATCATATGATTCTTGTTATTTTTATTAGTGATATAATCAATTATGCTAATAGTTTTCCTTATGTTAAACCATCCCTGCATTCCTGGGATGAATTCTGCATCATCATAATGTATAATCTTTGTAATATATTGTTGTAATCTTTTAGATGGTATTTTACTTATGATTACATATGATCCATATGCATTAATGAAACTGGTCTATAATTTTCTTTCTCTGTTTTTACTTTTCCTGGTTTAGGTATCAATAGCATATTTATTTCATAAATAGGGTTTGGTAGGATCCCTTCTTTGTCTATTATCAGAAGAGCTTTCAATGTCAACCAGGGCTTTTTATAGTTGATCTTAGAGGTAATAAGGAGACACAGGAGTTTACTGAGAAGGGGACTCGTGTTCAGATCTGTGCTTTAGAAAATCCCTTCAGCTACTATTCAAGGGTGGATTAGAATTTTAGAATCAGAAGATCAAATAGGAGGCTATTGCAACAGTGAAGGTAAGAGTGATGAGGACCTGAGGTCACTGAGTGAGTAAAAAGGAGTCTTACATGAGAAAGGTGGAGATTTAAAAAAGAAAAAATATTTAACAACAGATGGAATATATGGTTGTGAAAGAATGAGGAGTTACTGCTGAAACAGGTTGAGAACCTGACTAGAACAAGAGCAGTGGGTAGAAACAGTAAAACTGGGAGGACAATGAATTTGGATGTGTTGTGTATGGGTTGCCTATCAAGAATCAGCTTGATGTTTGTTGTGGCAATACAGCTATCTCCCTAACCATTAACTCACTGTAATACTGAGACCTGTGGGATGGGATGAGGGGACATGGAAGAACCATGTGACTGCATTTCGTGTTGTATTACCTTGGGATTGAGTCAGGGAAAAAGAGTTCTTTTAGGAAGGGGGTGGAGACGGAGTAGATATGGAACGCATAAAGACTCCCTTGTTCAAAAATGTGTCTATCCTTTTGTTATGGGGGACTGGCATGTGCAAAGTATTGGGGACTGTATCTCCTCAAATGGGAGGGCTAGGGAGGCTGACTGTGGGAAAGTCACAGTGACATGTAATAGAAATGCCTCAAAGAGATCTTGGCATTGATTTAGACATTCTATAACTGGTTCGGCTAAATTTCTCTATCAGTGAAAAGAATATTATACAAATGTTCCAGGCTTGAGACCTGGGTTACAGCTAGTTGGTTGTTGTTCAGTCATGTCTGACTCTCGTGACCCCATTTGGGGTTTTCTTGACAAGGCTACTGGAGTAATTTGCCATTTTCCTTCTTCAGCTCATTTTACAGATGAGGAATTGAGGTCAGCATTATTAAGTGACTTGCCCAGGGTCACACAGCTAGGAAGTGTCTGAGGCCAAATTTACACTCAGGAAGATGAGTCTTTTTGACTCCAGGCCCAGCACTCTATCCACTATGCCACCCCGCTGCTCTGGGTTACAACATATTTACCAATTAGAAACTTTTTGGGGGAGAGGGGCAGGGAGAGAAATCAAATCAAAGCTAGAAAATATTGTTTCACACCTTAGAAGGAATTACTTCAATCAGACATCAAGACTAACACCTGGACCAGATTTCTTAACCTTTTTTTTGAGTCATGAACCCTTCTGACAACCTGGTAAAACCTATGAACCTCTCCTCAGAATAATGTTTTTAAACTCATTAAATAAAACATATAGGATTAGAAAGGAAACCAATTATACATGTACCACAGGCAGCCCTGACCCCTACCACCTGAAGGCCAAGGGTGTTAGATTTTACCATTTCACCCCTTTCTTAGGGTTCTCTGGTATCCTTAAGAGGACTGAGGGGTGTGTGCCATTGGCTCCAGCTCCAACTAATGGTATTCCCCCATATATAGGGGGTGTGATTCCCTGCATCCTAGTTCCTATTAGCCAGTAACAGCCATAGTAGCTTTTACACAGAAATCTTTACTTCAAAAGGTAGAATCACAAACATACAAATTTACTCCCCCATCATGTGGGAGGCATAATCCTCATCCTCTTTGGACCACCCCAGTGCCTGGAGAGGGGAAAGGAATTAGATTCATAGTTTAGCTCAGTTCCAAGACCAAAATCCCTCTGGGGCTGGAGTCCCCATGTACCCTGGCTTCTCTGGCCTTCCAAGCCAGGCTGGCTGGATGCACCACCCTGTCTGCAATCCTGGCCTCAATTTTGCCAGGGTTCAAACTCCTGGGGGAGGGGGATCATTTATGCAGCTAAGAACAAACAACATAGAACAAAAACACGCGCTCCCAGGTCCATTTCTCAGGGCGGACAGTCCTTTCCCTCTCACCAGTTCAGTTACAGGCATCCCCACCATGGGTAAACTGGGTAGATGTATAGTAGCAGAAAGAGATCAACCTGCTCAGTCTCACCGATTTTAAAGATGCAGGTAGCCAGTCAAAGGATACTAAACCCACTCTTGTGGTAGGGGAACCACTGGGCTCCATAGGCAAACTGGGAATGCTCAAAAGGCCCCTCAAGTAGACCTCTATGTTAGACAAACTGGGCATGACCCAACACACTCAGGTTATAGACAAATATAATTATCAAAATGTTTTTGTAAAAACAAATTTATAGACTCGAGGTTAAGAACCTCTTAATTTAGATGAATGTTGCTGGGCATTTACAGCAAGACTTTTGAATGCGAAAAGGTACAGAACAAGAAGCATTCTTGGTGAGATAAGGGAATTTGGATGGCCAAAGTCACTGTTGCTAACCTTAACTCAGAGACTACTGTACAATAAGCAATCTTCTAATGAAACCAGGTAGTATGAGCAGTTGATCTGGATCTTGGTTGAAAACTTTTTGCCTGACTTATCCAATTGTTCCCCCATTTTTTTTTCTTGATTTTGGCCAGTAACGTTTGGCCCCACAGTACTGTGAAGAGAACTGTTTCCAAATCCAGCATTTTACACAGGCTACTGATCTGCAGAAAGTGCAGATTGGTAGTTTTGGATTCTGCAATTCCCAGGACACTGGGTCAAGTAACTCCAAGGCTTTCTAAATGGTAAATTCCACAAATGCTTTCTGCCTCTGGAATCAGTGCTTTTTAACTATTAGTTAAAACTAGGTCATGTGAGGACAGTTGGAAAGATCAGAAAGTCAATCTAGTTGGTTAGGCATGCAAAGCTGTAATGCCATTTATTTTGGAAACCTGACACACAAATCCCACATGTATACCCAGCTCAAAGTGGCAATCTGTTGAGTATGCACATGGGAGCTGAGGGAAATGGTGGGCTGCAGTGATCTGTCAGGATTAATGTCACCCACCCTCCTGAAAGCGATGACGTTTGTAGATGGTCCTTAAGAGCTCTGGATGTGGAGCCAAAGGGTCTCACTTTGAATCCTTCCATTTATTCCCTCTTAGACCTTGGGCAAGTCACTTAACCTCACTGGACCCAATTCCTCATTTCTAAAAAGAAGAAAGAAAGAGAGAAAGGATGAACTCTGTAGTTCAGTTACAGGCATCCCCACCATGGGTAAACTGGGTAAGATGTATAGTAAAAGAAAGAGATCAACCTGCTCAGTCTCACCAATTTTAAAGATGCAGGTAGACAATCAAAGGATACTAAACCTACCCTTGTGGTAAGGGAACCACTGGGCTCCATAGGCAAACCGGGCATGCTCAAAAGACCCCTCAAGTAGACCTCTATGTTAGACAAACTGGGCATGACCCAACACACTCAGGTTATAGACAAATATAATTATCAAAATATTTTTGTAAAAACAAATATATAGACTCCAGCTTAAGAACCCCTGAATTTAGATGAATGACTAAAATCATTGACCCTTTAAACCAGAGATTGCTTTTCTTTTTTGTGTATATCATGGATTATGCTGCTAAAAATTAGCACCCAGCTATCTGATACAATAATATCCACAATAAACTTTAAAGCTTAACCTGCATTATTAGCATTTTAACATCAGTTAATTTAACACTGACATTTTAATATTCCATCACTCTTCAGTCTAGGCAATCAACCAAACAATAAATCATGCCCTGAATTGTAGTTTGCCAATTTGAGGTGTAAATGCTCACTCTGAAAATTTAACAGTGTACTAACTGCTTCCAGCAAGCCCATGCATGCACCCCCTTTGCAGTCTGGTGGAGTCTGGGGACTCTTCTCAGAATGTTTTTAAATGCGTAAAAATAGAAGTCATAGGACTACAAAGGAAATCAATCATTAATCAGCAAACATTTATTGAGCACCTACTGTGTGCCAGGTGCTGTGCTAACTGCTGGGGATACACAATAGTAACTAACATTGAACGTAGCACATAGTAAGCACTAGGCATGACACTAAGAGATTTACAATTGTCATCTCCTTTGATCCGCACAACAGTCCTGGAGGTGTGGGGGGGTGTATGTATGCACATGCATACGTGCGTATGTATACATATGCGCACATGTTTTACATAAAATATTATATATTTTCCACTTACAGATGAGAAAACTGAAGGAGAGGTTGTTAGGTGACTGGGCTGGGCTGGCACAGCTAGTAGATGTCTCAGGCCACATTTGAACTCGGGGATCTTCCAGGTCCCAAGCTCTATCCACCTCCCCAACTGACTTAAAAAAAAATTACACTGAACTACAGGTATACAAAGATTTTCAGACATATTCACAGATCCCTTTCTGTCTTTGATCCAATAGACTATTAGCCCTCGGTGTTCAGGGCTTGTTTCAGTTTTATGTGTTCTCTTCGGGGCTGGGTACACAGAAGCGTTTAATAAATGCGTGCTGAATGTTGAATGAATGACGCCCTCCCAGTTCCAAGGCTTGGGGCTCCATGAGAGCCGTAGTAGCAGGGCTGCGCGCAGAGGCTTCCGAGACGTCCCGGTGCCCCTCCTGACCACGCCGGCCACGCCCCTCCAGGCCACGCCCTCTCGGCCACGCCCCCTCCCGGCCACGCCCCTCCCGAGGAGCCCAGGCAGCGGCGGCGCCGCGGGACCAGTGCTAGCGGACCCGTTCACTCTTCTCTCAGACACAGCCAGCTCCGGCGAGCGGAGGCTTAGTGCTCAGTGAGCCTGCGCACGCCGCATGCGCCGTCCACCGCTTCCGTAGCTTTACGTACGCCAGTAGAGACGTGGCTGGGGAGGCGGTCTCTTGCGCAGGCGCACTAAACAGCCCCCGTTGAGTCCGCGCTGCCGGCCGGTCTGAGAAGGGGGCGGCGGGGCTAAGAGGCTCCGGGTCTTGACCGCGGCGCCCTCCCACCTGGGCGGCGGGGTCCTGAGCGCCGCGTGCGGGAGAAGGAAGGTTCTCTGGGGCGCTCTTCTCCTCCTTCCGCGAGGCGAATACCCGCCCGGCGGGGCGGCGGCCGCCAGAGCCAGGCCGGAGGCGGCAGGGCCCGGCCCCTTCCCCCCTCCCTCCGGCCGCCCCCCGCCGCCAGCATGAAGCTGGTGAGGAAGGATATCGAGAAGGACAACGCGGGCCAGGTGACCCTGGTGCCCGAGGAGCCCGAGGACATGTGGCACACGTACAACCTGTTGCAGGTGGGCGACAGCCTGCGCGCCTCCACCATCCGCAAGGTGCAGACCGAGTCCTCCACGGGCAGCGTGGGCAGCAACCGCGTGCGCACCACGCTCACCCTGTGCGTGGAGACCATCGACTTCGACTCGCAGGCGTGCCAGCTGCGGGTCAAGGGCACCAACATCCAGGAGAACGAGTACGTCAAGATGGGCGCCTACCACACCATCGAGCTGGAGCCCAACCGCCAGTTCACGCTGGCCAAGAAGCAGTGGGACAGCGTGGTGCTGGAGCGCATCGAGCAGGCCTGCGACCCGGCGTGGAGCGCCGACGTGGCCGCCGTGGTCATGCAGGAGGGCCTGGCCCACGTCTGCCTCGTCACGCCCAGCATGACCCTCACCCGCGCCAAGGTGGAGGTGAACATCCCCCGCAAGCGCCGGGGCAACTGCTCGCAGCACGACCGCGCCCTGGAGCGCTTCTACGAGCAGGTGGTGCAGGCCATCCAGCGCCACGTCCACTTCGACGTGGTCAAGTGCGTCCTGGTGGCCAGCCCCGGCTTCGTGCGGGAGCAGTTCTGCGACTACATGTTCCAGCAGGCCGTGAAGACGGACAACAAGCTGCTGCTGGAAAACCGCTCCAAATTCCTTCAGGTACAGTAACCCGCCTAGCTGAAGGGCTGACCCAGATTAGAGCTTAGGGGTTGGCATCAATGTTAATACGTTGTGTAGGAGGGAGGACGTTTAGAGGGATAGGGAAATGACCTTTTTCTTAATCATGTCCAGTCATCCTAAAATGTAAGCCTGGCACTAAGAGAAAATGAATGTCCCATTTTTTCCACATTCATGTTTTCTTACCCTTTTAGGGGAAAAATGATTTAGGTATGCTTAACAATAGGCAGTTTGATGCTAAGAGACTTAAATGATCAACCTGTGTTATGAAGTCCTTATGAAGCATCTCTACATAAGTAAATATACATAACTTTAATGTGTAAAATACATAAGTTTAATGCCTTGCATGTTTTGACATTTTGGTTAGGGTTGATGTGTTTAACGTTAATTGAACAAGTATGAGTTAACTTTTAAAAGGAAGAATATGTGCTCTAAAATATTTCATCCAACCTCTGTAATTGTGATTCCAGGTACATGCCTCTTCTGGGCACAAATACTCGTTGAAAGAGGCCCTTTGTGATCCTACTGTGGCCAGCCGCCTCTCAGACACCAAGGCTGCTGGTGAAGTCAAAGCCTTAGATGACTTCTACAAGATGTTGCAACATGAACCTGACCGAGCTTTCTACGGACTTAAGCAGGTGGAGAAGGCCAATGAGGCCTTGGCAATTGACACACTGCTCATCAGTGACGAGCTCTTCAGACACCAGGATGTAGCCACCCGAAGCAGATATGTGAAATTGGTGGACAGCGTCAGAGAGAATGCAGGCACAGTTCGGATATTTTCTAGTCTTCATGTATCTGGGGAGCAGCTCAGCCAGTTGACTGGAGTTGCTGCCATTCTACGCTTCCCTGTCCCTGATCTCTCTGACCAGGAGTCTGGTTCAAGTTCTGAAGAGGATTGATGATGGGCACCTCTAAAAAGACACTATGTACCACCCAACTCCTTCACCTACATAAACTAATATGTAAAACAAATATTCTCAAATCTAGTACGAAAGCTGCTAGGGAGGTTCAGTTTCATTTACGTGAGTGGGTTTTTCTTGTCAGGCTAGTCTCTTTGTATTGGAAGACCAATACAACTAGAAAATAAATTAAGATAAAAGTAATGTCTAATTTTATCCTTATTCACATTGACAATTACTTTTAGGAAAAAAATGGTTTAGAAATACTAATAATATGCAATTGATACTTAGGATAAAAGTTTTTACATCAGCTGCATTCACTGTGTACTGTACTGGGGTTAAGCTACTGTTTCTATCTCTTCTTCATATTTTCAGAGTGCATTGCAGGAATTTTACTTAGTCCTCACAAATAACTAAACTGACAGTGTTTTTTGGAAGATGGATAGAAAATTCACCAAAGAAAACCTAAAAACTGACACTATTGTTTAAGGAAATTACAGGAATTGAATGAAATCATTTCTAACATGCCAAGAAGCCATTGTGCTTTATCCTTAAAAGTTAACTTTATGCTATTTGGTGCACTACTTAACCTACTATTCATAGAGTTTTAGAGCAGGAAGGAACCTTTGTAAATGTAACACTTTTATTTTAGAAATGATAAACTCAGGTCCAGAGAAGTTAAAGTGACTTTCTTGAGGCCAAGCAGGTAATTATTAGCAAAGATCATAGTGGAATCCAATTTTGACTTCATGTGCAGTGGTCTTTCTTTTTACTTATTTTGATTTGTCAAATTTATTAATAGTTGTAGTATTAGAATTTCAAGTTGACTAACTGGAAGCTTTAAAGCAGTATTTTCTAGATTCTAAACAGTTTTCATTTAGTCATGCAATTGCATCATGATTGAATAGAGCCTGTATGTGGAAAAATAATAAGATATGTTTGACTTTTTTATAATTGAAAAGGGTTGCTAGGTAATTCTCTAGTTCACTAAAATGTCAGTGAATGATCTATCCCTGTTTGAAGTGGTAGATTATATTTTGTTTATGGTCTGTGGGTATCAAGTGGAAAGTTTTAGACATTCATTAACTCCTGATCAGTCCAAAATGATATGATTTATTTCTTGTTCTGACAGTTGACATATGTAAATGAAATCTACTGATAACACGATCAATTTTAGTATTTTTCAGGGGCCTTCTGAAAACTATCTTCACAAAGTTGCTAACCCTGAGTAAAAATAGATCTTCTAAATCACACACACACACGCTTTAAATAAGCTTATATTGTCCTTGACAAAATGAATGGCATTAAGCTACTATAACAGATATGATGGTACTTTAACTTAACCTCTAGAACACTTCATTTTCAAATGCAGCAAAGCAATAGGATGATACCTCTATCGTTAGCTTATGCTAACCGAATATGGCAGATCATTAATATGTAGAGATTTTGATAGTTTGACATTGTGCATATATTAATTACTGTTTCAGTTTTGTTGATCTTAATTTGAACTTTGTTTGCAGTGAAAATAACTGGATTATTCATGTGAAAGTTGTACTAAAAAATATCCAATAATTTTGACCATTGCATCACACTTCCCAGGAAGGCATGTCCTATAGTCCAGAAAATTCTGCCTTAAGCAGATTTTTTTCTGTTGTCAAATGACCAATAATGTGCTCACATGTAGGCCATGCTTTAAACAAAATTAAGTCTTTTAAAGATACCCATAACAGTATTAAGATAATTTGCATCATTGTAATTTTGAGGGGCCATCTGGAAGTCAGGAAGGCTTGGATTTAAGTACAGTTTCTGACATGGTGTTCTCTTGGGCCTGTCATTTAATTTCAGGCAACTCTTTCAGACTAAATTGCTAAGTAGTTTCTGGTCTACTTTGATTTTGTCCAGGGAATTTACTCATTAAGAATTCTCTGTATCAGTGAAATCACAGGCAGTACTACCCCACCCCCATCAAAAAAGCATTTAAATCAGTAAGGTCTGCTTGTGTTCAGATTTTAATTCTTTTCTCTCTATAGTAATCAAATACATACCTGAAAAAGTTCTCTAATATTTAATAACTTGTATGCCAGATAATGAAATTAGCGTAAAGATTTTTATTTCCAAATCTGTTTAAAAATAGGAGTGTTTTGGGAGTTAGTTTTCTTTTAAATCTGAGCAAAGCAGACCATTGAATGTTTTATGTGAAGAGCATCTGGAATTTGCAGGATTCAGAAAAGGAGAGGATTCCTAAGAGAGATTCTGAGAGTAGGTTAGTGGAAGATCTCTTTAGGGTCCTCAGATTTAAATATGCCATTGATTAAGAATAAAACTTTTCAAGTAATGTAATGGTTCCTTTTATGCTCTTAAAATTCTTGCTGCCTTTAATAACTTAAAAACGTGCCATAGCTTATACCTTTCAGAAATATATTGGTGTACAAATATTTATCATTTTTCAGTTGGAACAGTTTGAAACTTGTTTTGGTTTGCCTTATCTTGAATATCTGAAATGCAATGGTGCTTTACTTCAGTATGCTCAACTTGAAAAAAAAGAAAAAGACAAGTTTAGGAAAGTTCTTGAAATAAAAATATTGTAAGCTCTGAAAATGGAGTAGTTTCTCCTCCTTTGTTCAGTCATTTCTGACTTTTTTGTAACCTTGTGGGCCATGCTGTCCGTGGAGTTTTCTTGGCAAAGTTTGAAATGGTCTACCATTTCCTTCTCCAGTGGATTATGGTAAACAGTAGTTAAATGACTTGTCCAGGGTCGCACAGCTCATATGTATCTGAGGTTATATTTGAACTCAGGCCTTCCTAACTCCAGTCCCAGCACTTATCCACTGAGCCAACTAGCTGCCTTCTTCCATGCTAAGTAGTCTTTAAGGATCTTTTTCTGTAAAATTATCCTTCATCTGTACCCTTTGATATCATTAGCTACAATTGACTCCCCTCTCGAGACAGCTTACTGTTTATTTTTTAATCATTCAGAAATCTTGTTGGGAGAATTTTTTTTTTCTGGACAATGAAAAAAGTTCTAATTACATCTAAATGAAAAATGTCAGTGTGGATGTAGTTGACTTCCTCCGGTAGTGTATCAGTTTGTTGGTATAGTAACTGGACAAAAATAACTCATTTAGATAGTTTCGTTATCATCTGAAAGCCATGATTATTAGTCCTTTTGATTCTGTTTCTCCCTCTCCACCCCGTTGCTACAGAAAGGGGCTTCATGGTACTAAAAACCATATTCTATTTTCCCCAAATAGGTAACCATGGCCAAAGAATTTGTTACTTCCAACTGTTAGGTGTTAGGTATGATGAGTTTTAGACTGGTCCTCAGCAGATCATCTGTATCATGACCGTATCTGAAGCATTTCCTTCATGGTAGCATCTGCCAGAGCTTACTCTGCTGTCAGTCTTTAATAACCTATTGTCCCCTCCTATGCCATGAAAAAGCATCAACATTAGAATTTCCTAAATTATTCCTTAAAGGAATCTGTGCATGTGCATATTTTAAGCAAGACTACCACCCTTGTCCTATTCTATTGAAAATATGTCATGATTTACATAAAATTTTACAGGCACATAGGCATTATGGGATTGTTATTATTGTTTATCTGAACTCAAAATGACGTCACAATGTCTAACTGGCTGATCATACCAATAGGAATTTGGAAGGCTCTGCTGCAGGTCAGACGCAAATAGTCTATGACCATTTGGGAGGGAATGTCTCTAAATTTCTGTTATTTTGCATATACACACGTATATATATATTTTATCTATCTATCTATATATTATATATATATGTGTGTGTGTATATATATATATATATATACACACACACATACAAAAGCCTATAAAACAGTTTTGTATGTGTTTTTCTGAGAAATGAGACACTTAAAAGGTTTTAGTATTTGTTTTTGAAGGTTTTTTTCCCCAGTTTCTTTTAATGTAATCGCAATACATGCCACACAGCATATAGTTGTGTGATCACAATACACATTTACAAAGTAAAGTAAGAATACATTCTTTCCTTTGATCCTCACAAAAACCCTGTGTTCCTATTTTTCAGATGAGAAAAGTGATAGAGAGGTTAGGAGACTTCCACAGTCACAATTAGTAAGTTTAATTAGTGAGATTCCAACCTAGACATTAGGTCCAGTGATCTTTCCGCTACCACCCTGATTCAACTCTAATTGAAATGAGAAAAAATTTTCCTTCTGACTATTCAACTGAACCTGCCTTCTCCAAAGTTGCCTATGTTCTTGGAAGTACCAAATCAAATAGACCTTTCTCAATTTTTATCCTTGACCTCTTGCAGGCTATAACACTATTCTTTCCTTGCTTAAGTTTTCATATCTGATGTTCAATGACAGAAAGAAAGAGTGAGGTTGACAGCTGCACAATTCTGCCTCAAATCCAATTCACCTAGAAGTCAAGGTATCACCCATGATGACATTGTTCCTCTTCAGAAATGAAGGACCAACAACAATAAAAGTTTTCATAACTGCTTATCTCTGGTTCTTCTCCTATCTCACTTTCTATTTCTTCTCAGTCTCCATGACTAGATCTTCATCCCAGTTGCATCCAGTAATGATGCTTGTTTTCAAAGGATCTATACTTTCTCACTTGGTCATCTCATCACCTCCCATGGGTTCAGTTATCAGATGACTCCAGATCTATCCATCCATCCATCAATAACCTTTCTTCTGAGTTTGTCTCATATAACCAACTGCTTTTTGGACATCTCAGACTTAGACATTTGAAACTCAACATGTCCAAAACAGATTTCAATATCTTTATCACTTTAATGTTTCCCTCTTTCTAACTTCCTTCTTATGTCAAAAGCACCACCATCCTTTCAGTCATCTAGGCTTGCAAACTAGGTATCCTAAAGGTCCAAAAACCCAATGAGGAGAAGGAGGTTTTAAAAGGCAGAATTAGCCAAATGGAGGAGAAGGTTCAAAAGCTCACTGAACAAAATAATTCGTTGAAAGAGAGAATTGAGTTCAGGGAAACAAATGACTATGAGTTAAACCAAGAAGTTAGTAAACAAAACCAAAAACTTGAAAAAACAGAAGATAATGTGAAACAACTCATTGGAAAAACTACTGACCTGGAAAATAGATCCAGGAGAAATAATTTAAAAATTATTGGATTACCTGAAAGCCATGATCAAAAAAAGAGCCTAAACATTATCTTCCATGAAATTATCAAGAAAAACTGCCCTGTTATAGAATCAGAGGGCAAAATGGATATTGAAAGAATTCATCTGTCACCTCCTGAAAGAAACCCAAACAGAGAAACTCCTAGGAATATTGTGGCCAAATTTCAGAGTTCCCAGATCAAGGAGAAAATACTGCAAGCAGCTAGAAAGAAATAATTTGAATACTGTGGAAATACAATCAGGATAACACAGGATCTGGCAGCTTCAACATTAAGGGAGTAAAGGGCTTGGAGTGGGATATTTCAGAACTCAAACGAACTGGGATTGAAATCAAGAATCACCTACCCAGCAAATCTGAATATAATAAATACTTCAAGGGAAAAAAATGGTCATTCAGTGATATAGACAACTTTCAAGATTTCATGATGAGGAAAAGACCAGATCTATATTTAAAAATTTGACTTCCCAAGACAAGAATCAAGAGAAGCATGAAAAGGTAAACAGAAAAGAAAAATCATAAAAGACTCTCTAAAGTTGAACTGTTTACATTACTACATGGAAAGAAAATAGTTTTAACTCTTGAATCTTTTCTCAGTATTTTGGTAGTTGGAGAGATTGTACATACACACACACACACACACACACACATACACATAGATAGAGAGTACAGGGTGTGTTATATCAGAAGAGATGATATCCACACATACCAAATAAAAATAAAAATAAAAAGGGGTGAAGGAGGAAAATTCTGGGAAGAGAAAGGGAGTAATGGAATGGGACAGGCTATAACTCACAAAAGAGATAAGAAAAATCTTATTCAGTGGAGGAGAAAAGGGAGAAGGGGAGAGGGGGAAAAATAAAGCTACTCTCCCCACATGTGGCTGAAGGAGGGAATGACATGCTCACTAAATTTGATATGAAAATTTATATCACACTGCAGGAAAGTAGGAGAGGAGGCAACAAGTGGAGCGAGGGGAATGCTAGAAGGGAGGGCAAATGGGAGAAGGGAGTCACTAGAAATAAACACTTTTGAGAAGGGACAAGGTCAATTGTAAGGGGGAAAAATAAGGGGTGATTGGGTAGGTCAGAGGGCAATATAATTAGTATTGCACAACATTATTATTATGGAAGTCTTTTGCAAAACAACACATAGTCTGTATTGAATTGCTTGCCTTCTCAGTGAGACTGGGGAGGGAGTAGGGGAGGGAGAGAAGTTGGAATTCGAAGTATTAGAAATGAATGTTGAGAATTTTTATTGCATATAATCAGGAAATAAGAACTACAGGGATAGGGGTATGGAAATTTATCTTGCCCTGAAAGAAAAGAGAGAAGATGGGGATAGGGGTGGGGTGGGGTGTGATGGAGGGGAGGGTACATTGAGGGAAGGAGTAATCAGAATGCAAGGTATTAGGAAGCGGGAGGGAGGGGAGTGATGGGGAGAAAAATTGGACATGTTACAAGGTGAGGTAAAAGCAATTAGTATTAAAACAATAGACTCAATTAATTACTGAGAATAAATCAATGACATGTTTAGTTTGGAGGAAAGAATTTCAGTCTAAATTTCCTAGAGGAAGGTAACCTCGGGTAAAATTTGGCATTGATGGAAAAGTCAAGGTTTTAATGGTAAATTTGATTTTATGATTGCCATTTAATCAGGAACTAGAACATGTACAGAAAGGCATGTAATCCACCTAAGACTTGCCTCAAAAAATGTTCCTTAGCCAAAGTGAGACCATAATCGTATTTGAAACCTGGTTATTGGAACTTGCCATTTTTAGATGCTATGGGACTATTAAGTGACTGTTCTTCTGAGTCTAACTCCAGGTATGGTAGCAAGAAAGGTGATCTGAGCCTCCAATCCATGATGCCAGTAATCTGATGAGATGCTGGTATGAACTGCAAAGGTGATCTCAAGGGAAGGGTGGGAGAGCGGCTATTCAGCATGGGCTGAGGTGGGATTCTCCTGATTCAATTTCCCCACTGACACCTGGCAGACTTTAAGCCTGACTAGAATGCAAGTGGACAATCTACTCCTGCTTGGAACTGACATGAAGTTGGAGAGATATTGTATCCCTGCGATGTCCTTACTATTGGTGGCAATTTCCTATAGTCAAAAGGTTTGTAAGCTTAATACCAGATCTATTCAATTATAGATTATGGGTAGGGGAACATCCGAGGTTGTCTAAAATTAAGCTATTAGGCATAGGACTTTAGACCAACAACAATAAGTTAGGGTCCTTTAATTCTTAGTAATACTGTGGAGACAATTAGGTCAAGAGCTTGTGAAGTTAGCAACATAAACATTATTTGTGTCTCAGTTGGTTAATGTTTAAAAAAAAGAAAATTCTTTTGTGGTCCATATTGTAAATGCTTTAAAAAGAAGTATCACCTGACCAAAAGTTTGAATTGTGTTAAAAAGAAATTAAAAAAAAAAAGAAGCTAGGTATCCTGAATTCCTTACCTACCCCGCATATCTACTCTGTGGTCAAGTCTTGTTTTATGGTTCTCATATGTGTCTCTTCTCACTCTATCAGCTGCTGCCTTTGTGCCAGCCCTCTTCAGTTCACACTAGAGCAATAGCTTTTTTGGTGGGTCTTCCAGCCTTCTGGCTCTCCCTACTCCAGTCCATCCTCTGTTCATCTGTCAAAGTGATTTTCCTAAAGCCAAGGTCTGGCTATGCTGTCACTCTACTCTATAAATTCCAATGTTGTCTCTCAGATAAAGTATGAAAATACATTATCTCTATGGCTTTTAATGCCACCTGTCTCCTTCCTACCTTTCCAGTCTACTTGGTCTTTGCTCTCCTCCAAATACTCTACCGTCCAGGGAAACTGGCATCCTTTGCTGTCTCTCATGCCAGATATTCCATTTCCAGACTCTAGAGCCTTTTCACTGTCCGTCCCCCATTCCTAGAATACTTTCTTTCCTCATTTCAATCCAGCCTCCCCAACTTCCTCTGATAATTTAAATCCCACCTTCTTCAAAAGACTTCGCCTACTCCCAGTTCCCTAATTTTCCTTCTGAGATTACCTTCAATCTACAATATGTCTTACATTTATCTATTAATTCACTCCCACATTAGAATGTGAGCTCCTTGAGCAGGAACAATTTTTTTTCTTTTCTTTTTATCCACATTGCTTAGCACTTTGTCTGCCTCATACATTATGTTAATAAGTGCTTATTGACTAATTGACTCTGACAAGAACAACATCCCCCCTAAGTAATTCTGTATTCCAGTGAAATAGTTCTACCCCTAACTCTGTTTCTTTAGGGAAGCTTTACACAAAGTAACCATCATCATCATCATCAAAACTACTTGGTAGAAGTCAATCAAGGAGATAAATGATATTCTCTACTATAATGCTTTTCTTAGTGCAAAAACTTCTCATTTCATCTAAATTTCATCCAACTTAAATCCTGTGGTCTTTTGTGGTTATCACTGTCCCTTCCAGCTCCCTCATTTTACAAATAAGGAAAAGGAGAACCAGAAAGAAAGTGGGATAGTAACAGAGTATGCCTACATCATGAGTCTCTGGACATGCTGGGATTATTTGCATTTGATGTGAATTAATGTGTGAAGAGTTTTAATTGTTATTTTGACCAAATTTTTAGTTTCAAAGAAATTTCTAAATATTTCACTAGGGCTTTTCTAATTTGAGGATTGAATTTAATCTTTTTTTTTTCAAAGAAGATCTGCAGTGTATTCACTTTCCTTTGTGAGATATGTTCATTACAATTCCCTTAAACTACACAAAATTACTTAAGAATAGACCTGTACTATTAAATTTGTTCATATCCTAATAATCACAGTTTTAAATAATTATTTTGTATTTCACAGGAGTGTAAGCCCTTTTAGTAAAGCTAATGGGTATAATTATTTTAATGCAGTAAACATAACTGTTCTTTAGAGTATTTACTGCTACTGGAATAGTTGTTTGTTTCCTGTGTTAGACCTTGTAGGCTACAGCTGACTAAAGGAAGTTAAAGAGTTCCTGTTTTAAAAAGTAATTAATCCTCAATTTAATTTTTTAATGGAAGTTTCATCTGTTGTTGTTTTTTTATCTTAAAAAGAGATGGCTTTCTCTACTAATGACCCTCCAGACCATTCCAGAAAAAGTAATATGAATTCATTATGACCAGTATTGTATTTATTGGACTTAATTCTCACATGATCATTCACATTAATAGGAATGAGTTAAAATCTCCTAAATGAAGTAAAATTATTTTAAAAAATATATATTTTAGCCTTTTTGTTCTTTGTAATGCCAGTTAAATTCTTAGTCAGTCCATAAACAATTATTAAGCATCTGTCATGTGCCAGGAATTGTACAAGCACTTGGGATACAGAGAAAGACAAATGATAATCCTTGCTCGCAAGGAACTTAGTCTGATGGAGGGAACAACATGCAAACAACTATGTATGAATAAGATACAGACAGGATCAATTAGTGATGTTTAACAGAGAGAAGACAAGAATTATGGAGGATCAGAAAAGGTTACTTCTAGAAGATGGGATTTGAGCTGTGACTTGAAGGAAGCCAAGGAAATTAGGAAGCAAAAAAGGAGGAGAATATTCTAGGCATGAGGGACAATCAGAAAAAAATGTTGGGAGATGGAAATAAGAATGACTTGTGCAAGAAGTGTCTTGTCGTTGGATCTTAGAGTAAAGGGTAAGTAAAGTGTAAGAAGATAGTAGAGGTGGAAATGGGTGGGGAAGATAGTTGATAGAGGATTTTGAATGCCAGAGGATTTTATATTTGATCCTGGAAGACATAGGGAGCTACTGAAGTTTATTGAATAGGGAGTGCTATGGTCAGGCCTGCTCTTAGGAAGATCACTTTAGTAGCTGAATGGAAGATGGCCTGGGATGGAGAGAGACTTGTAGCAGACAGACAACCAGAAAGTTGTTGCAGTAGTCCATGTGTAAGGAAATGAGAGCCTACTCCAGAGTGATGATGGTGTCAAAGAAAAGGGGGCAAATATGAGAGACAAAAACTTGTGACAAAACAAAAAGAGACATTCTGAAGAATTATTTTGAAAAGAAACAGTTCTTCAGGGTAGTGACTCTTTGTGTAAATATTATGTTAAAAATTTTGTATGTTAAAAATGTGTCCTCTGTCAACTATGTGGAAATGAACAGTTTTATCTTCTTGGTTTCAAAACAGGTGTTTTTGTTATCTCCTGTGCACATCTCTTCAGGGGAGAAAGGTCCTCTAGAATAGAAACAGAAATTTGTATTTCTATTCAAATTCATTGTTTTTAAAAATTTTATTACCTCAACTATATATTATTACTTAAGCCAAATAATAGTGCTTAAAAAAACAGCAGAAAAGGATGCAGTTGCCATTTTTGTTGTCCAAATCTTGACATCTGTGAAAAAATTATTTTAAAGTATAGGTGTGGTTTTTTTTAAGCTGTCTTACAATTAGGTAACATCTAGAAACCAAGAGTAAGTGGTTTATCATCATGTAGCCCATTAGAAATATGAAATTTGAGAATAACGGAGGTCAACAACCTAGTTATAAAAATTCATACTCATAATTAAATACTGTTACAGTAGCTTGAAAATAGCCATATAAGTGGTCTCATGAACCATCATTAGCCATGGTAATTGGGTGAGTGTGGTAATGAAATGTCACTATAATGAGGCTATTCCAACCGTATGTGAAAATCAATTCTATTTAAGAACCATGGCTCATATTATAAAATCAAGCATGTGGCCAGCAACAGAAATTTTATGTGGTAAAAATGAATTTATTCAGGCCAAGTTGATTCAGTTGTATAGTATGCTTTTTAATACATTTGCCAGCCCAATGATGTATAGTAACACAGCACCTATCTGGAATTCAGCTACCCAGCAACATTTTTTATCTGAAATATAATTATGAACCTAAAGGGAAGAAAAGGCAAAAAATACCACTAAGTGGCCAAAGCATGTTGCAAAGCCCAGACACTGAAACGTATGCACATCACTCATAGAAGAATGCCTTGATGATATCATTTATTTGCTTATGTTTTATACACAGTTGTAACAAATTTGTCCATCTGATATGCAAATCTACAATAAATTAAGACTATCAAATCAAGAATGGAAGCTCCTACTGTCAAGCATACTGACATCACTGAGAAATGACAACTGACATTTTGACAAAAAAATATTTTTCACTAAATATATACTTCTGAGAGAAGAAAAAAGGAAGTGAGGGAAAGAAGGAAGGAAGGAAGGAAGGAAGAATTCTAAGAGTCTGGGAC
Organism: Notamacropus eugenii; assembly: GCF_028372415.1. Classification (NCBI taxonomy): domain Eukaryota; kingdom Metazoa; phylum Chordata; class Mammalia; order Diprotodontia; family Macropodidae; genus Notamacropus; species Notamacropus eugenii. Next base: position 410,118,462 of record NC_092875.1, on the reverse strand, counting down.
CATTTAGTGGAATAAGAAATAGCCATACTACCGACCTCAATAGCATCTATGAACAGTGTTATAGCACAGTACCATCACTGATGTTCACCATGATGATCCTGCATCATCCAGAATAGATTGACTTATGTTTAATGTTGTTTGAAACAATAAAGAATTCTGCAATGTGTTTTAGAAATGTGTTCATCCAAAATAGTCAAGATTTAAAAAGCAAAGAATGGGTGTTTAAAGGTGGTAAGTGTATTCTCAAAACTCAACTATCCAGAATGCTTCCTGAAGTTCTAATTAAAGAAACATGCACAATAAGTCCTAACAAATGAATTCTTACTAAGGAAAAAAATCCCAAATTAATTGTACTTTTAGAGGAATTTTTTTGTTGTTTTTATTTTAAGAAATGCTAAGCCAAAAACTGTAGATCCTCTGAGATCTTCATGCAAATCAGTTCCAGAATTTTTATGTCTGGAATTTTTCAGCAAGGCTTAGTGTAAACATTGACTAGAACTTTTTGTTTGACACTTTCCTGATAAATTGCTCTATGAATATAAAATGTACTTTAACCCTGTCCTTCGGCTCATTTGATCCAAAAAGGTCAGCTTGTAGTTTGTTCTTCCTCACCAAATATGTTGCTGACAGAAAAGTACTAGTAGTGTGTTGAAAATAAGGTCAAGTATCCTATAGCATGGATCATTTAGATCACCTAAGAATCCTCATAAAATTACAGAATCTCAGAGTTGGAAGGAGGTATCTCTGAGGGCATCTAGTCCAGTCTGTACATACCCAAGAACTTACTGCTCCGTTGCCAACAACCGCTCTTCTAAGCATCTGCTTGAAAGTCTCCAGTGAACAGGAACCTGGGAACTTCTTATTTCACTTTTTGATAGCTCTAACCATTAGGAAGTTTTTCTCTACCTTCCACCAGCTGCTCCTAGTGGTACCTCAGGGTACCAAGCCAAACAATCCTTTTTCATTTTGTTTCTTCCTCTATTTAGAATCCTGTTTCTGTAACTGGTCTATTTAAGGACAAGGATTGGGAGCAGGGAGAGAAAAAGGGCAGAAAAATACTTTAAGGTAATTTATTCATCTTTCGTGTTTATTGTTTTGTTAATTTCTCATTCTGCCAAGTAGAGAAAGAGTGTCTTCCAGAATCCCCTTCAGAGCTGCTCCTTGACTCTGGAGTCTTCCTGCCTGTTTGTTCATCATTTCATTTTCCATTCTGTCCCACAGGAGCTTGTCCTTAATGAGTCATGAGAACTTCTATCCCCTATGGTTCAATGATATTTTTAATGAAATTACCAGTGGGGCTTAGGATGTGGTGGGAGGAAAGGCAAGTTTATGTAAAAGGTAGAGAGGAAATACACAGGATCTTGTGGTGAGGAAAGTACTGTGGGAACAAGCTTCCGATCCTGAGTGTCTAAATGGCATCCTTAGTAAAAAGGGGAAGGGCAGAGAGGCCATGGGGGCTGTGAGAAGATATGAGGTAAAGTGAAGAATACATCCAAGGACACATTGTTGTTTGTCCTTTGTTCTCAAAGAGGACCATGCCATCCAGAAGGTGATGCCATGACTTGTAAGTGAATTGGATTTAAGTGAGGGAGGGCTGTGCAAAGTCACCAGCCTCACTCTCTCTTCCAGAGCCATCTGGGTACAGTGGCAAGATATGTTGTGCTGTTTATCCTTTATTCTCCAAGAGGACCATGACATCAGGGAGGTGATGCCATGACAGGCAAGTGAATTGGATTTAAATGAGGAAGAGCTATTCAGAATTCCCAGCCTCACTTTCTCCTCTGGAGTCATCTGGGTCCAGTGGCCAGATACGCATCAGTAAGACTGTGGCCTTTTAAAGTTAAGATCAAGGTGACTAGAGATGGCTCCAGATGCAGTGAGAGTCCTTGGCCTTTTTAAGCTAAGGTGTTTCCCAGGTCTCAGTTTGACTGAGGTGATGCCCATTCAGTGATGAAGGCTAAGTAAGAAATGCGGTAAAAAATGGCCTCTTTTACATATCCAAAAAAAATCAGGAACCGTTGTTTATGTTCATTCTGAGCCATCAGGGCCCATCAGGTGGGGCTTGGGCTGGGACCTATTGTTGTCCAGTTTGTGAGAGCCAGAGTGATTTGGGTTTAAGACATGATTTTCAAGAAAGAAATCTAGCTTGTAAACCCCAAGATATCTGGCCAGGTTTCAGGGATCGAAATTTACATTTCTTTAGGCAGAGCATCCTCAGGTAAGGGTATTATATTTTATGTGGACAGAGGGAGAAGAAGGAGGAAGGGAGAAAGAGAAGGAGAAAAGGACAAAGGAAAGGAGAAAAGAAAGGAGAAAGGGAAGGCCAAAGGAAAGGAGAAAGAAAAGGGAAGAAAAGTGAAGGGAAGGAAGGACACATAGTTTCAGGGTGAAAACGCTGTAGTAATAATAAGCCAAAATTGCCTTAGGTGCTGCACCCTCTGTTTCTCACCATGCACCTTCTCTCTGCTCTAGGCAGAAGCAGCATCACCTGTGCCTTCACTCTCCTGCTTATTGTACATTGTGTAACAAACCTGGTGGGGATGCTTGGGAAGTTTTGGGGTATTTTGTTGTCATTTTTTCAGTCACTTTAATGAATCTATAATTTTATCCTCCAGTAGTGCAAATCACAGTTGGGAGGCAGCACACTGCTGCAGAAAATACACTCGATTTACAGTCAGAGGCCCTTGTCAGCTCTTTCCCCTTAGTATCTATGTGACTATACAGAAGTGACAACATTTCTGGATGTCATTTTTCTCAGTTGTAAAAATGAGGGAGCTGGTGTAGATGGACTCCTCCATTTCCTTCTGAGATTCTCTGATGTGACTTCTCATCCTAGATTACTTCCAACCAAAGATTTTAATATGTCTTCTATAAAGGATACACTCAACAGCGAAAGTCTTCTAATTGCTTTATTGGGAGGAAGGGATTGTGGTTTCATCCATAGGGAACTTTAGTTGAGCAAACACCTCTACCATTGCAAATTAGCAACTCTTCTGCCCTCTTTGTCACTTCAGAGTTACCTGGGGCACAGAGAAATAAATTTATTTAACCAAGGTATATGATAACACTGAGACTAGAAAGTCAGCAGTATATACCAGAGGTGGAAGCTGAAGCCTTATCTTCCTCACTGAGGATGGCTCTCTACCTACTATTCTCTGCTGCCCCTCATGATTCTTTTATTGTCAGGATCATTTCAGGCAACCATTATGTTGTATCTTATTCTTGCTAAATGTCTTACCCATGTCCCTTTCTGGATGTATATGCAGTTACTCAATAACATATTTCATACTTCATCTCATTAATTATTGGTGATGTGCTACAGCCTCCTTCTAACACTGTGATGTTTCAGGATTTGCAGCTATATCACAACATGATTCCTGGGAGACTATGGAAATCACTTATTAAAAACCAAATGAAGCTATTTTGTTTTAAGATTTCCAGTAAAATTGCCTCTACTGACAATTTTTTTTAACTTTTCTTAACTTAAAAAAACTGATGGAACAAGAAACTTCATGGGCATCATAAGCACCTAAGAAATTACCTAGACACAAAAGCGGATCAAGCAACAAGCAGTTACTAGGCACCTACTTTGTGCTAGGCATTTGGTTATATGCTAGGAATACAAAGCCAAAAATGAAACAGTGGTCTCCTTTCTACTGGGAGAGACAAGATGTATATAAATAGTTGTATAGATAATATGCAAAGTAAATCCAAGGTCATTTGGGGAGAATTAAATTATTTTTAAAATTGGGTCACATATCTACTTGGAAAATAATCCCCTTATTATTTTCCATTATTATTATTATTTATTGTTTCATTATTATATAAATTTGCAGAAGTTTGCAAGTCCAAGAATATACAGGAATGTTGAAATTAGCAAGAGCCAGATATTACAAAATCTGGTCACAGAATAAACCGTTCTTTTAAAATTTTTGTTTTGCTACCGCCTGCTTTTTTTAGTTCTATCTTTCCAACATAGTAAATCAGTAGTGACTGCTACATTAAAAAAAATAGTGATTTGTACCATGTTCCAAAAAGCTGCCAGGTTCTGGTTTTGGCAGACAGACTATAGGAAAGAGCAGACTGCTAGAGGGAGCAGATTCCAGAGCAGAAGGTCATTTGTTTTGAATGTTTTGCCCTCTAGGGCCATAAGTTGTTATGAGGCTTTCAGCTTGAAGCATTAGGGAAAAGATGATATTTAAACAGCTTTGCTGGTAGGTACACAAAACATCTCGAGGCTTGCAGATATTTTCATTAGCTTGCCAAGTTTCACTTAGTCTGCCAAATTGCGTGCCCCTTTCTCATTTGCCCTCATTATTAGAGGCAATTAGCTAGCGCAGTGGATTGGATGCTGGGCCTGGAGTTATGAAGACCTGAGTTCAAAACTGACCTCAGATACTTACTAGCTGAGTGACCCTGAGCAAGTTCATTTAACCTCAGTTCCTCCACTATAAAATGGGAATGATAATAACACCTACCTCCCAGAGTGGTTGTGAGCATCATTTGAGAAAAATATTTGTAAAACACGAGTGATTTGAAGCATATTACAAAATGTTATTAGGGGCCTGGCATATAGTAGTAGGTACTTAAAAAATATTTATTCCCCACCTTTATAATTCCCTTACCACCACCAGCAACAACCTACCTACCCTTGTCTTGCTGACTTTCTAGTCGCAGTGTTATCATAGACTCTTGGAAAGTAAGTGCTGAAAGGGACCGTGTCTAACCTGGCTCAGTGGGAAATATGCTGAATATCAGCTCTATTCCATTTCATTTTCCCATATTAGAATGTAAAATCCTTGCAAGATGGTAGGAATTATCTTGTTATCTTATATTTGTGTCCCCATGGCTTAACATAGTGTGTGACATAGAGTAAATGCTTAATAAATGTTTTTTCGATTTGAATTAAGAGTCTGAAGAGCTAGATTCAAATCCTAGCTTCATTCCTTTATCTTGGTTTAATCTTGGGCAAGCCACATGACCTTTTTGGACTTCAGTTTCAGCTTCTACAGAATAAAGCAAGTGAACTAGATGACTATGGGAGTAAATTTTAGCCCTAGATCTATGATCCAGAGAGCCGGCCCTATTTTATAGATGAGAAGATGGAGGCTGCAAAGAAAACAACTCTCTGGAGCAGCTAGGTAGTGCAGTGGGTAGTCCACTGGTCCTGAGATCAAATGTGGCCTCAGACACTTACTAGCTGTGTGACCCTGAGCAAGTCACTTAACCCTGATTGCTTCCAAAAATAAGAAAAAGAAAAGTATCTACCTACAATAGTTAGATACTTGCTAGCTCATTTGGCTAATGAAATGAAGATAACCTGGTTATTGTTCTTTGGTCTTTGGCTTTAGACTGTGCCTCCAACCTCAGGCAACTGGATCCCTCTGATCACAAAGGAAACTCTGAGACTACCCCAATGTTTCCAGTATTGTCTTCTCCAAGCTTAATTGTTTGCATAGTGTCTCCCCCATTAGACTAAGCTCCTTAAGAACAGGGCTTGTTTTTTGTTTGTTTTGTTTTGTTTTGTTACCCCTAGTGCTTAGCACAGTGACTGGCACACAGTAAGCATTGAATAAATGCTTGTTCAGTGATTGATTGGATGAGTGTGGAAGGTTCAGCAAATTAGAAACCAGTGATTCAGGGATGTAACAGTGGAAGAGTAACCTCAACTTTTTACACAAAGGACAACCTATTATCATTATTAAATATACACAGGTTTCCCCCTAGACACTAATTCCTAATAATGACAGTCAATCGAAAAAGAGTTGGAGTTTATGTGAACTTTAAATATCCTCCAGATATTCATAAAACAGACTAATAGTGATCAATTAAAAAGCATGTCTTAAATGCCTATTGTTTGTACACAGCACTAGACAACCTGGGTGATACAAAGAAACACAGGCCTCAACGCTGACCCTCAAGAAGCTTGTCGTAGCATTTGAAAGATGGAATAACTAATTGCTGATACTGATATAATTTGTAGTTTACGAGGGAGACCTTATCACATAATGGAGAGAGCCTTCTAGGAAGAAACAGTTTCCAGAACCATCTCTAACACATACTGGCTATGTACCCTGGGCATGTTATTTGTCCCTCAGTGCTCCAGGTGACTTTCTAAGATCCAAGCTGCAGAAGCATTGACAGTCTGCATAGGTGAAAGAATTTTCCACACATGAGTTTCCCTATACCAATTAAATCAAAGGTTTCATCTACTTCTATGATGGCTTGCAAAGGGTTTTACATTTATCATGACATTTGACCTCCCTGATAGCCTACAAGGTAGACAATGCAAGTATTGTTATACACATAAGACTTACAGAAAACAGGAAAGAAGGCTATTAAACAAGAGATGTGCTGCATTGTGTCATGCCAAGTGTATTGGACCTGGAGTCAGAGGCCATAGTTTCAAATCTCAGCCACATCACTTATTGCTAACTGTGTGGCTCAGAACAAGTCATTTTCTACTTTGGGCCTCGCCTATAAAATAAGGGAGTTGGAGTAGATGGCCTCTAAGGCCCCTTCTAACTCTATATATGGGATCCTATGAATGGCAGCCTCCTCTTCCCCCAAGATGTGATAATGAAATTCTTTGTGTATCAGTAAATCAACAAGTATTTATTAAGTGCCTAATATGTGTCATATTGTCTGCAGAGATACAAAGACAAAAATGAAACATCAAGCAACAGAGGAAGCATGGCTTAGTGCACATGGTATTGAACTTAGAAGTAGAATGAGTTGAGTTCAAATCCATACTACAATACTGACTTGCTCTGTAACTTTGGGCAAATAAATTAACCTGCCTGAGACTGTTTCCTCATCTGTAAAGAGCATTGGACTAGATAGTCTCTAAGTACCCTTATAGTTCTAAATCTATGATCTTTTATCAACATAAATAAGTGTATGCAAAGTAATTCCAGAAAGGAGAGCACTAGGAGCTATAGGATCAGGGAATTCTTCATGTAGAAAGTGGTGCATTAGGTGAGTTTTGAAGGGTACAAAGGATTCTAATAGGCTGAAGCAAGAAGGGAGTGCATTTGAGAAATAGGTGCCATGTACTACCTGGAAATATCTGTCAATCTTCATGTACAAAGAAAGGGGTTCCTAGCTTAGCCTGAAAGGTATCTCACCAAGAGTCTCATGTATACCAAAGACCTCAGTGCTTGAAAATGGTACATTTTAGCACCCTCCGCCACTCTCAAGGTCTCTTAGCTTGTTCACCCTTGCTTCTTTCCAATCAGTTTTTTATCTTGATCAATGAGTGATAAAGAGGAGGTCAGAGCTAGCTTACTTCTACTTGGCACTATATTTGTCTCCATGTCTAGACCTAGAACTTCAGGCACGAATTTGGAGAGTTTCCTGTTTGGAAAGCACTGATACCTTCCCAGGAAATACAAAAAGGGCATTTGTCTAATTGTCAGCTACTCAACACTCAAATGAATTTGTCAATTTAGGAATCTCCTACAATCGTATATATTATAATAAGTATGCCTATCCTAGGTGATTCTTGTTCAAAAGTTCATGATAGGAAGTCATCCCAGTGTAGTAGAGGCCTTTCTCAATCCTTCGTGGTATTTTGAAGGTATTAGTAGACCACTCGGACTGGCTTTCACCCTAATTATTGCCAGCCCATTTGACCAGCCCATCTCTCTTACCATCATACACTTCTTTCATGATATCTTTTACTTCTGTTTTTGGGGTGTTTTTTGAGGAGGGAATTCTTTCTTAGTTATGTGTTATAGCCTGTTTACATATAGCATGGGCCTATCCTTTGCCCTCTGTAGTATACTCATTTTTAATTCTTCAGATTCAGTTGAATTCCATGTCTCTCTGACATCTACCATCACCAGCACAATATTACTATTGAAGAGATGAGTTTTTATTTTCATAAGAAGCTTGGAGTCAATAGTGAAGCAATTTCCCAAAAGCAATCCAGGCCATTCTCCTCCTCCTTCCCAGCTCTGGGTCCAACTCGTTGATCTGTATGGTCAGTCCCAGACACACTTGCTATTGTACAAGCTAAATATGGTGTCTGTCCAAATGAATGTTGGAAACTGGGAAATAGACATTCTTCATCCACTTTGTCTTTTCTGTGCAACTGGACAGGCCAAACTCTTTTGAGAGATTACAGATCCTTTCTAGAAGAATCTGCAGTGTTCAAGACTTGATGCAGTCAGTGCATCATCCATAAATATGACCATCTGGAGGACCTCAGTATCTACAGGGAATCATTCTTTGACCTAGGCTATGCATTGGATCTTCTCTGTATCTGTGATAATGTGTCTGAATTAAGATGCTATCTGTCTGGGCTCTTTTGGTCTCCTTTTGTGGCAATTGGTTTATATTCATTAAATTCCTGAGTAAAATTATTATTTTCTGTGTCAATGTCATTTCTGCTGTCCAGTCTCTATTTTTGATATTGACTTGTTTAAATAGTTCATGGTTAAGTTTTTTTTTCATTTGTAAGCTATATCTTTTCTAATTTTTTTTTACTCATTTTCCTCTTAATTCTAATGAATTGATCATCCGCACATAGACAGATGACTCAGGAATAACACCCAAATCAATAATCTTTTGCTGCCCGTTAAAATACAATGTATTTCATTATAATGTTATTTTGTACATTCCATGTCCATTTTACTATCAATATTTTTTTTCAAAGAAAGCATTCATGATATAAAAGGCTTCTGTATAATCTACAAGTCTTTGCTCTCTCTCCCATTCCTTCTTTTCTGACCCTGCTTTCCCACATATTTCTCCCCATCTTCTCATTTTCACACTTTTATAATGTAGTCACCAAAAGTATAGTGGATGTAGAGCCAAGGCTGGAATTAGAATGATTCCTTTTCCTGAGTTCAAATCTGACCTCTGACACTTACTGTGAGACCCTTAGCAACTCACTTAACGTTGTTTGCCTCAGTTTCTTCATTTGTAAAATGAGCTGGAGAAAGAAGGTGGCACACCAAACTCCAAATGAGGTCAAAAAGAGTTGAACACAACTCATTAACATTATCTAAAGTTATTGTAATAGCTTGCAAAGTCCCTTCTATCTGTTTGCTCAATTCAATCTTACGTAGTAACTCTGTGAGTGGCATATGAAGACAAGGAAATCGAGACAAGGTTGATCGACATGTCTGTGGTCATGCAGCTGACTGATACCTGAGGATGCACTAAGATGCACGCTCCTATCACTACACTACCCCAGATTACCTTTCCTTATAGGCAACCCAAACCAGAGTAAAAATACTATGACCAAACATAGGCCTATAGTGATTTTTTTTTTTAAGTTTGCCCATATAATTTTTGTCTCCAATTTTAGGATGCTTCAGGTTCTGCCATATGTACGGAAGGAATAGGTTTAGAGCTTCACTGAGAGAAGAGATGCTAGCTATAAGACTGACATTAGGACATAAATGGAATGGGACTATTCATTTCTCATTTATTTCATTTCTAATGGTTCAGAGCCATCAATCCAAACCTATCAATAATAACTCTACATATAAATAAAACAAATCGGTTAACCTATCCCTTAGAAATATATATATATATGTCCAAATGAATTAAAGTATCATTCCTTAGTACTCACCATTGTTTCCTTAGGGGAGGTGCTAGTTGCAAAGATCCTTTATGGTGCTATTTTGGAATGTAGTTTGAGGCTCATCCTGGTGAAGTTCCATTTTTTTAAAAAATAAAATGGCAGTTCCTAAAGATAACTGGGATTTCAGGTGGTGTCAGCTTGATGCAGCAGGGTATCCTTGATGATATTTGTCATCAAACATGTTTTGTAATTTCGAAAAAATTAAGTAGTGAAGCTCCCTAAAGGCAAAGCCCATGTGCTATCTATTCTATATAATATTCTCTTGATGTTCAGTAATCCCTGATTCTGAGTGCATTTGCTGCTGTGACAAGAAAACCAAGCTGATGACAAAACCAGAACAGCCCTCATCTTCTGTGACTGTGACCAGTAATGACTCTTCATTTTAATGATCAAAAAATACAAAGAAATATCATGAAAACAGACAGGATAATGTCTGCTTTAAACAGCTAGCTGCTGGAACTATTGGGTCAGGTGACTGCCAAATCATCTCTACTGACTCTCTAACCCACACTAAAAAATGAATGTTGTAAACAGGTGGAGGTAAAGCGTGGTGAGTCCAATTCATGTTAGCATCCTGATAGCCACCTACCTAGGCCACCAATGTCCATTGGCTAACATTTCTGGGCATTCAAAGAAGTGAAATTTGTGATGGCCAGATGGAGATAGAGGTTTTCTTTTGAATAGAAAAATGCAAGTGAAATTTACCTCTTAGCAGCTTGATTCCTTTGCCAGGAAGAATCAGAGACCTGAAATCAAAGAAGAAGCAGCATTAATGTTGACAAACTTGTCAATTTACAATCAATTAGAAGAGTTCTAAACCCTTCAAACCTGATGCTTTCTCAATTCCAAAAGGTTTATATGTTTTCCATTAAGAAATTCTAGCAAAGGTACTTTCACTTTAAAATTTTAGAACTTTGGTTTAAACTTAATGATGCTTATCTTTTAAAAAAAAATGTTTTTCATTGTGAGCGGTAGTGGTTTCTCTTTATAAAGGTCAGAAAGAGTTTAATATTACAAAACCTTTTATGGCCTCCCTCCTTCTTTAATGAGCAAATATATATTGAAAGGCAATGCTAGGCCTTTAATTCCCTGACACAGCATTACAGAGACCATCTCTTTACTGAAGAAACTAAAACATGTTAAAAGTAAATATCTTTGGTTTTAAGTTGTGGTAAAATTTGCAGGAGTAAACAAAGCTGGGTTTAGCACCTAAAACTAAAAACAGTACAGAGATAGGTTTGCATGTTTATCTTCTCTGCCAGAATTTTTCCCCCTTCTCCTTATGTTTCATATTTTAAAATACAAGCTTTTAAGATTTTCCTGTAAAGATCCGCAGCCATTTACCTCTACACCTGTAAGAATTGCAATGCATGTATTTTTTTGTACAATATAATAACAGCTGGCATTGATATGGCACTTTGAAGTTTGCAAAGTGCTTTACAAACATTTCATTTGATCTTCACAACCTTGAGAGGTAAGGGTTATTTATCCCCATTTTATAGATAAGGAAACTGAGGCAGAGAGAAGTTAAAGTAATTTGCCAAGGATCTCATAGCTACTAAATATCTGAGACCAACTCCAGATCTAATGTTCTCTCTCCTCTGCCACCTTGATGCCTCTATTTCTTTCCTGGTGCCGTGCTGAACACTGTTGTTGTTCAGTTGTTTTCAGTCTTGTCCAACTCTTCATGACCCTCTTTAGGGTTTTCTTGGCAAAGATACTAAAGTGGTTTGTCATTTCCTTCGCCAGTTCATTTTACAGATGAAGAAACTGAAGTAGGCAGAGTTAAGTGACTTACCCTCGGTCACACAGCTAGGAAATATCTGAGGGTGGATTTGAACTCACAAATGTGAGTCTTCTTGACTCCAGCCCTAGCACTCTATCCTCTGCACCCCCTAGCACTAACTAGATCCAGTTGGAGACTTAGGGAGATGAAGCAAAGATGGAGATTTTGCTTATCGATCAGCAATAGTTACTGAATAATATATTGGAGCTGAGAAGAAAAATATGGGCATATAATATCATTGGAAACTAAATCAGCAGGTATATAAAAGTTGCCCCTCTTTAAGGTTGTTCCCTGCTCCTAGGGACTCACCTTATTGGTGTCAGAATTAGTGCAGGCAACCGGGTGATTTAGCTTTACTTTCAGCTGAATAAAAATGTTTCTTACAACCGTACCCTCCCTCATCCTGGATGACCAATGATAAAAGTAATTGGTCTGACTCTTTCACTAAACTTTTACGGAGCGACCATGTAAATTTATGCCTTAATGGACTTGTCTTTAATCACAGGTTTGCCAAGACATCTTGGACTTCTAGGCCAAGTCCATGTTTGTTTGTCTGTTCCTCTGAGCTCTTCCTTCCGTGTTTGGCATGTATCAGAACTCAACAAAGTCCTGTTTGGTGAACATTCAAGGGAGGATTTCCTTCTGCCCCCCCAAAGAATCCTTTACAAAAACCCTGGCGTAACGTACCCAAGGGATATCTCATTTGGCAGAATCTGAGCCATTGTTTTGTGTGGAATTTGTCAGTGTGAGCATGCCTTTTGTACTGAGGCCTGTGTTCTCAATTGACTTAAATCATGCCTTTCAAGAACTTGTTAGATGACTCTTTTTTCCAGGAAGAACTTTTAAGCAATGAAATGCCTAGCATTCTGTGTGCTAGTACATCATTTTCCTGCTATATTGGTACAGGAGGCTAACTCTGAAAGTCCATGGTCCTCTGCCAAAGTATTCAGCATCCATGTTGACATTAGAATGGCTGGACTGTTTGGCATTACTCTTGCCTTTTTGGTGATGCTCATGGTACTCTTACAAATTTAAAATACTTGGAAATATCAGGGCCTAAACAAAACTGGGCTGTTTAGTTTTGTTTTGAGACTGAGTCTCCCTATCTCTCCCAGGCTGGAAGTGCAGGAGCCTCTCATGGATGATCTCACTGCTGAGACCCTGCAAAGCTCTGACCTGCTCTGTTTCCAGCTTGGGCCAGTTTGACCTTTTTTAGGCAGCTTGATGGTTTCCTGCTCCTAGGGGCTCACCATATTGGTGCAGACGTCTAATCACCTTAACACAGTACAGCTCAGAATTCCCAATCTTAAGGGCCCCACCAGCCTCAGCCTCTGCTAGTAGCATGAATCAAAGGACTACACACCACCATGTCCAGTTAACCAAGCTATTTTAGAGAATATGAAGCTGCTAGTTCATGAGTATAAGGCCCCAGAAAGAACCAGAAAGAAATGATTTTTAGTATTATTTCTCTTTTCCCTGATGTTGGTTGATTTTTGCAAGCATCTGTACTGGTGGAAAGCTTCAAGTATATTTTCTTCAAACATGTGATATGTATTAGAGGGGTAGCTGGGTGGCACCATGGTTAAAGATCTGGGCCCGGAGCCAGGAAGACCTAAATTCGGCTGTGTGACCCTAGGCACATTTAACCTCTATTCGCCTCATTTTCTTCATCTGTAAAATGAGAATAATTATAGCACCCACTCCACACATTTGTTGTAAAGGATCAAATTTGTCAAATGCTTAACTCAGTGTCTGACACAGAAGTCAGCTCTATTATTGTTATTTTTATTTTTCTAGCAGTAAACTGAACTTGTCTATAGTATTTAATCTGAGCATTTTACTACTTGCTGTTTCTCCTATATATACAGTATACAATGATTTCTCTTCCACTGTACTTCTCATCCAAATCACTAATGTGGCAAGTGTTTCTTGCCTCCCAAACCAGATTATAAAATCCTTGAGCGTAATGACTGGGGTTCTACTATATATATATATATATATATATATATATATATATATATATATATATATATATATATATATATATATATATATATATATATATATATACACACACTATATATACACTATATATACTATATATACTATACTGTATCCTCAGTATAATGATAACAATAATATTGATGACAGCTCTCCTAGTTCCTCAGAGCAACGCTGAGAAGCCAGGTACATGGTACATTAGCCTCATTTTACAGATGAAGGACAGATTGAGGCTAGGAGTGGTACAGAGGTACAATATTGAATTATTTGTTCCCTTTGATTGCAACATTTTGAAACATTGGTATTGTTCCTATTTATATTATTACAAGCATTCTCTGCAGAAGCAGATAATGATCAAAACACATAGAGCTAATCTAATCTAGAAGGGGAAGATGTAGTACTGCGAAGTGAACGCCATTCACTTGGAATCAATTCACAGTGTGTAAGGAGCACAGGATTTTTTGTGGAGCATGCTTTTCAAATTATCATTATATCGACAAGCATTTATTAGGTGCCTGCTGTATGATAGGCACTAGGAATACACAGGTGGTGTTCATCCTTTGTTCTCAAGGAGGACCATGGCATGAGGGAATAATGACATGACTTGCAGTTGATTTCGATTTGAGTGAGGGAGGGCTATGCAAGGTTAGCAGCCTCACTTTCTCCTCCAGAGCCATGTGAGTTCAGTGACCAGATATTCATCAGGATGACTGGAGATGACCTAGCATCATCTGGCTATGGCCTTTTCAGGTTCTCACATTGAGTGAGGTAAGCTCCATTCAGTGAATAGATCTGTTTAAGAAATAACTGTAGAGAAAAAAAATCATACTGGGAGGGGAAGACCCTCAGAGTTGCTGTTCCAAAGAGAAACAGTTACCATTGACATTCACTCTAAGCCAGGAGGGGCCAAAATACAGCCATAAAGTGGAGCTTGGGCAGGGACCTATTGTGGTCCAATCTATGAGCTTTAGAGTGAACTGGGTTTAAGAGAGAGACAGAGAGAGAGAGACAGAGAGAGAGAGGAGAGAAAAGAAATCTAGCCAGTAAACCTTAAGTTAACTGGGCAGCTTCTGGCCATCAAAATTTCCCTGATGTCATGGTCCTCTTGAAAAACAAAGGACAAACATAGGCTGTGAGTAAACTGAGCTGCCTAAATGGGGATCCAGCTAGCTGGATAACTGAGTTCATTCTCTCCCTTTCCCTCTCCTTCTCCTCTCCAAAGGACTGAGAATACACAGACAAAAAAATTAAGTAGTCAGTCTTTGCCTTGGAGGAATTACATATTCTAACAGGAGAATAGCCAGGTGGCGCATTGGATAGAGTGCCGGGCCTAAAGTCAGGAAGACTCATCATCTTCCTGAGTTCAGACATGATCTCACACAATTACTAGCTATGTGATCCTGGGCAAGTCACTGAACACTGTCTGCCTCTATTTCCTCATCTTTAAAATGATCTTGAGAAGGAAATGGAAAACCACTCCAGTATCTTTGCCAAGAAAACCCCTCAATGGTCCCCCAAGAATCAGATATGACTGAACAACAAGAGTAAAAGAGATACAAAATGAATACAGCATAATTTCTGTGGAAATCACATATTAAAGCAAATCATTTCCCAAAACACAATAAAGCAAGTCATTTTAAAATGTCATTTATTAAAATACAACAACAATCTGTCAACAGATGAAACAGGAATTATTTGGTTAAGGATTTAAACAGCACACATAAAACATGTGTTTTCCTCTGTTCATGGTGACTGAATTGAAAGACTGCCTCATTAGATATCCTTCATTCCCTTATTCTTTTCTGCTTTGGTAATATGGAGATTAGAAATCCCTAACCACTTTCCAAACTGTGGTTTGGCTGCATGATCCTGCTGTATTCTGAAACTACCCTTGGTTAAATGTTTACTTATTTGGTCAATGTTTAGCTTTTGGTTGGGCATTGAAACATCCCCATTGTGACTGGAAAGAATTCCATGTGGCGGAAGGGAAAGGAAGAGAGAAGAAGAAACAACTGGAAATATGGAGAAAAAATATAGAGGGAGGGGAACTTTGTTTAATTTATCTGCCAATTCTGTGTTTCTTTCCATCTGCTCGCAATATAAAAGATGTACAGATTCATCAGCCTTCTAAATAGATTCAACATGTCTTCATGACTGGAAAGTCATTTTTTAATCAGTATGCAAATTTATTAGTGGCCCTTTCTACCACATTAATTGATGGGGCATCAGATGGCTCTGGACAATAGCAATTAAGAAAATGCATGGTTGTTTTACATTAAGCTTCTTAATATCCTATAGTCAAATTTCCTGTTTCTTTGCTGTTCTACTTAATGCATGAAGTGTCTTTCTATCCCTGACCAATCTAATCAACTGTATACATTGAGTATTCATGATTTCATCAGTGTTGGCAACCCAACAGATTATAATCCTTCCGCAACTTACTAGACAGTTTCACAAGCTGTTGTGGCCAAAACAATTCATCACCTGATGGCCAACCCTCTGCTTGACCAATGGACCTCTTCTAGGTTGGCCAGGCTGGTTTCTATGTCCATATTCAAATCCCAGCAGGATGTGTCATAACTTGTCATCTGGTGGTATTACCTTCACAGTCCCAATGATTAAAATTTAGAAAATAAATTTAAATTAAATTTTAATTTAAAATTATTAGATTCTATTAGAAAATTAGAAAATAAGTTGGAATCGGTAAGTTAAAGCTTCATAACTCTAACGCTTCTTTGGAAGATTCCTTTTGTCTCCCATGAAATATGACCAGCTTGAGAGAATGTTCTTTACTAGCAGGGCTGATAAGTAACCAAGTAAAAACATACTGTACTTTTACCCAACATCAGTGGCAAGAGGCCCAACTTGCACAAGGGCTCAGTTACACAATTCTACATCAGGCACAAAAGTTAAAGGTATTTTCTCCAACTTCATCTTAGCATTTTAATCAAGCCAAAAGCAAAATACCACAAGGTCTTGGGATACGTAAAAGTATGTTAATGAACACAAAGGCAGCCAATTTACATTGTTTTCCTTGTCTAGAACAGACAGGGAGAGTTGTGAAAGGACATGTTAGTCTGGTATTTGCAGAATTAAGAAATTCATTGATTAGAGATGGAGAAGACCAGCATTCATGAGAACAGAAGTTCTCAACCTATAAGTACCCAAGGGAGCTGTGGAACTCTTGCAAAGTGTCCACAAATACATAAATAAGAAATTATGCCTTCTGTAGATCAAACAGTTTGATTGAATCTTTTTTCAAATTTGAATAGAGGTTATGCTTAATAAAATACAAAACTAATTTTAAAACATTACTAAATTCATAATATTATTTGTCATTATTTCTTTTCTCCAATAATCTATACAAATAATATGACTACCATTATGTGAAGATCTGAGAAGTTTTTTGATATTAAAAAAGGTACTCATGCAAAAAAGTATGAATTTACCACATTAAAATAAAAAGCAAGAGTACTGTCATTTAAACTTACTGATGGAAGGTTTTGTATATATTAGACCAGGGATGTGGAACTTGTGGCCTTCTAGGTCTTTGTGTATGATCTTTTGGCTGAGTCCAAGTTTTACAGGACAAATTCTTTTATTAAAGGGATTTGTTCTGTGAAGTTTGGATTCAGTCAAAGGGCTGCACTTGAGGACCTAGAGGGTCACATATGGCCTTGAGGCCACAGGTTCCCCACCCTTGTATCAGACTCTACCTATTATAATTGTTAAATGATATACTTCATAGTTATGATTACATTTTTATAAGATATTACAAATTATTTGTAACTGATTTATGCAGTACTTGGTGCTTTGTGAAGGGCTTTCTTTACAGTGCCCTTGTGAGGGCAACAGGGCCAGTATTTTTATTCCAGTTTTAAAGATGAGGAAACTGAGGGTCTGAGAGGTAAAACTGAACTCTTTATAGTAACATTTGGAAATGTGTTGGAGTTGAAACCAGGTCTTTCATTTCCAAGTCCAGCATTCTTTCTACTCTTTCAAATTGAATTCTCACTGACTTATCCTTGTCCCTTAGATTTTTCCCATAAATCACTACTTCTCCTGGGTCATATAAACTCTAGCATATAGGTCAGTAGCTAACCACAAGCCTGGCCTAGCTTCAAGGTGTTAGCAAATATACATGATGAAAGGATGGGTTATAATTAGATGCTTGCCTCCAGTAAGTACTGGCAAAAATATATATTACATTGTGACCTTGCAAAGATTACCTAGAATCTCTGAGCCTTGCTTCACACTCAGTAATCCATATATTGACCTCCAAAGAAAACACATTAATTTCATATCTGAGAATTACTTTGAGTTCTTCTGGGTAAGGTAAAGCTATAAAAATAGCAAACAGGTACGCAATGCTAACTACATGCCAGGCACTATGCTAAATGCTTTACAATTATTATCTCATTTGGTCCTCACAATAACACTGGGAGTTAGGTACTATTACTGTCCCCATTTTATGGATGAGGAAACTGAGTCAAATAGAGATTAAGTGATTTGCTCAGAGTTATACAATTAGTCAGCATTTGAGTCCAGATTTAAACTCAGATCTAACACTCTATCTACTGTACCACCTAGCTGCCCTAGAATAAAAAAATAGTATTGTGAGGTTCAGTATGAGAACACACAAATTTAATGATTAAGAATCAATGATCTCATTCAGAAGACTGAAGTCCAGTAAATGATTTTCTGGAAGTCCTGTGCTATTTTAGAATAGGTTTTCCTCTTGGGCTGTGTAATCCATTCATATACAAATGACAAAGCCTTAATTCACAGCATCCTCAGGCTTCCCTCTTGTAACAAGATGAGCACAAGTCTAGCATGCTGTCATATGCTTTTCATAGTCTGGATTGTATGGAAGTTTTGAACAAGTAAGTCTTGATTTTTTTTTCACCAGGGACTGCTCTCAAGAAGCTCTGTCTTACTTTATTTGACAATTACATATTTTTAAAAAATAATGAATAGTCATTTCTCAAAAGATTGGACTTTATCCAAAAAGCCAGTTTCTTGTTGGTGAAAGGTTAAAGGTTAGGGGAGACCAATTTCTAACAACAATTCACAAAGCTCCTTTTGTACCTTGAAAGAAATAAAAGGCCTGTTAGGTTTTACACAGAAAAAAATGTTTTTAACTGAAATGTTTTATAGTGTTGACACAACTACTGTTGTTGCTCTTTGATCATCACATCCAGTAGGTATAGCACTCAACAGAGGAATGAAAAAAATGCCATGTGGCTTGGTTGTGGGGTGACTGATGTGAAGACACATCACATAGCTGTGCATTATAAATGTCCATGGCGTCGATGAGCAAAGCAGAAAGTACGTGACAGACTCTGCCGTTCTCTCCCAGGCAGGCCAGTCTGACAGCACAATGTCATTCTTCTTCAGCAGCATCACCATCATTCTTGACCGGAATTTAGGCTAAAGTATTCTTACATAGTGCCCGGAGTTTGGCACAGAACCTAGTCCTTGAAGATGCTTAATAAATGTTGATTGGATTAATTGAATTGAATCGCAGTGCAGAATGGAAGAATTTACATTCTTCCTCAAGGAGGCAGTATGGTATGGTGGAAAGAAGGTGGCTCTAGAATGAGAGGACCTGTGTTCCAATCTCAGGTTTAACAGTAGAAGGACTAGGTACGTTGTTTCCTATAATTTAACTATATATACAAATTTTATGTATATATAAAACTTCATTGTACTCTAATGGGAATATATATTTTTAAAAAATGCCATGTGAAGACGCATCACACAGCTGTACGTTATAAATGTCTTTGGCATTATTGGGGAAAGAAGAAAGTGCATGACTGACTCCGCCATTCTCTCCCAGGAAATACAAATAATCATAAGCAGATATTATAATTTTACTTTAAAATAAAAATTTGCTTCAAATTATCTCTATTTTCTTTGACTTTTGGATTTCAGGCAAGGTAAAGCAGAGGAGGGAGACTATACCTTAGCCTAAGGGTGGGGAAGCTGTGGCCACAAGGTCACATGTGGCCCTTTAGGTCCCCAAGTGCAACCCTTTTACTGAATCCAAACTTCACAGTCTTCGGCCAACCAAGGACATTTGTATTTCAGACTTAAAATATACAAAGAAATGTGAAGTTTATTGAGTTACACTAGATAGAGGTCACTGTGGCTAAAAGTCTGAAAGTTAAGGTAATTGAGGTAAAATGAGATAATCTTTTGAGAAAGAAAATGAAAATGACTTGTTTGACCTATCACTTTGTCATAAGGAAGATGTGCACCAGTGATGATTACAGTGATTTTCTTGCATGTGGTAGGTTCTTAATACATAATTGTTGACTTGGTTATCCATAAACTACCAAAATTATGTCCTATTAACTTTTCTAATACCATTTCTCCACAAGTTGGGCTTGGAAGAAGAGGAGGTTATTGTCTATTTTAGGCAAATTGCCCAAAAGCTTTGAATATTTCTTGTTTACTACATCAATAATGGAAAAAGTCATCTTTTGCAAAGCAGTAACCTGGTCCTTTAGTGTTATAAAATTGCTATGTAGAGCACTCAGGATCTGGATTATTGCCTAATAAAACAGTGTACCCAGCCTAATGCCACTTAATTATCAGCACATTTTTAGAAAATACACTCTTTCTGTAACTTCATGCATCTTAAAAATACCCATATAGCATGATGTGATATATTATTTGCTCTGAAATACATTAAGGGTATATGTTTTCTGGGAAAAGCTTTCAAAGTGAACGTGCATATTCTCAGCAAGATTTTTACCTTTGTCTTAAATTATCTTCATCATCTTTTATTACCACAAGTCTTGACTATAGTTAAGAGTTTTCTGACTTGCTTCAGTATCTACTAGTGTTACTTTTCATTTTTTTTTTGCATTTATATGCCCTGTATGTTAAGGTTTTTTATGTGATTGTAGAATTAGCATTTTCGGTTAAAATCACTTATTTCTGTACCTTTGGGATCTTTCATTTGGATGGGAAAAGCTAAAATTGTAAAAACAAAAGTATGACTTGAACCTAAATGAACATTAAGTGACAGTTAAGAAGATAGGTACAAATCAATTTCAGAACAGAACTATTCTGTTCTCTAGCATTTCTTTACAATGAACAACCTGTGAACTAAAATTCAACCTTAACAGCAAAACTATCTTTATTATATTTTACTCCTCTCCCTGAACTCCTTCAACCCCCTCCTCCACCTGTTTAGGATATGCTGAAACTTGAATTATTGACCAAGAAAAACTAACAGGAGAAAGGCAGATTTAGGCTCCATGTAAATAAAAACATCCTTACCATTAGAACAATAAAAAGTGAAAGGAGCTGCTTCTGGGGAATCTTAGGTCCAACTCATTCCTTTTTCAGAGGAGGAAACTGAGAGATCTAGTGATTATCCCAAGGTTACACAAAAGGAATTTGTCAGAGGCAGGATTTAAGTCCACACCCTTTGACTTCCGAGCCACAGCTCATTCCACTGGACCATGCACAAAATTCCTATCTGAACTGAAATATTTAAACAATATGATCTTAATCAAGATTTTGATAGGCAAAAATATTATATAATGCATCAAACTATGATAGTGCTAGAAACACAGTTTTAAAAGGAATTTGCAAGTATTAAGTGGGTTATGACAAACATGGTAAAGAAATGCCCTGGCCAATGCACACTTAGGCAAAAGAAATGTCATTTTTGGGGGTGTGCTTTATGGCTTCAATAATTTCACTTTCCTAAAAGACATTAACTTATGAATACCCTATCACAGAAACTGTTCATTCAGTGATCAGATGACAATCAGATTTTGGGACAGTGTAGGAAGGAGTCATGCTTCAGATGTGACAAGTTCTTCTAAAACCCCTTTAGTTTTAAAACTTTATGTGTTGTTGTTTGGCCTTTGTCCTCAAAGAGGACCAGTGATATCAGGATGGTGATATCTTGACTTGCAATTCAATTGGATTTAATTGAGACAGAATTTTACAAAGTCATCAATGGTCTCTTCCAGAGACATCAGGATCCAATGACAAGGCCAGCATAGGTGAAGATGGCTCTGGATGTGGTGGGAGACTGTATTATATAGCAAGGAAGATTACTAGAAATCCATAATTAAAGAGGTAAAGGGAGAGACAGACTATCAACTGAATTTAAAATTTTCTAGTTAAGAATAATAAGTCTAGTTTCCTAATCTGGGAGAAGGATCAAAGGAGTTCAGGGTAAAGAGGAAAGTATAATAGAAAAAGGTAGCTTAGTGTTAAGTTCAGAGTTTTAGTTCAAAGGCAGCTAGCTCATTGAAGAAAACCTTAAAGAACAGAAGAGGAACTTTTCTTCTTTCATTTGAATATGTTCAAATGGAAAACAGTAGCTCAAGATTTTGATTAAAGTATCCAAAAAATACTGGGCTTGGCATTAAAAAATAGGGGTTTTCCTCTCAGCATTCTTATCTCTTTAATAGCTTTAAACTTTCAGGAAACATTTGGAACATGATCATTCTGAGCCAGATACATCCCAACCAAATAGTTGTCTGTAAAATCTAAGTAAAATCTAGAACATAGTAACAATAGCAGCAGAACCTGAATGGAGAACCCAAGATTCTCTTTGGATTCTCTTCCTCTCTTTAGATTATGTTGTTGGTGACAGTTTGTTGTGGAATTGAATAAATTCAAGATAATATTTGCAGAAAGGAGAATGGACCAATTAACTTCCCATGAATCTTTCCAGGCCTTTGATTTCATATAGAAGTGCCCACTTCAAATGTATAAAGTATAAAAGTGAGACTTCAAACAAATCTTGAAAAGGTCATAATAATTTATAATCCTCAATCTTCTCTCTGGGAGACAGGGATAAAGTAAGCCTGAAAAGTGTATTAACCCATGCTGAGACACTAAGCTCAGGCAAGACTTATCCCTGACTTATTTAGAGGACCCTCATTGTGCAAAGTTTTAAATTGTAGTTTTGTTAGCTGGTACTTAAATCTTGTCTTGCCTAGCAGAAATTAATAAATTTGTGCTGCATATTCATGGTATTTCCAACTTTGAACTTCACTTTGGCTAGAAATTTAAATATTTAAAAAATATTTAAAATATGGTAAAAGCCAAAGTCACATTTGCTTTATTTATAACTCCCTTCCACATCCATCAAAAAGGTATAACAGATTTGAAAGGGACTTGATTTCTTTTTTTTTTTTTTTTTATTAAATTTATTTATTTAACTTTTAACATTCATTTTCACAAAATTTTGGGTTACAAATTTTCTCCCCTTTTATCCCCTCCCCCCCCAAACACCAAGCATTCTAATTGCCCCTATGACCAATCTGCTCTCTCTTCTATCATCCCTCTCTGCCCTTGTCTCCATCTTCTCTTTTGTCCTGTAGGGGCAGATAGCTTTCTATACCCCTTTACCTGTTTTTCTTATTTCCTAGTGGCAAGAACATTACTCGACAGTTGATCCTAACACTTTGAGTTCCACCTTCTTTACCTCCCTCCCTCTCCACCCCTTCCCTTTGGAAGGCAAGCAATTCAATATAGGCCAAATCTGTGTAGTTTTGCAAATGACTTCCATAATAGTTGTGCTGTATAGGACTAACTATATTTCCCTCCAACCTATCCTGTCCCCCATTACTTCTATTCTCTTTTGATCCTATCCCTCCCCATGAGTGTCGACCTCGAATTTCACTCTCCTCCTCATGCCCTCCCTTCTATCATCCCCCCCACCCTGCTTGTCCCCTTATCCCCCACTTTCCTGTATTGTGAGATAGGTTTTCCTACCAAAATGAGTGTGCACTTTATTCTTTTCTTTAGTGGAATGTGATGAGAGTAGACTTCATGTTTTTCTCTCACCTCCCCTCTTTATCCCTCCACTAATGAGTCTTTTGATTGCCTCTTTTATGAGAGATAATTTGCCCCATTCAATTTCTCCCTTTCTCTTCCCAATATATTTCTCTCTCACTGCTTGATTTCATTTTGTTTTAAAGATATGATCCCATCCTATTCAATTCACTCTGTGCACTCTGTCTCTGTGTATGTGAGCGTGTGTGCATGTGTAATCCCACCCAGTACCCAGATACTGAAATGTTTCAAGAGTTACAAATATTGTCTTTCCATGTAGGAATGTAAACAGTTCAGCTTTAGTAAGTCCCTTATGACCTCACTTTGCTGTTCACCTTTTCATGGTTCTCTTCATTCTTGTGTTTGAAAGTCAAATTTTCTTTTCAGCTCTGGTCTTTTCATCAAGAATACTTGAAAATCCTCTATTTCATTGAAAGACCATTTTTTCCCCTGAAGTATTATAGTCAGTTTTGCTGGGTAGGTGATTCTTGGTTTTAGTCCTAGTTCCTTTGACTTCTGGAATATACTGTTCCATGCCCTTCGATCCCTTAATGTAGAGGCTGCTAGATCTTGTGTTATCCTGATTGTATTTCCACAATACTTGAATTGTTTCTTTCTAGCTGCCTGCAGTATTTTCTCCTTGACCTGGGAACTCTGGAATTTGGCCACAATGTTCCTAGGAGTTTCTCTTTTTGGATCTCTTTCAGGCGGTGTTCTGTGGATTCCTTGAATATTTATTTTGCCCTCTGGTTCTAGAATCTCAGGGCAGTTTTCCTTGATAATTTCATGAAAGATGATGTCTAGGCTCTTCTTTTGATCATGGCTTTCAGGTAGTCCCATAATTTTTAAATTGTCTCTCCTGGATCTATTTTCCAGGTCTGTTGTTTTTCCAATGAGATATTTCACATTATCTTCCATTTTTCCATTCTTCTCTCTTTGTTCTGTGATTTCTTGGTTTTGCATAAAGTCATTAGCCTCCATCTGTGCCATTCTAATTTTGAAAGAACTATTTTCTTCAGTGAGCTTTTGAATCTCCTTTTCCATTTGGCTAATTCTGCTTTTGAAAGCATTCTTCTCCTCATTGGCTTTTTGAACCTCTTTTGCCAATTGAGTTAGGCTAGTTTTCAAGGTGTTAATTTCTTCAACATTTTTTTGGGTCTCCCTTAGCAGGGAGCTGATCTGCTGTTCATGCTTTGACTTCATGTCTCTCATTTCTCTTCCCAGCTTTTCCTCCACCTCTCTAACTTGATTTTCAAAATTCTTTTTGAGCTCTTCCATGGCCTGAGCCCATTGGGTGGGCTGGGACACAGAAGCCTTGATTTCTGTGTCTTTGCCTGATGGTAAGCATTGTTCTTCCTCATCAGAAAGGAAGGGAGGAAATGCCTGTTCGCCAAGAAAGTAACCTTCTATAGTCTTATTTCTTTTCCCTTTTCTGGGCATTTTCCCAGCCAGTGACTTGACCTCTGAATATTTTCCTCACACCCACCTCACCTCCTGATCCTCCCAGCCCGTGTTTGTGGTCTGAGATTCAAATGCTGCTTCCAGCCTCAGGGCTTTTGGCGGGGGCAGGGCTGTTATTCAGTATGAGATTATGATCTGGTGCTGAGATCGGGGCAGGGCCACCTCTCAGGCTCAGTTCCCTCAGGGGGTTTATGCGCAGACCTTCCGCAATGGATTCAAGCTCCCGTCTGCTTGGGGAGCCCCTGTCCGCAGCCGCCTCCCAGCTTCTACCTCCCGGGGGGGGCCTGAATTATGGGGGCACCCCACTCCCCTCTCGACCCGCCAAAGAGACTCTCTCACCCACCCCTGTCACCTGTGGGTGGAGGGACTTGTGCGGCCGCTGGAGATCCCGTCCCTGAAGCCTGCTCGGATCTGTTTCTCTCGGTGCCGCAGCCGTGGCCGCAGCAGGTCTGGGCTGGGCTTTGTGTCTGCAGCGCGACGGACCTTTTGCGAGAGGTTTGCAGATCCCTCTGTGGGTGGAGGGACCCGCGTGGCCGCTGGAGATCCTGTCTGTGAAGCCTGCTCGGATCTTTTCCTCTCGGTGCCGCGGCCGCGGCAGGGCTGCACTCAGCTCCCAGTCCCGGCGCCCAGTCCGCAGCGCGAAGGACCCCCCGCGAGAGGTTTGCAGGTCTCTCTGGAACAGAAATCTCCCTCGCTCCAATGTTCCGTGGCCTCTGGGTGCGGAATTCGCCGTGAGTTACTTCCCTGTAGCCATTCTATGGGTTGTGGGTTCAGAGCTATGTGTATGTGCGTCTTTCTACTCCGCCATCTTGGCTCCGCCCCCGGGACTTGATTTCTTTAAGAAGTTGAAAAAAGAACAATCCAAAAGAAGAGTGTTGGATTTGGAGTCCTAGTACCTGAGCTCCAACCCCCCTCTGCCTCTTATGACCTGTGACCTTGGACAGGTTACCTCCCCTCTCAGAGGCTTACTTCTCTCATTTATAAAATGAGAAGCTTGGACTCAATGACCTTTGAGCTCTTTTCCAGGTCTGATGATCTTATAACCTCAAGGACATTGTAAGATCATTAAAAACCTGTAGTATGATAATTGGGAAATTATCACCTATTATTTTTGAAAATATTAGGATTTGTTGTCCACACTGAGTGAGACAATGGATTCGTTTGTGTTTCATTTTTTTAGGTTTCAGAAACTACAGAAACATATACACATGTTTGAGAAAGGAAATTGTAATGCCGGGCTTGTAAGGCAAAAGTTAAAATAATCATGAATTTCATTATTTAAAAGTTCAATCTTTTTTTATTATTTGGACTCACCTATAAATATAACCAGTAAATAATTTCTGTTAAAAGACTAAGTGGAATAGGAAAGCTAAATCTTTTAATTGTCTTTGATTAACTTTCTCTTTGCCTTTCTTTCTGTCTGTCTGTCTGTCTGTGTCTGTCTGTCTGTCTGTCTGTCTGTCTGTCTCTCTCTCTCTCTCTCTCTCTCTGTCTCTCTCTCGACTCTTTCTCCCTCCCTGCAGTCTTATCCATTCTTACATTTTTTAACCACTGCATCTATAGGAACAATTTTCAAATCTTTATCTCCAACCCCAGCCTTTCCCCAATAATGCCAGCTATCATCATCATCAGTCACCCAGTTTAGATATCACCTCTTCCATGAAGTTTTTCCCTCTTCCCCCTCCTATTCCACTGTATCTTCTGTCCTTCTAACTTCCACTGTTCTTTTTCTGTGTCTTTCTTCTTCAAGTCCTCACATTCTACCTGTTTGACAATGATTGGTATGTGGGTTTTTTTGTCATTGTTGTTAGGTTTTTTTTATTTTTTTTAACTCCTCTGTTAAGTTGTAAGCCTTTAAGGACAAATGTATATCGCCTAAAATACCCAGAAAATCATCATTGCTCCACACAAATTTGTCAAATGAACATTGCCTTTTGTAATTATGAAGTAAAAACGATGGAGATAGCACCACTGCATCTCTTTAGAAATCCTTTTGGGTATATACAGCCTACATATTTATGGCTAGCATTATAACTCTAAGTAGCAGAGTACTTCCTTTTAAGGAAAATTCAAACCCGTTAGTACTAGTAGACACTGACTACAACAATTGTATTTACTCCAACTCTAAGATGCTCAAGATAAGTGGAAAGAATTTAAAAGATCATGATGATAACTAAAAATCATGAACTCCAGTTCCAAAGATGTGACTGTTCAATTAATGTTCTGAGTGTGAAAAGATATTCATGGTCTTAGCCATGACAACAACAGAAAAAACAAACCAAATTTAGACTTTTTCAAATGGTGCAGGAAGTCCACTGAATTAAATTTTTCCCTTAAAAAAGTAATCTTTGTGATACTTGTTTTCTAGGTTATTTCAACAACATTCCATACTACAAAGATTGTTCTCTCTCTCTTTCTGTCTCTCTCTCTCTCTCTGGCTCTCTTCTCTCTTTCTCTGTCTCTCTCTGTGTCTCTGTCTGTCTGTCTGTCTGTCTGTCTCTCTCTCTTTTTCTCTCTCTCTGTTTTTCTCTGTTTCTGTGTCTCTTTTTATCTGTGTCTCTCCTCTATTTATTTTCTGTCTCCCTTTTGCTTCCCTTTCTTCCTTCCTTCCTTCCTTCCTTCCTTCCTTCCTTTCTTTCTTTCTTTCTTTCTTTCTTTCTTTCTTTCTTTCTTTCTTTCTTTCTTTCTTTCTTTCTTTCTTTCTTCCTTCCTTCCTTCCTTCCTTCCTTCCTTCCTTCCTTCCTTCCTTTCTTTCTTTCTTTATCTCTCTTTCTTTCTTCCTTTCTTTCTTTCTTATGGTTTCAACCCCTTCCCCACCCCACCCCCATGGAAAATAAACTACAATGATGTTAAAATTCTAATTTATTGAAGAGATCATTTCATATGCCTACCAAATTGCATTTCCTTGACCTATTCAAATAATTTCCCTTGGATAAATTAGGTGATTTCGAGATGAAGAAAGATACCTTAAAAAGCTGTGGAAGTGGAATGAGGAAAATGTTTAGTTGTAAATGAGACAATGGAAAATAGCTTCAGTGAGTGGCTAAAGGCTAAAGAAGGAAGAAAAATGATACCCCATCAAGTGTTGGTTTAAATAGTAGTATGTTATTAAGGGCAATACAAAGTCATCCAGAAAAATTTATCTACTGGAATTATGGGAGAAACAATGAAGACAGCTTTTAATATTTTGAATTTAGAATTGCTTAGAAAAAGCTAGCTGACAGAATTAGGTAACTCTGGGGTATGAGGATTTGTTTTTAAGATGGATTATTTTATTTGTTCAGTTTTCTAAGTAGCCTGGCATTTCTTCTAAGCCTATACAATATTTGACTTTGCCAGTTAGCTTCATGAAGCACTAAATTCTTTAAAGTAAATGATGAATTGCTTGTGTGGTGAGCCAGAGGCTATTTGCATGATTTCATTCCACTGAAAAACAGATGCTACTAACCTATGCACTCTGCATTCTCTTTCTGAAAAATGAGGCAAATGGAAAAGAAAACTCAACATGAGTTAAATTTGTTTTTGTCCTCTACTCAAATGCCTCATCACAGGGTGGATGTAACCTTGGCTTCATGAAGGCTATGTGAGCAGGCACTCTGGCAAATGCTACTAAACTGGTTAGGTTTTGAGTAGAAGGCCAGGCCATCACAAGAAGTTTGGCACTAGATGATACATTTTTTTGACCACAGCAATTCATGGAGACTGGCAGTTAAGGCGTGGAGGGGTCATGATCTGCATCAAGAAGAAAGAATAGCCACACCTATGCAATATTTTGAGGTGTTGAGGAATTGGACAAAATAACAATATGTGCAGGCATACTTCACTTATGTAACTGATGTGTTCCTGTGAATTACGTGATGGACAGAAACAACCCCAAGGTTGTGGTAAGCAGGAAATCAGGAAATGTTTGTAAAGAACTTTGTAATGATAAACCACTTTATGTGGGATACAATAGTAATGATAATGATAGTATTAAACATCTAGAGAAACTTGCTCTTTCATGTAATACTGCAGTTGACATTTCCATAAACTGAATAAGTAACAACTCCTTAAGTTATTTGTTTGATATGTTTTCATATTAACAAGTTTTCACCCAGTATAGTATTCTGTGGAATAATATGAGACATTCTAGTATCAGTAATTACAAGAATTTAGAAGCTTCAGTCTTTAAAGCATATGTTACTTAAAATTTGCATAGGTTAAATAAATTAGATGTACTAATATATTACTATATATGTTCAAATAAATAAAATAAAAGATTATTATCTCTGATTACCTTTTCTCTTTTCCATAATATCGAGTTATATTTTTCCTCTTATACCTTTTACTAATAGCTTTCTAATAACCACTTATTTTGACATGGTATATTACAGTTTACAAAGTACTTTAAATACATGATCTTATATAATGCTCATGAAACACTTTGAAGTAGGTATTTTATGTACTATTATCTCATTGTATATATCAGGTATGGAATGAGAAGAGAAAAAACTCTGGAATTAGAAGACCTAAATTCAAATCCAGATTCTGCTGTTTACTAACCTGTATGGCCTTGGCTATGTCACTTGAGCTCTTTCTGCATCAGCTTCCACATCTGTAAAATGAAGAGGTTGGGGCAGATGTCCTCTCAGGTTCTTTCCACCTCAAAATCTATTATACTTCAGTGTTCTAACCTCTCCAAGAGCACACAGAAAAGAGAAATCTGAACCGTACTCTTTGACTTCAAGTTCAGTGTGCTTTTCACTGTTCACTCATTCAGTCAATAAATGTTTATTAATTACTCATCAGAAGCTGGTGTAATGCAGTAGTTAGAGTGCTGGATTTGGAAACAGGAAGACCTGGATTCAAATCCTTCTTCAAATTGTTTCTAGCTCTGTGACCATGGGCAAATTCCTCGTGACACTAGAATAGTCCCCATCTATAAAATGGGGACAATAATACCTGTGATAACTAGATAATGTGTGTAAAGATCTTTGCACACTTTAAAGTGATCCACAAATGTCACTTGTTATTATTATCATTACTATATGCAGAACACTGTGTGAAGGATAAAAAATAAATAAATATCTGCTGCCCCTAGGAAAGTTTACAATTTCCTGTGCCGCTAGGTGCCTCATTTTTATTGTTAGCCAAACACAACAAGCCTTCAAGCTAGGGAAGGGAAAAAGGAAGCATCTCAGGTTATTCTTACTCATTGCAGGGCATTTTAGTTTCCATGAGCCCTGGGGTAAGGTGCAGGACAACTTGGAAGTCCTAGCAGAGAAGTGGCAAGTCCTGGCCTCACCTCCACAACTACGGAACATTTGCAAACTTAACCATCCCTAAGTATAGCTCTATGCTGGGGCCTGTTAGGCAGGGGGAAACAAAGATAATAATGATACAGAGATATTTCTCTGAAGGAGCCTACAGTGTGGTTGGGTGATAAGAGATGTATGTTAATAATGATCATTGTTTCATAATATCAAAAGTGCGGAGAAGTCTGAACAAAATGGACTGAAAAATCCAAGAAGAGAAAGTGAGAGATCTTGTGGATGGGGATGGGGAAAGTGTGGGTGCAAAGATCAGGGAATACTTTGTTTAAACAGCTGAAGCTGAGTTAGGTTGTGATAAAGTACGTACATGGGGAGGGGGAGAAGGCACCAGTCAGAGATGGAACGAGGCGGCCAATCGTGTATTTTTTGTTGTTGGGTCCTTTATGTCTGACTCTGCTGCCTTTTTTCCTGTGGGTTTACAGGTTACACTTCTTGCTCAGAGATCCAACCTTAAGCCCAATTCGCTCTGGAGCTCCTAGGCTGGACAATAAGTCCGCACCCACCTAGCACAGAGTGAATGAAATTACCAAATTGTTTCTCTTTTACCCAGGAAACCTGAGGGTCTTCCCCTCCCAGTTTGATTTTTTTTTAATTATTAAAGGGGCCATCCCTTGAGTAACTTAAAGAAACCTATTCAATGAATGGGTGTATCTCACTCAAAGTGAGATGGTGATAAGCCCTTAACCTAAAAGGTCTCACCTTGCATTTTGGGCCATTTCCAGTCGTCCTGATGGATATCAGGTCACTGGATCCAGATGACTCAGAAGAAGAAAGTGAGGTTGGTGACCTTTGCACAGCCCTCCCTCACTCAAATCAAAGTTAACTGCAGGTCATGTCATCATCTTAATGTCATGGTCCTCTTCGAGAGCGAAGGACAAACACAATTCGACTCTTCATAAGTCCATTTGGGATTTTCTTAGCAAACATGCCAGAGCATGGTTTGCCATATCCTTCTCCAGTTTTGTTTTGTTTTAACAGAGGAAGAAACTGAGCAATGGTTTAGTGAATTGTCCAGGGACACACAGCTAGTAAGTATCTTAGGCTGCTTTGAACTCACGAGGATGAGTCTTTCCTGATCCAAGTCCAGTGCTCTATCTTCTGAGCTACCTAGCGACCCTAGATAATCAGGTTTGCAGAACCACAAAAGCAAAGGCATGAAAGTGAAGAGGTGGAGGGGTGATGGGGGACCCCAAAATACCGACAGTCCGGGTTGTGCTCGAATGAATTCAACTCAAGCCTTCTTAAAGCCAAAGAAAACAAAGTTTATTAAAGATTCGCCAAATTGGGTTGCCTCTTAAGGAGCCTAAGCATTTGTGATGCTTGTGTTCACAAGCAGGCCAGATAGAATCTCAGCTAGACAGAGTCTGAGCTGGATTGAATCTGAGCGCCTTCATGGAGGCAAGATGGAACTTAAATACAGAAAAGAATATAGGAGGGATCTGGGGGGTGGTGTGGTAGTCCAGGGCGATGGGAAGAGGGATTTAGGAAAGGTCTTGAGGAAAAGTCTAAGGAGGGAATCCAAGGAGGGTCTAAGGCTGGAAACACCTGGAGGCTATCACGAGACTGACTAGGGGGCACCTAGGTGGGAAGCATGTGGGGCAATCCAGAGATAACAGACAATGGTCATAGATTTGGGTATGAAAAGCCAGGTTCTGTGGAGAGATACAAGGGGAGCTCAATTTGAGCATGAAAAACCAGGTTAAGTGAGGGGATTCTAGGGGAGCTCAAGGAAGTTCCCAGAGTCTGAACCCCAACAAAAAAAGGAAAAGGTAGGATGAGAACTCCAACTCTTTTTGCTTTCCATTCCCCTTCCTGCTTCCAAGAATTGTCATCAAAAACTCTCAGACAAATTCATGATGCAAAATGCCATCCACATCCAGAGAAAGAACTATGGAATCGGAACACAGAATGAAGCAGACTATTTTCTCACTTGTTATGTTTGGTTTTATTTAGTTTTACTCCCATGCTTTCTCCCATTTGTTTTAATTCTTCTATGCAACACAACTAATGTGAAAATATGTTTAATAAGAATGCGTGTGTAGAGCCCATATAAAATCGCATGCCATCTTGGGGAGGGAGAAGGGAGAGAGGGGGAGAAAATTTAAAACTTATGGAAGTGATTGCTGAAAACTAAAAAAAACTAAATAAATTTGGAGGAAAAAAATAAAAATGACCAAAAAACTCTCAGATATTCCATCCATTTTTTCTCTCCATTTATAGATATTAACTTGTTCTGACTATAATCAATGCACTTGTGAAATAGCTTTGCAACTACCTGTTGGACCTTTACTCTCCTGGTAATCCAATTCTGTGTAACAAACTTTGATGAGCAAAGCACCATGCCAGGTGCTAAAGACATAGTAGTCTCTTAATAAATATGCTGAACTGAATTGAAAAAACAAGACAATTCCTAACCTCCAGGAGCTTCCAGTCCACTAAAAGGGATGTGACACATGCACATTTAATTAATAATTCAAGGTAGATTGTGATAGAGACCAGGAGAATTCCAGGTAAAGTAAATTAGGGAAATTTAAGGAGGAGAGATCACTTTCAGTGATCTCATGTTTGAATGCATGGTGGAGAGAAGGCAGAATAAAATCAGGATCAGCAACCAGAAACTGGGTTGAAATTAAATTGTAAAGATCTTAAAGTTTCAATAAGATCATAGGTTTCTATTTTATTCTGCAGATTATTGGGAATCCACTGAAGGTTTTAGACAGAAAAGCAATATGTTCAAGATGGTATGTTATAACATAGACTTTGAAAAGCTTCTAGGTATACAAAGACTTCAGCTGCCTAACTTTCTGGTAAATACTGAATAGACTGGTGACTCAATTTGAGTTTAATGCTGACTATGCCTTTAAGAATGAAGAATTCCAAACTGAACATTCACATAACCTAATGAGTCAGGATATGCCAGGGCAGCTGTGTAGCACAGTTCTGTTTGCATGCTGTTTTCACAAATACTGGGTCAGCAATTCCCACAGTGGGAGCAAGGGACTCCTGTTGTTCCATCTTTGTTTAAATGTCTGTGATACATACATCCAGAAGATGCTGGGGGAAGAAAATACTTTGCAAATTAAATTCAAGAACTGGAGGATTTGAGAGTATGAATATTCTGAGGGAAGTGTGAGAGCAGGCATTTATTTGTGGTGGGAGGATATGGGAAAAGAACAGATGTCTGTAGATACTAAGATACTGAAAAGTCAAATAAACACTGCAGAAGAGCAAACTTACAGAGAAAAAAATGTTTAAAAGGATCACAAGATAGCAAAATAGTTATTGTTGTTTTAAAGAATGGGAAACACAGACCTTTATGTTAGCAATCTGGTAGCATGTATGTGTGTATGCATATATATATATGTATGTGTGTTTATTCAGATATATGTTTGTGTATATTTTTGTTGTCCAGTTTTCAGTTGTGTGTGATTCTTTGTAACTGAGTTTGAGAATTTCTTGGCAAAGATATTGGAGTGGTTTGCTATTTCCTTTTCAGGCTCATTTTGCAGATGAGGAAACAGAGGCAAACAGGGTTAAGTGATTTGCCCAGGGTCACACAGCTAGTAAGTGTCTGAGACAGGATTTGAACTCAAAAAGATGATTTTTCCTGACTCCAGGCCCAGCACTCTATCCATTGGGTGCCCAGCAGTGTGTGTGTGTGTGCCCAGCAGTGTGTGTGTGTGTGCCTGTGTGTGTCTGTATATGTATACTCATGCATACACATAAATGTATTGTATATGTATCTGTGTGTATCTCTATGTATGTGGGGGTATGGGGATGAATGAGTGAGCTTTACAAGCCAAACCATACATTATAGGAAACCCCTCTATTGTTCTATACTTTCCTCAATGTGTGGGTGTCTCACAAACTAGGATAATGTGTATTATGTCTGGAAAGCCTCCAAAAAGATTAGTGTTAAAAGAAGAACCTTAATGGTTCCCAGAGCAGGTTGAGGTTGAGAGTCCTTTCCCACGCTGAAATGAACCCAGCACTATAATACAGTGTTCCAAAAGTCTTATTGTGGCTTACACCTTGTAGAAATACTCAAAAATGGAAGCATTTATTAAATTGGCTTTCCTGAATGTACTGATGAAAGAGGATATCTTTATGAAAAGTGACATCATCTTTGACAAGAAAAATCTAAATGGTGAAAGTCACCAATTCTCTTCTTACACAGCTCTGAGAAAGTGCTAGGAGCTTGAAGGAGAGACAGCCAGAAGAAGTAAAATGCTTTTGTTCTAATAAATGGAGACTTCCCTTTTTTCAAAATATTTAGACCTTTCTCTAAATAAGTGGTGATTCATAATCTATTCTTTGTGAAATCCTTAGCTTGAAATGAGCATGAAATCCTTGACAGTTAATACTTTATCCTTATTGTCCTCTTCTCTTTCCACTTCATATCTATTCCCTACTTAATTCCAATTTATTTTTCTGTTCCTGCCACCCCCAATTTCTCAAACCCTACCACTGTCCCAGTTTCTCTTGTCTCTTGCTTGCTATAAAAGTAGCTGCAGTGAAAGGAAAGTTCTCACTTAAAAAAAAAAAACAACACCTGAGCCCCATAAAGTAATGTGGCTTGTCCACAATACATCATAACCCAGACTGAGGCATATTCCTGGGCCTCTAAGACAACTGAAAATCTGTAGTAAAAGCTGAATCCATTATGGATAAACTATAAAACAGGTTTTAATTCAATCCCAAGACACCGATTATATAATGTTCCACTGTGTGTATCATAGTTTCAATTTGGGGAAAAAATATTTCCAATTTCCACCTGCTGTAGTGAACACCACTTGTTTCCCTAATCTTTCAAGAGAGCCTCTATGTAGAACACATATTACAAGAATTATAGGTTGGCAAGAAGGTAAGTAAAACATCTTGATAAATTGGAAGGGGTAAGGAGAAGAAATCTTACAACTCTGATTACATCAGAGTTGATGACAAAGCACTCTGCTATTATATGACCTAATAAATTCAGATCCAAATGCTGGACCAGTGCTTCAGGTAATTGATGCTTCCTATCGCCATGTTTTCCATCACCACAATGGAACAGAATCATGTTTCAATTTACAAGTATAGTCCTAGACAGGAGGAACCTAGCTGTAGATAATGACCCACCAAACATATTCTTGGATTTGTTTAAATGAGGGCCAGTGAGATACCACTAAGAATCAGGAAGATCTCTCTTCAGACTCCACAATCAATGAATTTAATGTATGCACATGTTAAAGTGTTTATACATCTGATTTTGACATCATTTCCTGAAGTAAACTAAAACCAGAACACGAGATTCAATATAATATGACAATATATATTAATCTATAAGAATTCATTAAGCACCTAGCATACTATAGGGCAGTGAGTTGGATAGAGTGCTGGCCCCAGAGTCAGGAAGACTTGAGTTTAAATCTGGCCTCAGACACTTTATTGTGTGACCCTGGGAAAGTCATTTAGCCCTGTTTGCCTCCATTTCCCCACCTGCAAATGAGCTATTGAAGAAAGTGGAAAACCATTCCCATATTTTTCCCAAGAAAACCCCAAATGGGGTCACAAAGAAATGATAAAACAATATAAGTATTAGCTCTGCACTAGAGTTGTTGCAGATGAGTAGATACAAGGGGACAGATGGGGAAAATGTCTAGTATTTAGAATAAATAAGATTTGGTAACTGATTGGATGTAGGGAATGAGGGAGAGTGAAATAGCAAGGATGATTCCTAAGTTGCAAAACCAGCTGACTGGAAGAATGGTATGGTAGGTACCCTTGGAAATAGGAAAGTGACAAGAAGAGGCAGATATAGAAGGAAAGATGATGAGTTCTCTTTTGGAAATGTTGAGTTTGAGACACGAGCAGTGGAAGAGGGAATTAATGTAGGATTTGTAGTTTGGGTTTGAACCCTGGCTCTCCCTCTCACTATTTGTGTGACCTTAAGCAAGTCATCCTTCTGGGCTTCACTGTCCTCATCTGTAAAATGATGGTGTTGAAGTAGAAGACCCCCAAGGTCCCTTGAAACTCTAAATCTGTGATTCTACAGTCCCACAATTTGTCTAGAAACTTGTCCTCACCACAAAGGTTCCTTCCCCACACATGTAGCACTGTTTCAGCTCCATCTGAGCCTAATGCCCATTTGGGGACTTCCCATCCTAAGAACAGTGTGGGAAGGAGTAGATGACAGCAATAAAAAATGATCAAAGGGAACTGGAACCGCTGAGGAAAGGGTAAAAGAACTGATCTTATTTAATTTGGAAAAGAGAGAAAAAGGAGTGTCTTTAAACTGTCTTACAATATAGGAAGGGTTATAATACAGAAGATGGTAAGCAGCTGTTCCCCATCTCTTTTGAGGACTGTACAGGAAATGCTTCCTTGAGTCTACACTACCCATCCACTTGATCTGTACCCTCACCTCCCACCAGGCAAAACTCCTGATGGTCTGCCAAATGTAGTTCTTCCTTCCTCTTCTTTATATTTACACAGACACTCCCAAATACTTGGAAGAGCATTTTTTTCTCACCTGCCAAATACACATTCCTTTTTTCCCTTCAAACCTTACTCTGAGCTCACCTCCTCTGTACGACATTCCCTGGCTAGGCAGAACTAAGTGGTGATGCTTTATCTGCAACTGACACATCCTTCTGTGTGTGTTTGTTGATTCATTCATTCAGTTAATATTTTCTGATTGTTGTTTATCCTTCATTCTCGAAGAGGACTAATGACATTAGAAAGGTGATGCCATAACTTGCAGGTACATTGAATTTCAGTGAGGCAGGGCTGTGCAAAGACGTCAGCCTCACTCTCTCCTCCAGAGCCATCTGGGTACAGTGGCAAGATATAGATCCGGATGACTGTGGATGGCCCCTGATGAAATGGGAGACCTTGGCCTTGGTAGTCTAGGAGATGAGAAAGAAATGTGAAAATAACTTTAACATGAAACATTTTAGGGATATGAAAGCCATGTAAATAAGAAGGACAGAGGATAAGGATGTTCTAGCTGGCATTAATCAATGCAGGCTTTGTGAAGGGTATGGATGGCTAAGTGTATATGTGTTCTTTCCTTTTCCTAGTTAGCAACATCTCTATATTATGTAAAATCTTGCACAAGCATTTAATAAATTTTAGTTGCCTTTTTATAATAATGAATTATAATAATCTGGCTTCAAGTTCCATTTAAGGAACTCATAAGCTGCATAGGTTACAAACTGGATGCATTAGTCAGCCTCTGAAACCTTTTCCCTAGACATCTTTAACAAATGAAAAAAGAAAGTGTCAGGGTTGGTTTAGCCATAACCTGGTTAAGATAGGGTGATGTGGGGGAGACAGGAGGGGCCACCATTTAAGGGTCAGAGGGACAATGCAATGCCACATCTATTAAGTGCTTACTACATACAATCCACTGTGCTAAATGCGGAGGATAAAACCTCTGAAAATATATAACTTTCCAATTCCTTAATCAGTACTTTTGAGGAAACAAAATGCAGTAGTTACTTTAAAAAGAACATAATTTTGAAATGTTGCCATTATGGCATAGAACGTTAAGAGCTGAAAGTCAACATAAGGTTTATTTCTATTTGGATACAATGCCAATCTTGGGAATTACTCTGGAACCAAAAGTACCTCATTCATTATGAGGCATACATAGAATTTCTTTGTCATGAACCCCAAGATAAATCATGATTCTTATTCACCTTTACTAATTGCCAAAGTTCTAGCTTCATAACCTGATTCTTCCATTGAGAAAGCTGATGACAAGAAAGACACAGACATGAGTGAAGAAATCTCCCATTAGTTCACATGGGGTTGGGAGCAAGTAGCAATCTCCTCCTACAAGACAGATGGAAAGCTCTCTCTCCTGCCAGAAACTT
Source organism: Notamacropus eugenii (assembly GCF_028372415.1). Classification (NCBI taxonomy): domain Eukaryota; kingdom Metazoa; phylum Chordata; class Mammalia; order Diprotodontia; family Macropodidae; genus Notamacropus; species Notamacropus eugenii. The sequence goes on along the minus strand of NC_092875.1, from coordinate 410,080,635 downwards.
TGGAAGACAATATTGCCACATATGATGTACTTGAAATGGGAAAATCTGGCTGTTTACATTCCATTTATGGCCATAATTTGTTGGAGGAGTCCCCAGTGTAAAACTGATCTCCTACCATTCTTTCAGTCTTGGAGTCATATTAGCTTCCACCAGCTAGTTCTCATATCTTTTAAAATCTATATGTCTGGGAATGGTACAGATGCCAAGTTACTATGGTTTCTATTTGGGATAGGAACCCTTCATTTGTATTCAGTAAAAAGTTTTGCATTGACTTTGAGTTAATATAAAAGAGAGCCAAAGCCAAGTTCACGTGGATTGACTTTCTTGGAGTACTCCGATTTTAAGTGTCAAAATTGCCCTTTCTAACAAAAGCACTGTTTTCCGTTGCAGCCACAAGAACACTATCTTTAATTCAAAACATGAGGGGAATACATTGCTCATTTTGTCAATGAATCTTTCATATTTCTTCTTTAAGTGGTCTTGGACTTCTGTGTATCCTTCAATGTGGATGTGAAAAATGCAATGACTTTCAGTGGCCCAGTGGAGGACATGTTTGGATACACAGTGCAGCAATATGAAAATGAAGAAGGCAAATGGTGAGTTTGTGGGCTATCGTTTTGTGGTTTTGTATTTATTTATTTATTTAAAAATCATTCACTGAAATTGTACTGTCTCCTGCTTTTTAAATGGACTGTTTTGAAATAAACCATTTGGAAGCAGAACATACTTTCTAATAGATGCTGTTGTGGAGAAATAGATTTAAAGTTTCTTGGTTTTTTTGTTTTAATTCCCTGGCAGTAGGCCTTAAAGGATGTGGTCAGTGATTTCTGTTGCAGCCTGGCTTCACCTCAAAGGCCCCTGACTAAAACCGTTTAGCAATTAAGCTGCTGTGGGGAGAGTTCAACATTTAACAAACATTTATTAAGTTCCTGCTGTGCTGTGTGAAATGGTATGAAGAAGAGATACAGAGTTAATTAAAATAGTATCTCTACAACATATTTGACAAAGCTATCTGAATTTTTCCCGGCAGTGTGATTAGTGACTATGTAAATCACTCAAAGTCAGACCCTGGTCTCCCTGGTCTCCTTGGGGTTAGAATTTGCACCAACTTTACATATTGCTTCACTATAGCATGCTGCCTTCTATGAAGGGGCCAAAGTCATGGTAAGGGTACACAGTAGTTTAGTGTGAATGAGAGAATAAGTAAGGTAGAAGAACAGAGGTTGTGTTCAGAGTCAAATTGTCGTGTCAGACCTTGACCATGGTACAATCTTGAAAGATAGTGAGGTTAAAAGCGTTGGTGTGTTGGTGTCTGGCTAAAGTGGGGATCAGAAGGAGGTCAGTGGTGTTGAAGGATTAGAGGAACTCTGTATGTGTGTGGGGGAGGACCATCAGATGGTCACTGAAGTCATCGTAGATGATGACCAGGGTTGCCAAGGGAGAAAATCTTAAATCTGGTGCTAAAGTTATTGAAAAAATTAGGTGAATGGCCTCAAGAGTTCCATAGTTCTTCTTATTTTTGAATTTGAATGAGAAAGTGAGGGGCCAGGTGAGATCATTCTTTCAAACAGCTAATTTTTGTACTAGATCTCAGATTTCATTGATCACAAGAACACTCAATGAGGAAACTTTCTACTGATGAATATCTGCTAATAATGTTAGAGATTTCCCATTTATACTGGGAGATTAAGTTACTTGCCCAGGATCACACAGTCTCTTTTTCTCAAAATTTATTTATTTATTTTTAGTTTTCAGCATTCATTTCCACAAAATTTTGAGCTCCAAATTTTCTCCCCATCTCTCCCCTCCTCCCACTCAAAAACACCATGCATTCCAATTACCTCTTCCCCCAATCTGCCCTCCCTTCTATCACACCCCTCCCTTCCCTTATCCCCATCTTCTCCATTTTATTATAGGGCAAGATAGATTTCTATACTCCATTACTAGTATTTCTTATTTCACCGTTGCATGCAAAAACAATTCTCAACATTCATTCCTAAAACTTTGAGTTCCAACTTCTCTCCCTTCCTCCCTCCCTACCCATCACCACTGAGAAAGCAAGCAGTTCAGCATAAGTTATACATGTGTAGTCATGCAAAGCACTTCCATAACAGTCATGTTTTAAAAGACTATCTATATTTCCTTCTATCCTATCCTGCCCCTCCCCCATTTATTCTATTCTCTCTTTTGATCCTGTCTCCCCTCAAAAGTGTTTATTTCTAATTACCTCATACTCCCATTTGCCCTCCCTTTTATCAACCCCCCTACTCCTTGCTTATCCCCTTCTCCCCTACTTTCCTGTAGGGTAAGATAGATTTTCATACCAAATTGAGTGTGCATGTTATTCCCTCCTTAAGCCAAATGTGATGAGAGTAAGCTTCACTTTTTGCCTCTCCCTTCCCCCCTTTTCCCCTCCATTGAAAAAGCTTTTTCTTGCCTCTTTTATGAGAGATCATTTACCTCATTTCATTTCTTCCTTTTTCCTCCCAATATATTCCTCTCTCAGCCCTTAATTTTATTTTTTTTAGATATGATCCCTTCCTATTCACCTCATCCTGTGCCCTCTGTCTATGTGTATGTATATATATGTATATATGTGCATGTGTACGTGTGTGCCTGTGTGTGTGTGTATAATCCCTCCAACTACCCAAAAACTGAGAAAAGTTTCAAGAGTTACAAATATTATCTTTCCATGTAGGAATGTAAACAGTTCAACTTCAGTAAGTCCCTTATGATTTCTCTTTCCTGTTTACCTTGTCATGATTCTCTTGATTCTTATGTTTGAAAGTTAGTTTTTCTATTCAGTTCTGGTTTTTTCATCAAGAATGCTTGAAAGTCCTCTATTTCATTGAATGACCATTTTACCCTTGAAATAGTATAATCAGTTTTGCTGGGAAGGTGATTCTTGGTTTTAATTCTAGTTCCTTTGGCTTCTGGAATATCATATTCCATGCCCTTCGATCCCTTAATGTAGAAGCTGCTAGATCTTGTGTTATCCTGACTGTATTTCCACAATACTTGAATTGTTTCTTTCTAGCTGCTTGCAATATTTTTTCCTTGACCTGGGAACTCTGGAATTTGGCTACAATATTCCTAGGAGTTTTCCTTTTCTAATATCTTTCAGAATGTGATTGGTGGATTCCTTCGATATTTATTTTACCCTCTGGTTCTAGAATATTAGGTCAGTTTTCCTTGATAATTTCATGAAAGATGATGTCTAGGCTCTTTTTTTGATCATGGCTTTCAGGTAGTCCCATAATTTTTAAATTGTCTCTCTTGGATCTATTTTCCAGATCAGTTGTTTTTCCAATGAGATATTTCACACTGTCTTCTATTTTTTCATTCTTTTGTTTTGTTTAGTAATTTCTTAGTTTCTCATGAAGTCGTTAGCTTCCTATCTACACCATTCTAATTTTTAAAAACTATTTTCTTCAGTGAACTTTTGAACTTCCTTTTCCATTTGGCTAATTCTGCTTTTTAAAGCATTCTTCTCCTCATTGGCTTTTTGGATCTCTTTTGCCATTTGAGTTAATCTAGTTTTAAAGGTGTTATTTTCTTCAGAATTTTTTGGGTCTCCTTTAGCAAGCTGTTGACTCGCTTTTCATAATTTTCTTCCATTGCTCTCATATCTCTTCCCAGTTTTTTCCTCCACTTCTCTTACTTTATTTTCAAAATCCTTTTTGAGCTTGTCTATGGCCTGAGACCATTGCATATTTGTTTTGGAAGTTTTGTATACAGAAGCCTTGACTTTTATGTCTTCTGATAGTATGCATTGTTCTTCCTCATCCAAAAAGATGGAAGAAAATACCTGTTCACCAAGAAAGTAACCTTCTGTAGTCTTACTTTTTCCCCTTTTTTGGCCATTTTCCCAGCCAGTTACTTGACTTTTGAGTCCCTTGTCAAGTGGAGGGTATACTCTAGGGACCTGTAAGTTCTCAGTTCCTCCAAGATGGCACAATCATGGGAGAGGAGTTTACTCCTCTCCTGGCCTACACTCTGGTCAGGAAGCAACCACAAACTTTTCTGCCCTGGATTTTTGAGTAGATTCCCTCTCCAGAGTCACCACCAGCTCCACCAGGTAGTGCTCCTCCTCACCCTAGGACTGCAACTCAGGGTTGAGACTCAGATCAGGGCTCAATTCCCCCAGGATCTTTAGGTTTAGGGCTCCAAAAATGGATGCTGCTGTGCAGTAGCTGCTGCCACCCTGGGTCAGGGGTCAGACCGCATTCCCTTCTCACTCAGGTAAAAGAGCTTTCTCTCTGACCTTTGAAGCTGTCTTTGGCCTTTATGGGGTGAGGAATCTGGAAACCATAGCTGCTGCCCATGATCCTGTGCCCTGAAGCCTGCTCTAATACTATCCATGCTGTACAGCACAGCCAAGGCTGAACTGCGCTCTGCTCCAAGACCAGTGTGATAGACCTTTCCTGTTGGCCTTCCAGGCTGTCTTGAGCTGGAAATCTCTTTCATTCTGTGTTTTGTGGCTTCTGCTGCTCTAGAATTTGTTTAGAGTCATTTTTTACAGGTATTTCATGGGATATAGGGGGAAAGCTTCTACAGGTCTGCCCTTCTACTCTGCCATCTTGGCTCCACCCTGGCCACAGTCTCTTAAACCTTGAACTTAAACTCTGGTTTTCCTGACTTCTTTTTTAGTCCACTAGCCTTGCCTGCTGCCTCTCAAAAGTGTTAACATACTTTCAATAATTACCCCTCAACCACTCAAGGAATATTTTGTTCGTCTCTGAGGTTTGGCTTCTAAATGTTTCCTACTTTAGAAAGATAGCACTAGGAATGAGAACTTCCTGTTAAAATTTATTATGAGCATATATGTGTGTATGTATCTGTGTGTTTCTGTAGTGGTTTCTTGACTTTTTGAACAAATAACATATACTGGGTATAAAATTTTTATGGATGTAGAAGCACTCCATTGATTCGCATTCAATATAGTTAACACAAAGCATGGGATTTTGTAGAGAAAGGGCAGGAGTTTTATTGAACTATACTTCAGTCTGAATACCCAAACTAAGCATACCTTTTCCTGAGGTAATGACACTAATAAACAAAACAGAAGCAGCAACATCTATTTGCATAAAAGAGTTCCATCAATCTGCCATTATCCTCTCCTAGGGGAGAAGGGCCAAAACATGCTTCTTTTGTTGCTCTGTTGGACTTTAACCATGTTTAACTTTAACATGGTAGGTGACAGGCTGCCAGAGATTGTGAAGAGCATGAGGACCCAAGTTCTAAATGTGGAAGACATTTTTGCATCTGCACTTATCCCAAATGCCAGTACTATAACAGACATATGTCCCAAATAGAAATGAAGGGCATGCATTTTCCCTAATGTTTTCTTGAATGAATGAATGCATGATTAATGAATGACAAAGCATTTAAATGCCCAAGATGTGTCAGGGTTTTAGGGATACAAATACAGTGTTTGCCCTCAGGAAGGCTATGTTCTCATAGGAGTAGACCTAGGACATCTAGGGTAGTAGTGGCCAGGGAAGAGGGAATGGGAGGGATACAGAGAGTCAGGGGCTCAGATGGTAGATGGCTTGCCAAATTTGTGTCAAAGAACCCATACTATGTATATAATTTAAATTTCCTCAATCCTCCCTCTTTCTTGTAACTCTTGACACCACTTTTTAAGTGGTTAGACCTCAGTATCTTAATTTTTCCTTCTATCTACAATGTCTCTTTCCTCTGGTACACCATCTAGCCAATAATAGGCAGTTAATAACTGTCTGTTGAATTGAAATATGCCTGAAATTCAAGAAGCTGACACCAGGTAAATAGGTTATGGAAAAGAAAAGGAAAACTTGAGAGAAATCTGGAAGAATTGACAGGACTTAATCATAGCTGGGATGTAAGGGATGAAGCTATCAGAGAAAATTGGGCAGAACACAAGTGCATTTTGTCAGAAGGGAGAAGCTCTAGCTCCTAGCTCTAGCACAAGCCCTGGTATAAGCAGACACTACAGCAAACCCTCTGAAAGGAGTCAGTCTGTTCCCTGTAGAACCTTATTTGTTACTGCCTCTGCTCCAGTCCCACAATCTTTCTCGAGCTCAGTTTCTGACCCTGCCTTGGCTTTCACTCCTAGATTTGCCTCAAACTACAGTCACCTCACTAAATCAGCTTTCCTGCTGTTGAGGTTGATAGACTCCTGGACTTGGAGCTCAGAAGACCAAAGTTCAAATCATGCCTAAGATATTGATTGGCCAACTGTGTGAACCTGGACAAGGCACTCAGCCCTTTGAGACTCAGCTGCTTAATGGGGGAATAATATGAGCATTTAAATGGGGATCTTAAATCTTAAATGGGGATAATATGAGCATTTACTTCCCAAGATTGTTATAAGGAGCAACATTATAGATATGATAATAGCTATAGAGATAATAATCAATATTCAATAATTATTATTACTTACCTACTATATATGAACAAGTATCTTTATATGCCCAAATATATTATATATTTATCTATAATATGATCTATAATAATATAATTATCTATATTAATCTGATCATAGATATAGGTATAAGAATAGAAAATAGATATAAAATGCTTTGCAAACCTTATAACAATCAGTCAGTAAGTGTTTTATTAAGTGCCTACTATGTGCCAGACAGAGTGCTAAGCACTGTGGATACAAAGAAAGGTAAAGGAACTCACAGTCTAATCAAGGAGACAAGATGCAAACAACTATGCAAAAACAATCTCTGTACAAAATGAATTGGAAATATTCAACAGAGAGAAGACACAAGAATTAAGACAAATTGATTGGAAAGGGCTTCCTGGAGGAGATGGGCCTTTAACTGGGACTTTAAGGAAGGTAAGAGAAATGAGGAGGATGAGCATTCCAGGCATAGAAGCCAGTCAATGAAAATCCCCAGAGTTCAGAGACGGATATCTTGTCCTAAGGACAGTAAAGAGGCACTGTATGTCACAGTCACTGTATCACAGAGTATGTGGTAGAAAGCAAAATGTTAGAATACTGGAAAGTTGTGTTTTTGTTTTTGTTGTGTTTTGTTTTGAGGGCAAGTTATGAAGGAGTTTGAACACCAAACAGAAGATTTTATATTTGATTCTGGAAGTGATTGGGAACCTCTGGAGTTAAATCACTTATCATCATTGGAAATATAGTACCAGAGACCTAATATCCTACCTATTTATTTATCCTCATTCAAGATCATCTCATTGTGCCTCTCAAAGTTCCAGGCTCTGACCTTCTTCTTGGCCACAATACTACAATTGGAACTTGCTCCCTTTCTCTGTCTTTCTTGGCTCTTAGATGCTTCTTCACCCAAATTAGGGCTTATACTCTTCTGGATGCTAGAGCTAGGACCACACGAACACCTCCTCTCAGTACCACCCAGAGAGAAGGGGTCTGGGCAGAAAAGCTCAAAGATTTGTAGAAGGATGCTAGGGGTGCTAGAGCTGTATTCAGAGGACCTGGATTTACTGGCTCTACCACTTAATACCTGAATGACCTTGAATCCCTGAGATGGGGCCTCAGCACCTCATCTGGAAGTTAAGGAAACAGAACTAAGAGATTTCTAACTACCCTTACAACTTCTAGCTCTAAATCTGTGACTTTACACTGCTATGACTCCAAAGATTTTGGCCTGGGTCGTGGAAAAAAATACTTATCTACATTTTATTTATATTTTCATTTATTTTCTTAAATATTTCCCAATTATATTTTAATCTAGTTCAGGCCACACTCAGAAGTGTTGTGTGTTTGACGCCTCTCTTCTAGCTAACTGGAAAAAAATCTCCCCTCTCCCTTCTAAATTGCCAAACCAGGGTGCATGCATAGTAACAGCATATAGTATTTAGACTTATAGCAAAAAAGCAAATGTAGAAACAATTGTTTGAATATGCTATAAATGTTTATAAAACTAGAAAAGAAGCAAAATGACTTAAAGGGAAAAAATTTTTCTGGGAAGCTTTTATTCAAGGGTCTGTTTGACACTATGCCAATTACTTACTTCTACAGTTAATGTTAAACACCCACAATACTAGTTTTAAAAAATTAGTTTGTCAGTAAGGGAGATTGGCTTCCCTTCACCATGCTGCAGTGGAAGAAGTGCTGGGGGAGGAACCAGAGGCTCTGGGTTCTAATCCTGCCTCTGCCTCTAACTTGGATGAGTCACTCTTTCTGGACCATCTGTAAAAATTATCCTGATCTATCCAGAGGTAAAGTGACTTAGTTCATGCCTGGGCTCTGCCTGTAACTGGTACTATAACTTTGAATAAGTAATTTAACCTGTTTTAGATAACCCCACAGGTTCGCTTTAGGTGTAAATCTATGATCTTGTGTGATGTGAGCCATATCTAAATAGAAATCCCTAAATCTCTCCCATGCCTCTCTGAATGACCCCAGGAGGCATTTAGACTGTTCCCCTCATGTCTACAGTTGAGGAAACCAAAGCCTCAGTGACTTGCCTAAGGTCACACAACTAGCTAGGGACAGAGCCAAGACATGAACCTAGAGTTTTTGAGTCCCCATTCATTTCTCTCTGAATCTTCAAGGGACCTCACACTTTCTAATTTAGTCATTTAATAGTATCTAACATACTAATGGTTAATTATTCAACTTTAAGCATATCTATCTTCTGCTAAAACCACTGTGGTTTAAAGAATGAACTTAAAAAACAGATGACAATCCTTAAGTTGAGAGAGTCACTTGTTCCTGTCGTTTTGAAAAATTGAAAGTGATTAAAAAGGGAACAATTGGCTGTGTAGTTTCCAGCACCTCACTGTGTGGCTTCCTTTACATAGAATCTCTGACTCCAAAATCACGTGGTTTCTCAGTAGCAGGATACATTCTACCTTGGATGAAGTTCAGCTTTTTTTTCATTGTGTTTACCATGAGCTAAAGGGTTTAGGGAGCTTTTGAAACAAAATTTACGTAATTGCTTTTATTTAAAAAGAAGATATAATATGCTCTACATCAACCAGGTCCCTTGAATCTAGGGATAATTATTAGCAGGGCTGACCCTAGGGAAAACTTTGAAGGTTGGTGAGGCTTGTCTTGGATTTTCCTTCTTCTTCTTCTTCCTAGAGATAACACATTATGGTTGAATGTAGACTCCCTAGGACTGCCCTCTTCAGCCTATGTTGGGCCTGTCACCTTCAGTAAGTGTCCTATGCCCTAAGGTGTTTCCAGCTCAAAACCTAGTGGGGTCTGTCCTCTGAAAATCCTGTTTCACACTAAAAAAAAAAAAAAAAAAAGGTAATCAATCTGGTCAATTTATTAATGGGAATGCATGCTCTCTTTTTTCCTGAATAGTCTTCTCAGGTAATCTGTGTACATTTATATGGTGGATTTTTCAAAGCAGTTATCTAACTCACAGGTTAGAGTTATATAGGGTATAGAGTATATATATATATATATATATAGAGAGAGAGAGAGAGAGAGAGAGAGTTATAGAGAGTTATATAGAGAGTTATATATAGAGAGAGTATATAGGGACTTCTGGACACTAGGGAAACATAGGCAGCTGGGGGCTCAGTGGATAGAGTCCTGGGCCAGGAATGAAAAAGACCTAAGGTCAAATCTGGCCTCAGACACTTCCTAGCTGTGTAACCCTGGGTAAGTCATTAACCTCTGTTTGCTTTTAATCCACTGGAAAAGGAAATGGTAAACCACTTTAATATCTTTGCCAAGAAAACCCCATGGACAGCATTGGTGTGTTTTCTATGGGGTTATGTAGAGTTGGACCAACTGAACAACAAGGAAGGCTTCTCAAATTAAGTAGCATATGCCTATTTAATGACTAATACATATATTGCTAGAAACTAACCTGCTTCTGTTCAGCAGAAAGGATTTGGCTCTGGAAAGCCTCCCACTCACCCTGCTGGCTTTGCTTTCCACCCTAGGACATGCACAATTAACAGTCATAACTCTGAATGTGAATTGGATGAACTGACCCATAAATAAGGCAAATGAACAAGCATTTATTCAGTACCTACTATGAGTTTGGTACTGACTGGTGCTAAGTGCTAAGTACTGACTTAAATTAGGAAAGAGAATCCAGCAATAGTTTGTTTACAATAAACACATGTGAAATATAAATATTCATACATAATTAAAGAGGCTAAAGCGAAATCTATTGTGTTTTAGCCAAACTCAAAAAGAGCAGAGATAGCATTCTTGATTTCAGATAAGACTAAAGTAAATACAGATGTGATTAAGGAGAGAGATAAGAAGGAAAATTACATTATGCTTAAAGGTACATAGCACTATGTATATCAATTCTCCATATGTATGCACAAAATAGGATACTATCTAAATAATTAAAGGAAAAGCTAATGGAATTGTAGGGAGAAGTAGTGAAACTATAATGGGGGTGGGGATGGGGAGCTCAGTCCATCTCTTATAGATCTAGATAAACAAGAAATAAATTAGGTATTTGAGTAGAATTTTAGAAAAATTGGAGATGATAGATCTTTGATATTAACTGAATGAGAATAATAAGGAATTTGGAGGCAGCTAGCAGCTCAGTGGATAGAGCACCAGGCCTGGAGTCAGGAAGATCTGAGTTCAAATCTAGCTTCAGACACTTCCTAGCTGTGTGACTCTATGCAAGGCATTTAACCTCTGATTGTCTGACAAAATGGAGCCACTGGAGTACAAAATGGCAAACCATTCCAGTATCTTTTCCAAGAAAACCCCAAAGGGATTGGACACAACTGAACAATAATAAAAATGACAGTAAGGAACTTGTGTACTTCCACACTGAATAGAGCAACTTTGGAAAAATTCACCAAGTATTGGAGCATAAAGACCTCACCAAAAATATAGAAAAGGAAAAATATTAAACACATCATTTGCTCATCACAATGCAATAAAAACCTATTTAATAAAGCTACCTTGAAGAAAGTATGAGATTAGGATGGAGGGAAATACACAATTATCCAACCTAACTAGAATTGTGGATACTACAAACACCCATAAAACCAAAGAGAAAAGCAAAATGGATTGGAAAGCAGAGTGCAATGATATGTTCTTTACAAGAAACTACTTGAAACAAAGATTCACAAAGAATAAAAATAAGCAAATTCAAATTAAAGCAACTCTGAGGTTCCTCCTTATACCAACAGATTATCAAAGTTGACAAAAATGTAAAATGACAACTGTTGGAAAACTGGCATATTAATGTACTGCTAATGGAACAGTGAACTAGTCCAGCCATTTCAGAAAACCATTTGGAATTATGCCTCAAAAAAAGTTGCTAAATTGTGCAAATTCTTTGATCTAGCATTCAAATTCTACTGCAGAGAGCACAACTGTGATGGGCTGGCCATGTTATTCGAATGCCAAACATATGGTTGCCTAGAGGAATATTTTATGGATACACAGGGCAAGCACTCACATGGTGGTCAGAAGAAGCGATACAAGGACATTCTCAAGGTCCTTCTTAAGAACTTTGGAATTGATTGTGTGACATGGGACACACTGGCACAGGACCAGCCAGCATGGCATACCCACAGAGAAGGTGCTGTGCTCTATAAGCAAAGCAGAATTGAAGTGGCTCAACAGAAACTCAAGAGGTGCAAATTTAGAGAATCTACCCCAAATGTTCATGGGGGTTTTTTGTGCCCTACCTGTGGAAGAGCATTCTGAACTCGTATTGGTCTGATCAGTCACAGTTGGATACTCAGTAACTTGACTTTCACATAGCGATGTCATTTTGGTCCCCTTCAAGAATGAAAGACAACAAACAACCACTAGTAGATCTGTACCCCAAAGAATCAAGGATAAAAGAAAAAGAACCATACAAACAAAAGCATCTATAGCAGCTCTTTGTGGGGCGGCAAAGAACAGGAAACTAAATGGGTGACCATCAATTGGGAAATAACTAGACAAACTATTATATATGAATGTAATGGATTGCCTTTGTTCCATGCCAAATGATGAAAGGGATAGTTTTGAAAAACACCTATTTAAACTGATGGAGAATGAAGGGAGCAGAATATGGAGAGAACTTTATACATCAACAACACTGTGAAAACAAAAAACCTCAAAAGTCTTTGCTCCTCAGGGAACAGAATGAGACTTTTTTTTTTACATAGCCAAGGCAGGAATTTGTTTTACTTGACTCTGAATATTCATTACAAAGGTGTTTTTTTTCCCTTTTTTGTTTATGATGGGGGAGGATGGGAGAGAAAGAAAATAATTATTTGTTCATTGAAAAAAATAAAATTTAACAAAAACAACAACATAGTTCTAACTGGTACTTAACTCAATATCCCAGCAAAATCGCTAGATAAAGAACTAAGGAATTCTTGATCTTCTCCTTGATGTGCCAGGGATATTGACTTGTGAGAAGGTAGATGCTCCCGCTGCCAGTGCTTTCCCTCACTTGAAAGCAAGGACTGATTCGTTTTTTGGTTTTGTGTTCCCAATGCCTAGTCCAGTGTCTGGCACATATTATGTACCTGATAAATGTTTGTTGATTGATTTACACGTCCTGTGCCTCGAAATATACCTTCATCTCCTCTCCCTGTGGTTAGTTTGTCACTAAGTAGAATGACTTTGAAAGAAAGGTCACCATCTTACTTCTTCTTTCTGACTCCTTGACTTGTCTGTATCACCTCCTTGACTGAAAGATTTCCTCTCATCCTGCACTCTTCTCTTACTCCTTACTGGGCAACCAAATCCAGACCTCTATGAAGAAGGATAGTAGGGATAGTCCTAACAACTGTTTTCTTTCATGCTGTAGCTAGACAGTTTATTTGTAAAGCTATAAATAAGCAGGTGTTTATGCTACCAAAAACTGGGAAAAGTTGAGTTGTTATAATGATTAAATCCCTCAGTATTCTGAGTCAATTTTTATCAGTTTGTTTAGATAACTGGATTAAGTTCTTATCCTATGAATTCCCACCTTCAGCATGAAGTCTTCCCTAGGCCTTCTTAATATTATGATCTTGCCGTCTGAGATTGTCCCCAATTTATCTTGCATATTTCTGTTTGTACATAGGTATTTGCATGTTGTCTCACCTGTTAGACTGTGAACTCTTTGAGGGCGGGGACCATTTTTTTTTTGTCTTTCTTTGCATCCTCAGCACATTCCACTGCCCAGCTATGTTGTTGTTATTTTTAAGTTGTTTAGGTCATGTCTGACTCTTCATGACCCCATTTGGGATTTTCTTGGCAGAGATACTAGAGAGGTTTGCCATTTCCTTCTCCAGCTCATTTTACAGATGAGGAAACTGAGGTCAACAGGGTTAAGTGACTTGCCCAGGGTCACACAGTTAGTAAGAGTCTGAGGCTAGATTTGAATTCAGGTCTTCCTAACTCCAAATCCCAGTGCTCTATCCAGGGTGCCACCTAGCTGCTCCACGCATGGCATACATTTTGCTAATTTTGCAACCAAGAGTTTACAGATGAGGAGACTGAGGCAAGCAGTGACTTGCCTGTGGTTACACAGCTAGTAAGTGTCTGAGGTCAGATTTGAACTTAGGTCTTCCTGACTATAGACCAAATGTTCTATCCACTGTACCACCTAGCCACCCAAGCTGGCATATAGTATGTACTTAATAAATACTGACTTGGGTTAACTATGCAACTTTAGAGGAATTCATTCTGTAGAGTTATGGAGAAAAAGAGAACAGTGTACTTAAGGCTTCAGTTTGTAGTCATTGTAAAGTAATTGGATCTGAGTACCTAAAAAATTGCACCCTATTTCAGCAAGGGGGAAGGTTTGGTTTGGTTTTGTTTTCAATCTGGGTCAAATCTTTTTCCAATTTTAATGATGTTTATTTTGTGTAGTTTTTGATGTTCTCTTTGAAGTCTTAATTTTTCATTTGGCAAATTGTCATTTCTTTGACTTTTCTCATTTCTACCCACATCCCCTTGTCTGGCATTTTCCATGGTCCTGAAGTTTGTGGGGCTGCTGTGTTTGTTTCTCTTCTAAAAGGGCCACCAGTTGATGCTTATGCATTTATGGATCATGACAGAAGAGGTTTGGCACCTAGATAGTGAGTTTCACTTTACCTATGGATCCAAAAGCAAAAAAGGTTGGAGGTAGATGAGAAAATATAAGTTGGAACATCTAGACAGAGAAAGCTACCGAATGAACAAGGCTACAATAAACAGCTCTTTAAATAAGCCAAATGAAGTTATCAAACATTTACTAAGCATTTACTCTATGTGAGGCAGTTAGGTCATTGGGTTTATAAAGACAAAAATGAAACAGCCCTAGTTTTCAAGGAGCTCACAATATTATAATTGATGGGAGGAAGTTAGCCAAAGTATAGGACACTAGAGTCTCAGAATTATAGTATTGGGAGGGATTTCAGCAATCATCTTCTCCAATTTATACAGTGTATTTAGTTAAAAGAGGAACAGTTTTTGAATCAGAAATTTAGATTCAATTCCTGATCTCTTCCACTTTCAAACTGTGTGATTTGGGGCAAGTCATGTACATTCTTTAAGCCTCAGATGCAGAATGTGGGGTTGGACCAGATAACCTTGAATGTCCCTTGCATCTCAAAATCTATGATTCTATACCTGAAACACAAATTCCCCCCTCTGGCATCCTGGTGTCTGCTTAAAGATCTCCAGTGTGGGAACCAACCAGTTTCCAGCATAGTCCATTCCACTTCAGGATGGTTAATTACTAGTAAGACTTTCTTATTCTTGAATCATATTTACAAAACAGACAATTCTGGCTTTATGTAAGTGGAGTAGTGCAGTCATCTATGTAAAGAGATGTTTATGTAATATGAATTTGCTCTTGACATGGGAAAGGGAGGCAGGGAGGGCGACAGGAAAGAGGCCACATGCCATGGAGGAGGGAGCCAACATATCATTCAAGATCAGAAGGGGAAAATGGTAGAGGTGGAGAAAGTGTGGCAAAGGTCTTTTCTCTCAGTGCCAAAAGTCTCAAGTCAAGCCTCCAATCTGGTGGCTATGGAGGTCTCTTCATTTCTCCATTCTTCTGATGTGCTTTAATTTGGAGGTTTTTTTTTTTTTTTTGTAGGGGGGAGATTTAGGGTTTTTTGTTCTGTTTTGTTTTGGTCAGAGGAACAGAAGTGAAGACAGAGAACTAAGTTCTATAGGTTTTGGGGGGGGATGCAGAATTCTTTCAAAATTCTTTGCATTAAGTCAAATTTGTGTAATGCAAATTTACACAAAATGAGAACTACCTGTATATTTTTCACCTTCCTCCTCTATATTCACCTTCATATTAAAATCATTAAGTACTAAAGTTAGGTACTCCTCAAATGGCATTAAGTAATCATCATAGTATGGTTCCAGCCTACTTTCAAGTCATTTCATATCAATCCCCTTCACACCTAAATATTTTAGCTAAACTGGTTTATTTTCTGGTTCCCAAATTTAACGATGGACCTCCTGTCTTAGTACCTTTGCATGCACTATCTGGCATGTCTGACGAGCTCATTCCTCATCTCATCTCCTAGAATTCTTAACTTCCTTCAAGGCTCAGTTCAGCTCGTGTGCCCCTCCCCCCATGGGAAGCCTTTATTCCTCTAGCTGTCAGTGCTCCTCCTCAACTTACCTTTCATTTATTTATATGTATAAGTGTTGTATCCATCTAGTGGAATGTGAACTTCTTGAGGGAAGATCTGTTCTTTTTTTCTTTCCACTCCCAGCACCCCAGGACATAGTGGACATTTAATCACTTAACGAATCAATGATTAATTAATCAATACTTGTGGAATTAAAAATGGAATTCAATATTGACTTCCTTTGGAGGACTTTTGTTAATTTCTTTATGCTCCTTCATCACTGCAAAAGAAGTTGGAGTGTACGCAGCTAGGTCTACATGCTGGTCTTTCTGTTAATACTCCTTATGAACACTCCAAGGCAAGGTTTGCAATGAAATTATCGTGTTTTTTTGTTCTTGAGTTCAAAACAAAATTCCCACATCATAAAACAGGGGTCAGACCAAACCATTCCTCTCAAGAAGCTTTACTGTTTCCCTGTAGCCTCTAGGATAAAAGAGAAAGTTCTCATTCTAGCATTTAAAGACCTTCAATGTGTGAGTCCAACCTGTCTTTCTGAACTTACTTCACATAACTTCTGTTCATATAGCCTAGGTTCTAAGAAACTGTCCTACTGTGTAACATTCTATTTCCTACCTCCAGGCCTTTGCACTGGTTGTCCCCTCCAATATGGAATCTTTTAATTTCCTTACATCTGCCTCTTACAACCCTGCTCCCCTACATTTATACTATGTTTTTCCAAATCCCTAATTGATAGAGCCCACTCCCTCCTCAGATTGTTTTGTACTTACTTCTCCATATATGTACTGCATTCCCTACGGACCATACAAGGGCATACTAGCTGAGCCCCAGTATCTCATTAAATTATAGTGTTTAGAACTAGAATAATCCTTAGAGATTATCTAGTCCAACTGAATTCTAGGGAAACCCTAAAAAGTTCTTCATTTAGAGCTCTGAAGTACAAACCTTGAAGTCACACAGCTACTAAGTGATAGAACTACATTCAGATTCAAATTCTCTGACTCCTGTATCCCCCATTTATTCCTCTATAGCACATTTCCATCCTAAGACATAAAACCAGGGATTCTTAATCTGGAAAGGGTCCATGGATAACTTTCAAAATGTCTGAGTACTTGGATGGGAAAAAAAATCACATCTATACTTTTGCTAACCGAAATTTAAAATTTCTTTCAATTATTTAAAAACATCATTCAGAAAAGGATCTCATAGACTTCATCTGACTGCCAGAGTCCATGACACAAAAAAAGTTTAGAACTCCTGGTACATAAACACATACACACACATATACGCATGCACGCATGCACATATGCACACACAGATGTATGTGTATAAATGTATATATATAAATACATACACATACATACATACACACATACACACATACACTATCATTCTACTATGCTCTCTGGGGTGGCACTACTATTTTTGTAGTCATACCGCACTATTTACTCATATTGAACTTGTGGTAAAATAAACCTCCCAGAGTTTTCTCATTTGAACTGCTATTAAATCTGCTCTCACATCCTACACTTATACAGGATTTTTTTAAACTAAACCAGAGATTTTCTACCACAAAATCCTTACTTCAGTTGTATGCTGACCTTGAATTCTCAAAAGTTATAGTGGGAAAGCTTAAATTCTGGAAGGTTTTATGATGTTAGAAAGGGTTTGATTACCAACTGGTGACAGACTATGGACCTGTTGTACAAGAGCTAAGTAAAGAGAGACTACCCACAAGAAGCTGACCACCAGAGAATTTCTTTGCCTGCTTCCATAGTGAAGGTAACAGAATGGTGGAAAGTGACAGTATGAATCACTCAGTTTTAAGATTATTTAGAAATATTCATTTAATTTTTGTTGCTGTTAGTGTTAGATCGTTGCCCATCAAAGAGTTGAGTGCTTGCCCTGGAGTCAGGAAGACTGAAGCACATCCACATTGATTTTTGTTGTCCAAAAAAGAAAACAGAAGACAAAGAAAGAAAATCTAAATGGAAGAATGTTTCATAGGTTCACCTCAGAGAGATGGATAAAAGAACTGGGGTCCTAATTTGTCAGTGCTTCACATGACTTCATATAAGACGGGCTCTTGTAATGACTCATTTGATTCCTGACTCTTCTACTCTCTCATCCTCCCACTTTCAATTAAATCAAAAATAGAATCACTACCAGAAAAGCTGTGTCAATCTTTTCCCCTATAGATACAGTCACCATTCCTACAATTCATGTTAAAATAACCCTCCCTGGCCACTATTCTTTATGTGTTGTTTCCCTCATTAGAATGTCAGTCAATCATTCTCAATCAGTAAGCATTTCTTAAGCACCTACTATGTGCCGGGCACTGTGCCAAGTGATGGAATATAAAGACAAGCAAATGAGAGTCCTTGCCTTTGAGGAGCTCGAGCCGAGATATGTACAATGTGTACAAACAAAGTACGTACTGGATAAATTGGACATAATTGAAGATAATAATTGGAGATAACAAAGGGAAGGCACTAGAATGAAGAGTGACTGGGAAAGGCTTCCTGTCAAAGAATGTCAACTCCTTCAGGGGAGGAGCTAGGGCTACTTTTTATTTGTATCTCAAGTTTTATCATAATAGTACTTAATAAATAGTAAATATAAATGAAGTAATAAATTATATATATATATATAAAATGCTTAATATTTTTTCATTCAGTTAGTGGAATTGGGTTCATCATGATCCCTAACCAATAAGAAAAATCGTTTTAAGAAATACCTAGCAAGCTAGCCATGCAAGAGGAAGAACAAATAGAGTAGCACACAGGTAACTGCAGTCTTTGAAAAATCTATTACAATATTTGAAGTAGAGAAATTCTATGAAGGATTTGGCAAGATACTCCAAAACATGTCCACATGTACATAAATCTTTGGTGACTTCAATGCTAAATTGAGAATGGGAGAATGGTGGAAAATGACACATGGAAATTTGGGTCAGGATCAAGAAATCAAAGAGATCAAAGATTTCCAAAAAGCTCATTCCTGTGCAATACAATTATATTCTTCAGAAAGAAAGGCAAATAGTGCTGGAATGGTGATCCTCAAACCTTAAAAAGAGAACTTGATTATATTTTCATAGACAAGGAATAATAAAGAAGTCATTTCAAAATTGGTCCTCCATGTACAGTTGGATCAACCAGTTGGCTAAAAGGTCAAGGCAAACATTAAATTAGAAGAAAGAAAAAAAGATTAAAAGATAAGTATGAGGCTGTAACAATAAAAATAGAGAAAGAAGGCATCTTACCAAATGCTTTTCATGAGACAAGTATGATACTGATGCCCATTTTAGGAAGGGAAAAAGTAGACTGTAGGTCTAATGAATGTCAAAGCAAAACTATTAAATGAAATACTAGCAAAAGGCTATATCGAACATATTTAAAAGAGTATTCATATTAGTATGATTATAATATAAATATTAGATCATACTAATAACAAAATGAAAATATGATTGTATCAATAGATTCAGAAAAGACTTCTCACAAAATATAACACTCATTTATATTAAAAATATATAAGAAAGCATAGGAATAATGAACCTAATATGGTAAGCAATATGTACCTAAAATCAAGAGCTTGAATTAACTATAACGGAGAAACACTAGAGCACCAGTCCAATATAAGCATAGGTAAAGCAAAGATGTCCATTTCTACCATTATTATCTTATATAGTTTTAAAAATTCTAGTTACTAGGCTAATACAAACTTATGGAATTGGATGAATAAGCATAGGCAAAGAAGAAACAAAATTATTGCTGGAGATGCAAATAAAAATTAATTGAAATATTAACTTCAATAGAATAGCGGGATATAAATAAGTCCACAAAATAGCATCAGTCTTTCTACATATTTTCTTGATTTCACTGAATTATCTCACTTCCAGGGAGAGAACTCCTACACTTTTTATTGTCTTGTATATATGATCTATATAAAAAAATTTTCTGATTTCTGTTTTGCTATGATTTGGATAAATGAATTTCTTTACTATTTCCTATGTGTGTTCATTCTGGGACTGGCATTAGAGAAAAGAGGTCAAGTCTTGGATATAGAGCCTGGGGTTCTGCTACTCTGCAAAAATGACAAAGTTATGAGAATTTAGTTGGAACCAAATCATATCCCCTACAAGATCAGAATTTAAGAGAGTGTGTGTATATACAGGCACATACCCATATACATACATACCCACATATGTACATATACATATACACATACATATAGCAGCATGCCATCTCTCTGGGGAGAGCAGAGTAGTCTTTGACCCCAATTGCCTGAATTAAAATTCTCCCTTCGAGAAGGGTGAGGGAAGAATAGTCTAGAGATGTCTATTCTGCCTCCCTTTGAGCTGCACACAAGGACAATCCTCTTCCTTTCAAATAAAAATGACTCTGTTCCCTAAATTAATTTGCAGATTTAGTGCCTTATCAATTAAACTATCAAGGGATTATTTATAACACTAGAAAAAAATAACAAAATGCATATATAGAAATAAAAATGTTCAAGAATATCAAGAGAAATAATGAAAAAAGTAGGAATAAATAGAATCTAATAGCATGAGATCTCACATTACCCTATAATGCAAAAATCATTAAAACTATTTAGTACCAGTTTAAAATTTAGAACAGTTGATTGAGTGAACAATTAGGTAAACAAGATCTGGAGGCTACTAAACACTGCAGCATAATGTCAGCTAATCCAAGTCCACTAATAGAATGAGTACTTCTTCAACAAAAACTGCTGGGAAAACTGGAAAGTAGCCTGGCAGAAATCAGATGTATGCCAACGTATCACACACCATACACCACAGTAACCTTAAATCTAGCCATTCATCATAACTTCACTTTTGTAAAGTGTCATTTAGAAATGAAAAATGACCTAAATAGAAAAGGTCATATCATAAACAAATTAGAAGTGAATAGGAGATTCCTTTCACAATTATGGCTAGGGGGAGCATTCTTAACCAAATAAGACAGAAGTATTCATTTTAAAAAATGAAGAGTTTCAGTTACAAAAAACAAAAAAGCTTTGCTAGCAGCAAAATTAATTCAATTCGAATAATAAAAGAGACAGTTAACTGGGAAAAATCTTTGCAGCAAGTTTCTCTGATAAAAGTCTGACGTTCAAAATATATAGGAAGGTGATACAAATATATAAGAGAAAGAGAAATTGCATAATTGATAAGTTGTCAAAGAATATGAACATCTAATTTTCAAATCAATAAAAGTAAGTTATTGCAACACCAATGTGATACTCATAGCACCTGCTATGAATATGCATTCGTATTCCCAGGGTTTGTTCCCAAAATATAATAAACTCTACTCCTCTGTGACAAAACCAAAATATTTATTTGGAACATTGCTATTACGGTACCAGAAGGCAAGATTTAGTAAGGTACTCATCACCAATCCAGGGAATGCAGACATTGCAAGCAAGCTTCCCTAGGCAAGTTCTTCCCTCATTGAGACCTATTAATGGGCAGGGAAGATCTTGTATCCCTTTAACCTTACAGCTATCACCAATCATATGTTTATACGCATGACACTATTTGCTTTACCCGTGGAGTTTTAAATTCCATGTATGCAGAGCCTACTTATAAATACTAGGAATCCCAAACATCACATACATTGTCATGCTTCCTATAGTTCCTTGTTCAGTGTTTGATTAGCTTATTATTTCAGATATTATACTTGAGACTCTGGAAAAGTTAAAAACACCATCTGGTTGAAGACTGGAAGAGAAAATAATAAGTACACTAATTTCTAACACAGGGTAAAAAATAGAGTTTTTATTTATCTTTCTACATTTTTTATCATTTATATTTTGATGTGTGCGGAAGTTTTGGGTGAGTTTTTTGTGTGGGAAATATTTTAAGTGGTATTTCATTTGAGAGAATACTGTCTGCCTTAATTAAATGTCTTTAGAACACTGACCATTGACTGAACTTGTCTGAGGGAAACAATTAGGTTGTTGTTAATATTCTTAGGATTAGTCCTCCTCCTTCTCTTCCACCCCCAAAAGCTGCCTTTTTTCTTCTGGGTTTACTGGCTACATGTCTTGCTCAAAGATCAAGTCTCAAATCTCATTCACTCTGGAACTCATAGATGGACAACAAGTCCCCCCCACCTAGCACAGAGTGGACTTAAATATTAAATAGTAATTGTTTCTTTTTTACCCAGGAACCCTGATGGTCTTCTTCTCCTGGTTTGATTTTTTTTTTTTAATTAAAGGGGCCATCCCTTGAGCAACTACTTAAAGAAGTCTATTCATTGAATGGATGAGAATGCTATAAGACCTTAACCTGAAAGGGTCAGGGTCTCACATTGGTCATTTCCAGTCATCCCAATGAATATCAGACCATTGGATCCAGATGGCTCAGGAGAAAAAAGTGAGGTTGGTGGCCTTGCATAGCCTTCCCTCCCTCAAATCAAAGTCAACTGCAAGTCATGTCATCATCTTGATGTCATGGTCCTCTACAAGAGTGAAGGACAAACACAACAAGGATTAGTCATGAACTAGCTAAAATAAAGGACTCTTTATTACTTAAAATACTGATTCATATTATTTAATTTTCAGGGTGCTCATTGGTTCTCCACTGGTTGGCCAACCCAAGAACAGAACTGGTGATGTTTATAAGTGTCCAGTAGGGCGAGGAGAGCCATCGCCATGCGTAAAATTGGATCTCCCAGGTAAGGTAATAGAGAAAATTCTATTCCTACAATACATTTGGAGAATTCAGAAAATGAATCTTATATATAGTATGTATAGAGAGAGTAATTTTTAGATCTGAAGAGATCAGATTCTGAGAATGGAAGGACATTTTTAAGTCCTGGATCCCAACTCTGTCACTTTCACATACATATTTGTGCTGTAGACTTTAAATAACTCAGAACTATCTGGGATGTTTTAATACAATGTACAAGAAGTGTAGGGACAGCTGTAACTTCCTCCCTCATTCACTTGAAATTTCACAGGAGTAGCATGAAATAGTCTTCCCAGACCAGTTCCTGTTCTCCCACTCAAAGCAAAAATTATTTAGTGGAACCCAGGTTGAGAAAAGGAAGGGGACCAGTTCAACAAATGATCTACTCACAGTTTGAATTTTTTCATAATTTATATTAAATTAACAAATATTGACAAGAACATATATGTGCATATATACACACTACACCTCCAGAATCAAATATGCAATCCTCTGTCATTCAAAGCCCTTCATAACCTCCTTCCACCCCTACCTTTCTACTCTTCTTACACTTTACTTCTCTTTCCCCCTACCCACCTATGTATTCTATAATCAAGTGACACTGGCCTCCTTGCTATTCCTTGAGCAAGGCACTCCATCTCCAGACTCTGGGTATTTTCACTGGCTGTCCCCCATGCCTAGAATGCTCTACCCTCATCTCTACCTTCTAGCTTCCCTGGCTTCCTTCAAGTCTCAGCTAAAATTATACTTTCTGAGGCAATGTCCATTTAGTGATTAAGGTTAGCGACAATAACAACAGCCACCACAAAATCCTGCCTTCTAATAAAACCTTTTCCTGATCCCTCATACTACAAGTCTCGTGATTATCTCTCTGTTATCCTGAATATATCTTATCTGTACATATTTGTTTTCATTTCATCTCCTCCTTTAGACTGTGAACTCCTTGACAGTAGGGACTGGCTTTTTGCCTTTTTTTGTATCCTCAGCACTTAGCACAGTTCCTGGCATATAGTAGGTGCTTAACAAATACTTATTTACATGCATACACATACGTACATATATATGCATATACATCAACATGTACATATGTATGTGTATGTGTATATATATGTATATATGCATCTTCATATCTCTTAAAAATTTCAAGCAGTATCATAACATGCACTAAACGTAAGAGTAAGGTTCACTGACAGCTACTAAAAAGAGATGCACCACATACACTGAAATAGAATCCTTTGGTTCACTGAGGTTTGAAGAAATCTCCAAATAGAATTTCCTTTTAAACCCTAGGGGAATGAAACATCAAATTGGAATTATTCAGTGACGTAATAAGCACAATGAAAAATGCTACTTTTCCCTAGTAGTGGGAAGGGCCAAGAGTGACTGTCTCTAGTGTGACATGGTCCTATGGGATCTTGTCTGACCCTGGGTCATCCCCAAGCCAAAGGGTCTTGGGGAGTTCAGGGCCATCCTAAGACTAATTGAAGGACAAAACAGACTGGTTGTTTAGAACAACCTCAGGAAAAACCTAACCACTTGGATTAAGAAAGCATATAGGTTTCCTAGATTAAGAAATAAACCATCCCAGAATCCAGATCTCATTGAGAGATCAGACCACTGAAAGAATGTCAGACTGACAGCTGGCTACCTTTGCCAGAGGTTCAAACTAACTGGGCAGCAGCAGCATCTGCTTCCAAATCCTGCTCACCCAAGTGTTGCCATGATGGGAACTGATGTAAGTAATGCCCCAGAGAAACTTTTGTCTCTGCTCTGATGGCAGTTAATCTAGTCCTAAGTGTTCTCGTATTCTGGAACCAACTTGAGACCAAAATACTTATATCAAATATGTCCTAATCACTGTACTTCTTTCACTAGAACTTTACCTACTGCTCTAATCCTTTCCCACATTTTTCTTAGTAAGCGCAACTGTATTCACTAGGATATTGACATAGAGATAAAAAAAACTTGCTTTTTGGGTTTCCCATTCTGGTTTCCCACTCAATTTTAGCACATATCTTGTTTGAAATTTTTGACACATTCCTGAACATGTAGGGAAGCATACAAAGCAACTTTATGTATACATAAAAATTTCATATGAAACTGAATATTTTATCTGTTTCTATTAGCAAAAGTGTGTGAGAGGCAGCAGTCCCACACTCTCATTGCCTTGCTATTTCTGCACTTTTTTTTTCAGTTCAATAAAACTATTTGAGACAGTGACCCAGACAAAGATTCTGGGACCTAAGCCAGTTTTTCAACTTTAACTGCTTCATTTTATTCCTAATAATAATTTGAAGATTACTTGGTTGCACCACCACCCCTCCCCCATGCAAGGTCTAGAATATTTCAACTTACCGACATTGCATTCTGTTTCTACCAATTTACATTTTTCTTCTATTTTTAGTTTATACGTCAATTCCCAATGTCACAGAAGTAAAGGAGAACATGACGTTTGGATCCACTTTAGTCACTAACCCAAAAGGCGGGTTTCTGGTAAGAAAGGAAAGAGCAATATTGTTAATGACCCTAAGAAAATGATCATTGTAAATCTTCAGGATTTTTAATTCTTTCTTTCTTTTCAAGGCTTGTGGGCCTTTGTATGCTTATAGATGTGGACATTCACGTTATACAACTGGCATCTGTTCGGATGTTGATTCTAAATTTCAGGTTGTGAACTCCATTGCACCATCTGTTCAAGGTATGCATACCGTTGGGATATTTTTATGTGTTTGAAAAGTAGTCAGCAATGAATGAGGAAATATATACACGGAGGCATGCCAAAAGCATGAAGCATTTATCTCAGCTACCAGCATTTCCAATTTAGGTCAATGTTTGCTTTACTGGTATAAAACCAAACTTTGGTGCTATTTGAAGAATTGATCTTAGTGTAAAAAATTTTTAGAAAGGCATGAAGCACCCCATTGGAAAGATGTGAAGTCACTTTTACTCCAACAACAGAAATCTCTTTAGATAAAGAAGCCACATATTTAAAGATGCAAAGTAAACAGAAATTCACAAGTCTCCTTTAATATACTCATTGAAGAGTTTTCAGTGAGAGCAGTTCTACAACATGAGGAAAAGTTGAAGGAAAAGGTTTCTCATTGATGAGATACACAAGTAGTTTTATTGATTACTACCAATATTTCATAATGGTTATGAAGTGATTTTTGTAATGAGCCTTTCTCAAAGCATTTCAATTGTCTACAAAAAGAGGGTAATTGCAAAGTCCATTGTTGCCAATTTGCCTCTTTGTATTGTAGGATGCAGTACCCAACTGGACATTGTCATAGTGCTGGATGGTTCTAACAGTATCTACCCCTGGACAAGTGTTATTGATTTTTTAAATAGTTTACTTGGGAAAATGGACATTGGTCCCAAGCAGACACAGGTAAGGGAGTTCTGCATTTTTGTTCTTGTTTTTTTGGATCAGAAAGAAAGCAAAAAATAGAAATGGATTCATTAATGAAGCTAAATATTGGAAATCACTTTATAATCCATCTGTGTTCAGATTTCTGTGCTCATTTCTAGGAAAAGTGACATATCTAGAAGTGTCTTCATTTTTCAAGCTTTTTAAGCAGAAAATGTTGTATCAACCATCATTTTAAAAATTTTGTTTTTATATCGTTTTTATTTGTGAGTATATTCTTCCTCTGCTCCTCCACCAGCCTTTATAACAAATAATAAAAAGAAAGAAATAGTTCAGCAAAAAAATCTCACATCAATCATGTTTGACAACATATGCAAATCTTCACACTTTAATCCCCCACCTCTGCAAAGAAGGGACAGAGGTACATTTTCTCTCTTCTTCTCTGGGGCCAAAGCTGATCATTTTAATTATGCAGTATTCAACTCTGTTTCTTTGTTTTATTGTTGTTCTTTACAATTGTGTTTCTATAGGCATAGTGCATATTACTGTCCTGATTCTGTATATTTCAATCAACATCAGATCCTATAAGTCTTCTCTTACTGCTATAAATTCTCCATATTTACTATTTCTTGTGGCACAGTAATGTTCTATATTATTCATGTACTACGGTTCACTTAGCCATTCTCCAGTTAATGGGCACCTGCTTTGTTTACAATTCTTTGCTGTCATAAAACTGCTACTTATAAATATTTTGGTAGATTTGGAATTTTTCTTTCAATTGGAGTATATGCATTGGGATCTCTGAGTCAAAGGTGATGAACATTTTAATTAGTTGTTTGCTTGGGTTTGTTTGTTTGTTTTTTAAATAATTCTAAACTGTTTTCAAATTTTTTGTGCCAGTTCAAAACTCCATTGTATTTGTATACCTTTCATCCCACACTCCCTTCACCAATTACATTTTTTTTTGTCATCATCTTTGCCAATTTGCAGGCTACCATTTTCAAAGACAATGAGGAACATTCTTTATAGATGTGGAGGACCCATCATTTAATAGCAAGTTTTAAAATAAGCTTGGCCATTCCTGCTCACAACAGATCTGTCTCAGTGTGCCTAGAAACTGTGACAGGACCTTCCCAGAGGACTGTATTTACATTGTGGTTTCCGTTCTCATGTTGCATAAATGAAGGGGTAATGAAATACAGGATATTGCTGCAAAAATCTGTTTTCTCTTATTTTTAATGATTTTTTTTCCCTTAAGCAGTAAATGCCCCAGGGCTGAGTTGCAGAAAGTCACTGTCCAGAGCATTTTTATCCCAAGAGCATCCATTTCTCAGCAGATCTCCTGTTGGCCCGTAAAGAGAGCAAAGCCTATACATATTCTAAATTTTTGGTAAACTTTACTTCAGACACTAGGTTTATGCTTCCTTCCTTCATTTTTAATTTATTTAACTCCCAGTAAGTGTTTGACATACTGGGTTTGTACACCAGACGTGATATGATCTGTGGATTCAGATAATTTAATATGGGAAAGATAGGACAGATGGCTAAAGTGGTAGTGTCTGAAATAAACCTACAAAATAAAGACAATCCCTCAAGGACAGAGAGTAATCTTGTTGTTATCATCTATCCCTCAGGCTAAGACCGGTAAACTTCCCCTGTAGGAAGGGGTATTCATGGAGAGAGGAGGGCTCTCTTGGATGTTTTGGTGCTCCTATGAGTCCTTTCTATGTTTTACATACTTTTGAGGAAAAAATAAGGATTATTCTATGTCTGATATATTGTTAGTGTATAAGCGTAACAATTAGTATGGTATGGCGAATAGAAAGGTAGAAGAATTGACCTTGAAGGCAGGAAGACCTGATTTCAGGTGTGTTTCTGACTCGTATATAGGCCGTATGACCCTGGGCAAGTCACTTAACCAACCACTCACTGCTTTAGGCAACTCTTTAAGACTATAAGTTGCAGAGCAGTAGCTGATATGCATTGGTGGAAAGAATTTCCTCATCTGGGAGTTCCATAAATTGCTGAAATCACAGGTCTAGTAAGTAATTCATTCCATAGCCATTTATCAGACATCTACAAGATGTAGGATTTGCCGTGTATGTGATTTTTTTTTCCGTGCTGTAGTTCAAGATAAAAAAAAGAAAAGAACAAAAATATGTTTTACTTTGTGATGTCAAGAGAACCATGGCATGTTAGGCTAGGCAGAACCTCAAAGATCACCTTGTCCAACCCCCTAATTTTACAGATGAGAACAAAGGGAAAGTGATTTGAATAGATAACACTGGTAGCTAGAAGCAGCAGACTTGGGGTTAGAATTCAGAACTTCTCTGGTTAAATCCAAGGCTCTTTACATTATAGTTCTAAACTGCCTAGAATCTAAAGAAGGAAAATAAATTTGTACTTTTCCTCCGAAAGCAGTGATCAGAAGAAAATGTACAAATAATTGACTAATGAGCTTCATTCTATCATTCATTTTCTAGAGGTCAAAGTGCCTGCCTGAAATGCTGAGGGAAAAGTACTTTCTTTTTTCCCCTTCCACAAAATTAATCACTTGGCTGCTGCTGCTGCTTTGTTCTGGGCTCTGTCGCCAACTGAGACGCCCTTTCTACAAACTTCTTTATGAAAAAGTTCAGTGTCTGGAAAGGATGACTCAGGCTTAATGAATACCCCCCTACTTTTTGTGACAAGGATACATGTGATCAGCCCCTTCCCCTTTGGCAGGGCCTCAGATTACCAATAAGCCTTCAGATCACTTACACACATATGGTCTCTCCCCATTCCAATACATCTTCCATTCAGCCACTAATGTGATTTTCCTAAAGTACAGGTCTGATCATGTCACACCTCTCCTGAATAAACTCTGGGTTCTCCATTGCTTCTAGGGTCAAATACAAAATTCTCTGTTTGGCCTTCAAAGTCCTTCATAACCTGATCCCCTCCTACCTTTCAAGCCTTCTTGTCACTTACTCCCTATCATGTACTCCTCAATCTAGTGACCCTGGCCTCCTGGCTATGTACAATCCATCTCTCCACTTCTAGGGTTTTCTCTGGCTGTCTCCCAGACCTATAATGCTCTTCCTCCTCTGCCCTGACTACTGACTTCCCTGGTTTCCTCTAAGTCCCAAATAAAATCCCATCATTTACAGGGATTTTATCCCATCTCTCTTAATTCCACTGCCTTCCTTCTATCAATTATCACTTATTTATCCTATTTTATCCTTGCTTTGTGTATATATATACATACATATATATGTATGTATGTATATATACATATATACATATATATGTATATATGTATATATATATATGTTTGCACATTGTCTTCCCTGTTAGATTGTAAGATCCTTGAAGGCAGGGACTGTCTTTTGCCTCTTTGTGTCTCCCCAATTCTTAGCACAGTGCCTGGCCCTTAATAAATTTTTATTGATTGATATATGGACTAGGAACAGAAAACCTACAAAAGCAAAGTTTTGCTTCTGCAATTCACTTCTTAACTTCAGTGGGACTCACCTTCCTCATTATGCAGGTACTGAATTAGAAGGGTCCTTGCAGCAACAGAGCTATAATCCAAGAGATACATTTGTACTTTTATTGTAAAAGGAATTTTAATGGTGATTTTCTTTGAATGATGGGATGATAGATCAGAATTTCCCTTACCCCACTTTCTGCAGCCCTTTTTCCCTGAGAAGTGATAAAGCTGTTCACAGGAATCTCTTGACCCTGGACCAAGGCTCAAGCTACACCTGACTAATGTAACTTCCTGATAATCTCTGGATATTTTGACATGGGTTTCCTGGTTACTCAAGGACAAACAAAGATCTATCCACAAGGAATGCGGGTCCTTCAGGATTTTCTGATTTCTGAAGATTCTGAAAATTACTCTGCCTCTGCACACCAGACAGAGCTACATCCACCCTAGCTAAGTGCTGAAATAGCCTTGTTGAGTCGCTTTACTGTGTCATGATTGAGTAAACTTCATTTTGTTAACTATCAGATTGCCTACCAATGGGTGCCTCACTCCATCTCAACACAGAATCTGAACTAATAGGGCCATTCAAAAGCCTCATTCAAGCCAGCCTTTAACAAATGACAGATTTTTCTATCTTTTCAAAAAAAGTTAAATTTTCATCAAAGACTGGTTTTAAAAATCCTTCCTTGATAGAAAAATGATTTGAAGAATCTGGCTCATTATTCTCTAAATCCTTCCTTTTAAAAATAAATCCTTGAGTCCACCTTAGAAATGGGTGAAGTAGACTGAAAAATAACAAATACTAATTTGTCTTCCTTCTGTGCTGCCGGAAAGAAATTCATTCATAGGAAATTTGGAAGTACACATTCTCTAAAAAAAAAAAAAAAAAAAGGTACAAAAATGAGCAGAGTTTTAAAGGGCATAGTTTTCTTTCATGTGGGTTTGCATTGCTTCTTTCCAAGAACACTGCCTGCTTGTTTGTGTTGACAACCATTTTGATCTCAGTGGTTGCTAACAGGATTTAAGTACAGTATTTTTTAATAAAAGAGCCAAAGACTACCCACAAGCTGGCAGTCGTCTTCTGAAGAATGTTCAAAAGCAAACTCCATCTATTTTACATCCTTGGTGCCCAGTTTATAAGAGGTCTCTAAAAACATCTATATTCATTGGAACATGGATTTAGAGCTACAAGAATTGTTAGAGGCCATGCCACCCTCTCATATTACAGATGAGACAATAAGACCTAGATAGATTAAGTGAGGAAGCAACCTAAGGGGACCTATGATATTTAAGCCTCACTTACCTCCCTAACCCTAAATGCCTTTTAGTAAGGATACATACTAGAGTCTTCAGTTCTGCTGATTTCATCATTAAAAATTGGAGGAGATATCATAGCTCTCTCTCCTCTGCATTTCAAATTCTGAGGTCAAATTTCAATCAAGGGTTACCTGCTCTATTATCAAACAGAAAGCTATCAAACAGAAAGCTATCACAATCCACTTATGTGACTTTAGGGAAGAGGAAGAATTTTCTTGATGCTATTGCTTTGGGCTAAAACTTGGGGAAAGTTTGTGTATTGGGGATCAGGACTAACTCTCCCCTACTTTCCAGACATGTAGGAGGTAATAGGATGTCATTTAATAACAATATTGACAAGGATGGATGAGCGAGCAAGTTCCTAATAGCATGAAATTCTATCTGAGGAATCAGTGATCTTCCCTTCTCTAAAGGTCTTTCAGTATAAGCTGAGTCCGTTTATTATATGTGATGCAGTAGGTTTCTTTTTCAGATGTGGTTGGACCATGTCTACTGAGATTCCTTCCAACAACTCTGAAATTTTATATTTTTCTTATCCCCAACAAGTGAGGTACCAACCAAAATACCGTCATTCAGGAAACTGTGGGACAAGAAAGGAAACTTAGTCACTGGTGAAATGGGGTACATGAAGAAATGCAGTCACTGACGAATGGGGAAAGGCAAATTGGGGCAATAGAAAGACTGGTGGATTTGATGTTAGAGTATCTGGGTCAGAATCTTCCTTCAGCATTTACTTGGTCATTTCCATCTGAATATGAGGTGAGCACTACAAACTCAACAGAACCAAAAGGAAATATCTTTTCTTCAAAACCTTTTTTATGAACATTCTTAGTTCTGTGGAGGTCACTAGTCTCCTTATCTTCAAAATTTGTAATCTCATTGTCTTCCTCAACTTCTCAGTTGCCCCATCTATCCAACCAGCTGTCAAATTTTGTCATTTCTATCTTCATATCTCTCACAAATATCTTTTTGCACCTCCCTAATCAACTTCCTAATTAATGTACTCCATAGGAACACTACTTTAATTCCTTCTCAAAGTTCCTCTGCCTTTCCTCCCTTACATTCTCAGCTAAGAACTTTGCATCATGTTTTATTGAAAAAAAACTGAGATCCTTTGCCAAGAGCTCCCTCTTCTCCTCTCTTATCTCACATCACCCAGAAGTCTTCTGCCATTATCTCCTCCTTCACGTCTGTTTCACACGAAAAAGTGGGTCACCTGTTACCAAGGTAAACCCCTCTACATGCACAAGTGATCACATTATTAGTGCGTCATCTCCAGCAGGTTGCCCCTTCCATCATCCCTACTCTCTACCTTGTCTTCAATATCTTCTTTCCTAGCTACAAACATGTCCATATTTCTCCCATCCTCAAAAAAAACCTCACTCGATTTGTCCATCCCTACTAGTTATCATCCCATATCTCTTCTCCCTTTCATGGTTAAACTAGAGAAAGCTCTCCATAATAGATTCCTTTTCTACCTTTCCTCTCACTCTCTTTTTTTTTTATTTTAAATATTTGTATTTTATTTGTTTTGAAAAAGCAGATATATTCCAATGAGCAAACACACCAAGTCTTCTCCCCACAAAAGAGTTAAAAAAAAACTAGCTGAAAGAGTGGTTTTGGCTGAAAGTGTACATCTCTTTTTTATTTTCAAGAGAAAATTGTCAACTTCATTCTGCATTCTGATTCCTTAGTTCTTTCTCTGGATGTGGTTGGCATTTTGTATCATGAGTCCTTTGGAAATGTTTTAGGTCCTTGCATTGCTGTGAAGGGCTAAGTTTATCAGAAACAGTCCTCATATACTGTGACTGTTAATGTGTATAATATTCTCCTGGTTCACTCAGCATCAGTTCAGATAAGTCCTTCCAGGCCTCTCTGAAGTCTTCCTGTTCATCATTTCTTTTTTTCACTCTCAATAATACATTTATTCACTCCAAATGACTTAACATCCTAATTTGTAAAAGAAGTCCAAGCTACAAGAAGACATATAGTAACACAATAGTGATGGGAGCCCTCTATCAGTTTTAGATAAGTCTAACAGAGAGATAATCATAAGGGAAAATATGGAACTGAAAAAATTGCTAGAGAAATTTAGAGATTAAAGAGTTCTAACATCTTCTAAATTGTAACGTAAAAGAATATACATACTCCCTAGTATCACAAAAAGCTTTTACAAAAATTGATCGTTTACAAGGGCATAGAGATATTAAAAACCAATACAAAAAGGCAGAAATAGCAAACCTATCCTTTATAGACTATAACATAATAAAAGTAGTCATTGCTTCAGGAACCACAAACAAAAAATACAAACCAAAATGAAGACTTGAAAATGAGATCCTAAATAATTAGTGAATCAAAGAATCAATTCTAAAAATAATTAATATCAATGTAAAATAAAATGATCATGATGAAAAGACATATAAAAATTTCTGAGATGCAGCAAAAGCAGTCCTTGGGAGAAAAATATCTTTACAAATATTCGTTAAACAAAATGGAAAAATATAAAATAAACTAACTAGATATGTATGTTCAAAAAAAATAGAAACAACAAATAAACAGATATAACTAATCACAAAAGAAGTGATATTAAAATTTAGAGGTAAAATAGACAAATTAGAAATAAAAATTCCATTAAAAGGATAAGTAGAACTAAAAGCTAGGTTTTTGAAAATACTAATAAAATTAATAAACCCTTACCTAATCTAAATTTTTTAAAAAGAGATCAGAAAAATGAATCAATGAAATAGAAAATGAACAAAGAAAAAACCACAGCAACACTAGAAGAAATAAAGAATACTAATTAGGACATTATGTACAGTTATATGCTAACAAAACTAAAACCACAAAAAAAAAAATAGAGGAATACCTTCATAAATATATAATACCCAAACCATCAGAAGACCATTTGGAGACCTTAAATAACCCAGTATCAAACTAGGAGATAAATTTAGTTGAAAAGGAACTACCAAAGAAAAAAGAATCACTGGTCCTGCTGGATTCACAGGACAATTCTATCAAACTTAAAAAAAACCCCAAAAAACAGTATCTATACCCACAAATTATTTTCAAAAATTGAGAAATGTCCCAAATGAATCCTTTCATGATATATATCCTTAGTCCTTTTCATGCTTCTCTTGATTCCTGTCTTGGAAAGTCAAATTTTCTATATAGATCTGGTCTTTTCCTCAATACGAATGATTCGAAGTCCTCTATATCATTGAACTACCATTTATTCCCTTCAAGTATTATACTCAGATTTGCTGGGTAGGTGACTCTTGATTTCAATCCCAGTTCCTTTGACCTCTAGAATATCCCATTCCAAGTCCTTTGATCCCTTAATGTTGAAGCTACCAGATCCTGTGTTATCCTGATTGTATTTCCACAATACTCAAATTGTTTCTTTCTAGCTGCTTGCAGTATTTTCTCCTTGATCTGGGAACTTTGAAATTTGGCCACAATATTCCTAGGAGTTTCTCTGTTTCGGTCTCTTTCAGGAAGTGATCAGTGAATTCTTTCAATATTTATTTTGTCCTCTGGTTCTAGAATATCAGGGCAGCTTTCCTTGATCATTTCTTGGATGATAGTGTCTAGGTTCTTTTTTTGATCATGGCTTTCAGGTAGTCCCATAATTTTTAAATTGTTTCTCCTGGATCTATTTTCCAGGTCAGTTGTTTTTCCAGAGATGTTTCACATTATCTTCTATTTTTTCAAACTTTTGGTTTTGTTTTTTAACTGCTTGGTTTATCTCATCATCATTCATTTCCCTGAACTCAATTCGCTCTTTCATTTATTTTTATTTTTATTTTTTTTATTTTCTTTTTAAATTTATTTATTTAACTTTTAACATTCATTTTCACAAAATTTTGGGTTCCAAATTTTCTCCCCATTTGTCCCCTCCCCCCATCCCAAAACATTGTGCATTCTAATTGCCCCATCACCAATCTGCCCTCTCTTCTATCATCCTTCCCTTCCCTTGTCCCCATCTTCTCTTTCGTTCTGTAGGGCCAGATAACTTTCTATACCCCCTTACCTGTATTTCTTATTTCCTAGTAGCAAGAAGAGAACTCAACAGTTGTTCCTAAAACTTTGAGTTCCAACTTCTCTTCATCCCTCCCTCCCCACCCATTCCCTTTGGAAGGCAGGCAATTCAATATAGGCCATATCTGTGTGGTTTTGCAAATGACTTCCATAATAATCATGTTATGTAAGACTAACTATATTTCCCTCCATCCTATCCTGCCCCCCATTGCTTCTGTTCTCTCTTTTGATCTTGTTCCTCCCCAAGAGCACTGATTTCAAATTGCTCCCTCCTCCCATTGCCCTCCCTTCCATCATTCCCCCCACCCTGCTTATCCCCTTATCCCCCACTTTCCTGTATTGTAAGATAGGTTTTCATACCAAAATGAGTGTGCACTTTATTCCTTCCTTTAGTGGAATGTGATGAGAGTAAACTTCATATTTTTCTCTCACTTCCCCTCTTTTCCCCTCCACTAAAAAGTCTTTTGCTTGCCTCTTTTATGAGAGATAATTTGCCCCATTCTATTTCTCCCTTTCTCCTCCCAATATATTTCTCTCTCACCACTTAATTTCATTTTTTTAAGATATGATCCCACCCTATTCAATTCACTCTGTGCTCTGTGTGTGTGTGTATGTGTGTGTGTGTGATCCCACTCACTACCCAGATGCTGAAAAGTTTCAAGAGTTACAAATATTGTCTTTCCATGTAGGAATGTAAACAGTTCAACTTTAGTAAGTCCCTTATGACTTCTCTTTGCTGTTTACCTTTTCATGCTTCTCTTCATTCTTGTATTTGAAAGTCAAATTTTTGCTTCAGGTCTGGTCTTTTCATCAAGAATTCTTGAAAGTCCTCGATTTCATTGAAAGACCAATTTTTCCCCTGAAGTATTATACTCAGTTTTGCTGGGTAGGTGATTCTTGGTTTTAGTGCTAGTTCCTTTGACTTCTGGAATATCCTATTCCATGCCCTTCGATACCTTATTGTAGAAGCTGCTAGATCTTGTGTTATCCTGATTGTATTTCCACAATACTTGAATTGTTTCTTTCTAGCTGCTTGCAATATTTTCTCCTTGACCAGGGAACTCTGGAATTTGGCCACAACATTCCTAGGAGTTTCTCTTTTGGGATCTCTTTCAGGCTGTGATCGGTAGATTCTTTGAATACTTATTTTGCCCGCTGGTTCTAGAATATCAGGGCAGTTTTCCTTGATAATTTCATGGAAGATGATGTCTAGACTCTTTTATTGATCATGGCTTTCAGGTAGTTCCATAATTTTTAAATTGTCTCTCCTGGATGTATTTTCCAGGTCAGTTGTTTTTCCAGTGAGATATTTCACATTATCTTCCATTTTTTCATTCTTTTGGTTTTGTTTTGTGATTTCTTGGTTTCTCATAAAGTCATTAGCCTCCATCTGTTCCATTCTAATTTTGAAAGAACTATTTTCTTCAGTGAGCTTTTGAACCTCCTTTTCCATGTGGCTAATTCTGCTTTTGAAAGCATTCTTCTCCTCATTGGCTTTTTGGACCTCTTTTGCCAATTGAGTTAGCCTATTTTTCAAGGTGTTATTTTCTTCAGCATTTTTTGGGTCTCCTTTAGCAAGGTGTTGACCTGCTTTTCATGCTTTTCTTGCATGTCTCTCATTTGTCTTCCCAGCTTTTCCTCCACCTCTCTAATTTGATTTTCAAAATCCTTTTTGAGCTCTTCCATGGCCTGAGCCCACTGAATATTTATTTTGGATGTTTGGGATACAGAAGTCTTGACTTTGATGTCTTTCCCTGATGGTAAGCCTTGTTCTTCCTCATCAGAAAGGATGGGAGGAGCTATCTGTTCACCAAGAAAGTAACCTTCTATGGTTTTATTTTTTTTCCCTTTTCTGGGCATTTTCCCAGCCAGTGACTTGACTTCTGGGTGTCCTCTCCACACCCACCTCGCCTCCAGATCTGCCCAGCTAGTGCTTAGGGGCTGAGATTCAAATGCTGCTTCCCAGCCTCAAGGCTTTTGGCGGGGGCAGGGCTGCTATTCAATGTGAGATTAAGTTCAGGTGCTCAGGTGGGGGCAGGGCTGCCTCATGGTGCTCAGTTCCCTCACGGGGTTTATGCAGAGACCTTCAACAATGGATCTGAGCTCCTGCCTGCTTTGGGAGCCCCTATCTGCTGCTGCCTCCGCTGCTGCGTCTCGAAGGGGCCTGAGCCGTGGGGACACCCCGCTCCCCTCTTGGCGAGCCAAAAAGACCCTCTCACTGACCTTTGGCACCTGTGGGTGGAGGGACCTGCTTGGCCACTGGATTTTCCATCCCTGAAGCCTGCTCATATCTTCTCCTCTCTCGGCCCAGGCAGGGCTGGGCTCTGTTCCAGGTCTGGGGCATGACCGACCTTTCCTGTCAGTTTTTCAGGGCTCTCCAGAACAGGAATCTCCTCCACTCCACTGCTCTGCAGCTTCTGGGGCTCCAGAACCTGTTGGGAGTTCTTCTTTACAGGTATTTTATGGGCTGTGGGTTCGGAGCTAGCATATGTGTATCTCTGCCATCTTGGCTCCTCCCCCCTCTCTCAATTCTCTCTTTCAATGAATTATTTTGTTCAGTGAACTTTTGAACCTTCTCCTCCATTTGGCTTATTCTGCTTTTTAAAGCCTCCTTCTCTTCATTGGCTTTTTGGACCTCTTTTTCCAATTGAGTTAGCCTCTTTGTAAAGCTGTTATTTTCCTCAGCATTTTTTTTTTTTGGTTCTCCTTTAGTAAGCTGCTAACTTGTTTTTCAAGCTCTTCTATTGCCTGAGCCCAATTTAAGTTCCCTTTGGAGGCCCTGGAGGCAGAGGCCTTGACTTCCTCTGATAGTACACCTTGTTCTTTCTCATCTGAAAGGATGGGGGAGAGATACCTGTGTACTAAGAAAATAACCTTCTATGGTCTTATCTTTTTTCCCTTTTTGGGCATTTTCTCAGTCAGTTACTTGACTTCTGAGTTTCCTCTCCACACCCATCTCACCTTCAGTTCCTCCAAGCCAGCACTGGGGGCTGAGATTCAGATGAGCTGCTCCAAACCCTCAGGGGCTTTAGGCAGGGGCAAGGCAGATATTCAGTGTGAGATTAAGATCAGCTGCTCAGGTGGGGGCAGGGTTGTCACACAGGGCTCAGTTCCCTCAGGGGGTTTATGGTGAGACCTTCAACAATGGATGTGGGCTACTGCTTGCCTTGGGAGCCCCCTTCCACTGCTGCCTCCACTGCTGCCACCTGAGGAGGCCAGAATTATGGGGACACCCTGCTCCCTTCTCCACCAGCCACAAAGACCCTCTCACTGACCTTTAGCACCTGTGGGTTGAGGGGTCTATGCTTCTGCTTGAGATTCTGTCCCTGAAACCTGCTCAGTTCTGCTCCTCTTGGTTCCTCATGGCCAAGGTTGGGCTTGGCTAGGCTCTGCTCCAGGTCCGGTGCGACAGACCTTTCCCGTTGATCTTTCAGGTCACTCTGGGCTAAAAATCTCCTCCACTCTGTTGTTCTGTGGTTTCTGCTGCTCTAGAATTTGTTGAGAGTTCTTCTTTACAGGTATTTTATGGGCTGTGGGATAAGAGCTAGTATATGCACGTCTTTCTACTCCACCATCTTGGCTCCACCCTCTCACTCTCTTTTTTAATTGTACAGTAAATATTTGCTTCCTGTCTCATTGTTCAACTGAAACTGTTCTCTCTAAAGTTACCAATAATTTTTAATTGCCAGATCAAGTGGTGTTTTTTCAATCATTAGACTTCTTGACATCTCTGCAGCCTTTCATGCTATCAATCCCTCTCTTCTCCTTGAAATTCCCTTCTCTCAAAGTTTCCATACCCTTGTTTGATGTTTCTTCTGGTCTGACTGCTTCTTCTCAGTCTCCTTTGCTGGGTCATGACCACTAAAGGTGAGTGATTCCCTAGGTTCTGTACTCCCTCTATACTGTTTTACTTGGTGATCTCATCAGGTCGCATGGTATGGATTGTCATCTCTATGCTGATGATTCTCAAATTTGGTAAATTGCATGAGTTTTTCAGCTCTAACCTCTCTGCTGACCTCCAATCTCACATCTCTAATTATCTGTTGGATATCTATATGTCCCCTCAACATCTTAAACTCAACATATCCAAAACTGGATTCATTACCTTCCCTCTCCAAACTTTCCCTTCTTCCAGACTTCTTTATTAGTGTTGAGGGCACTACCATCCTTCCAGTCACCTAGGCTCACAATCTGAGGGTATCCTCAATTCCTCACTCACCTTCCATATAAAACTGATTGCCAGTCCTGTTGATTTATAATTCATAACCCACATAACATTTTTCATATATGTCCCCTTCCATCTTCTGACATTGACACTACCCTGATAAAGACCCTCATCACCTCACTCCTGGACTACTGTAATAGTTGCTGATTGGTCTCTGTCACAAGCCCCTCCCATTCCAGGCTATCCTTTACACAGGTATCAAATTAATCTTCTTAAAGAGAGATCTGACCATGTCACCCTTCCCACCCCCATTCAATAAAATTCAGTGGCTCAATATCATCTCCAGGATCAAATACAAAATTCTCTGATGTTTTAAACCCTTTACCAATGAGTTTATTCTTTACAGTTTTACTATACTTTACTCCCCCATGTACTGTGTAATTCCTTGAACAAGACATTCCATCTTTGGACTCCAGAACTTTTCATTGATTGTCTCCTACTTAGATGACTTTCCTTTCTCACCTCTGCCTCCTGAGTTGCCTTCACTTCCCAGATAAAATCTTACCTTCTATAGATGCTTTTTTCTAATCTGCCTTAGTGTCAATGACTTCCCCCTGTAGACTATTTACATCTTTTCCTGTGTATATCTTGTCTGTACATAATTGTCTCATCTACTAGTCAGAGCTCCTTGATGGCATTGTCTTTTCTCTTTCTTTGTATCCCCAATACACAGTAGCCATTGTGTACTAGGTATGTAATAAATGCCTTTGGACTGACTGTCCCCTGCTCTTTGTTCACACAGCTACAATCTTAGTTTGGGCCCTTGTCACCCAATCCTATATTATTATAAAAGCTTCCTAATTGATCTGCTTGCTTTAATTCTCTTCCCAATCTAATTCATCTTCCCCACATCTGCTAAAATGATTTTCCTAAAGCACAGGCCTGGCCATATCACTTCCTACTCAGTAAACTCCAGGGACTCTCCCACTATTTCTATGATCAAATATAATCTCTTCTATTTGGCATTTAAATCTCTTCACAATGTGATCCATTAGTCTTCTTGATGTTCACCTTCACTCCATCTCCCATTCCCATGTTTTTACGTGGGCTATTCCCCATTCCTGGAATGTACTTTCTCCTCACTTCTCATCTTAGAATCCTGGCTTCCTTCATGATTCAAACCAAGCACCACTTTCTGTATAAATCTTTGCTTGGTCATCCCAGCTGCTACTGCCTTCTTCTCCTCTAAGGCTACCTTGTATCTGACTTATATATGTTTTGTATATACCTATATATGTTCATCTAATTCTGAAATGTAATAATCAGTGTATAATATAAGGAAATAGAAACAAAAAGGAAATGTTTCTTCCTATGAATGAAGTCACGGTCCATTCAATCCCACTGATTCAAAAAAAAGTAAAATCACATCATATTTCAGGATAGGAGAAAAGAATTTTCAAAAATGAAAAAAATTGAAATAAATAATGAACTCATATATATATGTATATACATGTGTTCATATACAGACATATACATACACATACATACATGTATATATTTTTATATAAATATCATAACTCCTAAGTATTTTGATAAAAGTTTCTAGTCTTTACATTACAAAGCAACCACATCTGGAAATTCACCTTTAACAAATGTGTCAGAAAGACAGTATTCAATATTGTCAAACTGTTGCACCATCACAAAAGGACTCATAAAATCGACAATTTTTGTGGTTGAATAACTCATCTTTGACACTGAAATAAAGATAAGTTAAAGAAATAGCAACATTCACTCTTCCAACCTTATCAGCTGATCAACCAATAAGTATTTATTGAACACTTATTATATTCAGAATCATACTAAACCCCAGATAAAATGAAAGATAAAACCTGTCTACCATCTAGAAACCTATAATCTAGTTAGAGAGTTAAAAGTTAGCTCATGTGAGGTGATAAGAGTAAAATTTTAATGAAAACTTTAGGCTACTATTTAAATAGTTTATAGAAGGAAGAGATGAATGTAAGTTGGACTTTACTTGGACCTTGAAGGATAAAGATCCCTTAAATAAATGGAGAGAGTAGTGGGAGCTAAAAGTAGTTGTTTTGAAATGTATCTTCTGTTTTCTCATCTTCAAAAAAAGTAACCTCAATGCTCTTAACTTGTCTTTGCAATAAAGACAACGACCTGTGTGAGGGGCAGAGTAGACATAAGAGCTTTCAAGATAGAAATACCTGTGGTTCTAGACTCTCTTTAGGAATGACTTCAGAAAAGAAAAAGAGAAAGATTCTTGTAGACATGGAGGAGAAGCTGGCTCCTTAACATGCCCCTGATTTCCAGTCTGTCTCTCTTGAGAAAAAGAGGATCCATTCTCACCCAAGGAGAAATTCCCCAAAGTCTCAGAACTGCATTAATATTCTCTCTACCAGTTAAGAGATTCTCATTCAAAATATTCTTGGCTTAACTAGAAACCTAAGTTTCAGTAGTTATATTGCTATTATCTATCCACCCACACCACAAATACTCAATGTTTATTTGTTGAATATTGGATCCATTTTTTGAATGAATAAATGAATCAAATCCATGACCAGGGTGGGGTTATTGGGAGTAAAACATTAAGAGAGCAAACTTCTCCCCTCTGCTAGTCTTCTCGTTCACCATCCCTTTGTCTTTGAATCCTCCTTTGTTTTGGTATCACACACTATAATTACTCCTGTTCCTTTACCTGATCTGCTCCAGCACTTTAAAGTATGTGGGATGGAGACTGTCCGCATGAGATCAAAGCAATCCTACCAAGAGAAGAGTCCTGCACTTGACTGTGATGAAATATTGCTCAATCCTCACCCTCTTATGCACTCTCAGGTTCCACTCCCATAGAACCTGATTTGCTCCAGACATCCCAGTTCCTAGTTACTGCTGATTACTTGGTGAGCTTACCACCCTTACACAAAAATCACATGGCATCCAAAAGAACCTATACAAACACTGTGGATATTTGTTAGAGCTTTTCGTCCTCTAGGAATGACTGAACAAAGGCCATGTTCACCTTCAGTATTCCCTCTGTTATTGTGTAAAACTTTGATAACATCCCACAACAACTTTGTCTTTCTGGTTTGAAACACTTTATTTTTTTTTTAAAGAAATGACTCTAGTGCTTCCATTGTGTCAGTTGCCTATCTTTGACCTTTGTTTACTTACATTATTTTTTAAGTTGTTCATGTTGCATTTCAGTTGGATAATATGTGATCAAGGAGATGTTCTCTATTTCCTTGGCGGCATTCTTTGTTTCCTTGGCAGCATTCTTCTTGCTTGTGTCCAACATGTTTTTGGCCTTCTTGGCCGCAGGAAGACACAGAACTAATGTATTCAGAGAAAAGTTTACAGTGAGCCCTGGCTAGCGGTCTTGGGTCATAACTCAGATTTGTTAGAGGATCTAGATCCAGTGGTACTTATTATACTATCTTAAATATTTAATTCAGAAGCCTGCTATTTGCAGCATCCTAGGACTATTGGACTTTACCAATAAGAAGTAACATTTCCAGGGGAATTCTTTTTCACTGAAACATTCCTAAGCAGATCTATAGCAGGCCTTCTGTCTTGGAAAAAACACAATCACAAAAACGAAAGTTTACAATGGCAACTGCTTGAGATAACCTAAATGGAAACTAAAAATCATTTCACTAATGACAATATCCATGCTAAGTTGTTGTTTTTTTTTAATTAAAGTATGCTTTAGGGCCTTATCTTGACCCCAGTTACATTCCTGTCATTGTTGTCACGGAATATCAACAAACCTGCTTTTGCACAAGATGGAGAAAAAGCCATAAAACTGCCTTCAAAAAAGCACCTAGAAAGTAAACCTGAGAAGCACTTTGAGCTCGCAATAAAAGATATGACAGTATAAACATTATGGAGGCCTTATTGATCCTCAATACCTAAACAT
Organism: Notamacropus eugenii; assembly: GCF_028372415.1. Lineage (NCBI taxonomy): Eukaryota > Metazoa > Chordata > Mammalia > Diprotodontia > Macropodidae > Notamacropus > Notamacropus eugenii. The sequence goes on along the minus strand of NC_092875.1, from coordinate 410,038,126 downwards.
TACATTGCTTTTAATAATAAATGAGAAGGATATAAATATGCCAAATAACAGTACATTACCCTAAATAACACCAGTAAATTGTAAGACTTGGTATAAAAGTGAAATACACTAATGGAACATTGTGAATATTGTTTGCACCATGATCCATCAAGAATGTAGTATGATGTTAAACCAAGGCCAAGTTGAAGGAGAGAAATTAATTAATTTTTAGGAAAATTATTTATCTCCATTTTTACCACACATTTTTACAACATTTCCCTCCCAGCATTTTGAGTGCTGAGCCTAATTAATTGTTTCAAGGCCTGAACCAAAGACAGGGACTAGTCTGTGAAACCTTACCTCTTCCTCAGGCAATTTTCTTCAGTGAGCACAAGACAATGCACTAGCCCTTCCTAGTTTCTTATTTTACAGGCTAGAATAGTGAATTGAATATGGTAAACTCTATAGGGAAAGAAACTGGTCCCCATTGTGGACTATGTTTGTTACCAACATGCTGAAAGCCCAGGGTTTGATAATAACATGGCATAATGTAGTTGAATGGAAATCCAACACTGGCATGTGAAAATTCTGTCATAATCATTACAGGGTAATAATTCAACTAGCTCCTTCCATTTGACTACTTAGTCCAGGATTCCTATTAGCGATTTCAAACTTGGTGCTCTTTCTTAAGGTTCTTACCCCTCTACACTTTGTAGCAGTTGATGTAACTGGGTGGTAGCTCATGAATTTAAATTTCAGGCAAAATTTCAGAATTTTCTCCCCATTCCTTTTGTTAATTTAAGTCAAGCTGATCTTCAACAGAGACAGTTCAGCATTTTCCCTCCTCCATCTCCAGAAATAGACTAATTTCTTCATGTAGAAGACAGACTGATTTTTTTTGTTATTTTTGTTTCTTGGTTTTCTGATCTGACCCCTTCCCTAGACTGAAAATTAATCTTTGGTCGTCTCTCCTTGGAGAAGAACCAAAGCAGGCTTTTTCCCTATCTGTGCCAAAGGCAACAGCAAGTATAATAATTATTCAGGCTTGGAGACTATGTGCCATTCACCAGGGAATTGATTTTCTATTTCCCACTCTTATTTTCTCACACTCCTTTATTTCTGTGGTTTTTTTTTTCAATTTTAATTCTCTATCTCTGCTGTCATTTTTGCTTTGTTTTGTTGTGGTCAATGTTCCTGTTTCTCCAATTATGGAATTTTTTGTTGTTGTCCCATCATCTTCACTTGGGTCCAACCCTTTGTGATCTCATTTGGGTTTTCTTGGCAAAGATCTTGGAATGGTTGTCCATTTCCTTCCAGTGGATCCATTTTGTCCGGCAATCAGAGGTTAAGTGACTTGCCCAGGGTCACACACCTAGGAAGTATCTAAGGCTGGATTTGAATTCAGGTCTTCCTGACTCCAGGCCCAGTGCTCTATCCACTGAACCACCAGCTGCTTCTAATTACGGAACTAGGAGACTACAAAAGAACAATGAAATCATCCACCCTGTTTCCTACCTGCCCTCCAGGGAAAGTCAGAACATATGGAAAAGTGTGAAATATATGATTCTTGACCTTAAGGAGTTTATAGGAAAATAAGGCTATACTGTGAATCTTTCTCTAGAAACATGAAAACAACTATAGAACATTAGCAACACAACATAGCAAAAATTGTAGGATTTGGTTGTAGGTTGAATTCCTAAATGTACTTATTCATCTCTCCATCAATTCATTCATTGAATTAAGAAAGAATGGCAGGCTAAATAGCAATAAGAATCCATCTTGGAGGGAATGGAAAATTCTAAAGGAGATACACAGTCTGGTTCAGTATGGAAAGATCTCTTGGAGATTTAAGATGAACCCAAAAAGGTGAATGTAATTTGAACAGAGGAAGAAGATAGAAGGGTATTCTAGGTGGGCAAAGTATATAATTTGGGGGTAATGTTAACAGATTTCCCTGGCAAAACGAGAGCTGGGGGATAGTGGAAGATACAGTGGAATAGTTTGGATGCAACCAGATGTTGAGGATCTTGAATGTCTGATAGAGAAAGTTGGACTTTGTCATGTAATCAGTATTGTAGAAATGTTGATTTTGCAGTAGCATATAGGTGTTAAGTATAATTTGGAAAGGACTTCATTGTTATGTTTGTCCTTCGTTCTCAAGGAGGACTGTGGCATCAAGATAATGGCATGAATTGCGGTTGACTTGGATTTGAGGGAGGGAGGGCTGTGCAAGATCACCAACCTCACTTTCTTCTCCTGAGTTAACTGGGTCCAGTGGCATGATACTTATCTGGATGACTGGAGATGGCCCAGGATTCAATGGGAGACCCTGGCCCTTTCAGGCTAAGGTCTTATCAGACTCTTACTTTGAGTGAGATATACCCATTCAATAAATAGACTTCTTTAAGTAGTTACTCAAGGGATGGCCCCTTTAAACAAAAAGCAAATGGGAGGGGAAGACCCTCAGGATTCCTGTGTAAAAGAGAAACAATTACTATTTAGTAATTACATTCACTTTGTGAGTGGGTGGGAACTTGTTGTCTGTGAGCTCAAGAGTGAATTGGGTTTAAGACTTGATCTTTGAGTAAGAAATGTAGTTAGTAAACCCAAAGGAATAAAGGCAGCTTTTGCACATGGAGTGTACCTTCCCCTGGGTAGAACACCAGAGGATAGAAATGGAGAGGAGAGAAGAGGAGAGGAGGGGGGTGAAGGCAAGAGGGAGGAAGAGGAGGAACAGACCTGCAGAGTACCTAATAATATATAACATTGTGACTGTAACCAAAGTTAAACTGAGCTTAGAGCACTTGTTAACCTATTCTTTCAATGGTTCACATGCCTAGTAGTGATTATTGCTTATACCAAGTGATTATATCATAAAGGATGTGTTACTTTTGCTTGTAGGGTCATGATTACAGAGGAAGGATATAATAGGAATATAAATTAAGGAGACTAAGGAGTAGGAAACCACCCGATGGCACAACATTGTATCTTTATATCTATATCTATGTCTATATTATATATACACACACACACGCACACACAATTTGAGATTCCTGTGTCTGGCAGTAGCAACACCAGCAATGGTAACTTAAATTAGAAGAAGGCTTCAAAGGTGGGTGACTTCAGGTATGGAACACCACAGACTATTGGTCATGGTTGATGTGTGGGTACATTTTGCTAAATTGCTTTCCACACCTCCCTTTTCTTCTTCATTATTTGTTTCAAGGTATTGATTACTGAATGGAGTAGCAGGGAAACACTATTCAGAAATAAAGGTGATTTCAGAATACAGGGTTTCAGTAAAAATACTTTAGATATTGTCACTGTTGCTGTGAGAAAAGCACAAGAAAATTCCTAGCGAGGGAGAATAGAATAGAGAAGTTGTAAAGCAGGGCTGAGAGTCAAGTTTGCAGGTAAGCTGAGTGAGCAGTTCTCTATCTGGTATGTTTTGAAAGGACCAGAGAAGCTCCTCTGTCCCCAAAAATCTCCTCCATCCAGATGTTGTGACTGAAAGGCGGTATTCATTTCCTTGGGAAATATAATGCTGTGGCCAGGTACCCCACTTTAAAATGTGTGGTGCTCCTTAAGGGCGCTAGGTGGCACAGTGGACAGAGTGCCAGACTGAAGTTCAAAAGGCTCATCTTTCTTAGTTCAAATCTGGCATCAGACTAGTTATGTGGCCCTGGGCAAGTCATTTAACCCTGTTTACCTCAGTTATTCATCTGTAAAATGAACTGGAGAAGGAAATGGCAAACCATTCAAATATCTTTGTCAAGAAAACCCCCACGTGGGATCATGAAGAGTCAAGCACAACTTGAAATGTGTCAAACAACAACCAAATTGCTCCTTTAAGTTGTTAAGGAGCATCACAGATACAAGTCCATAAAATAAAAGTGTTCCTTGAAGTTTGTCAAGGAGCATCACAGATACAAGTACATATGTGCATAATGGAGTAAGACATAAGGAAAGAACAGCTAGAAAGAGAAGGAAAGAAGGCATGTCACAATGGCCAATTAGCTAACCTGATTACTTTTTAGCTGATAAAACAGGGTCAGGAAGAAGATTAAAGAACCTGAAATCTGAAATTTATAGAGAGAGTGGCTCCTGTAAGCAGGGGGAAAGACACCAAAGGAGGATCATGCATAAATGTAATAAGCTTTGAAAATATGACCCATAGCTAGCACTGTTCGGTTATTTCTTCATGCTGCTGACATCTACTACATGGTCACCCACTGCATGCTGGGATATAGCTAGTCATCTTGACTTTTGTCCTGCCATAGACTTTGATATCTCTGGAAAAGAGAATGAGACTGATGAGTTTGCACAACTCTCCCTCACTTAAATCCAATTCATGATCAAGTCAAGACATCACTGTTGTGATATCATTGTTCCTCTTTGAAAGCAAAGGACAAACAACCACAACCCACTGCATCAAACAGACAAATGTTGATTATAATAGGAAAACCAACAGATTTCCCAAAGTCTTTCTGCAAAATTGCTGTCTTGTGTTGATTCTTTTGCTCAAATTAAGGAAAATTGAAATTGACATTTCCATTGTATGGATTATATATCTAATAGTGGCTTGCTCTTTTAGGTTGGAATTGTACAGTATAGTGAAAATGTGACTCATGAATTTAATCTCAATAAGTATACAACAACTGAAGAAGTACTCATTGCAGCTAACCAGATAGAGCAGAGGCAAGGACGCCAAACAATGACAGCTCTGGGAATAGATACAGCAAGGTACGTACGTCAAAAATTATTCACCAAATTAGCAGACTCTGCAAGGTATGTGATTTAGGGATTGTTCCCTTTTGGTTTTTAATTCATAGCTAATTGGTTGTAATGTCATCCAAACTGATTAAATCATTTTAAAGGATGTGAAATTATTAATTAGCATGATCATCAGATGATGGATTTAGAAGTGGAAGGAATGGTATTAGCTCTCTAGTCCAACATCTCTCTTTCTCCTTTTCATAGATGAGGAAATTGAAAGAAACAACACCAGCCTGACAATCAGTAGATTTAATTAAAAGGGACTAATTTCTAATTATTCTGAATTTTGTTCAATGTTTAAAATTACTGATAGATGCCTCTATGGGATCAATTAAATATCATCTTATTCTAATTTGTTATCATATCAAGATTTTTAAAATATGTTGCTTTAAATGCAGAACATGAAAGGAAAAAATTTTTCAGTTAATAAAAATTTCCTCTCATCCTCTTCATTTCTTCTCTTTTCTCCAAAGAGATTATTTCAAAGACATAAAATATTTCATAGAATTTTAGAGCTGGAAGGGATGGACCTTAGAGATCATGTGTTCTAATCCCCAAATTCCAAAGATGGAGAAAATTAGGACCAAGGAAGGATAAGTGACTAATAGCTAGTGTCAGAGGTGAGACTGGAAGCAGGGGCTGGTGGGTGCCAGTCCTGCATTCTTTACAGCCCACTATTCCCTTTTAAGTTACAAAATGGCTATCTCTTTCACCATCTCAGGATTTTCCTTCATTACATGAAAAATGTTCACATCTCTGTCATTTATAACATGATTTTTTTCTGCCTCATTCGGATTTTGTCTTCTATGTTGGTGCCCTTGACCAGAACCCAAACTTGCAAGTATGTCAAAAGGAAGGGAAAACAGAACCACAAAATATCAAATGCTGTTGGGGATTTTTTCCTTAATCCTTTTCAACCTGTTGCTGATTTGAAAGGACTGCTGCTTTGCTTGTGTTTTGCTTCTGTTTCCAAGCTCAGTATGTTAGTCTTGTGAAAAGAATTTTCTACAAATCAGCCTTTCTGACTTAGAACACTCTTCAAGAGTCAAGAATTCAAAACACCCCATGCAGTTGTTGGACCCATAAGCTTTAGTTCCATAAGCCACAGAAGAAAAGAATTGCTTATAGATGGGATCTGTCATCACATTCACCTGCCCACTAGAGCACCACTTTGCATGGCCAAAAAAGACAGAGTACATCCCTTTCTGTGGGGGTGCTTGTTGCATGCATAAGAGAAGAGGACTGCACTTTCACATTTGGCGACATCAGGTCTGAAAGCTTTGGGCCTAGAGGATCCAGGTCTTTTCTGAGTGGTCACTTTGTGATTGCCAGCTCAAACCCACCTAAAGCAATGGGTCTGGCCGCTAATATTAGCCATAGCCATTGCTAAATATCTCTTTGGATACCAGGGCCCAGAGGATGCAATCTCTGTTTCCATATATCACAGAGGGATTCCTTGATATTCTTGGGTATTGGCCTTACGGCTCTGAAGAAACAGTTTCCTTTCCTTTTTTTTTTTTAAATGCTTCACTGTTCTCTTCTATTCCTTTTCCTCAGGGGACAGCTCTACACATGACTTGATGTATATGCTCTGTGTTTTGTATTCCCTACCTCATTTTTTCTGTACCTTAAATGAGATAATATTTGAAAAGTGCATGAAGTTAATAAATGTTTGTTCCTTTTCCCCCAACCGCCCACCCCTTTCTCCCACCCTTCACCAGGGTGAAGAGGAAGACAGCAATGAAATGGGAAGGGAACAAGTGTCTATTAAGTACCTACTATGTTCCAGGCACTGTGCTAAGTGCTTTAGGAATATTTTATTTTCTCAACAGTCCTGGGAAGTAGATATTATTATCCCTATTTTACAAATGAGGAAATTGAGGCAGACACAAAGGCGACTAGACCTGAGTCTCTGAGACCAAATTTGAACTCTTTTCTTCTAGACTCCAGAACCAAAACTCTATCCACTGTGATTCTTAGCTCCTGGACCTCAGGCACAGTGACATCTGGATGGACAAGATATTCTGGGGAAAGGAAAGGGCTTTCCCAAAACCTCCAGAAAAACACCATACATACATAGAAGCCTACTCTACCTATAAGTAGGGCTAAGCCTGATTTCAGTGCTCCTAGATTTAATATAAGGAAATATGACCAACAAACTATTCTGACACTATCCCTTTGCTTTTGCTAATTCAGTACTAGCCCATTCTAACAGTGAGAGAGAAAGTTCTGGTATTTTTCATTAACCAGGCAGCTAGGTAGGATGGTATAGTGGGTAGAGGACCGAGCTAGGAGGCAAACCTAGGTTCAGATCCTGGCGCTGACACATACTAGCTGTGTGATCTTGGGTAAGCTTACTTAACCTCTTAGTGTCTGAAGGAACCCTGTCAAAGAAGGATATAATTTGAAGGAATTGAGATTGTCTAACAATAACTGACTTTAGAGTTTGCAGAGGTCTGTATGTATATCATTTCATTTGCACATCACAAACACTTTGTGAAGTAGATGCTCCAGGTATTATCTCATTAACTCCAACTTATTCATCGGAGATTGGTCATTTTGACCCATGTTCACATAGCTGGTGTCAGATGTGTGAGATGAAGCCACACTCTTCCTGACTCCTAGTCCAACAATCCATTCTCTATAACAAAGATGACTAACATTTGCATAATGTTTACCATGTTTTCATTGTGTTAAGCACTCTACCTTTATCTTATCTGATGCTCACACTACCCTAGGAGGTCGATGCTGTTATTACCCTCATTTTCAGATGAGGAAAGGCAGGTGACTTGCCTGGGGTCACAAAAGCTAGCAAGTATATGAACTCAAGTCTTCCTAACTCCAGGACTGCTTCTCTATCCACTGGGCCACTTAGCTGCACCTCCCTTCCCCCTTAGTAGGTGGCATGCTGCAAATGGACTGCAAAACTCTAGAGTGAGACAGGAACCAGATGAAAATATAATCTGGAAATGTTTAACAATAAATAAAATACAACATAGATAATATTAACTTGTGGCTTACTAAATCAATATATAGCCTGCATATCTCTATTTCAATCTGACATCGCATTTCTCAAAGAAAATTAAATCGTATAGGATGCCAATTTCTACACCTAAAAGGCATCTTACTGTTTCTTTGAGAATTCTTGACTTTTAAGTATATGGAGAATAGAAATCATAAAAATATATCTTTAATGGAAATAGGAATAGTCTTTGGTGCTTTTTTGGAGGTGGGAGGGGTATAGAAAGGGAGCATCATTGCCCTCCAAGATATAAACGATTCATCTTTCCAGTTAAGGTCACTGATGTCCCAGGGAGACATTCATTCTATGAATAATCATATCTCTATATCCCAACGTTTGAAAATATAAGTATATGCAGATAGGTGCAGTTGTATGTAAGTTGCCCTCTTCATTCCCAAATCTTAAGAGAAAAGAACAAGGGAAAGAAGTGAAACAGGAATGTACACACCCATGCAAATAGACCCTCCACATACACACAAATGTACATTGCAGGTGTTCAATAAATCTTTGCTAAATTTAATTGAAATTCCTTTTTCAACCTGTGAGTGTTTCTGCCCTGACCTCTCTTGTTGTCTCTTGACCCATCCTCATCCAACAGTCTATGCCCTAGATCACACTAAGTATTCTTTAGAAGTCATCATCCCAAAGTTTCTCATTTCATCTTGCCATCTAAAGCCATTTAAAACAATTACAAACTGAACACTCTCAGAAAATATTGATAAATAAATTATCAAACCAAACTTGAAATACATCCAAAATTCAAACTATTTTTTCCTTTTCTAAATGTCTGATTTAATTTCCCCTTTATCCAATTATTATCTTATCCATTCAAGAGCAGGCTGTAAGGGGAAGCTGGAGACTGTGTGGGGCTCAACAAATTTTATCCTCCCTTGTCTCTCCTCATCTCAGCTCTGCAGCAGAGGTCAATTAGTGAGACTGTTCTGTGAACATCAGAGTAGGGGGTGAAGGAAGGTGAGAAACAAAGCAGATGATTCTGCCAAAAGGAGAAAGGAAGAAGCCTTGCTGATATGGGAAAAAAATACATTCCCAAGGGAAGGGGGAAGGCTGTTTACAAAGCCAGGAGTGGGTGTGGAGATTAATCTCCTCTAAATCTCCTGGTGAGCTTGGGACCCACCTTCCCTTTGATATCTCCAGGAGTACAATGTCTCCTCTGGCTTTGGTATGTGAGAACATGTAGTGAGTAAGCAAAATGGTGACCTTTCTACCATCTGGGATAAATCAGAAAATGCTACAAATAGTGGTCATCATGCTGCCCAGTGTGACTGGTGGGGCACTGCTCTTGGCTCCAAGGCTAGGAGCTACTTAGAGCTGTGTTTTGCTTTCACACATTGTCTTGAAGCTTTTGCCTGATCTTGGGGATGGCGTCTCATTTGTCACTTTTTTATACATAAATATGTTTCAGAAAAGAGGCTTTCACTAAAGCCAGGGGTGCCCGAAGTGGGGTTAAGAAAGTCATGGTGATTGTGACTGATGGAGAATCCCATGACAATCATCGGCTGAATCAAGTCATCCAGGACTGCGAAGATGAAGACATCCAAAGATTCGCCATAGCTGTAAGTGAAATGTTAGTTCATAAGATAATAGATTTAAAGCTAGAAGGGAACTCAGAGATCATCTGTGCACTCCCTCATTTTACAGAGGAGGATATTGAGGCTCAGTGAGTTTAAGTAACTTGCCAAGACCTCATAGGTCATAAGTAGCAGAGTTGGGATTTGAACTCAGGTCTTTTGACACCAGACCTTGCATTCTTTCCTCTATATCACAATGTCTCTCGCCAACACAGTGCCTAGGGGTAATTTCTCCACCCCAAGTTGCAAGATAGGACTTTCAGACAGGAATTATATCAGCTTCAAGATCTTCTTTGAGACTGCACCTCTACACTATAGCTCACAAGCTCCCACTCTTGTGTTTACCTTGAATAATCAGCCAGATGACATAATTAGCTCAAAGTAAAGGATTTTACTGAAATGGAATAGTAAGAAAAGCAGCAACAAGTTATTTCATAAACCTCAGCTGGATTTCATTAATGAGGCAGGAGTATGTGTCAAGTATATTCATGATCATATGATGAGGGCAAGACACAACTGGAAGAAGAAAAGCCTATAGAGCTCTGCTTAGCAGTTAGGACAGAAGCTGGTGAACAGAAATATCCAGTAATCCTTAATTGTCAATAATGAGATTCCCTCTGTCACTCTCAGCATTGCTTACAACTATACTAACAATTTTGATGTCAGAGGACAATACATCTGTCCTGCAATCAATCATGGTGAGGGGAGACCCCAGCATACTGGTTCCCTCTCCTCCTCTCCCCCATCCCAAACCCCTGGGAAAACTGAGGACCACTTTTAGAAAAGTTCCTAATGGCGAAGAGGCCCAGAGATGGGTAGAGTACTTACCCTGTATAAATTTTCATGCCTCTTAAATTTGGGCCAAAGCCCCAGTTGCCCTAATATTTAAGTTTTTGGCAGCACTATGAGATTGGATATGGTAATGAGCCCAATTCTTTGGAGTTGTTTAGGAATGGGCAGCTAGGTGGGACAGTGGATAGAGCTCCTGCCCTGGAGTCAGAAAGACCTGGGTTTGAATCTGGCCTCAGACACTTACCAGCTATGTGACCCTGGGCAAGTCAAGTAATCCTATTTGTCTCAGTTTCCCTGTCTGTAAAATGAGCTGAAGAAGAAAATGGCAAACCATTCCTGTGTCTTTGCCAAGAAAACCCCAAATGGGGCCATCAGGAGTTGAATACGACTGAACACCAGAGGTATCGTAGAGGCAACAAGAAAAGCCTTGATTAACTTCATTTTGGGGAAGGTGGGGGTGTGGGGGCATTGAGCTCCACCTTGGTCTTCAGGATCTCTTGGTTACCATATATTTCCTGGGTCAGACAGCACTGAATCAGAGCAGAGTAAGGAGGAAAGAAATCTGAGGATCTTTATCTAGCATACAAAGAACTTTCCCTTTCCCTCAGCTGTACCAGCCAAATTCAACTTCTCAAAGTTACCAACATAGCCATCCTTTGACAAGCATGGGGAAGGCTGGAAAGAAAAAATGGAAATTGTTCAGTCAGCATTAATAAAGCACCAGATGTGCTAAGCTATGGGGATACAAAGAAAGGCAAAAAAAAAAAAAAAAAAGAAAGAAAGAAATAGAAAAGGAAAGCGTCCCTGCTATCAAGACAACATGCAAATAAAGATGTACAAAAAAAGATGCATGCTGGGTAAAATGGGATCAGGCTAAAGGCACTAAGATTAGGGACTGAGAACAGCTTCTGGAGAAAAATACTTCAAAGCAGAGGGAGGTTCTTAGTTCCAAAGGGAAACCCCAGCCTTTTCTAAGGGACACAGGCTGCATAATACACAATGTACTCTATGCTCCTCTCAAGAGCAACCGTGTAAATACGCAGCAGTATGCTTATTGTTATTAACAATAACATTTAAACATGCATTGGCTCAAAGCAAGCTGCCTGTACAAAAACAAAAGACATCTGTCTGCCTACAGACCTCATTATAGAGATTCTATCAGCAGCCAACAGCTCCTAGGAATATGCTAGCCAAATTTTCCTGATGCTGTCCCACAGAGGGGCATTCCAAGCTCTGGAGGGGAAGGGGTAATGGATGGAAATTCTCCTGTTCAGGATTTAAATCGAGTTTGAAGCAAGGCCTGTGTCCCTGAACAGTTCACTGCACCTGACTACCCCCAATGTTTGGACATTCTTCTGCGCCTTTCCTTAGGGAGAGCACTATTCAGTTCACTGCCTTAACCTAACCCAGTGTTCTGACTATGAGGTCTACACTGGGCTGTGTTTTGAGCCAGAGAAGGAAGAGGTGGGGCTAGAGGCAGACAATCCATGGTTGCCACATACTACCTTGAAGTGTTGAATAGATGGAGAAAGAGAGAACTAAGCTTAAGGCAGTTTCTGTCAGCACCCTCAGTTCCAAAAGACCCAAGGGATGATCCAACCCTGGCTACAAAGATAATGTCTCAAATCCTTCCTGAGTTATCTCATTCAGTCTCTCCCTACCCCACCTCCTCAACCCATCCTACACACTGCCTCCAGGTTAAACTTCATCAAATAACACTTTCTTTATGCCTTCACTCATTCATTCAAGAAATATTTAAAGCATGACTACTATGGCAAGTCTCTGTACTGGGCTCTATCATCAGGTGTTGGGGGTTATCTTAAATGGGGGGAGAAGAAGTTATGAAATAAATGAGACATCTCTTGCCTCAAGAAATTTACAGTCACAGAGTTAATGGTAGTTTAGAGCTTGGAAAGGACCTTCCAGAGGAGGAATCATGCTATTCTCTCGTTCACACACTACCTTTAATGTCTGTGACTGATATAATAGTAGTGGTGCTGCCAGCTCAAGGAAATTTCAGGGAATCATTGCCTCCTCTCTCCCCCATATACCTTCCATGTTATAGTCTAAACTCCTTACTCTGGAATTGTTAGACCTTCAACAATCTGTTCCAACCCACTTTTCTAACCTTATTCCCCAACATGAAACCTCTGCTATAGTCAGGCTAGACTCAACACCACTTTCAAAACAGAGACTTTGCTCATTCTTGCCTGCATACCTTGAGCAGTTCAGGTTTCCTGTCCCTGACATTTCCTCCCTCTCTCTTCTCTTCACTTATTCCAAATCCTCTTTATTTTTCAAGGCCTAGTTTTTAGCTGACATCTTTCCTAAGGTCTCTAACCTCACAGTCAAGGATTCTCTCTCCCCTGAACTCCGATAGTGCTTCATTATTCCTTAATCATATACAACCTTGTTTAATTCTTCCTGGGTTTATGGTATCATGTTATAAGATCTTTGAGGGCCGGGATCATAACATAAACTTCCTGGTCATCCCCTCGGTTCCCAGATGCCCTCAATAAAAATTTCTGAACAAGTGAATTTTAGAGGAGCTTGACATTCTTAATCATTTCCCTTTCTCCATTCATATCTCATTATTTTCTTGGATTTTATGAATAGTATATTCAAATGAATGCATAGGTTTTTTAAAAAGTTACCCTTTATGGAAGAAAAAAACCCTTTTGTGGGGTTATAGAAATAAAAATGTCAGAACTGAGGTTGTATTAACAAGCTCACTAATAAAAATATCCGAACTGAAGTTATATTCACAAGCTCACTAGTAAAATGAGAGAAATAGAGAGGATATAATTCTCATTGGGGAAAAATTGTAGCGTAAAATACTTTGGTAATGAAAATGAACTATATAAATTCTGTGTGGGCAAGGAAGAAATAATAATAGCTAACATTTATACAGAGCCTAGTCCAAGTGTTCTACAATTATCTCATTTGATCCTCACAACACCCTTGGGAGACGGATGCTATTATTATCCTCATTTTACAGATGAGGAAACTGAGGCACCCTGAGGTTAAGTGACTTCCCTGGGGTCCCAAAAGCTAGTATGTTAGATGAGATTTGAACTTGGGTCTTTCCAACTCCAGGCCTAACACTCTACCAGTGGGTAGATGTGCCACAATAACCATGGCATCATGGTAGTCCACAGGCTTTTGAGGACAAGTCTGTAGCAATGAAAGAAAAAGAGTAGGAAGAGATGTATCAGGCAGAGGCTTCATCAAAGTGCTTGTGTGCCCCTTTTTTAATCCATTTTGTCAGAAAAAATTGACTAAGAAGGAAACATTACAAAATAACACATAAATTATGTATTGCCTTTCAGTCAATAGAACTGCGACAGGCTCAAATGCTTGGCATTCTGTTAATGTTCACCTGAAGTAGACATTGCAAAGCTGCATTTCCCTTGGGCCAGACATGTCAAATGGAAAATGTTTAATCCATTTACACTTAATATACTGTCTGCTGTCTGAAAGCAACCAAAGGAGATTGGAAAATATACTGTAATTGCTCTACTTCTATTTGAAGATTGTCGGTTTAAACTAAAAATTAGGTGTATCTTCAAGTTAGCACTGACCACTGATGTATTCACTAGATGTAGTATTTTTACCAAAATCAAAGATTATGCATGATCCAAAAGAAAAGCCTTCATATTTTTCCTCAAGTGTGTTTTCAATTTTATCCATTTGTGAATGGAATGAAAATTCAAGTGTTAAGGCAATAGAGGATCTGGGGGGCGGGGAGTTAAGTGTAGAGACATTAAAAATATAGAAAAAACTGTTCCTATGTTGTACCCCTCTTAAGAAGTGCTCAGGATGACACATCTATAAAATGTCGTTGTTTTTATTAAAGGTCAAAGGGTCATGCACAAATTAGGAAAAAGGAATGCTAGCATCTGAAGAACTAGGAGCATAAGTCACAGGGATGTAGGAAGGGGTGTGCTGGTAAATATTTAACAGTTGGCTCTCCAGGGGGCAAAGAAAAGGTAGCAAAACACACTTCTAAGTTTAATTTTACATGCAAGAAAGTCCTATGTTGCATTGCATGATAACTCATGCATGCAAATCTTCCTTCTAAGGAAGGTGAGCTTGGTGGATTTCTTAAATTCTGGAGTTCTGAACTGCATCAGCCTAAAGGTGACCAGGGATCCACAATAAGTCTGGCACTAAATCAGTGAGTTCCTGAAAGGGGACAGGAGAGACTCACAAGGCCACCTAAGGAGAGGAAAGCAGCCTAAGTCAGAAATGGAACAGGTTAAAACTTCCATGCCAGTCAATGTTGGGGTTGAACCTGTGAGTGGCTGCTGGGAGGGAGGAAAGGAGGACGGGAGAGAGGAAGAAAGGAGGGAGGGAGGGAAGGAAGGAAGGGAGGAAGGAAGGAAGGAAGGAAGGAAGGAAGGAAGGAAGGAAGGAAGGAAGGAAGGAAGGAAGGAAGGGAAGGAGGGAGAAAAAGTCTTATCTGGGAATAAAACTTTTAGACACTTCATGTCCCTGCCTTTGTCTTCTTTCTTCTCATCACTTAATTGAACTGAATTGACCAAGGAAATAGCCCGTGCCTACTCCATGCAAGAAACTGGGCTCGGCACAGCTGCCAGGATATAATAAAAAGCAGGCCCTGCCCTTGGAGATCTTTTATCCTACGAGGCAGTGGCAACATGTTCAAGAATAAATAAGTTGAATGCTAATTTGAGGAAGTCAAGAGCACTAAAACCTAAGAGGATTGGACAAAGCTTCCCCTAGGTTACAGTGCTATACTTGAGAGTCAAAGAAAGTCACGTATTCTTAGAAGCAGAAGAGAGAAGCAAATGTCCTTCAGGGACACACCACAGGCTTGCAAAGGTCCAGAGGCTGGAGATGGAATGCCGAATTCAAAAAACAGCCAATGGGCCAGTTTGAATGAAACATAGAGCGTGTGAAGGGAAGTGATGGGAAAGAAACCTTGAAGGATACGCAAGTCAGATTAAGGCCTGCAGAGGCCGAGGCAAGGAAGAACAACACTGTCAGTTTCCTGTTTTAGGAAGATTCTTTTGACAAATTTGGGGCAAATGAATTGGACAGAAGAGTCTGCAAACAAGGGTGCCAATTTGGAGACTTATAATAGTCCAAAAGAGAGGTGATGAGGGTTTAAATTAGGATGATGTCCATGTGTGTAGGGGAGCAAGGTATAGATGTGGAAGAAGTTATAAAGGTTCCTTCCATATACATCTTGGTTCTTTGCTGTCCCTACCTTTTATTTTTCTCATTTCAAGATCTGAATGACAGAACAGTTTGTGCAAGGTGTCCAACCCAAGAGCCAGGAATAGGTTGTACTGGAGGCAGCTCAAACTGTCTCATGAGAGAAGATTATTAAATTTTCTGTATCAGCATTTATACCTCAGAAATTGGCAAATGCCAGAAATCATGGTCTAATTTACTTTTTTCTTTATTGTCTAGCCCTAAGAAAATGAGGAAGAAAATGTTAGTAATACAGATTAAATTTTAAAATGTCCTTCATATAATTTTTCCCCAGAAAGCCAGTTGTTAAACATTTACCAGCACACCTCAGCTAGCCACCTGTTTCTCAGTCCGATGCTTTCTACTATATATTGCATTATATATCTTATTACTATAGATTCCTAGAGTTTTGCTGCTTTCCCTCTTCTGACAACTCCCTTTCCCGTTCTTTCTCCATCCCCTTCACTTACCAGAAGTGGGAAATAGATGGCAGCAGTCACTGTTAACATATAAGCAAAAAGCCCTGAAAGTCTGACCCTTTTCAGGCAACTGTATTTTTTCTGACTAGTATAATTTGTACAATCACCCACTGCCTCCACATCTTCCACAAGTGAAAAACTAGACATCTTAACATTGAATTAATTCGATGACCTGAAAGACATCCAGATGATCTCCCCATTACTTTCTTGTCTGGTCTGTTTGTCTTTTGTAGAACATTTCTTCCAGATAGCTCAGAGTACTTTGCAGACATTATCTCATTATTGCTAGCAACATAAATGGCATTTTAGAAATGAAGAAATGATTGAGCAGAGGAAGTACTGGAATCAATCCCCTGAGGTCAGGACGATGTCACTGAAGGCATCCCCTGGGTCTCAGCCGGACTCTGGCACTGCTCTCCCTTAGGTTATCATAGGCTCGTCCATGCAGGCCTGGAGCAAAAGGCTAAGAAACTATTCAGTAATGAGAAATAATTATCTGACAAGTATTCTGAACTAAGGAAAAGTCTGAGTACCACTGCCCTCCTTTATGCCACCTGCCTAGCCAGAAGGCCCATGGCTACTATTTTATCTTTAAAAAATAATATAATAATAATAAATTAATAAAAAGAACATTGAATAATAATACAATCAACTAAACTTGTTTTAGTTATTTCCATTCAATTATTTCCATTTAAACAAATGAATAATTCAACTCATAAAAGGTCACCACACTTTTAATCACTTCAAGTCTCCATCAAGATTCTTTGAATGAATAAATGAGTGAGTGAATGAATAAGTGAAAGAAGCATGTCATAGTAAGTACTAAGGAGACAAATATAAAGGCAAAGACAGTCCCTGTTCTCAAGGAACTTATATTCTAATGGAAGATAGATAACAGGAAGGGAAGTGGTGGCCAGTGAGAGGCTCTTTGAGTTCAAAACTTGCTACTTGCTATCTGAGTACCTTTAGGGGAGGCATTTAATCTTCCTGGGTCTTAGTTTACTCATCTGTAAATGAAGAGGTTGGTCCAAGTGACTTCTAAGGAAACTTTTTCAGCCCTAAATCCTAAAAACCTATTTTTCAGAAAATGCTTGTGTACTTGTGAATGATACTGGTTACATCTCATAAATAACATCTGGTTTTCTCCTCTTTGTACAACATTTGCCCATCTCCAAGATCTGAATTTGAACAGGAACAACCAATAATTTAGCTTCCAGATCAGCTGTGTCAATTACCACCCAGTCCTGAAGCTGCCTAAATAACAAATGGATCAGATATCTCCTTACCTTTCCTCAGTAAACAGTGTTTTCAGGAAGACTGCCCACTTCCAGATCAAGCAGTTCGATTACTACTAATTGGGTTTGCAACAGATGCTGATGTCACCAGTTGGAAAGGCACCCAGAGACTCCTTATTTTCAAACCACAAGATTCAAAAGATACAGCTGTTCAGAAACAGCAGGGAACAGCCATGGTTAGGAGCAGAAATATGGTACAGTGAACAAGGTTGTCCTTTGTCTGCTCTAGACCAACTGCTATGTTTCTGCAGCAGCTCTTATGAAGTAATATACACACTCTGGAAAGTCCCCTTCCAAGAACGCAGGAGTGCATAAAAATCGCATTATGTTAAGCTACTCTGTTCTCCTGTTCATTGACAGTCTGTCTGAGACCTTTATTTGACACGTAAATAAAACATATTCTTGCCTTTTTTTTTTTGTTTTGCTTTAGATTCTTGGCCACTATAACCGAGGGAATTTGAGCACTGAGAAATTTGTGGAAGAAATAAAATCAATTGCAAGTGAGCCTACTGAAAAGCACTTCTTCAATGTCTCTGATGAACTCGCACTAGTCACTATTGCTGAAGGCCTGGGAGAAAGAATATTTGCCTTGGAAGGTATGAAAATTTCTTTAAATCAGAATGCTAAATCCATAACTCACACCCTCAAGAACGCATTTTCGGTAGTTCTGCCTTCCTTATTCCTAACGTCTTTTTTACCTGCTATGGCGTTAGACTGTTTTGTACACACCTCTTGTTCAGACGGATGTTTCACAATGCTTCAGAGTTGCTAGAAGATATCTTCCTAAGGGTGCAGCACAAGTGATGTAGGTGTTAAGGAGGGCACTGAAGGAAGGAGAGAAGTGTTTTTCACTTCTTTTTGGTATTTTGGAGGGATAGGCAGGAGATAAAAATACAAGCGGAGGACAGACTAAGTCTGAAGACTTAAGAGTTTGGCTTGGACTTTTTTCAGTGCAGTTTCTCAGTCTTTTAAAGGTCTCCTAAAAATGGAACGTTTTATGTCAGTACATTAAACATTGTCTTAATCAGCGCTTAGCAGTAGAAGTTTGTGATCTCAGCTTACTTTTCTATTTGATGCGTCCATTCTTTGACTTTAAATGGGGCTGGGCTATGTCTGTCTGCATTCGTCCTTCGTTTTTGAAGAAGACCATGACATCAGAGAAATAATGACATGACTTGCACTTGAGTTTGTTTTGAGTGAGGGAGGGTTGTGCAGGTCACCAGCCTCACTTCTCCTCCAGAGCCATCTGAATCCAGTGACCTGATATTTATCAGAATGACTAGAGAAGGCCCAGGATGCAATGGGAGACCTTGGCCTATCCAGGTACTCACTTAGAGTGAGGTAAAGCCCATTCAGTGAATAGACCTCTTTAAGAAGTAATCAGGTAATGGCCATTTTAATGAGCAAAAGAAAAAATGATGATAACCATGAGTGTTTTGCTCCATTGTACCTCTTACTTTGGAACTAAAAAGTTATAAACTTTTCCTTGTCAAAATGTCCTAGAACAGGGATGAGGAACCTGCAGCCTCTAGGCCACATGTTATCTTCTAGGTCTGAAAGTGTGGCCCTTTGACGGAATCCAATTTGGATTCAGGACCCCACTTGAGGACCTAGAGGACCACACATGGCCTTGAAGTCTGAAATTCTTCATCTGAAGTTCCTCACCCCCATTAGAATTAGTGAAGATACTTGGTACAGAATCTAGAGCCCTTTTCAGAAATATTCACCTCTTCTTGTATTACTACCATAGAAAGGGTAGCATAGAGAAAGCTATGGGCCTTGTGCTCCAGTGAGGGCCTTATTATTCCTTGCTACTAGACAAAAATGACAACAGTCTGAAGGGTCTTTGCCTGTCTGTATATGTTGCCTAACCTAGAACCATAGACTGCTTGAGCCAGTAGGAGAGAGAGGAATGCTGGCAAATATTTAACAATTAGCCCTTTCTTAATCAACAAAACTATAAATCAAGCCCAAATATGTAACATTTGCCAATTTCTGTGACATAAATCCTCCCAGTGGAGGACAATGGATTCTCGGTAGCCAGCCACTTCAGTTGGCTCTAGCACACTTCTGGCTTAAGAGATCATACGATCAGAGCTGTAGAATTAAAAGAACCTCAGAGACCGTGTAATATAATCCTTCCTCAATTTTTGGATGAGAAAATTGGAACTCAAAGAAATGATAGGATTTTGTTGTTATTTAGTCATTTTCAATCATACCTGACTCTTCATGACCTCATTTGGGGTTTTCTTGGCAAGGATACTGGAGTGGTTTGCTATTTCCTTTTCGATTTCATTTTATGGATGAGGAAACTGAGACAAACAGGATTAAGTGACTTGCCCAGAGTCACACAGCCAGTAAGTGTCTAAGGCCACAGTTGACACTAGGCACTATGCCACCTAGCTGCCCATATGCAATTATCTGCCCAGTCTATAAACTGAAGTGAGTAATTGAATCAATCTCCCTAATCTTGCCACATACATCAACTTTATTACTGAGGAAGAGAGAAGAAAAGAAAGAAAACTTCACTTCAGAAACAGACCATGGTACAGGAGAAAGGAAATTAACTCTAGAATCACAGGCTCTGGGTTCAAGTCCTACCTCAAATACTTACTGCCTATGTGACCTTGGGCAAATGACTATTTCTTCATCTGTAAAACAAGGGGGTTCGATTAGATGTCCTCTGAACTCTCAGCCTATGATCCTTTAATCATAGGATCATGGGAATATAATCTAATTATCAGGAAAGAGGTGAGAGAGTGGAGAAAGAAACATAATTAAGGCACTTGAGTCAGGGAAGACCAGGGTTTGAATCCCCTCTCTGACCATTGATAACTCTGTGACTCTGGCCAAGTGACGAAAGATCTCTGAATCTCATGTATAAAACAAGAATAATCAAATACGTCCTTCCCACATTACAGAATCATTGGGAGAATTAAGTGAGCTAATGTGTGGAAAAGCTCTCTGTGAGCCTTTTAAATCAATATCTAAATGTTCACTGTTATTACTGAAAAGAAGCTGAACAGTTTCCCAGAGCACAAAGGTTCTAAGAAAGTGTGCGGGGGGACAAACAAAATGGGAGAGGACAAGAAAATGAGCAGGGAAAAGGGAGAATTTGCATGAAGACACTGGCGAGCTCCACAGACCTGAGAACCTGCGTCACTTCCCTCAGCTTGTAGAAACAGGACACGTCCAATCAAATTTCAGCTGGAAGTCTGACCCTCTCCTGAAGGACCATACTACTAGAAGGACACAGCTAACCTTTATTTTCCTTAGTTGGAAGTGTTGTTTATGGTTGGCCTAAGGGGTATTAAAGGGGAAAAAATAGTATAATGTCTTCATGAAGCCCTTATACGCTTTAAAATTCTAATAACCTAGGCTGTAGGCCTGAAAGAAACGTGTAAGTGGCATTTAAAAGTAAATTTATTAAGGTTTACAGGACACCATTATCCACTAGATATTGTTATTTAGGATCCTGTGGCCAAAGGAAAATAGCCACCGTAAGGGGAGAAGGTAAACTGTGCCCTCTGAAAAGCAGACTGAAGTCTCTATTGGCTGTGAGAAGAAAATGAAATTTGCTTTAAAGGCCACGTGACTATAGCTATTTATGTCTATCATGTTTACTGCTGAAGTTAAAGTTTCTAAGTTTAAAGGCTGTGCAAAAACCTTAGGAAGACACCATACTTAAAAAATAAATTGTCTTCACATGAGTCTCATTGACCAAAACTTTCCAAAAATCTTTGTCAGTTTTTTTCAAATTAAATTTTATTTTTTAAATTAATAGAAATTATTTTTCTTCCCATCACCCTGATTCCATTTAATAAAAAAAAGAAAAAGGAAAACAAATTCCTTACCAAAAAAATATGCATGGTCAAGTAAAGCAAATCCCTTCATTGGCTGTGTTCAAAAGAAAATAAGTGTCACAAATAAATGCCCCCTGAACCTATCAGGAATCTGTCAGGAGATGGGTAGCATGCTTCTTCAGAGATTCTCTAGAATTCTGGGTGGCCATTTTTGTCAGTTGTACTAACTAAGCTGTTTGTGAATTTTACAGAATCCAATCAGAAAGGGTTATATTTCCCTGCCAGTTGGAAATTCTCCATTTCCTATAAATCTTTGCCCTTTGTGAGGGCAACTGCCAGTTAATGTGAAGGCTGCATTGTTCTTTCTTTCTGGTCCCAGTTTAGCCTAGTGAGTAGTCAGTGCCAGTGACTTGCTTTGGGGTAGCAGGAAGTCATTTAACATTTCCATTTCCCTTATGAACAGCCAAGATAACAGCGAAATCCCTCTCTAGTGAGATGGGCTCTAGTAATGGTCCCTGTGAACTTGCAGGAGAAAAAACTAGAGGAGAGGTCTTGAGCAGGGTAGGCCAGGGCTACTCTTCACAATCTCTTTTCCTCTGCACTCTACTCAACAGTCACCTGAAGATAGAACCCAGAATTAGGGGGAGGTTTGGAAAGTGTCAGGGTTCCCCAGATTAGAGGAGGTGGTTTTTATTGGCACTTTGGCACAGTTTCTACCTGCCTGTTAGGGAGACTGTAAAGATAAATTTGATAATAAGTGTAAAGTGCCTTGAGCTCTCAGAGTAAAATGTTTTAAAATAAAGCTTATTTTAGTTGCCTAAATGAAAGGGCTATTCCAACAAGTGATTGAAATGTAATATGTGACTCTTGACTGTTTCCCCTATAAAATTTAGCCTATAAAAGCCATTTGCAAAACTATTCACTGGCAATTTATTCCAGGTAAGTAGTAAAGAAGCTTGGAGCTTGATTTCATTCATTTGACTACCCCATATTCCCCTGCTGGGAGAGCAGGTTGATTTTTTTTCAATATAAATTTTGGATTACTTGTGGGGTTTTATTCTCATCTGCAAAGTAGCATTAATAAATGACCCATTGATTAGAGGAAAATAAATGGATATTTTCCAACTTCTTCAATATTTTGTGACTCTGCTAAGTTCGGAATACTGAATGTTTTCAAATTTATTTCTATGGATAGATATATAGATATATATACACTCACTACTCTCTACATATGTACATCAATATCCAAGAATGCATAAACATATAAAGGGTGTCCCAGAAGTTTTAGTGTAATTTAAAGCTTTAACTTTATAAAACTTCCCTAAGAATTTTGGAACACCCTGTACCATATAGCACAGTGAACACAGATCTGGCTTCTGAATGAGGAAGACCCGGGTTTAAGTCCTGCTTTTGCCTCATATTGATTGTATGGTCAAGTCATTTAACCTCTTAAGGTCTCCAATGACTTTCTGAGATTAAATTCTAGAGAAGATGCCAATCTGTGTTGGAAGGCAATGTTTTTTCCCAGGAGATACCTGTGTGGGTAATACCAGTGTTTTGGTCAAGATTCACCTGTGATGACTTGGGTGACACTAGAGATGAAACTGCTCTTGTAACCAAATGACAATACTAGTGTTTGCTCTTGTAAAGTGGGCCTTGTGTGTGATTTGTTGTACATATCAAGGACTACATTTCTGAGTTATACTACAACTTAATAACATTTTTTTTGTATATCTGCTTATTTATACTAAGATTGTACATACAGTGTAATTACATTTATCTTTCAGTTATTCATTGTGGTAGGGCAGGTAGGTGGTGAAGTGGATAGTATGCCAGATCTGGAGTCTAGAATACTCCTCTTCCTGAGTTCAAATCCAACCTCAGACTCTTACTAGCTACATGACCCTGGCCAAGTCACTTAACACTGTTTGCCTCAGTTCCTAATGCATAAAATGAGCTGGAGAAGAAAGTGACGAACCACTCCAATATCCTTGACAAGCAAATCCAAAATGGGATCACAAAGATTGGAATGACTTAAAACAACAGAAATATTCATTGTGGTATTTTATGCAAGTTCCCAAGTTTTGGGGGTCTGCTACATGAATGGCCAAAGGCAGGTTACATATATGTGGAAGAAAAGTCAATATGCTTACAAAAAACAGAGTTTAAATTATCATTATAATTATTCCTATAATAAACAATCTTCCACATGTAACCTGGGCTTTTCTAGTAGAAGAGGACAAAGAGTCTCTGTAGTAGACAATCTGGCCCCTTATTGGCCTCTCCATGCTAGGGGTACTATGCATGCTCAGAGAAGCCTGAGTTACATTTAAAGTGATGCTGTGACTTGGAAGGTACTGGGTGGCACAGTG
Source organism: Notamacropus eugenii (assembly GCF_028372415.1). Classification (NCBI taxonomy): domain Eukaryota; kingdom Metazoa; phylum Chordata; class Mammalia; order Diprotodontia; family Macropodidae; genus Notamacropus; species Notamacropus eugenii. The sequence continues at coordinate 410,014,802 of NC_092875.1, read as the reverse complement.
GATAGAGTGTTACAGTTGGATTCAGGAAAACCAGAGATTGAGAGATTTAACTTCCAGGAATAAGGAGAAGCCGTTCCTACAATCTTCTGCCATATGAGCATTGGTTAAAGGAACTGGGAATATTTAATATGAAAAAAGAGAGGTCTCAGGGACAACACAAGAGCTGCCTTCAATTATTTGGAAAGTTTTCATGTGAAAAAGGAATTAAACATTATTAGTGTTGTTGTTTTTAACTTAAAAGAACAGAATGAGGTGTAATGCGTGAGAGATGCAGTGAGCCATATGTAACTCGATATACAGAAAACTTTTCTAATAACTAGGACTATTCAAGAGTAGAATGCATTGTCTTGGCCTCATTGATAGTCTATAAGGAGATGCTGGCTAGTCACTTTCAGCTCTGAAAACTTGAGGTTCCAATTCTCAAGATCCAAGATCTCTCACTACCTTATTGGGGAAATTAGATTTTAGAGACCACATATCTGAGAGCTTCTTTGTGGAAGCCAATTATCTGACTGGTCAGAACCACCAAGTCTCAGCTCACAGGAAAGAATGCCATTACATTACAGAGTCAGTCCTCCTATTTTCTGTGAGAAAAAATAATCATCATTTCTGTCATATCTTTTAGTATAATGGATTCCATCAAATGAATATACTATAATTTTATCAAAATGTTTGTTTTTTGATGATTTTTTTAATCGCCAAAATCATGCAGAAAAAAGTCAATTAGGAAAAAAACCGCTATAATTCTTAAAGATGACTATTTCCTATTTTATAGCCACAACTGACTTGTCAGCCGCCTCGTTTGAGATGGAAATGTCCCAAACTGGATTCAGTGCTCATTATTCACAGGTAAATTGATCACTTGATGGTAGGAACTAAAACTTGGCTTTCCTCTCTCTGCTTAAGTGATATAGTGGATAGAGTGCTGGTCCTGAAATCAAGAAGACCTGAGTTCAAATCCAGCCTCAGACTTTTACTAGTTGTGTGACCCTGGGCAAGTCACTTAACTTTTGTTTGTCTCAATTTTCCTATCTATAAAATAAGAATAGTAATAGCACCTATGTCTGAGGGTTCTTATGAGGACCAAATGAGATAATAATTGTAAAAGCACTTAGCACAGTGCCTAGCAAATAATAACTACCATACCATAGAAATCTTAGCAAGTATTATTATTCCACAAAATTATCTTTTTTACTTGATATTCAATATTGTGTCAGATGTCTCTGATATGAGGATTATCTTGACTACATTCTAATGTTTCCTGATCCAAATTTGAAAATAGCATTCCTTAGGCCTCTTATTAGAACTGTATATGAATTTGTTACATATTTAACAAGAAAAGCAAGCTGTACCTAACAGAGATTTATGATTTCAGGTGCAGTCCTCTGCAGTTTTCAACATCCCTTTCTGTTCTAGTCTACTATGCATATGCAAATGCCTGTTTCATTTAGTATTCAATAAGTTCTAAATTTTAAAAATTGAAATGATAATAACAGCTAACATTTATGTAGCATTTTAGAGCTTTGCAAAATGCTTTACTCATGTTATATCACTCCATCTCACAACAGCCTTAAGAGGGAGGTGCTATTATTATCTTCATTGTATGGATAAAGGAAAGTGAAGCAAACCAAAAAAAGAAACACGTCATGCTGCCCAGCTCACTATGGAATGTTAATAATTGTACATCACACACCTTTGGCTGCTCATCTTGCAGCCCTGCAGGGGAAAAATGTAAATGCCATTCATTTCAGAAGTTCTATGTACATATACAGTTCAGGGAGAAAACTCATTCTTAGTGTTTTGAGCAGTATATATTTCTTTTTCTCAGTGGGAGGCAAAGTTACATGATAGAAAAGAGAACTGGTTTTTGAGTATAAGAACCTGGCTCCAAATCCCACCTTTGGCAACTGCAACTTATGTGACTCTGGGCAAATTATTTAATTTCTCTCATTTTTCTCATCTGCTGAATGAGGAGTTTTAGTCTAGATGAGTGCTAAAGACCCTTCCATCTCTAGAGCTATGATCCCACAATCAGCGTCAACCTGTTCAGTAACGATATCTGTACCTGAGTTCTTCAGGGCACCGGAGACCTGGTCCCCTCCCCAGCACCATATGTGTGAAAGAGTATTAAAGGCAACTGTAGTGATCAGAAAAGCATGTCTATAGTTTTTCACTGTGAAGGTCTTGTGGGGCCCACAAAGAAGTACTGACCTTTCAGTGTGTATATTAGCATATAGAATCTCAAGAGGGATTGAGGATTGTTCCATCTCTGTACTTGTATCCCCATATACTTAGCCAATACTTAGCACGGTGCCTGGACACATAATAGATGGAGAATAAATGCTCATCCACTGATTGGTTGATATTTATCTTTCTGTTTGAATATAAGGACTGGGTTATGCTTGGAGCTGTAGGAGCCTATGACTGGAATGGAACCGTTGTCATGCAGAAAGACAGCCAAATTATAACTCCATCAAATAATTCCTTTAATGTGGAGTCTACTAAGAAAAATGAACCACTTGCTTCCTATTTAGGTGAGTATATTTATATTCTTTAATTAGATGTTATTAAAGTTCCTTTTTCTGGGGATTTGACTTCACCAGAGCCCTAGGCTTCGATGCCATTAAGGTAAGGTTGTCCTCTGACCACATCATTCCCATGATCCATAGATTACATTGGCTCCCAATTAGCCCTAAGATCAAGTACAGACTCCTCTGGTCAACATTTAAAGTCTTTTACCATCTTGCTTCACCCTACTTTTTAATCTCATTATACATTACTATCCTTCTCTCTCTCTGTCATCTAGGCAAACTGGCTTTCCTGCTCTTCTTCCCTCTCTCTTGTCTCTCTTGATACCAGTTTTCCTCTATACCTGGAAGGTATTTCCTCCTCACCTCCACTTCCTTCATCATTCATCTCAGTCATCATGAGGCCTTTCTGTTTTCTTATTCTACTTGCCTTCCCGCCAGGCTCCATGTGCTAGTACTGTGCTTTCCCCACCCCTGGAGAAATAACCTGGTATTTACTTTGCATATGTTTTGTATATACTTATGTATCATATAGTATAATATGTATATAATATATTATATGTAACACACATTATATATATAATATTATATATATTATCTATTGTATACATAATATAATATATCTATGTACAATGTATATAATTCCCTGACAGGATGTAAACTACTTGAAGGCACTATTGTTTCATATTGTCTTTGAATTCCCAGTGGCTAGCAGAGCACATAGTAGGTATTCAAAAAATATTTGTTGATTGATTCACTTCTTTCTTGGCCAGTCAGATAGGAAAGCCTGGAATAAAATTATCTCAAAGACATTGTGCTTAGAGTTCTAAATGACACATTATGTGAAAGACCAATCATACCCAATGTGAGGATCAATTTAAAGGAATGTGCATCTTTGTCAAGAAAACCTCAAAAGGGGTCACAAAGAGTCGGACATGACTGAAAAATGACCAAACAAAGGGGTGTTTAGCTTGAGGAAGAGAAGAGTTGGTAGGGTGGGTAAAGGGTGGGAAAGAAAGGCTGTGGTAGAAAGAACTAGAAGCAACTAGCAGAAGCTTGTTTATTCTTCTGAATAATGATAAGCTTACTAACAATGCAAATTCTCCAGCTTTGGAAGGGAACAGATTTCAACAAGAACTTGTAAATTCCCCATTACTGGCAGCATTTTAAGGATACCTTTATTTGATTGGTAGGAGATTGGACTTGATATAATTTCCAAGATTTGTTCCAAGTCATAGATTCTATTTTATATAAACTATGGTGAGCTTAGAGACTGACTTAGATGTGTGAATTACACTCCTGTCATATAAAAGGGAGGAAACAGGAAAAATAATAATGCTAACCTGGAATATCTAAGTGATAAATCTCTTGGATCAAAATATACTCCAATGCAATCAGTTGCTTGATACAAATGAACAGCTAGGTATTATACTAGGTGCTGTGAGACATCAAAAAGTGCAAGCTACTGTTCCTGCCCTTGGTGATCACTCATGTTTTAGCTACCAATGGCCATCCAGGTGTTGGAATCAGGTACTGTGGAGTGCTTAGAGCTTGGTCAGATGTCAAAGATGCCAAGATCCTCCATTGCATCCCAAACCATCAGCAGTCATTCTGGTTTTTATCTTGCCACTGGATTTTGATGACTCTGGAAGAGAGAGTGAGGCTAGAAACTTTGTACAGCTCTGTCTCACTTACATCTAATTCATGTGCAAGTCAATACATCACCTCCTGATGTCACTGGTCCTCTTCAAAAAACAAAGGACAAAAAAACAACAGCTACCTACATTACATATTAACTAATAGCCAAATGAGGTCTGTTGCTGATGAACCTTTTAAGTTAAAATCTCCTATTCCAATCACTGTGGTTGCTCAGAGTTATTTTCAGCAGAGTCAGAGATCTTGATCATAAGATATTATTGGTGGCACAGAATAAATACCAGCTTCTTCATTCCTGGCTATACAGGCTAGAATTTATGACTCTTCTCTGTCCAGGAAAGGAAAACTATGAATGTGCTGTCTGCAATGTACAGGAACGATGAGGTTTTCGTCTGTCGCAGCAATCACTCAATTAACTCGGTCACAAATGAGACCATGATGCCCTTTGCCAAAATAAAGTCTAACTTATATAAGGAAATTTCTTTCCAGGAAGAAAAGTACCCAGAAATCCCAGAAAAAGAAACTACCCAATGGTTTTAAACTGATCTCTCAATCCATAGAGAGATTTTACAAAAGTTCATTAGAAAGTTTACAAGCTAATAAAAATTTGAATTTGTGAGCCTAACACCTGCCTAGGTTACAAGCTGTTATTACATTAAAAATCTTTTGCATAGGCTCTACAAAAATATTTTATGTTAATCCCTAATTCTCTGGGAGCAGCACACATTCCAATAGCATGTACCTCTATAGCTAAACATGCTCCCCCCCTTTTTAGAAGGTCCTTGTCCCGTGTTCCATACAGACAAATCTTCACTTCATAAATGGCTGGGGTTTGTTGGTGCTAATAGGAACTAGGTCATTTTCTTCAGGTTTATTGATTACTAGACCACATTAAGCAGAATCAAAAGTAAAGTTATGGAGTGGAACCGTTAAATCAAAACCAATCAAAACAATTTTTCCCCTGACCTATTAGATCTTGTCACTTTATCAAAGAAGAAAATTAGAATAATATCAGGATTCATTTCTCATAAGGATTGTAATTACTAAAAGTTCCTCCTAATTTTCTATCCCTTTTATACATGAGAATAATATTTTATTTTGCCTTGAGTAGTGTTCTAGATTTCTTTATGTTTTATACATCTTCCTCATTGAGCCTTTTTGATTCTACACCTCAACAATATTTTTCAGATCATTAGATCTCTCTCTGACATAAGCCTGTGTTCCTGGAAATAACAACAAATGTATTAATTTTCTCTTTCCAACTACTACAACCTCCCCAAGTTCAGGAAATGACAAAGATTGCCTAACATGCAGAGTACATAGTCATGACCTAGATAGTCTCTGGTCTTCACATTAAGCTCTTTGAGATTTTTTGTTTGTTTGTTTGTTTTTATATTCAGTATTGCCTAATTGTTGGTAATTGCTGCCCCCTCCCTCCAGCTCTGCCTAGCCAAAACCTTTTCCACCCAACAAGTGTCGGACCAAATGCTGTCTTCTCTCTGGAACCAAAGATCTTGCCTATTATCTCCCTCCTCTATACTACTTTAACCCTTTGTACCTCCCTTATTCTATCATTATTTTTATCATTATATTCCTTATCCCACTTTAGCATTACATGGTAATGATATCAAAATTATTTCAAACATAGTGCTACTCATTTTTACATTCCTTCTTCCTACAGCACCTAACGAAATCAATAAATACCAATTTCACAAATGAATATTCTACGAAAGTCCTACTTCATTGCCTCATAGTGGCTTGGAGGTGGCTTGCATTCTCAAAGTGTGTCACTAGAGTCCTGCCAAGTTTTTATCAAACTGGAAAGACTTTGAATAGGGACTCAGTGATGGAGAATGTGTTGGCTTCCCAAGAATTACCCCAGTTACTAAGAGAAGGTTTGATATTAAATGATGAATTTTAAAAAAGTCAGAAAAGGGGCAAAAGACAGTTCCTGAAGACATTAAGCTCATCCATATTAACATTCTAACTATAAATGAAACAAAAGACATAAAAAAATGGCGCAGTGAAAGAAAAGCTCATAAGAGACAGGGCCCCCACTGAGACATAGTAGCATAAGTGCCAATAACCACTACCAGTATAAGGCAGAGAAATTCTGTGACAAAAACTTTGCAAGGTTTCTTAAATTGAGCCAACATATACTGCGATGCTTGGTAATTTCAAGGCAAAAGTGATTACTGAGGAGCATAGCAAAAATTATTTAGGAAAATTTGGTACAGAATTTTTAAAAAATGAAAGAAGCCAACATCTTTAAAAACTATTCTAGTCATTTTCCCCATGTACATTATGAATACTTTCTTTAAGAAGCATTGGAAGCAGTAGACATACAGAAAAAAATCAGCCAAGAAAGAAAATGAAATACATTGTCTTCTCAGATGGAAAAAGGCTGATTATAGTTAGAGTAGCTATATCAGAATAAACTTTTGATGTTCAAATTGTTTATTATCCTTTCTTGGAGAAGTTTAACCAATACAAAAGAATCACTATAATAGGAAACTCCAAAAGGCCTAACACCACCTCAGCCAGCAAACACTTTAACTTTGCCAAGTGAGGAGACACAACACCCAAAGGCAGGGGTGCTTTAGTAGGCAAGCAAACTTTTCAAACTTTCCAAAGGAGGAGAAAGGAAGATCAGATGCAGCGTTATTGCAAAACAAAACAAAACAAAACAAAAGCCAAAAGCAATTGAGAAGAAAACAAATCTTTAAAGAATTTGGCATGTGCTTTAATTAGTAAGACAGCAAATAGGTTAAAAAAAATGGAAAAGCACTGAAGACATTTCTCTAATGATCTATTCTGCTCAGTGGCTACAATGAAACCATCATATTTGAAGTTTCCTACTGCAGTATCTCAGGGATTATGTGAAAAATTGAAATGGCACTTAAGAAAGTAAATCTAGGGAGAGAGTCTAACCTAGATCAAATATATAGTAGTCCTATATTCACCAAATGGAAGAATATAAGAAAGAATCAAAAACTGCCACAGTTCCTGGTTTTAATCCGTAAAATGCAAGAATCAACTTCGCACAAATGAATATATGAAGGCAAACTTTCATGAATGGTTTTCTACAGTAGACTACATCTTTATCATTGTACAATGATCTGGGGAGAGGGAGGTGAGACGATAAGATCAAATGGTTTCTACTGTCTCTTGATTTAAAAAAAAAAAGCAATTTTTGATCCAGTAGAACAAAATGCAGCTTTAAAGATCCCTCTCCAACAAGATATCTTCAATAAGCATGTTAAAATCTTATTTGCTTCTATGAGAGATATGGCTATACAGGTAAATTTCTGAAAGGGTACAGGATTTAGGATAAGAGTACTTAGGGATCAAATCCAAGCTTGACTGCTTGCTGCCTATCATCTAACTTCTCTAGGCCTTATTTTCTTCATATATAATGAAGCAGTTAAATGACAAGCTGGTCGCAGCATGGTGTAGGAGGCACAGACCATGACAGATTCCACTTTGGAGACCAAAAGCAGTGTTTTTAGTGATCCCAAATAGCTTGATGTTGCAACAGCAACAACAGCAACAAAAAAAAAAAAAAAAACCATTTAGTTTTCACACTAGCTCATCTCGATAGTAACTTTGTGGTTGTAAATTATGGACCTTCCACATAGCAAAGGAATTAAAATTACAGTATCCCACAGGGAAACAGGAAGATACATGGGTGGCAGGGAGGGTATAAGTCAGGCTGATAGCAAAGTACACATATTCTCTAAAAGAAATGTAAGAATGGGAGCAACTAGGTGGTACAGTGGGTAGGATGCTGAGCCTGGAGTCAAGAAGACATCTTCCAAAGTTCAAATATGGCCTCAGACACTTGCTAGCTATGTGACCCTGGGCAAGTTACTTAACTTTACTTACCTGAGTTCATCATTTGTAAAATGAGATAAGAGAAGCGCATGGCAAACTACTGCAGTATCTTTGCCAAGAAAATCCAAAATGGGGTCAAGGAGACATGACTGAAACAACTGAACAACTGCAACAACGTAAGAATAGATAATCAAGGCCATGAATGCCTATAAATGAAGGTAATTTAGTCATGTAGCTAAAGGAGACACAATAGATCCAGAGCCAATGCTACAGTGACACTCCCAGGACATTACAAGAAGCAGAAGAAGGCTTCTAGTAGCCTCCAGGACTCTAGATTGAGGTTGGTCTTTGGGGGTTTTATAGAAAAATCATAAAACAAGAAGCATAGAGAAAGAGAAGGTGTAGGATGGTGGGGACCTTCCCCATTGAAGCTGCAAGTATGTCTAAATATCTAAGTTAGTAGTTCTCAAGGGGTGTGTCCTTTGGCACAAGGGTTTCATGAGTTAAATTTAAACTTTTTTTTAAAAAATTTAAACTTTTCATTGCATGAACAAGTGTGAGTTTCCTGATTCCTCAAGGCAAAAGACAATAAATACTGTGATGACTGGGGTTAGGATGTTTGAAAGCTATAGGTCTAAGTAACAACAAAAAGATGAACGGAAGAAATGTGGTTTTTAATTTTCTTGTTAAAATTTTGCAATACTCTTCATAATTAGATATTGTAAGGAGATCTACTTTTGAAAAGAAAATGCTTTACCTTGTTATTTTTTTAAAAGCAGAACCCAAATTGAGACGAGAGAAAAAAAAATGGAAAGTACAAACCAAATATTTTTAAAGGACACCAAGCCTGAGTAGTTGCTTACTCTTTAGTCAGAAATCTCAACCATTTGGAGAATGGTATTTATAAAAATGAAGGATATTTTAATACTAAAAACCTTGGTGTCTTTTCTTATTTGTCTGTGGATTAACCTATGGTAAAATATTTGAATCTATAAATTAACATATGTAGTCTAATCTTTCTCAGGCAATGCTATTCTCATGAATTTGTTGTCATTCATGCACCTTAACATTTATAATTAAAACAAGTTAAAGGACACTGGAGCCTATTAAACAGAGGGTAAGAATTTATTTATGTTAAATCTCATGTAAGTTAATAGTCACTGCTCTCTGCATGAGGTTTTATGCCAAAACTAAGTCTACCATGTACAGACACAATTCTGTCCAGAAGTGGTATGTAAATGGGCCCAACTATGTAAAATGCAAGTCAGTAAACATTTATTCAGCACCAGTTTTTTGAGGATTCCAAGTTATAATAAGGTCTGAGGGGAAAATAAGGATGAATAATAGGTTCCAAACTTAAGGGGCTTAGAATCAAGAAGAGTTAAAACCGATCAAAATTCATTTCACAAAGAACTTTTGGTAATAAAACATATGAGTTCTGAGAATATTGCCTCAAGACACAGGCCAATTCTGAAACCCTCATGTCTGCAATTATTCTCTTTCTAGGTTATATGGTCAACTCTGCTACTATTCCTGGAGACGTGATCTACATCGCTGGGCAGCCCCGTTATAATCACACAGGTCAAGTCATTATCTATAGGATGGAAGGCCAAGAAATCAAGATCCTCCAAACCCTCAGTGGAGAACAAGTAAATTTGTAAATTACTATTAATAAAAATCTAAGTGTATCTAGTTAACTTTATAAATCATTCCTCTCTCCTTATTTTTGATAAGCTTAGGTCTGTCAGTTGCTTAACAATTTATATATATACATATAGTTTTTCCATTAAAAGAAATCTTCCTTCAATGGAGGCCTCTTTGTGGTTGGGAGGTAATCCTGAGTTTTTGAAGACTAGATAGCAGAACACAAACTCTGGCAGGTTCTTTCAATCTGGAAAAAAGTTTAGTATAGGCTGTCAGTAGATTATTTTAGCTAGGTAGAACAGTGGATAGAGTGGTCTGGAGTCAGAAAGAGTTGAGTTCAAATCCAGCATCAGACACTTACTAGCTGTTTGATCCTGGGCAAGTCACTAAGTCTGCCTCAATTTCTTCATCTGTAAAATAAGGATAATTATAGCACCTACCTCCCAGGGTTGTTGTGAGGATCAAATGAGGTAATAATTGTTAAGTGTTCAACACAGTGCCTGGCACAAAATAAATGCTATATAAGTTAATTATTATTTCTTTTCATTACTATGTGTCTGTTGTTCAAAGAAGAACCTACTTGTTTTCAGAGAAACTTATAAGGTGAATGTTAAGCTTCCTGGAAATAAATTATTTTAGTAATGGCAACTCAGGAAAACAACTTTTTCCTAATAAAGTATTATATGTCAGAAATGGCATTCATATTGATGAACTGAGTCTTGAAATACTATGCCCCTACTTATTATTTATGAGGTACTGCTCTAGGCATTGTAGAAGACACACTTTAGCATAAGATCCAATTTTCCAAGGAGCTTCAAATCAAGTTCAAGTGATGAGACGTAAAGACTTGAGACAATAACTTTCAGTACCAGGCAGGCAGAAAATGGTTCCAACCCACGTGCTTTGAACAGTAAATTCTTGAGTATCGCAGAGAAGAAACAAGTCCTTGCTGGCTAAACAATCAGTCATGGAGAGAAGAGAGCTGAGCCTTAAAGCATGGGTGTCACTAACATAGATGAAAAGAAAAGGTAAGGATATTCCAGAAAATAAGAAGGAAAAAAATAAAAGTGTGAGATGGGATTAGGAGACAGTGAAAGAGATCCACTGTGGCAGGAAGAAATAAAGGGTTCATGAAGGAGAGTAGTGGGAGATAAGTCTGGAAAGGGAGGTGGGGTTAGTTGGTAGAAGATTTTGAGGGGAGCTGGTAAAAGTTAAGAAATTGTGCTGACTAGGACCAGTACAAACTTGTGTTATTTAATGTCAACTGAGCACTATGGCAAGGCAAGCCTTTTATACCTCCCTATTTATCACTATTTCACTAAACCTTCAGGAAAGATGCAAAAAGATGCTGCAACTTTCCCAGGTGAGTGAGGACTGAGAGAGTACCCCAGAGCACATGCTACAAAAATATGCATTTAGACCTTTACAGAACATATACCTTCGTTGTCTCTCTCATCTCTTAGGATTATATACTCTCTTAAATATAGAGGATAGATGAATTTTTCTGTAATACAATCCTCTTCTTCCCCCTAAAAAAACTTTTTGCTCATTGACCAAGATCATTCTATACAGCTACAGATCTTACTCAGTTTTGCCCTACCTTGGAGCAACACAAAATCATTTGGTGGCAAGAGACTTCCAGATCAGTCTGGTTCCCTATTGAATTTTTATTTCACTTACTACTTCTAAGTATGTGAAAATGCCTTCTGTTGAGTTTTATTGATGAAAATGTCCAACAGAACAATACCAAGGACAGATCCCTGGGGCACTGCATTGGGGACCTGACTCCTGGTGAACAGCAACCCACTCTTGGGGGTCTGATCTTTGAACTACTGCTTCATCCAGATAAATGAACACTCGTGAGAGCCTCATGTCTTCCCCTTGACTATAAGAAATAATGAGAGATTATGCACTACCTTTTTCTTGACTCAGTCTCATAGTCTTCTCCTAAAAGGAATTCAAGTTAATCAACCATGATCTATACTGGCCCATCACCACTTTTTTTAAATTTAGTGCTATTTTTATTACAAATTTAACAAACAAAAGAAAAATATTGCAAGTAACAGGAAAAAAAATAATTTACATACTATGGAAACACAATCAGGATTTCATAAGACCTAGCAGCTTCTACACTAAAAGACCATAGTATAGGTCTTAAAACATTATATTTCAAAGAGCAAAGGAGCTGGAGTTGCATCCAAGTATAATTTATCCAGCAAAGCTGTGTATAATCCTGAATGAAAAAAAAAAGTGTATTTGTTGAACTGAAAGACTTTCAAGTATTTGTAACAAAAAGCTAGAACTCAATGGAAAATCTGATATAAAAGATCCAGAAGAAATATACGGAAATCATTAAAAATTAATTATATGGCACGGAAAAAAAAATAAACAGCAACCACCAACATTTCAACTGATTATTTAGCTAGCAAGGACTTATTTCTTCTCTGAGATACTCAGACTCAAACACCAACAACAAAGAATGAGAAAGTTTATACCATCCATTTTAAAGAAGTAAATATACATATATGTGTGTGTGTACATGTAGATATTATAATAATTTAAACACAGTAGATGTATTCCCTTCTGCATTGTTTTTTGTTTTCTTCTGTCCATTTTTTTAAAATGCTTCAATTGTCTTTTTCGTTTCTATATTTTGTTCCCTGTTCACTAATCTACTCTCTACCCCTAAAAGGAGTGTTCTGAAATGGCTTCCATTACTCTTTGGTAATTAATGGTTTTCATTACTCCTCCCATGGATGAGTTCCTAGGGTTATGAGTATAAGTAATGGAAAGAGAATTTACTTTTGTAACAAGTGTGACTAGCCCAGCAAACAAATCAATACACTGGTCTGCCTCTCTAGCTCATTACCTTCCTATCAAGATGACAAAGAAGAAAAATCATGATTATTTTGAAGTATTCAGAAAACATTCCCTCCATTTTTGGCCACTGAAACTCACAGAGACCAAATACTAAGATAGGAAGTGATGATAACCTGCAATGAAATCACAGACCATTGAGATAGCGAAATATGAATGAAATCAAGTTAAAATGAAGGGGGAAAAGCCCAAACAATGTAAACCTGAGAGGGTATGTGTTGGAGAGGGGAGAGGCAATGCAGTTACAATCACTTTTCTTTAATATAGTGAAAGAAGCACTGACTTTACAGTTAATGATCTAGGTTTGAATTTCCCATGTTCTAGTAGTGTGACCTTGGACTGGTCATTCCTCCCCAATCTTGGAAAGAACTTGAACTAGATAATATCTAAAGTTACTTTGAGCTGTAAATTGATAGGATGCCTCCCTACTTTTTTTTTTCTAAACCCTCTGCTTTATTCTCCCTCTGGGGCTAGTAGAGAAGGGAAAGAGAGTAGAAGGAACGTTAAAATCTGTTCCTGTTCCTTTTGTTTATCCATTACCAAGCCCTAAAATCTCCACAGCTAGGCTGTCAGAATTCTCTAAGCCCACATATATCCATTCTTTTGCACTGTGAGGTCCAAAGATCACTTCTGTGCCCAACTCCAATGTCAGCATTCTTCTTCCTTGTCATGACATATAAGAGCATGCAGGGTGGGGGATTGGGGGGTGGAAATAGATACTATTCAGGTTTTCCCTTAGGGCAGTTTAAAGCTATTAAGGCTCCAAAAGCCCTAAGACTTTGGAAATAACTTGAATTTGAACCATTTCCGTCGTCGTCATCTTTCTTCTTCTTCTTCTTCTTCTTCTTCTTCTTCTTCTTCTTCTTCTTCTTCTTCTCCTTCTTCTTCTTCTTCTTCTTCTTCTTCTTCTTCTTCTTCTTCTTCTTCTCCTCCTCCTCCTTCCCCTTCACCTCCTCCTCTTCCTCCTTCTTCTATTAGAGCAAACATTGGACTAGGAATCACAAGTCCTGAGCTCTAGTCCTAGTTATATCATTTGCTACTTTGGTGATGTTGAAGGATGGTACTGACCTCTCTTAGACTCCGTTCTATCATGTATGAAATGGACACAATAATACCAGTCATACTACATGTTCCTACTGCAAGTTGCTATGAGTATCAAATGAGTTCAGAAATGTATAAGCAGTTAAATGGTAAAATATAATATAAGTATAAAGAGTCATAAATGCAAATCAATTGTATAGTAATTTTCCACATCTTAATATAAGTATAAGAAATAATTTAACGTTTAGCTTCCCAGGGAATTTTATAATCATTGGGATTTCCCTTTATATTTCCTAGATTGGTTCCTACTTTGGCAGTGTTCTAACAACAATTGACATTGATAAAGACTCCTTCACTGACATCCTTCTGGTTGGTGCTCCCATGTATATGGGAGCAGAGAAAGAGGAACAAGGAAAAGTGTATGTGTATGCTTCGAATCAGGTAATGATGTCACTAACATTTGGGTGTGAATCTGAGGTCATCTCTTTTCATTCAATGTTAACTAATGAATTTCTCCACTATACATTATTAATAGAAGAAAAAAGCTTAGGAAAGAAATCTCCAGGGCCCACCAGTATCTTTTAAAAGAAGAACTTGAACTCTTGTGGGGATACACATATCAAATATCTTCTGTTTGACAGTTAGTAGTTTCTACAATAAATAAAGAGTAAGTATGTAGAAGATACAGCATGCCATAGACCAGCTTTGGAATAAGAAAGATCTGGTTTTAAGACCTACCTCTCACACATACCTGCTGGATGTTTACAGGCAAGTTACTTAAGCTCTCAGTGTTCCAGATAATTTCCCTAACTCTCTAAGTTATAGGTGGGTTGCAAAGCCACAGAGGCTGACAGCGTTTTCATACTGGAATTTCCTCATAAGTCAGGCCCTACCCCTCTCCAAGAGAGAGACAGAAACAGACAAGAGAAACGAGGGAGACAAAGACAGGAAGAGAGATCGAAAGAGACAAAGAGAGACAGTGATTTTCTCAAGGTCACTTAGCTAGTGTAGCTGATACAACATTATAACCCAGGTTGACAGACCCCGCATCTAGAAAACTTTGCATAGCGTCATTGTAAGATTTGTATTCTGCCCAGAGCTCTAATTTTCATTTGTTGAGTTAATTTTGCTTCGGTTTTTCTGCCTGTAGAAAGGAGTTTAAATATTATTTCTGTATATATTATCCCAATATCACAGATTTAGACCTGGAAGAGACCTTAGAAAACATCTGTGATACTAATAGCATATAATATTAATAATATTTAATGATAATGAAACTGAACCTCAGAGAGGTAATGGACTGACTCAAGGTCACACAGTACCTTTCCCCCTATTTCTATTTATACTAATGTTAGTTGCTAAATTTTACATAAAATATGATTTTTAGAATAGACCTGTCATTCCATTGACAGGGAGGAAACGCCTTCTGCCAATGCCTGCTTTGCAATTTATAGTCTTAGAGAGTGCCTGGAGGCACTAACCTGTTAAGTGACTTACCCAAGGTCACCAGATACTTTGTGTCAGAGGCCGCTGTGTAAGAGATGCTGCATAACATTGTAGACAGAGAATCAGTTTTGGTGGGTCTTGAACTCAGGCCTTTCTAATCAAAGAGCTGTCCTCTAATCACTATAGAGCACTGCCCCTCAATATGTAAAAAATATTATTACTATAATTGCGTTGCAATTAACGTTATCTAATTTTAATATATCTGAAGGTCTCATTATCTCCTAAGTACACTATGTAATTGTTATTTTATATGATCAAATGACTCCATGTTTCTCCTTTTTTTCTTGCCATCTTCTTTTTTCCCTGTCTTTAAAAATGCTATTTTTCATTTTGTCCCACATTCATATTCTCTTCCACCTCCTACTTCCTATCATTTGCTAATTTCCTTCACTCGAGACTCACAACACTTGCAATAACTTTGTCCTTTGAACAGAGTAATTTTTATCTTTGTTCCCCAGAAGAGAATCTGTAATCATATCTTTGGGGGACTTTTCCAAGGAGTATGGGATTGAGTAGAAAAAAGATCACAGAATGAATGAAGATGCCTCTAAAACGTCAATTTCTTGTTTTTATTAAGTGTTATGAAGTGTCCACTGGCTCAGCCCGACTGATACAAAGCTATTGATCCATTTTCAGCTGAATTTCTCTTCAAAGCCCTATGATCCACTATATGGAATCCTTAACTTGCCCACACAGAGTTATTACACAAATTTTTTGCAGTTACTGTGGTCATTATTAGCACAAATTTTGTATGTACTTTTAAAAAAGTCTACTCTAATGCAGTAATGAGAGATATCCATAAATATCCTTTTCCCTCTTTTTCACAGACTAGGTTTGAATACCAGATGAGCCTGGAGCCTATTAAGCAAACTTGCTGCTCGTCCCTCAAGCAGGATTCCTGCAAAAAGAAAAACAAAAATGAGCCTTGTGGGGCTCGTTTTGGAACAGCGATTGCTTCTGTGAAGGACCTCAACCTTGACGGATTTAATGATATAGTGATTGGTGCTCCCTTGGAAGATGATCATGGAGGGGCCGTGTACATTTATCATGGAAATGGCAAGACCATAAGGAAAGAATATGCACAAGTAAGAAATCAAACCTTGGGATGATATATGGCTGTTAAACTTCCTATCTGCACTGGTTGGGTTGCTTGCACTGATTCTTGATTGTGATTCTTTACTGGAAAATCCAGATTCATGAGCTTGCCAATTTGGGTGTTGATGCTGTTTTTTACCAAAAAGGAAAAAACACAACCTACTCTCTGACTTTTTTCTTTTATCTAAGTCCCATTCCAGTTTGGTTTACTCATGTCTCCATGACCTAGTCTTTTCTAAACAATAACCATAGGAACAGAAGAAATGTTCAAATGATGCCATCTAACATCTGTAATGCATTTGGTCTCTCAGTTAGGGTATTGCTTTCTGGAGG
This sequence comes from Notamacropus eugenii, assembly GCF_028372415.1. Classification (NCBI taxonomy): domain Eukaryota; kingdom Metazoa; phylum Chordata; class Mammalia; order Diprotodontia; family Macropodidae; genus Notamacropus; species Notamacropus eugenii. Next base: position 409,998,288 of record NC_092875.1, on the reverse strand, counting down.
AAAAAAAAGAACAGTATTTAACTGAATTAATAAAGAAAACTAAATTATTATTTAATATGTAATAACCATGCCATTTTAGTAAAATTATGCCAAATTTATAGTTATGTACCCTAGAATCATAATTTTCTTATTAAAGTCTATTTGCAAAACCTCATGATTTACCTTTAAGGAATTTTTAAACAAAAAAAAAACCCTAAAAAAACAGACTCTGGCCTTTAGTGGGAATTGACATTAAATTTTTTTTTTAAGTAAAATTTTATAGACAATTAACAACTCATAATCTGTAAACATAAAGTGCCTTTTTGCCGGAAAAAAGTAAGCCACCACCACAATGGTCTTTTACAGCAGTGTTTACTACACAATAAACACTGGAGACTTTTAAAAGAACATTATAATTTAATGTTTGCTAAGTGCCAGAGCTGTCTGGGTATTGAGCAACTACACAGAACATAAATACAATACAGTTCACTAAACTTACATAACATGAATACAAGACTGACATTGCCTATTTGTTTCTCTTTTTAAAAATGAATTTTTCTGTTATTTTAATGTCATCATTGAATTTGCAGAATGCATTATATTGAGAAGTTGATTTAAATTAGACACTGGACTGTTTCACTTTTTCAGAAGTGCCAATAATATTCTTCAAAATATGACTTGATACAGACACAAATAGAGAATTTCAAAAGCAACCTATTCACTCCATGTAGTAAATGAGTGGTTTCTTTTAAGTTACTAATGGCATTATTTACAAAATAGTGTTTAAGTGGAAACAGGCAGGATGTCAGAGGATAATATAATTAGGGAATTTTTAGCACATGGAATAAGAATTTCTTTCATATGTTCTGCTACTTTATTACTTCAAAATTAACTCAAGAAATCTAAAAGAGATGCACTTGAGAAGCCAACATGCATTGTCCTTCAATAAAAAGAAACCTCCAAAAATCTGCAGTGTTGGCAGGTATGGGGTATTATTCAGTTGTTTAACTTGTGTCCAAATCTGTGTGACCCCATTTGGGTTTGGTTTTGGGGGTTTTTTTGTTTGTTTTTTGGCAAAGATATTAGAGTGGTTTGCCATTTCCTTCTCCAGCTCATTTTTACAGGTGAGGAAACTGAGGCAGACAGCGTTAAGTGACTTGCCCAGGGTCACACAGCTAGTAAGTGTCTGAGGCCAGATTTAAACTCAGTTTATCCTGACTCCAGGTTCAGCGCCCTCTCTACTGTACCACCTAGCTGCCCCACATGGGGCATACATGTTGCTAATTTTGCAACCCAGAGTTTACACCTTAAATGCAAATTTCATTTAGGTCAGAGTAATGATCAACATTGCTTCCACCCACCATAAATGTTTGCTTTCCATTCTGGGTAGGTGTGGTTAATGGACCATATTTAGATTAGTTTGATGTGTAGTGTCTAGTTCTGGGCTCCATTTTCTAGAAGAATTTTGACAAACCAGAGACAAACAAGACCAGAGGAAGTTAATCAGGATTTTGTGGATACTCAAGACCAACATGAGTGACGAAGAATGTAGAAATTTTTTAGTTAGTATTGTATGAATAGAAGACATGGCCCAAGATCCCTCAAAACTATACCATATAATGATCACGGAAGGAACTGGTAATGATTAACCTATAGAAGAGAAGACTTGGGAAGACAGGAAGAGATATTAGACCTTTGGGGCTAAACCCAAATTCTACTAACAATTAGAATTTGCAAAAAAAAAAAAAAAAAAAAAAGAATAGATTGACCCAGGAGTTAGTGGGCTCCTCCCCTCCTTAAATTTCTTTAAGGTAAGATTGGCTCACTTGTTAGAGACATCAAGGCAGGGATTGATAGTCAGGTACAGCTTTGATTGCCAACCACTGCAGCTTTTCTGATCTCTGAGATCCCAATCAACTTTTTTGATTCCATGATTCTGATTCTGTGAAATAATTGGAGATAGGATAAAAAGATCTATATTAAAACCCTGGTTCTACTGCTTATCACCTATAAAATCCTAAGCAAGTCATTGCCTTTTTCTGGAGTTTGTAGATTGTTCATAGCATCATAGAGCCTGAGTTTTATGGAACCTCAAAGTTCAATTACTCTAGCCCCTTTATTTTTTAGAATAGAAATCTGTGGTCCAGAAAAGTTAAGTGACTTGTCCAAGGTCACATAGGTTGGAAATAGCAAAACAGGGATTTTGGCCCAAGTTCTCTGACTCCAAATCCAGTAGTTTCTTCTTCTGTAAAATGAGGATATAGGACCACATGGTCACCACTATCCCCACTAGCACTTACTAGCTAGGTGACCCTGGGCAATAACTTAACTTCTGTTTGCCTCAGTTTTCTCCTCTATAAAATGGGATAATAATAACACCTACCTCCCAGAGTTGTTTTGAGGATCAAATGAGAAAGTGATTGTAAAGCGCTTAGCACAATGTCTGGCACAGTGTAAGTGCTTTATTATTATCATATCACCATCATCATCATCATCATCATCATCATCATCATATGCTACTTAGATTTGAAAGGACCTAAAATCAAACTGGATCTACTTCATTTCTGTTCAAATGGCAATAGCCATTTCTTCAACATCCGTGAGGGAAAAAAATATCATTAATTTTGCTGACAAAAAAAAGAAAGCACAATTCAATAAACCACAAATTATAAGTCAATGGAAAATAATCTCTGTTTCTGATTTGCTTCTTTGGTCACCTTACTTCCGTGACCTGACTCATCTGCACCATGGAGCTGAGGTATCCCTAAATTTAGGGAAGGTTCCTAACCTTTCGGTTATTGTCTTTTATTTGTCATCAACCAGAAAAATAGCCAAGTCAATTGTCCTGCAATTCTTGATTGTCAGCATGTTGTTTCAGTGCCTAATAAGCATTTGTGGCTGCTGAAAGTGGAGGCGACATTTCAATACAAACTGATTTGTTGTGCCTACACACAATTAATTTTTTAAAAGGTTCTGTTTCCAGGGCAGAAAAGGAAATAATCTATGTGAAAATGCCCATGATTAGAGGTGAAATGCCTTAGATCCCTCATGACTCCCCAGTCTCTTATTTGGCCTCCCTGTATAACTTCCTATTACTTCACCTGCTCTGAAATGCCCCTTCAAAGCACTCAGGACTTGTCAGTGTCCCTGTGGAATGAGACTAGACAGACAGAGGAACCCGAGTCAATCAATGGGAATGCTTTTCATGAGGTTCAGCCAGGGTGAGGTAAGAGCATTTTTTCCTCTCTGGTGTTAGTGACTCTGAAATGATTTTGTCTAGAATTATAAAAAGCAAAACGTCCTTTAGTAATAACAGTGTTTCCTCTTGCCTCCACACAAAAGTTTATTTGAGCACAGTTCCAAATAAAACTTTTCTTTCTCCCTTTTTTCTCTTTCTTTTTATTTCTTTCCTTCTTTCTTTCTTCCTCTTTTCCTTCCTTCCTTATTTGTTTTCCTCTCTTATTTCCCTTCCTTCCTTCCTCTATTTAGTTATCTATTTGTTAGTTCATTCACTTGTAAATCAGCTAAAGTGTAATTTAGATTCACTCTGAAAATGCTTCTAGCATCCAATTCTCCCATGGATAATACTATTTGGGGATTCTCACAGCGTATTCCATCAGGTGGAGATGGAGAGACATTGAAATTTTTTGGCCAGTCTATACATGGAGAAATGGATTTAAACGGAGATGGACTCACTGATGTGACCATTGGAGGCCTTGGTGGTGCTGCCCTCTTCTGGTGTGTATTTTAATAGCACCTAGCTGAATTTGTTTCTTTTCAAGTTCTTCACCTTATATTTAAGTACAAATGTTTTGATTTTCTTTTGATAATAGCTTGGGAACAAAAAGTGCTGTCTGATATGTTAGCATGCCAGATGTCACATACCCAATTATGTAATACATACCCATGTATATGAGTAAGCAAGAAAAGTTCATAAATCTGATGAATGAAGGGGAAAATGAAACAAGTATAATTTATTTTTAGCTCTGAATAGTTGCCCATGAGTAGAGCCAACCTTTCTTGGATGGAGACATTATTATGAGGTGAAATATAAAATATTTGTGTGTGTGTGTGAAAGAAGGAAACTATTCAGAGAAGAAAAGAAAATCAATTGACAATTAAGCATCCATCATGTACCTGGCATAGGTACCTTAGGTGTCTTAGCACCACAAGGGTATATAAGAACAGTTTAAGACAGGTTAAAGACCTGCCCTCAAATAGCTTACAATACAATATCCTTCTTTTCTTTGTTCTCAAAAGAAGCAGAGACCTTTCCCTCGCCCCCTCCAGCTAGTCCTCACTGGGTTTTAATACTTTGCTCCTTTGTATATATTTTGTCTTTTCTTGTATGTATATTTTACCACTCCTATAGGAGGCAATACTCTTAAGGTAGAAGCTATTTGGGATTGCTTAGTAGCAACGCGCCTGTGGGAAATCACCTTCATCTCCCTGAGTCTCAATTCTTCATCTATATGAAGAGGTTAGACTCTAGTGTTCCATCTAGCTCTAAATCTATGAGCTTATGATATTTGTCTTTATATTTCCCGGAGCCTACAAGCATAATACTATACACATGTGAGACTTGAACCGAGGTCTTCTTGAAACCAGTTTTCTTGTATATGTGTGTATGTGTATGTGTGTGTGTGTCTGTGTGTGTGTGCAGATATAGTAGAGATAGATATATCTATCTATATTATACAGATGCATGTGCATATATATATGTGTATATATATATATATATATATATATATATACAGATCTCTCCATATATGTATCTATATCTATGTATACACCCACATTCTGTATATATACAAACATACACATATACAACCTTTTAGATGGGTTCCATCTCTGGGAAGGTGAAAGAGATTGGGTTCATAGCTTAGCTTGGTTTTTAGAGTACAGTATTATTTCTATGTCCAAACATTCCCCTCACCCCAGCTTGAGTCCCAGGCACCCTGGATTCTCTGGGCTTCCATACTTGGATGACTGACTATAAAAATCTTTCCTGCAATCCTGGCTCCAAGGTCTCCTGGCTTGAACTCTCAGGTCCCTGGGGATTATCTCTGGCTCCTGAAACAGGAAGTCAAATAACACAAAACAGAAACAAACATCCTCTGACCCATTTCTTGGAGCAAGAGTAAAAGTAAGGCAAGTCCTTCCCCTCTCACCAGTTCTGCTCATGGTGTCCATGTTAGGTGTAACAGATAGAAGTCCCAGAAAAGAGTACAACCAGAAGAGGTGGTGGAAAAGAATGTATCTAAAAAGGGAGCAAAGGGCTTAGTCTCACCAGGTTTAAGATGCAGGTAGCCAATCAAAAAAGGCTACCCCCAACCATGGAGTAGGTTACACAGTAAGCTCCATGTCAGGCAAACTGGGAATGTTCACAAGACTCCTGAAGAATGTCTCCATGTTAGAATTGGGCGTTCCAAGAGAATTCTGTGTGAGAGACAGAGACAGAGAGACAGATAGATAAGAAAAGAGACAGAGAGAGAGAAGAGAGAAGGTAAGAGAGAGAGAGAGAGACAGAGAGAGAGAGAGACAGAGAGAGACAGAGAGACAGAGAGAGAGAGACAGAGAGAGAGAGAGACAGAGAGAGAGAGAGACAGAGAGAGAGAGAGAGACAGAGAGAGAGAGAGAGAGAGAGGAGATGGATGAATAGGATAACAAAGAAATAGTGATATATAGATATTGCTATGGGATAGAGATGTAGCTACAGCTATCCTATCCATCCATCTATCTATCAGTAATATGCAATCTGGCTTCCACACCTACCACTATACCAAAAAAAGGATTCTCAGTGGTCACAAGAAACCTCCTGGTCACCCAATCCAAAGATCTTTTTTTCAGTCCTAGCCCTCGACCTCTCTGAAGATTCAGAAATGGCAAGCCATTTCCTTGTAGATAATCTTTCAATCCTTGGCTTCAGGAACACCATAGCTCTTGATTTTCCTCCTAACTCTAGCTTCTCCTTCTGCCTCTCCTTCACTGGCTTCTCATCCTCTTCACAACCCACTAAAATGAGAGTTTCCCAAGGTTCTATCATCGGTATTCCTCTTCTATACTCAATAATCTCAATAGTTTCAACTCTTACATTTACATAGAGGACTCCAGTCTACATCTCTGCTTTTCACCTATGCTCAGGATTTTTCAAACCACCTTCTCTATACCTTCTTAACTGAGTATTTCACCTCCCTTACTGCAAAAATACTGTGTACTTGCAGTAGACATCATCTTCTCCCCTTCTGCTCCTCTCGCAAACCTTTGACATCATTCCTACATCATTTTGTCTTCCATTACACCTGTCTCTAATGGAAAGATGACCTTTCTCTTTGTCAAATCCACCTTACTACCATCCATTCCCTTCTCTAACACCTTGATCCACAAGCATCCCCTATCCCTCTAATCTTCTATCTCTCCCTATCTACTGCTACCTATAGACAGACTCAGATTTCCCCCAGCCTTAAAAGGTACCATCTCTTCAATTTATTCTTCTATATTACCCCTTTCTTTCTCAAGCAAACTCAAAGGAAAAAAACAATTACCTACATTTGGTACTTTCATATCATTTCCATTCATTTACTTCTTATTCCCTTGCAGTTAGGCTTCCAACCTTATTTCTCAAGCAAAAGTGTTCTTTCTAAAGCTCTCAATAATTTCCTAACTACTGCATCTGATGGCTTTTCCCAGTCTCCCTCTGTCTTGATCTCTCCAAAGCTTTTGACACTTTGAACACTATCTCCTCCTATACAGTTTCTCTTTTCTGAGTTTTTGTGACATAGTTTTCCCTTGATTCTTCTCCTATGTTTGACCTTTTCTTAGTCTCCTGTCTTGGATCTTAAGCAAATCTTGTTGTCCGTTAACTGTAGGTGTTCCCAAGGCCTCTATCCTGGGCTCTCTTTTCTCTCTGCACTCTCTCATTCAATGACCATATCAGTTCCCATGAATTCAGTAATCATCTCCATGCAGTGACTTCTAGGTCTACATATTCAATTCTAGTCTCTCCCCTGAGTTCCAGTCTCAAGGCACCAATTGACTATTAAATGACTGGATTTATGTTCCAAAGGTATCTCAACATTGAATACATCCAAAACAAACTTATTTACTTTCCCCCCAAAAAACACTACTTTTGAAAACTTTGTCACTTCTGTTAAAAACACCACCATGATTTTCCACAAATTTCCCCATTTCCCTTGAGGGCATTACTACCCTTTTGGTCACCCAGGGTCACAGCTTAACTCCTCACTCTCATTCACCCAACATATCTAATCAATTGTCAAATTTTATTTTCACAATATCTCACAATATCCACTCCCACAGCCCCCACCTTAAACAAGGTCCTTATTTCCCCTTGCCTAGACTAGTGCTACAATCTCCTATTTGGTCTGCTTACCTCAAGTCTCTCACCATTCCAGTCCATCCTCCACACAGCTGGCACAGCAGGTCTGACTGTGCCACTCAGTGAATTCGTATGATTCTCTATTACATTTTGGAACAAATATAAATTCTATTTGGTCTTTAATGCTTTTTGCAACCCAACCTCAAATACTTTTTCTAAGCTTGTTCCACAGCACTGTCCTTCATGCATTTCAGAGTCCAGGCAAACTGGCTTTCTGGCTGTTCCTCTCACTGTAGATGTCATCTCTCACCCATCTCCATGCCTGTGCATTAGTTGTACTCCATGCCTAGAAAGCACCCCCTAGCCCCCTACCCCCTTAGAAGTCTTAATCTTCTTCAAGATTTAGTTTCAGCATTACCTTCTATACAAAGGCTTGCTTAATCCCCACAGCTGCTCATGCTCCCCACTGAAAAGATTACTCTGTGTGGGTGTGTGTAATATATATCCGTATATATTACACACACACACACACACACACACACATACACCCATATATGTTCATGTTGTTCCCTCTAATAGAAAATAAACCTTCTTGAGTTCAGTTCAGGATTTCCTTTTGTCTGTGTATTCTCAGAGCCTAATACACAGTACACAGTGGGTGCTTAACAAATACTTGTTGACTCTTAGATCTATATTGCCTTTTCACTTGTCTACAAGCCATCCATCAGAATGTTACATTAGTGCATCCAACTTAACATCCCTCCAAATCAAGCGTATTTTTCTCCAACAGTTCCTCTACTTTATAACCACTGTTTATATCAGTGATACCACCAACTCATTTAACATGCCCTACTCTAAAAGCCATGGTATTAGATCTTTGATTCTTCTTTCTCCCTAACTCTCATATATATAAAATCAGTTCCTAAGCCATTAGTTTTTGCTCTATAATATCTCTCATATCCCTTCGCTCCTTTCTGTTATCACACTCACCATTTTGCAAGAAGCCTTCATTGTGGATGCTCTATACACTTGGATTTTTCATTAGTCTTCCTCCTCCATTTTCTCCTTCACTCAAACCATTCTTCACATATCTTACATTTATATTGATTTATATTAATTATCTTCATATCCGGTGGGGTCACTTTGCTTAAAATCTTCAAGTGACCATTGATTTAGATCTGGAAGAGGCCTTAGAGGTCATCTATTCTAACCAACCCCCATTTTATTTTATAGAGGTAAAAATGGCTTGCCCCAAGTCAGACAGATAGTAAGATGCAAAGACCTTAAGCCAAGGTCTTCCACTTCCAAATTCAGCATCCTTTCCATTTCCCTAAACTCCACACTAAGTCATGACCCTATATTTCCAACCCTATAATATTTCTCTCTTTGTACTCTCTGCTCTAATTGTACAAAACTAGCACATGGATACTTTACATTTAACCACCTCCTTGACTTTACTCACATTGTTCTGTACACCTAGAATGTTTGCCATGAGCCCTAGAATTGCATTCCATAAATTTAGAACCAGGAAAAAACCTCAGAAGTCATTGTCTGTGGGACAGACAATCACCCCCAATAATGCTGGAGTCAGGGTTTGAGTACAGAAAGTGCTTATTATTCTTTTTCTGGAAAAAGGTCCTCAAGTAGCAGCAGTAGTTGGGGAGGTGCACTTGCTGGCCAGGAGAAGCAGATTTTTATAGCCCTAAGCAAGTCCTCTACCCCCCTCCTTTATCCATTTCCTCATTGGCTAAGCACTAGGAACATACAATCTTACCAGGACAGCTACTTTCCAATAGCACCACCCAGGCTGACGTGAATTTTGGAAAATGGAAACTTAGGGCTACTAAGACTTAGAATGACTTGTAGAAACTTAACAAAAGGGGGAAAGTTCTTCTAGTCTTCAACTATAGGCCATTTCCCACATCATCTAGTCCAGCCCCTCAATTTTTCAGATGAGGAAACTAGGGACCAGAGAGATTTAATGACCTAAATCTAATGTCCCAGATAGCCAAAAGTAAAGTAAGGCTTAAAACTCAGATCCTGCCACTTCAAATCCAACTCTCTTTTCCAACTGTCCCATGCTAACTCTCAATTTCCTACTTATTGAATTCTCCTTTCTCCTTTAAGGTCCAAGGTTTCCTACTTATTGAATTCTCCTTCATCTTTTAAAGTCCAGATAAGATGCCGCCTACTCCAGGAAGCTTGATCTTCTTGCTTGGTAGTGAAGGGACTACCCTGGACTTCAAGCACTTTGCACTTTTCTTGTGTGCTTATTTTACATGATAATCTTTCCATATGTATTATATTCACCCTCTAAGTCACATGAGGGCTAAAACCAAGTCTTCTCTAAACTTTCTTTCTTAGTCAGTGACCTAGCACAATGCTGAGACCCAACAAACTCTTGTTAAGTTGAATGAATTTTGCTGAAATTAAACGTCTATTGGCTTTTATGCCTCTAGGTCTCGGGATGTGGCTGAAGTTAAAGTTACCATGACTTTTGCACCCAATAAAGTGAACATTCAAAAGAAGAACTGTAAGATGGAGGGGAAGGAGACAGTATGCATAAATGCTACCATTTGTTTTGATGTCAAACTGAAGTCAAAGGAAGATACAATTTATGAAGCTGGTAAGTTTACTCTACAAAGGACATTTAGGGGCCACATCAAGGGATTGGGATTTACATTTGGGAGGGTGCATCCACACTGATAAAATCATAGCTCTTTTGAAGAATTGAAGTCTCCAGTGTATATGTTTCTATATGCTTTTCAAACGTTCTACAAAGTCAGCTGTTTTGGCTTAACTGTGTTTTGTTATGAGAAAGTATAGGGTGGAGGATGAAGTAGAGAGAATACAGAGGTGAGTATCACAAAATAATTGGCTTAGAACAACAAAAAAAAATAAAGGTATCAAATCATTCCTTTTAAAAAAGTTTGAAATGTTCCACCAAAGAAAGTGAGGCAGCTATATGATACAGTGGATAGAGTATCAGGTCTGCAATCAAGAGGACCTGAGTTCAAAGGTGACCTAAGGCACTTACTATGACCCTGGCCAAGACACATCTTTTTGTCTCAATTTCTTTATCTGTAAATAGGGATAATAATAGCACTTACCTCCTAGGGTTTCTTTGAGAATCAAATGAGATAATAATTATAAACCATTTAGCACAGTGTCTGGCACATAGTAAGTGCTATATAAATGTTGGCTATCATTATCATAATTATTGTTTTAATATTTATTTATGACTTGTGGAATCCATAGCCTTACCAACTAAATGTACAGAAATAAAATAGTATAATTTATAGAGGATATAAATGTATTTTAATTATTTTAAATTTAAATAAACTTTAAATTACTTTTACTTAAATTAATTTCAAATAATTTATAAACATTTTAATTTAATTACATTGAATGAATTATTCTATGCTCCCTAAGCTCATATATGTATTTGCATTTTATAAGCTTGGTGATACTTCAGTTTTACAGTGTAATCGAGGTTCTATAAATATTTGTTGATGAAGAGGCTTTTTTTATAACTCATCTAAATCCTTAATACCAATGTGCATTCTTGGCTATTTTGTGTCCCCACACTTAGCACAAAGTAGGTACTTATTAAAAGTTTATAGGACTGATTATAATGTAGACCCATATGCCAAGCAATGTCCTAATATTTCTAATTTATTGCAACGGAAAAGATTACAGTCGTAAACTCTGTAATCTGATGTGGCCTGGGAATGAACTGAAAGTACCAGTCCCTAATTATTTGTTTAATAGAACAAAGTTTGTACCATACAAGGCTTAAGGATTTGGATTCAATAAAATATACAACATTAATAGGCTACAACTTAATCTTCCTTTCATCATTTACAAGCTCACTCAGCTTCGATTAACGGCAATAACTAATCTTGGTCCCAGAAAACAGATAGTAAAATGTGTCTCACTCCGCTCAGCAACAAGACAGGTGACTGACAACAGGGACACAATGTTGCATACATCATCAGAATCCATCACTTTATCCAGTGTTTTTGTTTAACTGTATTTCTTTCATATGATGAAAGATTCCATTCCAATTGGGGTCAGGGAAGGGAAGAGCAATGCATTTATAAATGACTGTGATGTACAAGCAAAAAGTATCAATAAAACATATTTCATAGAGAAGAAGCCAGTTCAGGACCTCTCTGTGTCTCAGGGTCATCTTCAGGAACATTAATTATCTTGAGTCCATACATTTCTAGGAGTTCCAGTCAATGGAAATCTCTGATTATTTGAATAATGAATAAGCATGTCTTACTGTAATCCTCAATTATGTTACTAGGCCTTGAAAATAACTACAGATAAATACTTTAATTTTTTTAATAGATCTGCAATACCGTGTTACATTAGATTCAGTAAGACAAATATCACGAAGTTTCTTCTCTGGAACGCAAGAAAGAAAGATTCAAAAAAACATCACAGTCCGTGGATCAGAATGTACTAAGCACTACTTCTACATGTTGGCAAGTAAATCATATATTATAGCTGCCTTATTGTAAAGCTTAATTAAAGTAGACATTTTTCAGTCCTTTGTCAGGACTTCTTTGTCAGGAAGTCAAGGGGGTTCTTTCATTATCAAGTCTTATCTGTATTATTTTGTATGTAGCTTTGTTCCAAAATAATTCTGCATTCACTTTAGGCCCAGGTTCATATATTTGGGCTTCTGCTTAATGAAATGCCTATCTGATTCTTTTTGGGTTTTTTTGCTCCCATCCATATAACTTTGAAAGCTTCTAAAGTTAATTTAAATCCAGGTATTTAATGGCTCACCATTCAAGCAGACCGATATCAGAAACATTATTGAAACAAAATGGTAAAACGGTAAATATCATCCACATTCCTAAATGGAACAGTCTTACTCTCTTCCCTCTTCCCCAACCACAGAAATTTGGGTCTCACAAAATCCTCCAGAAGCTCATGACTTCAATAGGCAAAGTATCTGCAGGCAGAATGAGCAGTTGGAAATATCAGAGATCCCAGTCAGTTTCAGCCACAGTCAGTTTCTCCACTACCAGGAAGTCTCCTCTCTTTGTTCCAGGGAGTCTTAAGTAGATTCCTGAATTCTTGAACTCCTAGATGCTTCCATAGTCCTCCCAGACACGTCTTCCTTTCCAGAAGTCCTTTCTCCCCCTCCCAAGTAACAGTTTTGCCATGGACAAGCATAGGAGAAATGATGTTCTTGCTGGCCTTCAATGAATGTTTATACATTGAACTCAGGCATCTTACGTAATATAGTTCTTTCCTTATCAGATGCATTTGTTAAAATATATTAGGTATAAAGCATATTCAGTATCTACCTATTATAATAAACTGTTATGGAAAGAGTGATAAGAATTTGGGAGCCCTTAATTCTAGTTTTCCATCTGCCACTCACGAGCACAGTTAACTTGACAAAGTCATTCACACCCTTTAAATAATGTAACTTCTGTCTACTTCAGTATCTTCAACTCTAAAATGTGGATAATAATAGCAGGATTATGGTGAGGATCAAATGAGATAATATTTTCAAAGCTCTTAGCACAGTGCTTGACCCCTAAAAGGTGCTAAATAAATGCTTCCTCTTCTACTATTTTCAAACAGAAATGAAAATGCACTATCTACGTTAAGGCAGAGGATTAGCTCAGGTGATTTCTTGAATTTTCTTCCAACTCTAAGATCTAAGTTATAAGATATATTGTTTCTATTTACTGTTTCTCTTTACAAAGACTGAAACCATGAAAGTTATGTTACCTCAATCAACTAAGACTGGACTCTATACTGTTTCATTTCTAGTAGCATTACTTTTCCAGTAGCATAAGCAAATTATTTTTCCCCCTGGGGTGGAAGTTATAACCAGTTTGAAAGATGTTGGACTTTACCATTCTATTTCCTAACCATTTTCTTTCAGTGTGGTAATGCTACATTAAAAAAAATCTCATGACACATTTGTAAATCAGTATTTTGTGGTTACACTGAGGGATTAGATTGATTTGTTATAGCTGGATTCTTACTTTGTTAAGCTCGTGCGTACACCATAACACAAAATGATTTCCTTAAAATCATTCCTAAAATTAAAAAGCGCTAAAAATAACCATAAAGTTATTATAGAAGTACAGATTCAGAATATAGACATTTAATGCAACAAACTATTTTTCATCTGTCTTATTTTTATGTTTCTGGTGTATTCATGTTTCAATTTTTGAAAATTATAGGTCTCAGTAAGACAATTACTAAAAAAAAAAACAACAAATAGATTCTGCTGTTCATAGACGAAGATCTAGGGCTAGAAGAGACTTTAAATGTTATCTAAATCTCATCCCTCCCCTTCCCATTTTATAGATAAGAAAACTGAGAGTTAAGGAAGTTCAATGCTTTGGCCAAGATCACACTGTAGGAAGCATCAGAGGTGCTATTTAATTATTTTTTCCCATGACTTTGATATCAGTTTTTCAGTTGTCCAGTCATTTTTCAGTCATGGCTGACTGTTTGTGACCCCATTGGCAAAGATACTGGAGTGGTTTACCACTTCCTTCTCCAGCTCATTTTACAGATGAGTAACTGAGGCAAACAGGGTTAAGTGACTTGCTCAGGGTCACACAGCTAGTAAGAGTCTAAAGTCTTCCTAACTCCAGGCCCAGTGCTCTATCCAGTATGCTGCCCAGCTGTTCTACACGGGACATACATGTTGTTAATTTTGCAACCCAGAGTTTACAGATGAGGAAACTAAAGCAAACAGTAATTTGTCCAAGGTCACAGCTATTAAGTGTCTGAGGCCAGATTAGAATTCATGAAGATGAGTCTTCCTGATTCCAAGCCCAGTGCCCTATCCACTGTGTCACCTAGCTGCCCTGATATCAGTTTTACTTATACTCAAAAAGTAATATTACTCTGTTGATAAAATATTTCTAGTGTGTTGTCTTACAATGTTTTTTTCCTCACAACACCCCTGTGATGCACATCTACATTTTGCCATTGAGCAAACAGAGGTAAATGGACTGCCCAAGCCTGCATAGTAAATGTAGGAGGCAAGACCTGAACTCTGGACTTTGTTCTCCAAGGCCAGAGCTCTTTCCACCATACCACTGCTAGGATCATTCTATCTGGGGCAGGGTTTGTGGGTGGGGGAGTAAAACCAAAGAGTGTCCTCCTTTTTCAGTTTGCCAGTATTCAAAACTTGAGAGTCAGAATTTATCTCAGAGGGGAGGCAGTGTGCTACAGCCCAAAGGGCAGAGGCTTTGAAGTCAGAGGACCTGGATCCCAGGTCCCATCTCTCTCACTTACTGACTGTGTCACCTTGGACAAATCAAGGGCCTTGTTCTCTGGGCCTCCGGTTCCTCATCTGTAAAATAAGGATTTGGCCTTGAAGTCCTCCCAAGTCTCTTCCAGCTCTAAACCTATGGAGTTTGTGTCTGCTTTTGACCTTATCCATAAATTCACTTCCTTTACTATGTATAAAGAATGAGAACTGAGTGACCCAAAGAAAGTTATTTAACCTCTCTGGGTTTTGATTTCTTCATTTACAAAAGAAGACTGTGGACTAGCTGACCTCTCAAGTCCTTCCCAGCTTTAAATCTGTAATCCTATCATCTACCTTTTTAAAAAAATTTGAAAATTCTGTTTAGACCACAATTATCATTTTCATCATTCACCAGAAGTTAACCTTTCATTGCACAGACTCAGTCCTTCCTTGTGTCCTTAGGTAATGTATTATATTAATGAATACCAGCTTGGCCTAAACCTGATTGAAAAAGATTTCCTAAAATTATTATTCCTATATTTTTAGTTTAATGAAACTTTAGGGTATAAAATATCTTATTCCCCTTACTTTAGTTATTATATTGTTATGTTATGCCTAGCATCACAAAGTGGGTAAGCTGAGGATGGCCTGGGATGAATTCAGCTCTCAGAGCTATCATATTATTCCATGAGTCCAGTTGGATCTTCTATACCTTTTATGCCCCATTTCTTTCCCTCTACTCAGCATCCCCCACCCCCTGCCTCCTCTGCCTCCAAAGGCATAAGGCAAGATGGAAGGACAAATGTTAAGGCATCTAGATACCTAGGAAAAATCATGTACGCATCCACTGGGGCACCTGCAGAAAGATAAAATCCGAAAAGGACAAGGTATCAAATACAAGAAATACAAGTAATGTGTTTCTTGCTTTCTCTCCTAGGACAAGCATGACTTTCGGGATTCAGTGAAGGTATCATTGGATTTTAATCTTTCAGATCCAGAAAATGGGCCTGTTCTTGATGGTCATTTGCCTAACTCAGTGCATGAATATGTAAGTCAAAAATATTTTTAACAACTCTTGAGATCTAGTTGCTAATAAGATATTAGGAACTA
This sequence comes from Notamacropus eugenii, assembly GCF_028372415.1. NCBI lineage: Eukaryota > Metazoa > Chordata > Mammalia > Diprotodontia > Macropodidae > Notamacropus > Notamacropus eugenii. The sequence goes on along the minus strand of NC_092875.1, from coordinate 409,982,614 downwards.
AAATTGGTATATAAAAGAGTGGCTGAAGAAAAAGAGATCTTGAATCTCCTCATAACAAAAATTTGCTCCTCCAGGCTTTCCCTGCTTTTAAGTCCATTTTCTTAGCCTTCTTGCTAACTGTTTTATATTTCTAAATTGTTCAGAGCTCTCTTCTACAGGAAAAGTAGAATCCCTCTGGAGGAATGATTCACAGGACCAGTAAATCTTCTCTCCACAAAAAAAGTTATTTATCATGCATATTATAGTAAACAAAGAGTCAATCAATGGTATGATTGGACCAGGTTGTAAAAGACCTTTAAATGATGAAGAGAGGAGTTTATAGTTGAACCTAGAGGTAATAATGAGCCACTGGAGAAAATGAGTGTTATTAACTTATGGTACAAGAGATTTCATGGGATCCATGAACTTCTATGGGAAAATTAGATATTTCATTTTCACTAAACTCTAACTAAAATTTAGCATTTCCTTCTGCTATGATTTTTAAACGTTATCCTGAGCATGAGTCTATAAGATTCACTAGACTATCAAAGGGGTCCAAAATACAGACACACACACACACACACACACACACACACACACACACACACACCACAGACACACTCAGATTAAGAAGCCCTGTACTGGAGTTTTTTGAGTGCTGGGAGTAAGGTGACAGGGGCAAGGGAAGGAATAAGAGATCTGTGCTTTAGGAAAATGGCTTTGGTTGCTGAATCTAACATAGGTTGGAGTGGAAAGAGATTTGAAACAGGGAAATCCAATAAAGGACCTTTGCAGAGATACAGAACTAGAATGGTAGCCATGTGAGTGAAGAAAAGGTACGTTGATAAGAGATATTATGAAGATAGATATAACAAGATTTGGGAACTGATTGGTTATATGGGGTGAATGAAAGTGACAGGTTGAGGATGACAGCAAAATTGAGAACTTGGGTGCCTGGAAGGATAGTGGAACCCTTGACAATAACAGGGAAATTCAAAAGATGGATTTGGAAGAGGAAAAAGATGAATCTTCTTTTGAAAATGTTGAGCTTGAGATGCCTACTAGACATCCAGTTCAAAATGTCTAATAGGTGGTTGGTGATGTGATACTGGAACTCACTAAAGAGATTAGGGCTAGATATATAGTTCTGGAAGTCATCTACATAGAGAGATAATAACTGAACTCATGTAAGATGATGAGGCTACCATGTGAGATAATGTAGAGAGAAAAGACAAGAGGTCAACTGACAGAGCTGTAGGGAACACCTCCAGTTGGGTGGCATGATATAAATGGAAATCTGGCAAGAACAACTGAGAAATAGGAACCAGATAGGGTGAAGGGAAAGTAAGAAAGAACGGCACTACAAAAATCCAAAGAAAAGATATGGGAGTTATTTGAATATACAAATTACTTGGAAGTTTTGTAAAGAGTCTGTGCCCATTCCAAGGAAATCAGAGATTTTCATTCTTATTCAAGAATCAAACACGGTGTGCAAGAACTGATTTTGATAGACAGCTCTTCTCAGCAATACAAGGACCTAAAACTTTTCCAAAGGACTCATGATGGAAAATGTCATCCATATCCAGAGACAGAACTATACAGTTGGATTGCAGAGTGAAACAGACTCTTTTCTCTTTTGCTTTGTTTTGTTTTCTTTCTCATGGGTTCTCCCATTCATTATAGTTCTTCTATGCAACATGACTAATGTGAAAATGTGTTTAATAGGAATGTATGCGTAGAGCCCATATTGGATTGCATGCTGTCTTGGGGAGAAAAGGGGGAGGGAGGGGAAGAAAATTTAAAACTTATGGAAGTTAGTGTTGAAAACTGAAAATAAATAAATATTTTTTAAAAAAGAATTAAATACTGGACTCTACCGCCCTGAAGAAAATTAGTGGAAATCAGTAGATTACATGTGACGATAAAAAAGTTGCCTAACCATTTGGTAAACTACATCTTTTAAAATAACAAAAATGATTTTGCAAATACTGAAAGATGTTTAGAAATAAGACAGGAATGAGGACAGGACCTGTGGCACCACTGATATAGGGAACTCCTGGATGATGATATTCCCTCTACCAATGTAGGTTGGCACTTTCTCCATGCTATACTTTCTTAGCTCCAAGACCCTGTCTCTGGGAGTGTCTGAGTATGTGGAATCCTTGCCTCAAAATGTGAGGAGTATTCCCTGAGCCTGAGTAGGCCTTTGTAGACTCAGAACATTTTACACAATGAGGTATTGCAATAAAAACCCTGGACAAAGCAATGGCAGCAAACAATTAAATAATTTTGTGGATGAGAAGAGAAGAAAGTTACTTTTTCCTTATACAATTTAAGCAGACACTTTGCCTCCTACAGAATGAATGGGAGAATGCAGGTTATTAGTCAATTGTACATTTTCTTTTGATCATTGCTAAGGAGCATAGAAGCAGAGTGAAAAGTATAGTACATTTACATTCTTATCTCAGGTCTGCTACTTGCTACCTCAGTTTCCTCATGTGTAAAATGAGGGGGCTGGTCTAGGTGATCTTTAAGACTTTTTCCAATCCAAACATTCTATGGTCCTCTTGATAGCACACCAAACAGTTTTATTGTCTATTGTTTCTGCTCTTGACCTTTGGCGTTAAAAAATACTGTTCCTTACCTAATAAGCATCTAGTAAACAATTGTTACCTGAATGAATTGATGATGACCCTGTGATTTCAGTACTATAAGGAAATTCCAGATGAAGAATCTCCCTCTACCAATGCAGGTCAGCATCTTGTCTGCAACTAATACTCTTAGAGAGTCTTCTAGAGCAATGAAATATTAATTAACTTGCCCAAGGTCACATAGCCAGTCTGCATCAGAGACAGGACTTGAACTTGAATCTCCTGGTTCTAAGTCCAGCTCTCTATCCATTGGCCATGGCTCAAGGTAATAAGGAATTAACCAATATGTTTGCTAAACTATTTTTAAAAAATCTTTTCTTTGCTACAAGGGATAGCTTCCTGGGGAGGGGAGAGAGAGGAGATATATTCCGAAATGAAGATATTGTTACATAAAACAAAAGACATCTAAATATTTTTAAAGAATTTTAATTGTATCTAATAGCCGCCATCTCTGGGGTAATGGGGGGGAAGGGAGAAAAAGGAAAAAAAGAAATTTATATGATAACTTTATTATATATTTAAAAGGAATATCAAGTCGTGCTTAATAGATTTTCAGTTTCATATGCAATCATCTTTTTTATTATACTATGTTATAGAAATGCTTACTTTATTCCATAAATTAAATTTTAAATAAATATTTTAAAAGAATTAACCAAGTAAAATTATAGAAACTAATTTAAGCAACTTGTTTAGAGTAATCTAAGAGCATTCTGGCTACAAGTAATTGTACTTTTACTGGTATACATACAGGTCAATGTTTATTTGTGTTCTTCCTGAAGACCCTACTTATGAATAGTACTCTGGGTGAATGTAAAGCGACAAACAGTCGCTAGGGATGAAAGCAGATAAAGAGCTTAAAATAAAGAGATTTTAAAAAGGGATGATGAAGAGAGAGAATAAAAGGCATCTATAATTGAAACAACCTATCCTGAGCAAGATGGTCCTGTTATCCCTTTCATAAAAGCAAAATAAGAATTCACATTAGTTCAAGCTGGCAATATGTGAGTTATGATGTGAATTTTTGATCATTTTGAATAATGGTTAATTAATTGAAAATATTTTTCTCTGAACCCTACAGATTCCCTTTGCAAAAGACTGTGGAAATAAGGAAAAATGCATCTCAGATTTGGCCCTAAATGCAACAACCACAGGAGGAGACTTACTCATTGTTAAGTCCCAGAGTGATAAATTCAATGTGACCCTGACCATCAGGAATAAAAAGGACAGTGCCTATAATACCAGAGCCATTGTCCGGGCCTCTCCAAATGTCATTTTTTCAGGAATTGAGGTAACTGTTCATTTCAACAGCCTTTACTTAACCCCTATGCACTTATTGCACCAGCCTGGATATGGTTTTAAAAAGAAAAGTGAGTTATCTACCCAATTAACTAATGTTATTGATTAGACTAGAGATAGACAGGTCAAAGGGGATGGAGGGAGATTTGATTTCCAAACATGTAGGCATGGGATTCACTAACATTTTCAACCCTTTAAGCAAATTTCTAAAATTGTAAGGTACAGAAGAGTAGCTGATTTGCATTGGTGGAAGTTTTTGCATAGAGAGTTCCCTATGCTGACATAGTGAATTTAATAAGAGAAGTGAAAAAAGTGTAATATGAATAATGGAGAGAAGACTGTGTTTGGAGGTAAACAAAAAAACACAAAAATCCAGGGTTCGAATCACAATTCTACCCTTTTCTACTTTTATGTTGTTTAGGCAAAACTCTTAAACTTTGTGAGCCTCTCATTTCCTCACCTGAAATGAGAGAAATAAGCTAAATGACCTTTCATAATAATGAATAAAGCATTATTTTGTAATGGGGCTAAGTTAGACACCTTCCCAGTAAGATCAAGCATGAAACAAGGATGCTTACTGTCACCAATATTATTCAGTATTGTACTGGAAATCCTAGCAATTGCTATAAGAGAAGAAAAAGAAATAGAAGAAATCAGAATAGGGAATGAGGTAGGAAAGCTATCTCTTTTTGCAGCTGATAGGATGGTATATGTGGAAAATTCCGAAGACTCAACCAAAAATTTAGATGAAATAATTTGAGCAAAGTAGCAGAATATAAAGTAAATTCTCATAAATCACCAGCATTCCTATATAATACAAACAAAACCCTAAAAGAAGAGATAGTAAAAAATACCCCATTTAAAATAATTAGATAGTGTAAAATACATGAGAGTACACCTACCAAAACAAACCCAGGAACTATATAAACAAATTATATGAAACTTTTTATACAAATAAAACCAGATTTAAATAATTAGAAAAATATTCATTGTTCAAGGGTAGGCAGGGCCAGTATAATAAAAATGACAATTTTGCCTAAACTAATTTATATATCCAAAGCTATTCCAATTAGATCACAAACATTATTTTACTAAGTTAGAAAAAATAATAACAGAATTCATTTGGAAAAACAAAAATTCAAAAATATCAAAGGAACTAATAAAAAATGTAAAGGAAGGTTTAGTAGTACCAGATTCTAAACTGTTATTAATTATCAAAACTCTCTGGTACTTGCTAGGAAATAGGAAGGTAAATCAATGAAACAGAACAGACATACAAATAAAAGCAACAAACAAACATAATAACATTATTTTTGACAAGTGTAAAAACTTTAGATTTGAGGATAATAATGCATTATTTGGTAAAAATTATTGGGAAAACCGGAAAGCAGTATGGCATAAACTGGGCAGAGACCAATATCTGACACCATTTACCAAGTTAATATCAAAATGGATATAAACATGAAGACAGATATTACAAGAAAATTAGAAAAACATGGAACATAATACTTATCAGACTTATGGATAGGCAGACAATTTAAGAATAAGCAGCAGAGAAAGCAAAGTTAGATGTAAAATGGATAATTTCTATTACATTGAATTAAAAAGGATTTTGTGCAAATAAAACAAAAAGCAGAAGAAAAGCAAAAATTGGGGAAAACTTTATAGACAGTTTTTGAGACAAAGATCCTATCTCAAATATATAAGGAACTTGGTCAAATCTATAAGAATTACAAGTCATTCCCTAGAAGATAAATGGTCAAAGCCTATGAACAGGTAGTTTTCCAGTGAAGAAATCAAAATAAATTTAAAGTTCTCTAAATTATTATTGATAAGAGAAATGCAAATAAAGACAACCTTGAGATATCATTTTGTAGCCATCAGATTGACTAAAATCATTGAAAGGGAAAGTAATAAATGTTGGAGGGAATATGGAAAAACTGGAACACTAATTCATTGTTGGTGAATCTGTGAACTGATCCAATCATTCTGGAGAATAATCTGTATATGTGCCCAAAGAGTTAATAAACTGCCTATATCCTTTGACTCAGTAATGCCACTACTTGGTCTATTGTAGAAGATAATTAAGGGGAAAGGAAAAGAACCTATATGTTCTAGAAATGTTTATAGCAGCTGTCTTTGTGGAAGCAAAAAAACCTGAAAATTTCAGGGATGCCCATCAATAGGGGGATAACTGAACAAAGTGTGGCAATATGTTTGTGATGGAATACTACAGTGCTACAAGAAATGATGAGTTCAACAATCTTAGAAAAATATGGAAAGACTTGCATGGAATATGAAAAGTGAAAGTAGAGAGAACATTGTATATAGTAACAGCAAAATTGTTTTAAGTATGATTTTGAGAGAATAAGTCATTTTGACTATTATAAATACCCATATATGTATGATGTATTTGTGTGTATTCCCTCCAACTACCCTAATACTGAGAAAGGTCTCATAAATTACAAATATCATCTTTCCATTTAGGAATGTAAACAGTTCAACTTTAAGAAGTCACTCATGATTTTTCTTTCCTGTTTACCTTTTCATACTTCTCTTGATTCTTGTATTTGAAAGTCAAATTTTCTATTCACTCTGGTCTTTTCATCAAGAATGCTTGAAAGTCTTTTATTTCATTGAATGTCTATTTTTTCCTCCAAAGTATTATACTCAGTTTGGCTGGGTAGGTAATTCTTGGTTTTAATCCTAACTCCTTTGACCTCCAGAATATCATATTTCAAACCTTCCAATCCCTTAATGTAGAAGCTGCTAAATCTTGTGTTATCCTGATTGTATTTCCACAATACTTGAATTGTTTCTTTCTGATAGTATAATATTTTCTCAATGACCTGGCAGCTCTAGAATTTGGCTACAATATTCCTAGGAGTTTTCTTTTGGGGATGTCTTTCAGGTGGTGATCGGTGTATTCTTTCCATTTCTATTTTACCCTCTGGTTCTAGAATATCAGGGCAGTTTTCCTGCTTTTTTTTGATCATGGATTTCAGCTAGTCCAATAATTTTAAAATTACTTCTCCTGGATCTATTTTCCAGGTCAGTTGTTTTTCTAATGAGATATTTCACATTGTCTTCTATTTTTTTCATTTTTTTTGGTTTTGTTTTATAATTTCTTGATTTCTCATAAAGTTATTAGTTTCTATTTGCTCCATTCTAATTTTTAAGGAATTATTTTCTTCAGTGAGCTTTTGGACCTCCTTTTCCTTGGCCAGTTCTGCTTTTTAAGGGCATTCTTCTCCCTATGAATTTTTTGGTCCTCTTTTGCCATTTGGGTTAGTTTGTTTTTTAAGGTGTTATTTTCTTCAGTATTTTTCTGGGTCTCCCTTATCAAACTGTTGACTCATTTTTCATGATTTTCTTGCATCACTTTCATTCTTCTTCCTATTTTTTCCTCTACTTCTCTTAACTGATTTTCAAATTCCTTTTTGAGCTTTATGGCCTGAGACCAATTCATATTTTCTTGGAGGTTTTGGATATAGGAGCTTTGACTTTGTTGTCTTCTTCTGGTTGTATGTTTTGATCTTCCTTGTCATCAAAGTAAGATTCTGTAGTCTGATATTTTTCCCTCTGTTTGCTCATTTTCTCAGACAATTATTTGACTTTTTAGCTGTCTGTTTTTAGCTGTGTGTACTCTCCTAAGCTTCAGGGGTTTTGTGCAGCTGTTTTTAGGGATACTTCTTAGGGATCTGTAAATTTTCAGCTCTTCCAAGGTGGTATGATCAAAGCAGAGGTGTGCACCCCTCTCCTGGACTGTGCTCTTGACTGTGAGTGGCCTCAAGCACTCTTTTCTGCCTTTGAACTATGAAGAGGATTCCCTCTCCACTGCTGCCACAAGCTCTGCCCTACTAGAAATCCTCCTCACCCAGGGACCACCACCCAGGACTGTGACTCAGATCAAAGCATGGGCAAAGCAAAAGAATCCTGCCTCAGCTTGAGCAAAGAGATAACTTCAAGCCCTCTCTGATCAGCTGCTCCATCCCCCCACTGTCTGTAGGTCAAGAGCTCCAGAAGCAGTTACTGCTGCTGTCACCACCACCACCACCCTGGGGCTGGGGCTGAACCATGTCCCTCTTTCACACAGGTCCAACAGACTTTTTCTACTGACTTTCTAAGTTATCTTTGCACTTGGGGATGAAGAAGTCTGAAAACCACTACAGTTGCCAGTGATTCAGTGCCCTAAGACCTAAGATCTACCCCAGGTGTTGCTGTGGTTGGTCTGTGCCCATACTGCCCATGCTGGACTGTGCCCCTCTCCCAGCTTGGAACAACAGACCTTTCCTGTCCACCTTCCAGGTTGTCATGGGTTGGAAATTTGTTTCACTCTGTCGCTGTGTGAGTTCTGCTGCTATAATATTTATTTAGAGTCATTTTTACAGGCATTTGGAGGGGTTTGGGGGAGAGCTCAAGCAAGTCCCTGCTTTTACTCCACCATCTTGGCTCTGTCCACTCTCCTACTCTTGATAATTCTGTCCTATCCCTCATACAGGGCAGGGTATTCATGTGCACCAATAAAGAGAGCATTCCACACCAATAGACTTTGGAAAGGGGATTGCATAGGGGACTCTGTCAACATGGTTGTGAAACTTCCTGCAGATGTTCAGCAGCATTTGAGTACAGATAAAGGAAATATATGGGAGAAGTAATTAAGGGCTGGCTGGTGATAAGACAAGGAGGCAAAGAATTTGAGTGTAGGGAATAATGTACAGTTATACTGACTCACTAATAGGTCAAGATTTAGTGTAGCCAGAACAGAAATGATGACTTGGCAAAATACTGTAGGGTAGAGAGATTTTTGTAATAGTGAGGACAAGAGTTGTTTAGGAGGAGTAAGGTATAAGGAGAGATGGAGAAATAAGGAATCAAATAAAGGAGTTCAGAGTTCTTGATAATGCAACTGGAACACTTGTAGGGAGATGGTAAGATCTAGATGTTAGTTAAAGTCCTTGACCATCCCTATGTGTATCTGAGGTGAAATAGAGTAGTATATCATGGGGCTTAAGGAGATTGAGAAAGTAGGAAATTAGAATAATTAAAGAAATATTAGTATATATGTTCAAATCCTGTAGTAGGAAACAAGGAGTTGGGGTAAAGAGACTAATGCTAGATACTGAATTCATTGAGAAAGAAGGGAAAATGTCTTGGGGATAGATAATAGCACCAGGCTCTAGACTGGGTAATCTAAACAGAAATTTCAGGGATATTCATAGTTCAGGGGCTAGATACGGATAATAATTCTAAAAGAGAGACTGAGGAACAGCCATCAGACAGGAGACAAACCAAAAGAGATGAGAGAAGAGTAATCCCTAATACCCCTCAATTCAGCACCCTCTCCTGCACCACCTACCAAGCTCAGACAGAACTGAGTAAGCCAACCCACAGTTTTGCAAGACAACTCAACCTTGCCACTCCCTCCATCCTATGCCTCAGAAAAACAAAAGGCAGAAGCTTGCTGTGTCTGGTACAGCAGGATAATGGTGTTCTATCTTGCATCAGAATTCATCCAGAGAACTAAAGACAAAAAGAACCTGGAACAGGAAGCTAATGTGTATAGATATGTAGTCCTCCAATAAGTGTAAAGGAAAGAGGCCAGCAACAAGCTGGGGTGATCTCTCTCTCTCTTTCTGCATAGAAGTCACTTAAAATCACTTGAGGCAGAGACTAAGACTGGTGAAATGTTAATTGTTCAGTGTGGGAGGAAGCTGAGATGGCTTTGTGGTCTAGCACCCCCAGGTAAACTTCAATGAAAGATCAATGAGTCAGAAAGTAAGCAATAGAGAAATATACAAGAAAATGTCTGAAATTACCAAAGATGTGGGAAGGAAAAAACCTTAAAGACCTTCATTCTAAGTAGATAAACAAACAGAGAAGATAATAATAACTGAAGAGAATTAGCTAAATAAGTCCAGACATCCATGAATAATTACTTCAAGACAAAGGAAATTAAATCAACAGGAAATGAAGGTGGGAACCTTGTGGATTCCCAAGAGAGTATGAAAACACAGCAAAATATTCTCGAATAATTTAAAAGAAAAATAAGAATTTTGAATGCCGAATTCATGGACTGCATAATGAAAATCATTGGCAGAACAGAAAAACTTGAATATATGGTGACAAGTCCCTGCAAAGAAATAGAAGAGAGAATAATTGATTAGGAATACAAATACACAGAAATAAAAGATGATCTGCAAAAAGTTAAAAGAAAGAATGATCTTCATGCAAAACAAAATAGATGCAAAGAGACAATTTAAGGATTATGGATCTCCCAGAACATAAGCCACAAGAAACCTAAACACCATAATGCAAGAAGTAACACAAGAAAAAGTACCCAGAATGTTCAAACACAGAAAACAAAATGCCATTCAAAGAATACACAGGTCACCGCCAGAAAAACAAAATAATACACTGCTGCAAACTCCAAGACATAAAGATTAAATTTAACAATCCCAATGATAAGCCACAAATAATACAAGTGACCAAGAAACAGACTTTCAAATATAAAGAAAAAAATATTCTAATAACATAAAACTATAATGCACCCACCAGAAATCACAGGAGAGGATGGAATATGTTCCTAAGAGCAAATGAGATGAAGATGCAGCACAAAATGGTACACCCTGCAGATTTGAGCCTAAACGTTAACGAAAAAATGATGAACATTCAATAAAAGAGAGGCATTCAAAAGATTCCTTGGAAGAAACCTGACCTAAACAAATTATTTGTTTTCAAACATCCCAGAAAACGGAAAAACAAAAAAGGTAAGGAAATAGGTTGCTACCAAGAACAACAAAACAAAGTTACAATAGAGAGACTATTAAGAGATTTCCTTCTAAATGTACACAAAGAAAGGAGGATGAAAGAAAGGAAACTGAAGTGATAATGGAGAAACAGGCCTGAAACATCATGGACTAAACCTTGCAACCCATCCTCAGGGACTAAATTATGGAATGGAAGGACACATAAAAGAGAGGATTGTAAGAAAAAATATAGAGGGGAAAATGTAATATACCCTAATGAAGTCAAAGGTTAACAATGAAGGGAAAAGAATTCCTGTAGTCTCTCATAAAACTAAAATTAAATAAAATAAAATCTATAGGAGAATGGGCAGAGAGGCAAAAGGAAAGATTGATATATGAATAAGAAAGGGGGAAATCTTGTTTCAGGGGTGCCATTAATCAGTGCTACCCTAGGGGAAGAGAGATATTCCTTAAAGAGCTATAGGGACCTTACAACAGGTACAATTCGCAGGGATTTGTTACTTAGAGAGACCACTCATCCTGTCTCAGAAGAAGGGCAATCAAAGTTAGATTGTGGTAATGTAAAAAAGAAAAAAGACCTTAATAAAAATGTATTTTTAGAAAAGAAATCTATTATCTGTTTTCATCAGCTAATTCAAATTTTCAGTGAAAATTTTTCTCAGTTTACTATAGAATTTAACAGTGATAGGACCAAGATAGCCAGGGAAAATATATTGCAGGTTATTATTTATTTTGGATTCAGTTAAGAATTTGAATTACAAATAGAGATGGAAATATATTGAGGAGTAAAAAGAATCATTGAGTTTCTCATTTCAAGGGATAAGATGAATATATGTTACATTATATGTGTGTATTATATATACATTTTATTCTGATTTTCTTTGGAAATGGAAACATGAATGGAAATGGAAAATTATTCTTAATGTTCTCTTTTAATATACTCTTGATTGAGACAAAAGTATGAACTTAGTTAAAGTCTTAGGTTGTTATTGCTGTTTTAAATTGAAACAGTTGTTGTTGTGTTTGTCCTTCATTCTGAAAGAGGACCATGACATCAAGATGATGACGTGACTTGCAGTTGACTTTTATTTCAGTGAGGGAGGGTTGTGCAATGTCACCAGCCTTGCTTTCTTCTCCTGAGCCATCTGGGTCCAGGATATTCATCAGGACTACTGGAGATGGCCCAGGATGCAATGTGAGAGCCTGGCCCTTTCAGGCTAAGGTTTTATCACATTCTCACTTTGAATGAGATACACCCATTCTATGAATAGGCTTCTTTAAGTAGTTATTCAAGGTATGGCCCCTTTAATCAAAAGAAAAAAAATCAAACTGGGAGGGGAAGACCCTCAGGGTTCCTGGGTAAAAGAGAAACAATTACTATTTAGTTATTGCATTCACTCTGTGCTAGGTGGGTGGGGACTTGTCCAGTCTATGAGTTCCAGAGTAAACTGGGTTTAAGGCTTGATCTTTGAGCAAGAAATGTAGCCAGTAAACCCAGAAGAAAGGAGAGGAGAGGAGAGGGGAGGGGAGGGGAGGGGAGGAGGAATAGAAGGAGAAGGAAGAGGAGGAGGAAAACAGTAGGTAGGAAAGAGAGAGAGAGAGACAGAGAGAGAGAGATGCTTTGTTTTATCCCTCATATATCCCTTCACAATGAACCTGATTTTTATTTGTTATGGCATAACATTGACCCTAGAGATAACTGTGACCAATGATTGAGTCTGAGAATGGCCATCAGTCACCTGGCTTATTTTTTATAACATGTGCTCTCTTTGTAGGGTATTCAAAAAGACAGCTGTGAATCCAATCAGAATATCACATGTAAAGTTGGCTATCCTTTCCTGAAAAGAGAAGAAGAGGTGAGCAGATTATGGAAGCTTCTTCTAACAATCTGTATGTGAAAGTTGGTGTGTTCCATGTCATTTGGGTGATTGTGCCTGACAGGCAAAATGTAATGGTAGGAGGAAGGAAAAGGAATTCACAGGCTTAGACAACTTGAAATTCTAAATATTTATCTCAAAAGTTAGTCACTAAGACCCAAAAGCAAGTTCTTTCAAATGAGCATTTGGTTGAATTTGGTTTATATACTATTTAAAATTATCAGAATAAATGGGATGCCATTGGCAAGCAGTGATTATAAAAAAAAAAAAAAAAGCATTGGCTTATACCTCAAATGAAGCCCATTGGCCTAGACTGTGGAAAGAAACAAATGGGTTTGCCTGGAACTTTGGCTCTAAAGATAAACTTGAGATCCAGATGGACTGGAGGTGGTCTTTTTCTGTTTCTGGAGATAGTTCACATTCAAAAGAAAAACAGGGAATATATCTTGTCCATAAAAGAAAATTGTCTTGTCTTTCCAACATAATCAGATATTATTTATAGAAAAATAAAATGTAAATACAATCATGAATAGCTTTTTTTTCATTTTTGCATGTGTGTTTTTGTTCAAACTTGCATTTAATTCTAAAATATTTGGTCAGGTCATCTACTGACTATAGATTTAAAGAGGGAAATGTTTAACTAATCAAAATGCCATCCATGATTAATAAAAAATGTTACCTTACTTGAACTGGAAAAAAAAAGTGCGAGGCTGGGGGGAAGATACTACCATATAGGTTCCATCCCCCATCTTCTTTCCCTATATATTACTTATCTTTGAACAAGACAAGATGTCGAAACAGATTCCTGTTGTCATGAAACATTCAGTCTAAACAGACAATAGACTAATGGCCCGATAGACAAATGGCCAAAGAAAAGAACTGTGGAATGGGCAAAGCCACAAAGCTTTGATGAAGGCTTTCAGCTAACTGACTAATATTGCAAATAAGAACTCAGTCTGAGGCCTTTTCCAAAATCACATGTGGCAAAGTAAAAAGGGAGTCATCAGACTGACAAAAAGTCCCTCTTAGCCATCCCAAAATATGCACAAAAAGATTATTCCATCTTCTTCTTTAGATTATACTCTTTAGCTTATACATATATTTATATATATATATGATATTTCATTTTAATTCTTCCATATTCACTATATTTTATATGATCTTGGGAAGGAATGTCAAATGAGGTATAACCATTCAGAGTATCAGTATCTAGATTATATGTTATGCCTATTTAAGTTTCACGGCACTTTTACTTTTAATCTATATAATAACTACTTTTAAATATAGCGATTTCATGGTATAAAATGATAATTCTTAAACTTCTCATTTTTCAGTTTGAGTGGATTAATTTGTGCAAGGTGAATATTGTTGTTAAAAGTTATCTTTTTGTTATTCATATGTTTGAACTAAAAATATCTTTTTATTGCACAGATATCTTTCAAAATAATATTTCAGTTCAATACATCCTATCTTATGGAAAATGTGACCATTCACATAAGTGTAACAAGGTTAGTTTATTTTTTTTCCACACTAATATTTGGGTACAAAGAACTAATTTAGGTTTTTTTTGTCCATACTTGTGATTTCCCTGGTATAGGGAGATCCGTTTAGCCAATGCACATGGGATATTTTTACAACTTACAGTCTTGAAGAACTGCATGAGGCAATTAAAATTGAAATGACTTGCCCAGGATAACAAAGCTAGTTGGTGTATCAAAGACAGGATTTAACCCTAGTCTTTTTAATGCCAGGACTGACTCTTTACCCACTATGCTACATGATCTCTAAAAACCTTTTGTTTTAGAAAACCAAATCATTCCTTAAGATTCCTTGTATATTCCTTAAAATTATCTGTATAATATCAATACAAGTGGCAAGCACTGAACCCCATTGTTTTCTTAGAAGTGGGATTATTCTATCATTTTGCAGTCATGTCTGACTCTTCCTGGTCCCATTTGGGATTTTCTTGGCAAAGATACTGGAGTGATTTGCCATTTTCTTCTCCAGCCCATTTTATAGATGAGGAAACTGAGGCAGAGAGGGTTAAGTGATTTGCCCAGAGTCACCCAGCTAGTTAAGTGTCTGAGACCAGATTTAACTTGAGTCTTCTTGACTTCAGACCCAGCATTCTGTCCACTGTGCCACCCAGCTGCTTGAAATGATACATATGAACAGACTAAAGTAGTGATGAGGAGAGACGAGAAAAGAAAAGGAGGGAAGAAGAGGGCGGACAAAGGGAAATTAAACTCACCTTATCTGTATAAGATCTAGTAATGAAACTCACTATAAAAGTACAACTAGCAAAATATTACAAGATTTAAGTTCACCAGCGGCAGGGGAGGCAAAGGAGAAGAGGAAGTAAAGAAGAAATAAATTCACCTGGTCCCAGTGTGAGAGCAAATTCTGTAGAAACAGGACTTCCTTGAGCCTGTCAGAAAGCCAGATGAGGCTACATCTGCTCCTGATTACCTTCTATTCAGAGTAGCCACACCCTGCCCTTGCAATAAGCTGGCTTCTGGTCCTGGCATGCTCTTGCACACTCCTGGGCCCCTTTCATCTACAAGGATTCAAAAATTCTCGAGAATCTGCCCTACCCTCCTGCTACTCCCTATGATGCTTCAGCCCCTCCTATCAACTAAAAAAATTCCTCTAAATTTTGTGTTTGCACCCTTGCTGATAAATCTGTATAGCTATCTCTGCAACCTCTGTAATATTAAATTTCTCTTAAGTCCCTTAAAAATTCTAAAACTTGTTGTCACTTTATTTCAAGAGAGTAGACTGAATCTCAACTTCAAATTGCTGAGGTTTCCGATAGTCTTTAATAGTACTTGTCATCCAAATCAGTCAACTCCTTTGACCCTTATCTTGGAACAAAGACAGGAAAATTTTAAATGGCCTGCCCCTCCATGACCTCAGTCTGCCCCCCATACAAGCAATTACCACCCAAGCCACATTGATGCCTCCCTTTGCCATCCCTGAGTCCCTGTTCCTTTCCCCTCTGCGTGGAAATTGGAGTCACAACAATTCAGTTCTTCCCTGGCAGGCTCCTCATCCATCAAGCAATCAGCCAATTAATGAATGTTTATTGAGCGCCTACTCCATGTAAAACACTATTTTGGTTATTGAGGGTGATACACTGTAATAACTATAAGGCACTGCTCTCTCCTATCAAGAGGCTTACATTTTAGATGGGAATAAGATGTAGTATGAGATGAAAACTAACTGAAGGCTAAAGTGAATGAGTGTTCAGTTAGTTAGTGGTGCATTCATAGGAGTAACTAAGGTGTGGTTGAAGGAGAGTTGCACAAGACATCAGTCCACCAGGGGAAAAATCCAAGGTTCACCATTCATTTGCTGCATAACCTCAGGAAAATTTGTATTTGTTCAAATAAGTGTGCCCCAGAATCCTTATCTTCCTTCAAGATTTAGTTCAAACATTACCTCCTACATGAGACTTTCTTGAGTTTCTAGTTACTAGTGATTCCTCCAATTACATGGCTAGAGGTAGCTTGGTGGCACAGTGGGTAGAGTGCTGTCCTCCAGGAAGGAAGATTTAAGTTCAAATCCAACTTCAGGCTCTTGCTAGTTATATGGCCCTATGCAAGTCATTTAATACATATTTGACTCAGTTTCCTCAACTGTAAAGTAGGATTAATAATAGCAGCCACCTCCTAGGGATATTGTGAAGATCACATGTGATAATCATTGTAAAGCTCTTGGCACATGGTAAGCACAATATAAATGTTAGCGATATTAGGTATTTATCTGCGTATTTGTTTCTTCCTCCAGGAGGAGAAAAGGCCCTTTAGGGGACAGATACAGTTTTTATTTTTATCTCTTTCTTCCCAGTGCCTGACATGTTGTCTGGGCAGAGTAGGTGTTTAGTAAATACTTCTTAATTAGTGAATCAAAATATTGTCCACATTTTCCTCAAAA
This sequence comes from Notamacropus eugenii, assembly GCF_028372415.1. Classification (NCBI taxonomy): domain Eukaryota; kingdom Metazoa; phylum Chordata; class Mammalia; order Diprotodontia; family Macropodidae; genus Notamacropus; species Notamacropus eugenii. Next base: position 409,966,105 of record NC_092875.1, on the reverse strand, counting down.
AATATGTCTTGTTCAAAATTTTAACTAGGTCTAAAATCACACTCCTAGTAAGAAAAAAGTAATGAAGACACAGAGAGCAATGATAATAAACAAGGAATAAAACAACTTTATTTGAATGGAAAGAAATATAAAAAGAATTTCATTGTAAATGTATTTTATACAGCAAACTTATCCTATTGTTTTTCAATGAATATCTTTATAGGGGTGAGGACAGGTCGTGGGATTTCGTTGGTTATGGGAATTTTTGGGTGAGGAATTTCCCTCAATCGATGCAAGTTTTCATTATGTGTCACTTCATCTCAGAGACAGTGACTTACCAAAGATCATATATCCAGTATGTGAATCAGAAATGGGACTTGAATCCAAATCTTTATGTCTTCACCTCCAACTCACAATTCACTATGATATGTGTGTATATAATATGTGTAGACATTTGAAGATTATGGCCTGTACTGGAAAGCTGTCTATATTTGGTCCATATGATAAAATGAAAAAATTGGATGGTAGAACTTCTAAGCTCCCTTCCAGTTCTTACATTCTTTAACTTTAGTCTGACCAAGGAATTGGCATCGGTGTTTGAACTGAGTCTTAAAGGAAGAATGGGATTTGGATTAGTAGAGAAGAAAGAAGAGAATATTTTAGGAAGGCATCAGCAAAGATACATAGGCATGGAAAATAGCCTAGTTCAACAGAATAAAAGAAAAGCAATATGGTGTAAGGCCAGAAAGGCAAGCTGGGTCAGATATTAAATACCAGCATAAGAAGGTTAGACTTTATCCTCATTCATTATTAAATACTCCTATCTCATGCACCATCTTCCTTTCCAGGCATCCTCCCTCCCCTCAGTTTATCAACACTATTAAGTGAAAGGAGTGATGAGAATGCATGCCTATTTCTTTAGCTTTCTTTTCTAAAAGAATAACTACAATTTGAGTTACAGTAAATGTGTTCTGTGGTCTTGACCTAGGTTTTCTTTTTTAAAAATGTGCATGTCAGATATAATTGACGTCACATTTGTTGCCTTCTCAATGGGTGGGAGAGGGGCGAAAAGGAGGGATAGAGTTTGGAATTCAAAAAAAATTTAATGAGTACTAAAAATAAATGATAAAATTGGAGAAAGAAATTTTAAAAAACTGGTGGGTGGTGGGTGGTGGGTGGTAGGTGGTGGGTGGTGGGTGGTGGGTGGTGAGGAGAGAAGCAAGGGAAGGACTGCAGGTGGCCAAATCTCTTGAGGAGAGGCCTTGCTAAATAAATAGAACACTAGGGCTAGAATGAAATATTTTGGGAAAATAGTATAATGTCAGTCCATGGCAAAACTGTTCAATAAAACTACAGGAAACATGGAGTTTTATTGCCCTAGCCCATGAAGGAAAGAGCTAGATGCTACTGATAGTAGTCTCTATTTTTTAGTCTAGCATTCTCAAAAGTGTGTTTTTAATTTTAGAAATTTTAAATTCTTTCTCAAGTGTGCAGCAATATCTCTAAATGGCTAACTGCAACAGAAGCTCTGTTCTAAAAAAAAAAAACAAAATAAAATATCAGATGCCAACAGAGATACTGCGCAGGATGTCTTAATATTATCTAACATGAATATGTTGGTCGTTTTCTAGTGACAGTGAAGAACCTTTGGAAACCCTTTCTGACAATGAAATAGATATTTCTATTCCAGTAAAATATGAAGCTGGACTCCAGTTTTCCAGGTAGATAAACATCTACTTTTTACTGTTTTGTAAGGGAAAGCATTTCTGAAATCTAGAAAAGAGTAACGGCAACATTTTATAGGTTTACAAAGTACATCACCTACAACACCCCCAATGAGATATGTAGGACAATTATTTTCTCCATTTTACAAATGAGGAAACTGAGGTTTAGAGATGGTGATGTACTGATGCCATAACTCATGAATCTTAGTCCTTTTTCTGTGCACTTAAGTGGTGACCATGCTGACATTCTGGGCAAAATAAAAAGATTGAAAACTATTACTTGGGGATGAGCAGGATGCTCTCAGAAAAACATGGAAAAACTTACATGAACTGATGCAAAGTGAAATGAGCAGAACCAGGAGAACATTGTACACAGTAGCAGCAATGTTGTATGATGATCTTCTATGAATAACTTAGCTATTCTCAGCAATACAATGATCCGAGACAATTCTGTGGAAATTATGATGAAAGGTTCTGTCTGTCTCCAAAGAAAGAACTGGTAGAGCCTGAATGCAGATAACAGAATGACTTACATAGATATGTGTCTTGTTTGACTATGCTTGTATAACCCGTGTCAAAGTGCTTACCTTCCCCAGGAAAGAAAGAGAATTTGGAACTCAAAATTTGAAAAAAAAAGTTAAAATTGTTTTTACACTTAATTGGGAAAAAATAAAATGTTACAAATGTTATAAAAAAAGGAAACTATTATTTGAGTTTTTATTTTTTCTTTCAGTTATTTTAAAACTATCTTTCCATTCCAGACTTTTATTTATATTTATCCTTTCAAATATAACTTTTTATAAAATTTCATCCCTAATAAAACTCCCTAAGCAAAGGAGAGTGCTAGAATGATGCTAAAATAAATATCAGGAACAAGAAAATTCTAAGAATCAATGTCAAGCAGAATTAGGAAGTCATAAAAGGAAAAGAAGTCAAAGTTGTAAGACATACAAACCTACCTTTGTTCATTTTTTTTCTTTTTTATAAATTCCTTTTCCAATCTGTTGCAACCACTTTTCCTAATACTTTGGTTTTCTGCAAGAATTCCTTCCATTCCATTTATTGAAAGACAAATTCCAGTAAAGTATTTCAATTTTTATTCATCTTTCCTTGACTTTCTTCTGGAATTCTGCTTAAGAAAACTATCAAAATTCAGTTGACACCACCAGGATGAATGGATAATAGCAAAGTTACAAGTATGAGCTTAGGGTTTTAAACTTTAAAAAAGGTACAAATTTTTTAAAAAATCCTTGTTACAGGAAAGTACTGACTTTCTGTGAATATTAGTCCATTAGCCACAAATGACACTACAGACTCCATAGAAGTTTTTCATCGTTGTATGTATGATTTATTTTTTAAATTATATTTATTAAAATACAGAGATGCCAAAAATATGTCAACACTAATTGAATTGCATTCTCTCTGGCTCTTCTCAATTTCCTCAAACCCCAATTGTGTTCCAATATAAGGATTTAGGCTTTCTGACCCTAATAGAAGCAGTAGAAGAATTCACCCTAGTCTATATGCATGCTTATTTTTTGGAATTACATGTCTTAGAGTAGAAAGAAAAGGATCAAAATGAATAAAATAAAACTTTTTTTTCTCTTTATCAATACGTTTTAAGCTCTGCAAGTGAATATCACATTTCAATTGCGGCCAACGATACAGTTCCTGACGTTATTAATTCTACCAGTGACATTGGAAATGAAATCAATATTTTCTACTTGGTAAGAAATAGCTACTAAAATTGTATCTTAAAGGACTTAGTTGTAAGCTTTTAAACTAGGTTGTATGTCATAACATCTATAGAAATTGTTTGTCCTAACACATTAATCTCACTGCTCTAATTCCTTAGAACCATACTATCTTTTCCAAAATTCCACTGTTTAAATTTTTTTTTTAATCACTGATGATATTTACATTTTGAATAAATGCCAGGGTCAGGGGACCATCTCCAGTTGCCCTGATCTGTATCTTGCCACTGGACCCAGATGGCTCTGGAGGGGATAGTGAGGCTGGTGACCTCACACATCCCTCCCTCACTTACATCCAATTCATTTGCAAGTCATGGTATTACCTTCCTGATGTCACGGTCCTCTCTAAGAAAGAAGGACAACCAGCAGCTACAACACCAAATGACAGGGTCATAAAAATCTCTAACATCCTACATTAGCGGGACAATGAACTCTTTATAAAAGCAAACCAAGAAACTATTTCACATTTTGTTGCTCTTTACATCAATTATTTATTCAGTATCCCTAAAATAATGGTCACTTGTAGTGAATATTTAAGGTGAGAATTCCAAAATAATCTTGGCATTATTTCTTTCTCTATACATGTACATTTCAGAAAAGCTAAAATATATTTCTATTTATACACACAAGGATAATTTAATAAGAAATGGTACCATTGTCTCCTTTGCTAACATTCCTAAACCAGTGCCTCATCATGGTTTAGATCTGATCCATTGCTTTTAGAGGCCTTGCCTTTAAAGTCTGGTAGGTTTAGTCAGGCAGGAAAGGGTTCAAGTGTGCGTTCAGCAGTCGCCTGTATGTGTTTTGTCCCAGGACTAGTCTAGCCTGGTTCAGAAAGGCTTAGCAGCTGAAACACTCACCAGGGGATTTTGTTTTCAGCCACAATCACTTAACAGGTCATCCAGGAAAGTGTAAAAGTGTTCCTATCTGAAATAATGTAAGGAATCCCCTCATCTAGAGAATCAGAGATCCTTGACATATATTGTATTGACATATATATCATTGGCTAACAATATCTCTCATGTTAGATCCTGGGTTGTTTTCCACTGTGATTTTTTTTCTTGTTATGACCTTTACACACACACACACACACACACACACACACACACACACACACATTTTACTAAGATAGTGAACCCTCATAGACTTGAGTTTCTATATAATTTCCAGTACACAAAGGCCCAGTTGAAGCAAAAGTGATTTGGTTTAAATAAAAATCATTAAAATGCATTTACTACAGGATGGTAATACAATATAATAGTGGATAGGGATAACTTCCACTGTAAAATTTCTTTTTCTCCATTACAAACTGAACAAAGAAAAAAGAAAACTCTTATACAGTGAAAAAATGGAGCCCTCTAGATCTGTAGCATAAATGTGTTGTTGTTGCTTTACACTGTGTGAACCACATGACTATTCCCATGGGCAATCTAATGAATATTTATGACAATGTACATAAGAGGAGCTATCTAAATAAAACACATAAAATTTATCTGTCACCTATCATGTCAGGATAAAGGTGCAGACTGACTTCAAAGAGTAAATTTACTTTGCTGTATGAGATTCAATGGGAAAATACAGTATTTTCCCTTCTATGCCATGGGACTCTGGAGTGGCTATGGAATTTAGTGTTGTTAGGTTGCCCTGTCTGCATGCTCCATTCCTGAATAAAATACCAGACTTAAATAAGGCGAGGGAATATGAATATTCAAAGAAGTTATGTCAAAATATTCAGATATTTTGCTTCTTCAATCCATCACTCATCAAGGGTCAGAGTACCCCAAGGGTAAGAAGCAAGAAGAAAAATCAGAAGTCCCAGAAACGCTCTAACAGGTGATTCTAGGCTTTTAGAACTAGAAGCCCTGACCTAATTTGAAGCCACCAGATGTTAGGTTCAGATGTGCTGAGAAGTCCTGGCCTTGCCAGGTAGATCCATTTCAGAGCACCCAAATGGAGATAGCCCAGATCTCTTGGTATTCTCTCAAGTGGGTCAGAACTATAAAAGAGTATACCTCACCTAGAATTCAAATAACCTCAAAGAAATCCATGGAGTTCCTAGAAACTGGTTGCAGATAAGTAAAGCAGGACTTTGGTTTCCCACTAGATAATTTACCTTATATTGGCCACTTCTGGGTAGACAAATATCCTTAGTTAAATGAATTTATTCTTCTTTTTCTCTTATCATTCATTCTTTCATACCAGCCAAACTCCATATGAGATGAGCCTAGATTGCCTCATTCAGTGTTTTAGTTCTAAGATTCCACTGGAGGCATCTACCTACTCCTAATTTTCTTGAGTGGGAAATTTTCCTGGCTATGAAAACTAAGAGGTGTTGACCAGAACAAGAACATTAACGTAGGCAAGGATAGCCAACACTAGAAATTGCAAGCATGAATTAAATACTATGTGCTTAATCAGGCTTTTCTTTTATTTTGTACAGATCCAAAAAAGTGGACACATTCCCATACCAGAGCTTAAGCTGAATATTTCATTCCCCAACTTAACATCAGATGAATACCCTGTACTTTACCTAATTGGATGGTCATCTTCTGATGTAAGTCATGTTCCTTTACCTTCTTTCCCTTACTTTAAGACTATGATTAGGTTTTCATGAACTGTTAAACTCTAGAGATATGTTACTTGTTTTTGCTGAACTTTTTTGTTTTTGTTACAAAGGATGGCTTGAAGGGTTGGGAAAGGAGAAAAAATATTTTCAGAAATATTCACCTTCAGAAATAATCACCTTTCAGAAAGGTGATTTAAGTAAACAAAAGAGATCCATAATATTCATTTTATCCATTCTTTTATTGATTTTGGAGGCAACTGGGTTTAAGTGACTTCCCCAGGGTCACATAGCTAGTAAGTGTCTAAGGTCAAATTTGAACTCAGGTCCTCTTGACTCCAGGGCTGGTGCTCTATGCACTGGGCCCCAGAGATATATAATATTGGTTTTATTTTCTCTCATATGAGAAAATTGTTGCTGAAACAAACTTAGTGTCCTTCACTTTGCCTGTCAAGTGCTTTACCAAAGCAATTATGGCAAAGCATATAATAGAAATATAGGGCAGCTAGGTGGTACACTGGGTAGAGCACTGGGCTTGCTACCAGGAAGACTCATCTTCAGGAGTTCAAATCCAGCCTTAGATATTTAATAGCTGAGTAAACCTAAGCAAGTCACTTACCTCCTGTTTGCCTCATAAGTAAAATGAGCTGGAGAAGAAAATAGCAAACCACTCTAGTATCTTTGCCAAGAAAACCCCAAAATGGGGTCACGAAGAGTCTGCCATGACTGAAATGAATTAATCAAGAAGTCCTCCCAATTAAAAAAAATTCAACTGACGAGTAGTTTAGTAGACTTAAATCCATTAAAACAAATAATTTACTATTATGCATACTACACTGATTGACATTTAGCTAGGTTTCATCCATTGAGGTCCTACTCTAATGGCTAGTCCTGTTTTGGAGGTGATCTTGGTTTCTCAAAGGCTATGCCAGGAGTATGCCAGCTATGGCAAGTTACACCAAGCTAGATGGGTTTCAGGTTTGGTCTGAGGGGTAGTTTGCACGTTTCACTTTCCAGGATCCATCTAGCACCATTTGGAGAGGATCATCACCAACTAGTTACAGGGTGATGATTTATTTTTGGCCATAAAACTTCTCAAAAGACATTTTCCTGAGTCATAAAGGAGTTACAGCCTGTGTCAATGAAGGGAGTAAGCCCCACTGATATAATCACAGGTCACTAAAGTTCTAACCTAAATAAGTGAATATGTTTGCAGTTATAAGGTAAGCCTTAAAGCAGTTTCTCCTGGGAACTTGGGGTAACTGTTGTGTCGACCTCTTATTAAATAGTGATCCTTAACTAATGTCATAGGCAACTCAAAAAAAAAAGTATGTAAAATATACTCTCTTCACTTTTGCATTTTATTTTAGAAAACAATAGAATTATTAAAATAGATCTGGAACACATGATAATTAATATATTGATTTTTCTCTCATTTTTATAAAAAAAAAGATGACATTCAGAACAAAGTTTGAAACAAAACAAGAATCCAGACATAATCATTGTTGGCACATTTATAGGTCTTTAAGGTTTGCAAAGACTTTTTGCAAATATCTCATCCCCACAACCACCCTGTGAGATAGGTGCTATTATTATCCCCATTTTCACATGAGGAAACTGAGGCACAAAGAGATTAAATAGCTTGACCAGAATCACACAGCTGGTAAGTGTCTGAGCCTGGATTTGAACTCAGGTCTTCCTGACTCCAAGTCTAGCCAGTTTGAACACTGTGGCTCCATGAATATTGTAACTAAACAACTAGGGCAGCTATTTGATGCAGTGGATAGAGTGCCGGGCCTAGAGTCAGGAAAATTCATCTTCTTGAGTTCAAATTTGGCCTCAGACACTTATTAGTTGTGTGACCCTGGGCAAGTCACTTAACCCTGTCTGCCTCAGTTTTCTCATCTGTAAAATGAACTGGAGAAGAAAATGCAAACTACTCCTGTATCTTTGCCAAGAAAACCTAAAACAGGGTCATGGAAAGTTAGATATGACTGAACAAGAAACCATTATATAACACTGACTAAACTTTGACTTAATCATACTCAAGTGTTGTCCAAGGGTTTTTTTGGTTTTCACAGTTCCTGACCCAATAATGTCTGTTTCACTCTGATCTCACTTTTTACTCTGCCAAGCAAAAGTTTGTTCTGAGTCCTCAAGCCCTAAATTATATCTGTCCTGTGGACTGACAAAAAGGTCTCCTAAGACCCTTCATGCATTTGTATCCTAACTTTTATTTATCTAGCCTTTTACAACCTAATCTATTTCTAAAGACATCTTAAGGAGGTGGAACTTTTTTCCTCCCTTGCCTCTTTTTTATCTTTTTCTTTAAAATTTTTAAACTTATTTTCAATTCATGGAATAAAATAAGCATTTCCACAACACAATACAATAAAAAGGTGATTGCACATGAAACTGCAAATCTATCATATACAACTTGATATTTCCTCTAAATTTACAACAGAGTTATAATGTAAATTTCTTTTTTTTTTAACTTCCTTCTGCATGCCCGTGAAAATAGCAGCCACAGGTTTACTCTGGCAGTTGTCAAAATGTCTCATAGAGTTCAGCAGTGAAGTCATTAGACCCAGGATCATTTTGTTTCTTCAACAACTTGACCATGCTACTCACTTCTTGAGCTCTAATGTCAGCTCTTAAATCATTTGTCTCTTCATCCTTTGATACCCTTGCATTATCCCACAATCATTTCTCTTCTCTGAGTGGCTTTTCTTGTTCTTGTGCTATTTTTTATAGCACAGTATCGTTCCATCACAACTTGTTCAGCCACTGCTCAATAGATGGAATCCCTGCAATTTTTAGTTCTTTGCCACCACAAAGAGGGATGCTATAAACATTCCATTCACATTCAAAGTTATAATTACTATTTGTGACTTTCCCTTTATCTTATTTTTACTCACTATTTTCTTTCTCAGCCTCTCTTTTTACCCTATCCTTGTTACCTTAGACTACCATAACTTCTTCATTCATAATACTTGTGTAAAATGCCTTTTATCAGAAAGTAGGAACTAGGACAGAGGAGACACATAAACTGAGACCCCTTCAAACACTCTCTTCTTGTATCATTTCTGAGAAATATGTGAATGTGTCACTTTTGACAGGGTCCCATGGTTCCAGAAAATAAATTTGTGAGACACTAGGACCTCAGAGTACAAGCAGGGAGATAGGTAGGGAGAGATGTGAAATCAATCAATCGGTAGGCTTTTATTAAGTTCCTATTATGTGCCAGGTACCAGGTTAGGTTACCTTTGGAAAAAGCCAAAAAGTGGAGTGGTTCTTGCCCGTAAAGAGCCTATAATCTAATGTATGGTCTAACACACACATATGTAGGTATTTGCAAAAAAACAAAAATGAAAATATGTAAAGTATACATAGAAGAGAAACTGGCAAATGGGGGGACTCATGAAGGGGCTCATGAAGAACGTAGTGTTTGAGTTCAGAGTTCAGTAAATGGAGGTAAAGATGGAGTGCAGTCTAAGCATGGGGCACAGCCAATGCAAACACATAGTGCAGGGAAATGATATTTCATGTTTGAGGAACCAGAAGGCCAGACTGACTGGATTGTAGAGTGTTCAGATGGTAATAATGTGGAATAAGACCAAAAAAGTAGGAAGAAATCAGGTTGTGAAGAGTTTTAAATGACAAAAAGAGGAATTTATATGTGATCATCTTCCTGGGGTCAGCAAACTATGTCTGGGGGACCAAATCTGGCCTATTGCCTGGTTTTGGCAGTCCCATCCTGTAGTTTGCCAGTCCCAGCAATCTAGGTTATTAGGAACCACTACAGTTTATTGGGGTGGGAGGAGTTAACAGGGGGGAGGTGGGAGAGTTGTGTGACACCATCAAACAAATATTTTAAGAAATTCACTTTGCCAATTGTATGGAAAATGGACTAGAGCCCTAGAAGGTGCTGGGGATTATTTTGTAAATGTTTATTTTTCACATTTGTCTATCCACAATCTCATGCTCTTTGATTAAAAACAAGAAGTTAAAGAGGCATTGTGAGGGGCTGTTGGCTGTTTGCACCTCTTGTGATCTTTGGCATCCAACATCGAAATCCCTTGCTTCTAAGGTCTTAGTGGGTTTTTCTATTAGCAATCCAAAAATAAGCCACTATTTAAAAATTAAATTGTTATTAAATATTCTACCTTTGGAGCAGCTTTGCATTTTCCATTTATGCTTCAATATCCTAGAAATTTTAAAAGTATGTGCTTCTTATTCTGTCATATTTCATAAATTTTGATAAGAGTCAAGCAGTTCATGAGCATGAACTCAAATTGACTTTGTGAGTGGTGATATTATGACATCCTTTATGTCCTCTCAGAACATTGTGGTTGTGCTTAACAACTAATCAATGCTATCATGGACAGTGATTATTACTTCCATATAGCTATGGCTATAGTTAATGATGCTACACATCAAAGGTGTTATGTGATCAAGGCCAGTGTTCACAATTAGTGCCTTTCTAGACCTTTTTCTGTTTTCTTTTGATGGGGAGATGTGGGGGACAGAACCCCAATGTCTGATAAAGCAAGATTTTTGTCTCCTTACAGAATGTAAACTGCAAACCAACTAGTCTTCAAGATCCCTTCGGCATCAGCTTTGGAAAGCAAATGAGACCAAAATCTGGAGAACTCAAGACAGGCACCATTTCAGTAAGTTTCAACAACTAAGAGACAAATGCTAACTTTAAAAAAAAAAATCATTAATTTACATTTCATAGTTTCTGTTCAGTCTTAACAACTTCCACATCCCAAGTGAATAAATTCAACATTAAACTAAAGTGAACTGTTTTTGTTCCAGCATCTGACCTGTAGTAGCAATGGTTGCTAATCAGTTTTCTTCCACTCTCCAACAGAACTGCAATACCTGCAAATCTGCAACCATTATGTGTAATCTGATCCCTTCTGATGTAAGTCAAGTAAATGTTACATTCGTCTTGTGGAAGTCAACATTCATAAAAGTAAGTGGCCTTCCTGACTTGGAGAGTTAATAATGCAAAGTAAATCAACAGATGCGTAGTGATGGTAATAATATTAATAATCACTCAGATTTATATAGTATTTTACAGTTTGCAAAGATTCTATTAATTCATTGACTTCATAGCACTAGGAATTGTGGGGGAGATTGAAAATCCCTAATAGTTTTTTTAAAATTATAATTTATGAAATAAAACAAGCATTTCCATAATATAGAATAATAAAAAGATGATGGATTGCACAGGAAACTGCAAATCTAATATGTACAACTTTCTATTCCTTTTAAATATATAATAAATTTACCATTTAAATTTCTTTTTCTTCACTCCTTCCCCTTGCTCTAGAGATGGTTTCTATTAGATGCAAATATGTAGATGGATAGAGAGACAGACAGACAGACAGACAGATGTGAAATCATTCTATACATACTTCTATTTATCAGTTCTTCTTCTGGATATAGATAGCATCTTCCTTCATATGTCCTTTGTGGTTAGTTTGGGTATTTATAATAGTTAAAATGACTTAGTTGTTCAAAGTTCAAAGTGGTTTGAAAAAACCACTAAGAAGACTCAGGTTCTATTGCCATCCCTACTGCTAAATGGTTGTGTAACTTTGAGTATTCTCTCCAAGAGTCAGTTTCCCTATGGGTAAAATGGGGGCAATAAGAGGTAGATGTCTGGCCTCCAGATAAACTTGTATTCAAATCTCACCCTTCTCTGAGAGCTTCTAGCAGGGCAAAGCACTTAACTTCTTAGTTCATCAAATGACTTATTAAAAATACAATTTGAAAAAATTGCCCATCTGCATTGGTAGAGAGTTTCCATACCAAGGAGCTCTTGGACGTATGGAATCACAGATACACTGCTTCCCACGTGACATTATCTGAAGGGAAATGCTTTGAAACTGGAAAAAAATACATAATAATAGGGGTTATCATTAAAAGCTATCAGATTTCTTTGTTAGAATCAGAGACTACAAAACTAGGAGATGTTTCAGAAATCATCTAGTTCAACCCTCTCATTTTATTTTTTAAATTTTCTTCCTTATTATGAACTTAGTCATCTAGAAACACAAATATTTGAATATACAGAAAAGAACAAAAGGAGGGTTATATATGAAACTGTGAACCCACACTATGGATAGCTTTTAAGTGTATATTAAATTTAATAAGTAAAAATTTTTTGCTTACTTATACCCCTTCTGAATTTCTTTTTGTTTTCTTCTGTGTATTTGTTAATATTTTATTGATCTTTTTTTTCTTTAAAAAATTTGCATTTCTATTATTACCCACAACTTTCATTTTTACAGATGTAACACAGTGACCACCCAAGGTTACATGGTGATAACAGGTTTCTTTTTCTTCTGTCTTTGAAAATAAGAATCCATTCTGGTTCCATAATGTCACAAGATTTAGAAACCTATATCAAAAATAAATAATAGATACGTGGTGAAACTCCTATCTGACACTCACATCAGTGGACATCTCAGCTAAAATCCCACTCTACTAGGCATGGAGACAATCCTGGGATTTTGAAGGTTATTCCAGTAATCTCCATGCTTTTACAATTTCTTCCGAACTTGAAAAGATTCCAGGGCAATTCTGCATGTCTGCCATTCAAGAACCCGTCTAGCTAAGTTCAGAAAGGAACATTTGCAATAGAATTTGGCCACCACCTAAGAATTTTCCTCAATATAAAAACTCACAAAAACCATATACTAGGTCAATAGAAGTAGCTATCTGCATCAGTGAATCATCCAAAGAGGTGAAGCTACAGATCCTTGAAGTATGAAAATTGCTAATAATATTATTAAGCTAATACCTGGGGCAGCTAGGTGGCACAGTAGATAGAGCATCACCCCTAAAGTCAGGAGAATCTGAGTTCAAATCCAACCTCACACACTTGACATTTACTAGCTGTGTGACCCTGGGCAAGTCACTCAACCCCTGTTGCCCTTGCAGGGTAAAGACTAATATTCATGTTACCACTGTGAAATATCAGATTTTCAATGTCTATTTTTGTGGATATGATTTGATTCCTGCTACAGCAGATGTGTATCGATCAAGCAATCGATCAATATCAAGCAATCAAGCAATCAATAAGCATTTATTAAGCATCTATTATGAGTCAATCACTTCATTAAGTACTGGAGATACCAATGCAAAATGGAAACGTTTGGTCTCTGACTTCAAGGAGCTCAATAAATGTCTCCACCTTATTAGATACAGTTTTTACCCTAAAGAATTCTACTAATTGCCGAAAAGCTGGTAGTTTCTTTTTTCCAAAGATAATTCTCATCAGGCTTATTTTCTAATTTTTCTCTTTATTTCTTTTTAAGTCCTATTTTCTTAAAAGAAGAGTGAAAGACATGTCAGTGACTCAAGGGAAGAAAAAGACAAGGGAATGAAAACTCCCACACTTAAATATGAAGGCTATGAATTAAATATGACTTGGATTTAGTATACTTGCAATAAATGCTAATAGAAACCCCACCTGTTTTCTTTGCAGGCAAGTTTTTCCAGCTTAAACCTTACTATAAAGGCGGAACTTCATAGTGAAAACTCATCACTGGTGTTAAGTAGTGGTAATCAGAAAAGAGAGGTAAGGAGGTATCAATTCTGAAAACACTCTCGGTTTTACTCTGCATTTTATGATGTGAGACTAATAATTGGACATCCCACCTAAAACAGTGGCAGAAAGGTACTGCTCCAAGAAAATGTCAAGCACTTTTCTCTCTGTCTTGAAATGGAATTCATTAGCCTAGATTTTAGTCTGATTCTGAGGTATAGCAAACTGGCACAACTATGCTATTTACCTATTAACCTTTGACTTTAGGCAAGTCAGCTTTCTGAACCACAATCCTATTAAATCTATTTACAAACTGTACATACTATTTGTCTTTGTAGCTTCTAACCATTGTAGTAAATTCATATTTTTACTATTCACATTGATTATCAATGATACATTTAGAATTTCCCATTCCTAAAAGAGACATATGGAACTTCAAATGACATCTGAGGAACATCCTTGAAAAGCATATTGTTTAGAAATGTTAGAGTACTACACTGATATGCATATAGTTTATAAGAAAACTGAGTTCTAGAAAGTTGACTTGCCAAGGTCAAATTGGCAATAGCATCAGTGGTAGGATTTGAACCCAGGTTTGACTCATTTGATCTTAAAGGAAATTATTTCCAAAGCTGGTAACACTAGCACATATAGTTTATATTTAAAGGTTTGCCATGAGGTAGAGAGATTGGATTTGTTATTTTTATCCTGGAGGGCAGGGCCAAAGGAAGGAAGATTTTAATACACCATAAGAAATAGCTCCCTAACAATTAATGTTTTCCAAAACTGAATGGGCTGCTTCAAGAGCACTGAGTTCCCTATCCATGGATATCTTCAAAGGGGAGTTGAGTGGCCACTGAAAAGGAGATAAATATTGTTTAGAGGATTTATAACATACTGGGGAAACAGTCAGTAAGCCTGGATTGTAATAACAGTATTGATACTTCACAGCTACATGACCATGGATGGCAGTGTGGTTCAATGGAAACATCATTAAATTCGTAGAATTGAGGAGAATGAGGGGCTTGGAATAAGATGAACTCTAAGGTCCCTCCCAACAAGTCACTCACTTCCTTTATCTCAGCCTAAATTTCTTCACTGCAAAATTAAGGTGTTGAATTACCTAAAATCATGTTATTCTGTCTATAGAATCTGTTTAGACCATATATTATTTTGATCATTAGTATAGTATCATATAGGTAGCAATCTACATCAGAGATATCAGACATCCTGTTGCAACCTACCTGAGTACAGCCTGAAGCAGAGTAAAATGTTATTGGGAAATATTTAAGAAAATAAACAAAAATGCAATAGAATGCAGATAATGCTAATATGTGGTTCTCTAAATCGCTATGTGTCCCCTCCTTATGCATGGTTAAGTGACCTCTGATGGGGTTCTTGGGTGCCTGTGCTTGGACCCCAATTCTAAAATCACATTTTTTCTCTAAAAATCACATTTCTTCCTAGCCTCAAAACACCATCTCAAGCAGTTTCTCCCCAGTCCAAGAACAGCCTGCTACAGTGGCCAGCTACACCTATAGAATATGTTAGTTTGAACCAGCTGCGTAATGGCTGAACTGGCTGTGTCCTGGGTCATAATGACATTTACTACTCACTGACCAATCATATGTACCCGAGACTTAGATATACGTGTGCTCCCTTACATTTATCTTGTCTAACAAGACATTGATGAGAGCAGCCTGGTATTACTTAGTCCTGATCATTAGTTGACTTAGTGACATTTCTGGCCTAAAACCACACCTCCATGTAGCCCCACTTGAGCTATTTCATGATAAACTCTGGGTAAAATATCTGAGCAGTAGATACTAAAAGTGCATGTTCCATTAAGAATTAACCACTCCCTAATCCCTCCCTGAATCACCTAGTCAGCAGACTTGGAACATATTATACTATAGAATATACTATATAAACTTTACCCATACTTTCAAATCACAACTTCTCTAAGAATTCTTGCCTGCTCAAAGATGTAATTAATCTTTGCAATGCTTGAGTTCATGAAAATCTTTTCCAGACAACCCATGCAAGGAATTCCAGTCTTGGGGTTCCTCTGTCATCTCCCTACCTCTCAAGCCCTCATCAGCCCACATTTCAATCTCAGTTTGACATAACTTATCTACATGATGCAAGTAGAGAGTCACTGATGAGTGTCTTCTATACAAATGTGTGTCGCCCTACTAGCCTGACATAACTCTAGATGTTCATGATTAACTCTCCCTTTGAATTGGAAAAATGAGAACTCTCTTCAAAATAAAAATACATAATCAAAGGAGAAGTAATGTTATTACCAGTTATTAACAAAGGTAGCTAGTTGGCTTGGTGGATGGAGTGCTGAGCCTGGAGTCAGGAAGGCTCATCTTCTTGAGTTCAAATCTAGCCTCAGACATTTACTAGCTGTATGACCTTGGGCAAGTCACTTAAACTTGTTTGTGTTAGTTTCCTTATCTGTAAAATGAGCTGGAAAAGGAAATGGCAAACCAGTACTGTGTCTTTGCAAAGAAAAACCCAAGTGGGGTCACAGGGGGTCAGGCACAACTGAAAAATGACTGAACAACAGCAGTCCTCTCAGCTCCTAGTGCATTCTCCCAATATACGTTGTAGTTATTTTGTTTATGCTAAAGTACAATGGGGTGCAAGCTTTTGTCTTCTAAGGCACAGTGCCTGGAATAGAATGAACACTCACTCAATGAATGCTCATTGACTGATACATTCTTCATTTGCTCCTCACCATGCCCTGTTCCTTAGGATCTCCCTACATATCTAGTGAACTGGGCTTGGTATCAGCAAGACAGGGATTTACAATTGAGGAAACTGAGGCCCTGAGAAGTTAGTTGAATTTACCTCTGTCACAGATACCAAGTGACTTAAGTAAAATTTGCACTGGCATCCTCTGATTCTCTATCAATGCTCATTCCACTCTAGTACCATATTGCCTCTAGCCGCAGTTCTCTCTAGGCTTTCAAAAATGGGAGACACAAGAAAGCCACTTGTTGATAAGAGAAGGAAAGAATTATTTCATGGAGAATGAGAGGAGAGAGAAGTTCTCTGATGACATCCACCACAGAAGAAAATCTCTGAGAGTTGGGAAATGGCCTGACATCAGAGGAAAAAGGGAAAGAAAAAAGCCAAATCTGTTCACTTCACAGTCTTGGAGGGACAGCTCCAACCTAATGGAACCCTAATTGCCAAAGAATGATGAAACCATGTTCAACAGGCAATGCAGAAGGGAATTATATGGCAAAATGGAAAATTGTGGGTTATTTTTTATTTTGGATTAGAAATAAAGAGACAAGTTCTAGTCCCAACTTTGTCTCTTCTCAGCTATGTGACTCTAGACAAGTAAAAACAAGTTAAAAACCCTCTGAATTTCCTGACCTGCATATTAAAAATGTTAGATCTCTAAGTACCTTCCAGACTCCATATCTTATTAGTTTATGTTCTCTATATGATTTTTTAGTAACAAAAACTGAAACAAAAGATTTTCTAGTTAGTGCCAAGCCAGCCAGAAAACCAATTAACTGAAATGCCCCTTGCATGTTAGTTACTTCAAGTTTTGCTGCATATTAATACTATGGAGAATGAGATTGTGAATATAGTCATAGTTATTCAGTTATTTCAGTTGTGCCTGACACTCTGTGACCCCTTTGGGGGTTTTCTTGGCAAAGATACTGGAGTGGTTTGCCATTTCCTTCTCCAGCTCATTTTTAAAGATGAGGAAACTGAGACAAACAGAGTAAAGTGACTTGCTCAGAGTCACACAGCTTGTAAGTGTCTAGACCAGATTTGAACTCAGGAAGATGAGTCTTCCTGACTCCAAGTCCATATATTGAGCACTTAAAATGTGCTTTTCATACATCGCATCATTTGATTCCCACAATTAACTTGTGACACACAGTAATACATTATATAGATACTATCTGTAACAGTGATACTAATAAAGTAATACAGATATCATCCCCATTTCATAGATGAGCAAGAAAGGGCTCACAGAAGTTGAGTTAAGGTTACACAGGTAGGATTTGAACCTAGGACTTCCTGGCTCCTAGTCCAACACTCTAGTTATTATGCTACAAACATCTTTTCATAAAGAGATTTTATATGTATAAATTTGGGAATATGGAAATATATTTAACTTTATAATGAATACTTAAATACTTGAAATACTCTCTGCACATTGTTTAGGATAATTACATTGCTAATCAGGCATTGTTAGACCTGTCTTAATAATAATTATTCTGTTTTGATGGCTTGAAAAGACATTTTGTGCTTTTGACTGTCTACCTTTATTATTTTCAGCTGGCTATTCAAATATCAAAAGATCTTCTGCCTGGCCAAGTGCCGTTATGGGTGATCCTTCTAAGCGCTTTCGCAGGATTTCTGCTCTTGATGCTCCTCATATTAGCACTGTGGAAGGTGAGTGCTCTTTTCATTTATTTTTCTATTATAGTTGAAGAAATCATCATGAAATCATAGCCACCATATGTGGCTAGGAAATATCCTGCCTTAATTGGGTGTAACTGTACGTACCTTCAAAATCAAATCTTGTTTTTGCTTCTGTGTGGAAATATATGTATGCAAATACACATACATTCATATGTAGGTATATATGTGTGTATATACATACACATACACACACACACACACACACACACACACACACACACACACACACATACACACACAGGTGTCTGTAACTCACCTTAGAAGAAACATGTTCTTGAAAAGTTGTTGGTAAATGGGAATTTTTGTGAATGAACCAAGAGCCAAGGAGACCTCCTGTTTCACAAGATTTAATTCTGTCTCATTTTCTAACGACCAATTAAACTTTTGTATAAATCTGATTTTTCACACCTAAGGCTCCACTACAGTGAAGGTACAGGGGAATATTTTATACATTTCTTTGAGTTATACTACTAGCGTAATAAAGGAGAATTAAGACCATTATGTTTAGTAAATGCAGAGTGAATAGAAATCTATTGAAAATTATACTACATTGGTCTACTATATACTTTATACTATATTGTATAAAACATAAAGGGTTAGAAAGGTGGTATTGTGGACAGAGTTCTGGGCCTAGAGTCAGGAAGACTACTCCTCCTGAGTTCAAATCTGGCCTCAAAACTTACTAGATGTGTGACCCTGGACAAGTCACTTTAATTCTATTAGTTATCAGTTTATGAGCTTATTAGTTATCAATTTCCTCATCTGTAAAAGGAGCTAAAGAAAGAGATGGAAAATTACTCCAATATCTGTAACAGCAAGGACTTTAGCATACACAGGAGGGTCTGCTATATAGATTCTCAGATCTGCTTTTCTAAAAGAAAAGCAACTTTTAGGGGTAATTAATCATCTTTAATTACATTCACCAACAGAGAAAATAGAAGCAGAGAAATAAAGACCAACAGACAGGGCTCCAACTGTCTGGCTATAAGCAATACATACATCACAGGTCAACAGACAGATCCAACTGTCTGACCATTACATACTACGGAGTTACCAGAGAAAGAAGCACCAACATCTGGATTTTCAAAGCCAGGGAACTTCTTAGCACCTACCCAGAGTCTCATCTGGCCAAACAAACACTTTCAATGAGTAAGCCCCAAAGTAAAACCTCATGTCAGAGTGTTTATACACTTCTCAGAGTCAGAGGGCACTGACCCAGTGCCTCAATAGAAATTAACAAAAGGTATTGAGGTCTATTAATGGAAGGGGAAGATCTTTAACTCTTCCACCCACCCACCCACCATTAACCTTACATTAATGTTACAGTATCTTTGTCAAGAAAACATTAGAAAACAACAACAAATAGAACATTAAGAAATGGAAGGGAACAGAGACCAGTGACTTCACTGGTAGAGTATTCCCAAATGAAACTTCTTTTACCAATGCAGCTCATTAGGTCTGTAATTGATAATCTAAGAGAGTTGCCTACATTACCGAGAGATTGTGACTCAGTCCAAGTCACACAGCCAGGACATGTCTCTGGCAGGAAATGAATTCGGGTTTTGCTGGCTCTCTCCTCTAAATCATGGGGTTTCTCTATATCAAATTTATATTATCTCATGGAGCAGCTAGGTGGTGCAGTGGATAGAGCAGGAGCCAGGAAGACCTGAGTTCAAATCTCACCTCAGACACTTGACACTCACCAGCTCTGTGACCTTGGACAAGTTACTTAACCCCAATTGCCTCATCTCCTGATGTTCAGTCATCCTGATGAATATCTGGTCATTGGATTCAAATGGCTTTGGAGGAGAAGTGAGGCTGGTGGCCTGCACAGCCCTCCTTCACTCAAAACAAAGTCAAGTGCAAAATCATGCCATTATTTCTCTGATGGCGTGGTCTTCTTCGGCTACAGAGGACAAACATGCACACATTACCTCATGTGTTACCTCCTAAAATAATGAAAACCACAACAAAAACCCCTACTTCAATTAAATATAAATTATTGGCCCTTGTTAATTTGGACACTTTCCCAATAATTAAACAAACTGTATCATCTCTTTACCCTAGTACACACATTCCCAAGAAGATGTCAATGTATTTAATCATGATAAAACTGATTAAAAGGACATGGGGCCTTTAGGAATATCGAGCTCAATATGAATCAACAGTCCCCAAAGTTAGTCCTAGAGATGGATTTTTCATCTTTTGGGGTGGTGAACCCCTTTGGCATCCTGGGAAAGATTAGAGGTATCAAACAGGCAGCATGTGTACCCCACAACACTCCCAAGTGGGGCCTGAAGCAAATTAAAATGTGATTGAGAAATATTTAACAAAATAAGTAAAAATGAATTAATGCTAATATGTGGTTTTCTAAGTCAGCATGCTGCCACAGGGACCCTTATGGATGGTGTAGTGGCTCCAGTTTCTAAATGAGTTTGACACCACTAGTGAAAACTGTGGAATCTTTCTCAGAATAATGCTTTAAAAAAAAAAGGAAACCAATTATGTCAAGAGTTACCAAAACATATGCTTTTTTTTTTAAATCAAAGTTCATGTACGTTATGTTAAGAACCCCCAGTCATGAAAGTCCATTCTCATTGTGAAGTTCTGGAAGTCTGTGGTGTTACTGTTTCGATAAAAGAACTTCATTCTCTCTGTCCTTTCCGACTCAAGTTATTTTTCATGTGGTACACAGTTTCCCTTTTGGGAATGATAGGGAAGAGGGGAAAGTATCTCCAAAACCATTCAAATCCTAGTCAGCAAGTAGATGTAATCTCTGGTCTTTCTTCAACAAACCTCAGGGAATAAGTTTTTTTCACCCTTTCTTACTTTACCTCAATAGCACTTTCTGCAATACCTCTCTCTGCCACAGTGTGGTGCACAAATCCTGGTTTACTGTTAGTGTGATGGGGCTTAATTTCAGGCCAATCTTGTACCCTGTTTCAATAGTCTGCTTATTTTCAACTGGGTTGGTGGCCATTGTATATTTATTTGAGTGTGACCATTCATAACATAGTCTGCTGCTCATGAGTAAGATGGTTCATTGGCCTTCACAGCCTATTGCTAAGAATGCCACTTTAAAAAGAGAAAGAACATATGAGAGCTGAACTTTGGATAAGCTCTGATAGGTTTGCTACTGTGTCTTCTTGGAGTCTTTAGTGGAGGTTGTAAACAAGTACCAAAAAACATGTCGCTCCTACAATTCTATCCCCTGGTTTATGTTACCAGGCTACAAGAATACAATGTATAGCTAAGACTATTCAGTCCTTTATAGGATATCCTGTGGAATACATATAATGAATTCTTCAGATGTTTCCTGCCTGTCTCCATAAGGGGAATGTTAACTAACATACCAGAGATACAGAATATGGCACAGGGTAAAGAGAGCTATATTTGGAAGGGAAACTGGGTTTAGCTCTTATTATCTGTGTTTCCTTGGTCATAATTTCCTCATCTGAAAAATAAGTGTTAAACTAGATGACTTTTAAAATCCCTTCCAGATCTCTACCTTTCATCCTGAGGAAGAATTTGATTGTGTTCTCAAAAGGGAAATGGTCTGATGGAAGACGGAGTAACTAGAGTATTATCCCTAGTCTTCCTTTCAGGTAGACACTGACCCTTACTCAAGGAAGGCACTAGGTGAACCTAGTGTTTTGGGGCCTTGATGTCCTGCGGGCTTAGTCTGGAGCAGGCACAGGTGATCTATAGTGATCTATGGCCAGGATAGCACATAAAATTTATCCAGGACTAGAACAGACCTTTCTCTAAATTTATCTAAAGCAGAAATTCATATAGACCAGCAGTGATTCTCCTATGATTGTAACCAGTTTCTAAAAGTCTGGCAGAGATGGACTGATAGAGCATTCCTGGAGTTTCATTATCCTAGAAAGTTTCCCTCTAGAGTGAAATTACCATAGATATTAATGCCATGCTAAGAGGCAAGCTCAATCAGGGTGCCCCACACTCCAAAAGACCCTCTTACCTCCCTCAAAAATCTTTTCTTTGAACTATTTCAATAATAACAACATTTCTTGATAATTTCAGATGCAGAGATCTGAAATCCACCACTGATTACACATTCCTTTGACTTCATGCCATGCTTTCTAGTATCATGGAAATCCTCCCAGGAGGGCATTATGCCTATAATCTTATCAGTCATTTACATCTTTCTATAAATGATTTCATTTCTGAAAATAAGTTTTGACAGAGGGACAGAGAGAAGAGAAGTACTTCAAGTCACCTGGGAAAGGGGGTATGACAGTGGGGGAGAATGAGCAAAACAAGGAGAGACTAAGGACCTAAGGAAAGCCTGATTCACAGCCGTGCCTAGAGTCCATAGGATCATTGGATTTAGACTTGAAAGGGACGTGCAAGATCATCTAGTTCAATTACTTTATTTTATAGTTGAGGCAACCAAGTTTCAGAGAAACTATGTAACACAGGTAAGATTTGAACCCAGGTGCCCAGTACTAAAGCAGGTGTCTTTTCAGCTATACCACACTGTCTAGTCTACCTGGGAAAGTAAAGAATAAAGTGAAGACCATTTACCATCTGACTTCTCTGAGGTCATAATACAAATACTGTTATATTGGACCATGTGGTACAACTATGTATGTTGTATGTAAATAGGGGTGTGTTGGAAGTCAGTTCAGCTCTCACACGCAGAGTGTTAAATTTTCAGTGTAATTACACTTCAAAAGTTGGCAAATGCTACAAATCAGGGCTTGCTTGATTTATCACTGTATTGATTTTTCTAGACTTAAGAAAGTGTAATAATGTAGCTTAAGCTCAAAAATATGTTATGGATATATTTTTTTCAGAGTGAAACAGTTGTTAAAAAATTTACCAACAAACAAACCCCTATCTATAAAGGTTGTCATGAAACTGAGACTTTTAATTGATGGAGAAAAATACACTGTTAGATGCCTCAACTTGGAACTTAGTTGGACCAAGATTCTCCTGCTAGAATTCAGCTGCTGGTGAAAGGTGTGGAGAAGTACAGATGGATTTCACAATGACCTTAGGACAAACATTTAGAGGAAAAATGATACTAAACTTCTATTTCAAGTCAGTTAGAGCTATGCATCCCAGAAATTCTTCTCCAAGCCAGGTGCAGAAGATGTTAGATTGCAAAAGCATGACAGCTTAGGATGTGTCCACATGCAATCGAATTGAAAACAGGTAGGCAAAGGCCTAGGAAAAAGGAATTGTGGATGGCAGAGGCAGGGGAGGTGTACCCCTTAAACTAGAAGTATGCCACCCTCCCACAGGATGTTGCTGCCAGTCTAGGGCACAACCCTTGGTGTCCCTCACTAGTTACAACTAAGTCAGGTTCATCTAGTTAAAAAATATTTATTGAGAACTTGATGGATCCAATAAAATGGAAATTGGCATTTGTCCAGCTCTACTTGAAATGTAGTCATTGGTAGGAGAGCTTTGTCCAGTGATTTTCTAGAGTCATGTCTCTAACAAAAAGCCACGTTTCAAAGAGTGGAAAAGTTTGACAAATAGAAACTCTGTGGCTATGATGCCCAGGCAGCTAGATTATCTTGTTGATTAAATCACCAAAGGTTTTAGGAATATTGTACAGTTTGAAATGCATGTTTACCTCAGAGCAGATGCGTTCATTCTGGCCCCCACTGCACAGATGACTCCAAGATGGTGCGTAGGGTTTGGTGAGGAGTTAGCAGAAATCTAATTTTTCATTATAAGGATGATAAAAGCTATTTCAGAATTTTCCATGTCCCATAAGCCTTGGTAGATTATTATCTCTTCTCCCCAAAAGATTCTGGTACCCTTCTAGCTGCCCAGAACACACCCAGTCCTCTATGGTTGACTTATATAGTTGACTATGGAGAGGATTCCATAAGCCAACAGCTGCAGAATAGATTGAGCCTCCTGAAACTGCCCTGTCCTGAATCCTTGGATTTAGGGATTTGCAAAATGGTTACTATATCTAATATTTATGTACCATTTATTTATATATTCTATCTCCTCACAACAGCCTTGTAAGATAAGTACTATTTTATAGATGAAGAAAGTGAGTCTTCTGGAGGTGACTTATCTAAGGTCACCAGTAATTATCTCAGGCAGAATTTAAATTTAGGTCTTGTTGAGTCCCAGATCAGCACTCTTATCTGCTTGCTGCCGACTAGCTAGTTACTAGCTATGTGACTAAGGAAAATCTGACACTAGAAAAATTGGTCTATGTGCTTAGCAAGTTCTCCCTATCCAACTGTTACTAGGGCTGGCTAGTATATCCTTAGCTAATCTTGTCTTATGCCCATCAGATAGTTGCTGGGGAATTTATCTTCCACTTTGAGAAAAAGAAAGAGAGGAGAAACTGCGAGTTGTGGTGTGTGCCCCATAAAATACTTATCTGTGTTCGTTTGTTTGTACAAGGCTTTTTGGGTCATTTTGCTGGGAAAGAAATGTCTTTGACCGACCAAAAATTTCTAAGTATGGCAGTAATTTGATAGATGTTGCAAATACATTGGCATGTAGTAAAAGTGATCATTAACTTTTGTGAATTACTACACCAAAAATCTCTAATAAATGACTAAAACAAAACTTTCAGACTTCACCTGTGACTTCATTAGTAGTGCAAGGAAATCCCTGTGAGGAAAAGCCATCTGGGAATGCTGGTCAGCATTAGCTATACTTGTTGTTGAGTCATTTTTTCAGTCATGTCTGACTCTTCATGACTCCAGTTGGGGTTTTCTTAGCAAAGATTCTAGAGTGATTTACCATTTCCTTCTCCAGCTCATTTTACAAATGAGGAAACTGAGGTAAACCAGGTTAATTGACTTGCCCAGGGTCCCGCAAACAGTATGAGGCCAGATTTGAACTCAGAAAGAGGAGTCTTCCTGGCTCCAGGCCTGACATTCTATCCACTGTGCTACTTAGCTGCCCAATTTGCTCTGTTATTTTATAGTCTTAAAGAGTTTCCTAGGGCACTAAGAGATTGAGCGACTTGCCCAGGATGACACAAATAGTATGTGGGAGAGGAGGGATTTGTCATATGGGACATAGAAAATTCTGCAGCAGTTTTCTATCATCTTTGTAAGGATTTATAACTTCCACTCTCCATCCACCAAAAAACCCCCACCCACCATCTCAGCCTTTTCTGAACTGGTGCCCAGAACTACCTTGAGACAAACACACCTTTCAAAGAGTTTTTTTTATTTAATCAACAAAGGCCTAGGGCTATAATGAGTATCATAGCTAAGGGGTTTCATTTATCAGATTTTTCCTCTTTTTGAAATATGGCTGTTTTTCAGTTCTCTATTCAGTACGCCACTCTGTCTTATTAATGATAATGTTAATGACACATTATAACCATAATAGCCAATTATTATATAAATATCATTTTTAACATTTATTTCCCAAATCTTGATACAAATTATATATATATTTCATATTTTCTTTACAGATTGGATTCTTCAAAAGGCCATTAAAGAAGAAGATGGAAAAATGATATTTCATGCCAGAGGGAAAAAATAGCATCTGTTCAACGATCTGTCCTCAGGCTTGTTTCAAATTTGTGACCAGAAAAAGTGGAAATGTAATTATCATCTACAGGGTCACACACCTTTGTTCTATCAAGGAATTCATCACCCAGGGGGGAAAAACAGATCAAGAATGATCCCAAATGACAAACATAAATTTATATTTGTAAAATATTAGAAAATATTTTAAAACAATTACTCATTTTTGCTGAGTAATTGAATTTATGATTACAAAGTGTTTTGAATAGGAAGGACAACCTATTCAAATGTGCTTCAGGAATGAAGGAAAAGATGTCAGGCTCATGGAAACATGTTTTGTTTTGTTTTGTTTTTTTTCCTCCAGAAAAATACAATTTAGACTTTCTTTCTTTGACCCCACTGGAAATCTAGATTTTCAGAGTTTGAACATGCCAGGAAAGAGCTTGCTTGCTAGAGTCATTTCCCATCCTGAAATACTGATCTCAAGGGAGAGGACATTCTGTAACAAGGACTCGTGACACAGAGGAGACAAAACATGCAGTGACACAGGGTCATAGCAGGTAGCCTTTGGGTCAATCTCTGTGCATAGAAAAGTTCATTTCCCAGGGTGTCTAGAAAGCAAGGTCTCTCCAGCTGAAATTTTATCCCAGGTTGAGAATGAAGCACTGCTAGAAGACAAGCACACTGAATGGCTGGGTTTATAAACTTTTACAGGACACACTGAACTTGCATTTTTAAACTTTCAGCATCAATGTAAAACTTCATGGTAGTGGAAAAAAGCACTTAAAAACAATTTTTAATTTTATGTATGCCTTTAAAAATGTGATGTGATTTATTCTCAAAGAATGAAGTGTGAGGATATGCTGAAATGAGTTTCTAAAAATGGGATGTGGTTGGTAAATGACTATAAAGTGCCTGTTGCACCTTTGTGAATCAACTTTGATCCGGATTTCCCATTTTCGAAGGCAGCCCAAAGAAGGAATTCTCTTAGGTCCTTGGTACAGGGTTAATCCAATCCAAAAACTAAGACAGGGTTTTTATTTTATTTTATTTTGTGTTTTTTATTTTGTTTCTTGAGGTTTATTTTTTCAAATACATTTCTTTTTTTCTATAAAAGATAAAATTCCATTTTAGAATAAGACTTCACCAAAAAGTGTTTTCAGTGCATGAGCTACATATATAGAGTAAATAGATCACTAGAAATATATTTAAAGCATTTTGTGTTTGAAAGCTGGCAACAACAAGAAGTCACTGCTCCATGTTTATCTTTTCAAGTAATTTTCCTAAGGAAAATAGAGTTAACCAGAACACCAGCTGCCATAGACAATCCTTTTTATTTTCTATGACAGGAACACCAAGTGCATGAGTGTACAATAGTTCTATCAGTCAATAAACATTTAGTAAGTGCCTACTATGTGCCAAGTACTGTGCTAAGTGTTAAGAACATAAAGGATGGTAAAAGATAGCTCCAGCTATCAAGGGGATCACAGTCTAATAAGGGAGATAATATGAAAACAACAGTGTACAAATAGATACATTACAGGATAAATGGGAGAGAATCAGTATAGAGAAGGCACCCATATTAAGAAAGATCAGGAGAGGTTTCCAGCAGAAAATGGAACTTGAAGGAAGCCAGGAAGTGGAAACAAGAAAGATGAGTATTCCAAGCCTGGGAAAATGCCCAGAGTCTGGAGTTGGAATGTCTTGTGTAGGAACCACAAGGAGGTCATTGCCATTGGAACACAGAGTATGTGAGGAGGAGGGAAGACTAAGGTGTAAAAAGGTAGGAGACCAGCTTGTAAAGGTCTTCGAATGTCAAGGATCATTCTATATTTGATTCTGGAGATGAGAGCACTGGTGTTTATTGAATAAGGAGGTGCCTGGTCAGAGCTGCATTTTATGTGTAAACTACTGCTGTAAAGTGCCTTCAAATTTTAAAACAGCTTTCCAATTGATATCACATCCCATCCATTATGAATTACTGAGGTAAAAACTCAATTGACCAGAACCTCAGACCTAAAGAAGAGTTTCAGTTAACCAGAATTTTTCTATGGTCATTTCTAAGGAAAATAAATAATAAGAAAACAAGTCAATAGTAGATATTACTTCAATGCCCCAACTTCAGGGTGTTCCAATTCAAAGTCAGCATAGTTTTATAATATTTCCATATCTATATCCTTTCTTGCCACTTATTGACACCTGCTCACTCCTGCTGCCCATAGACACAGCTCTTTCATGGTACCTGATAACTGCTCCCAAATCTCTACTTTGTCATTCCCTTCACATGCCATCCTCTTACTCCAAAATTACTACTTCCTTTTGATGTCCCTTGTTCATAAAAATTCATATTACCTCAGTGTTCTGATCTCAGCTAGTTCTTAGGCAGAAATCAAACTGATTGGGATAATTAACCTCTCAACCTCAGTTTCCTCAATTTGGACTAAACTTCCAAGGTCTCAATCTAGGGCTATATCTATGATCCTAATTCACACTAAGGTGATGCTTCAACTTTCCCACAGAGTGCCCTTTAAAAGAGAATGCTTATTGATCCAATGGAAGAAAGTTTCGATGGTAGAATTTCAAATAATGTGAAAAATAGTAAGAGAAGTATTTAGGATCTAGGAAACTTCCTAATACCCCTCAAGTCATAAAGTATGTGTTTACCTGCTCTTTCTATCCAGAAGTCATTGCAACACCATTTTCAACCATAGGAATGGAAACAAAAAATAACATCTGTGTATTAATTTTCCCATTTTCCCATGTTAACTTCATTAAAGCTTTATTACATATGGGATTGCATAGGGCTAGAGACTAGTCCTGTGACTTCATTGGTAAAGAGAATTCCCAGGTGAGAAAACTCCATCTACCAATTCAGGGCAGCAGGCAGAGTCTTTTCTGGGAGAGTCTTAAAAGAGTTGCTTAGAGCATCAAGAGTTGAAGTAACTTGCCCAACACACACAAACACACACACACATAGTATACATATATATACATACATATATATGCGTATATACATACGCATATATATACATTCAAAGGTAAGACAGGGACCCAGGACTTCTTGACTTCAAGGCCAGCTCTATCCACTATTAAAGCAAATAAACCAGTATCAATTAAGTATGAAGTTTTCATATTTAAAGATTAAAAAAAAGGTAAAAATGACAAAAGTTTTCTTTGCTCACTTTGCATATGAGCTCAAATTTCATCAGTCCTTTCATTTACTTTATAATATGGCAGTTACCCAAACAACCATTAATTCATTGATTGTATTTGGAAGTATAACTAAAAATTAAGAAGAGAAATAGCAACAGTAGATTCCTAGAAAGAATTCCACGTAGTCTGTTTAGCCACACATCATGTATGTATATATAGGTATATATGTATATATGTGTTTGTGTATGTGTATATGTTATATATACATATATGTGTGTATACATACATATATGCATTTTTCTAAAGGAATAAGTATATTAAAAGTTGTGTGAGCAGATTGGCTAACAGAATATTTTATTTTAAAATGTTGCTAACATTCTTATTCAGCTGGTTGCCTTAGTCTCCTTTGTGACTTGCTTTTCAGTTCCTTCCTTGTACCATAAATTTTAAAGATACTTATGATTTAATTGTATTGTACAATACTGTACATAGGGGACACATTACCAGAATAAAGAACTCCAGTTCCACAGTCCCCAGCTTATGATTTTAACTTTGTATTAGTAAAATTTCTGCACTTAACAAGAAAAAGAAGAGATTGAAAATATATCTCTGCAATGTGGCACAGTTCGATAAAATCATAGCTTTCTAGAATCTACTTGGCTTCGGAGTCATAGCCAGGCATCTTTGTGTCCTGTTCAAGTGACATGAAACATAGATGAGAAGAAATGCAAGTGTTCTTGGAAAACCAGCAACAAGTATGGAAGGAGCTCACGTAGGGGAGAAAGTATTTATTACATGCTTCTGTATGTTAAGCACTGGAGATACAAATAGAAAACTTAAGATATGCCCTCTCTCAAGGAACTCACATTCTAATAGAAGGAAGGCACACATTCAGGAAGTTTTCAGCTGCAAGTCAGATGGTAACTTCCTATTCTGACTAATTATTTTTGTTAACTAGGTGACACACTTGTTTTTTTTCTAGCTACTGATGGACTACTGCAAGTGCCCCCCATTCCCTATAAATTTTAGTGTACAGGAACAAAGTCCAGTCTCCTTGCCCTAGTTTTGGTTCTAATAACTACCAAGAAGAAAAACCATTTGCATGCCATATTCAAGTATCTCAAGACTTGTTTATTATTTGAGAAAGTACATCCTTGTCCCCTGCCAAAGAGTTGTTAGTCAGTTTTGACTTCTTTCTCAGTGTCCAGAATTTTAGAAAATTTCATTCTGCAGAGTAGTTTCATGGAAAATACCAAATGTTCAAATTTGTTGTGGGTGTGAATGAAACAGAAAGATGCAGGAGATACAATGGATTTTCAAAAAAAATTATATTTGAGTTTGAGGAGGAAGAAAGAACTATCCTCTTTTGCCTAAATTTAGGTTTGAGCTTAGGTGAAAGAAAGAAATGTTTCATTAAAAAGGGCAAAAACAATGACCAAGTTAGGATTTATTGAATTTGAGGTTGCAGCAAGTCTTGAGCAGCCCTGCTTACAATATCCACTCCCACGTATTTCTAAGGCCCACATATCATTTATAGGATTGCTCCAATAAGATTCTTCAAAGTGCTATCTAGTGCTAAGCCAGGCTTTGTCCTTTCTTTGTCTAATACACTGTAATCTGCTGCATTTGAATTTCATGTGCAAATTTAGCCAAAGTTAAGAAACTAGTAATGGCCAGACAGCAGATCTAGTCTGTATATCTTCATGATTTTAAATATGCTCTGAAATATGCACACTGTTTAAGAAGGGTGGGAGAGGGGGAACGGGATGGGCTGACAGAGATTTTTTTATAGTATTTTATATATTGCCCTTGTATTTGTAACTGTTCCTCATCTTATACCCTCCCTAGCACACCTCTCCTTTGTTCCTCTTCCTTCCCACCTCACCTCTCAAAGATGTTTTCAAGGACTTGTGTTATAATAAATCTAGGTCTATTGAATTTCAATAAAATGTGTATTTTATTTAAATTAAAAAGACGAGTCAATGGGTCAGTCATTTTGGGAATACTTCAGCTTTCTATGCTATCACTATAGAAGGCTGGACAGACAGCTCAATCATCTATAAGTTTCCACAAGCATATCACAAGAAACCTCATAGATAAGTAGAACTGAGTAGGGGAGTTATGATATAGAGTGTCACTTACTAAGGGACCCTAAGTACATCAAATATACTATATTTTAGACACAGATATCAAGGGCACTCAGTAATAAAGATTAAACAGATCTCAGCAGAAAGGATCTCTTTTTTGTTCAGCAGAATTCCCCCCAAAACTGTCCGGCAATAGTCATTTACTGTCAGACCTGGGATCAGGAAGACTCATCTTTGTGAGTTCAAATCTGGCCTCAGACACTACTATCCATGGGACCCTGGGCAAGTCATTTAACCCTGTTTGCCTCAGTTTCCTCATCTGTAACATGAGCTGGAGGAGGAAATGGCAAATCACTTCAGTATCTTTGCCAAGAAATCCTCAAATGGATTGAGAACAGTTGAACACCACTGACTGAACAAGAACCAAGTCATTTACTATATAGACTGCTTGTAGGTAGACCTTACTTCAAACTCTGTCTCAGGCATTTATTACCTGTTGGACCTTAGATAAATCACCAATTAGTAAACTTCCTTGAACCTCAATTTCCTCATCAGTAAAATGAGAAGACTGGACTAGATCAGGGGTGGGGAACCTGTAACCTGGAGGCTACATGTGACCCTCTAGGTCCTCAAGTGTGACCCGTTGACTGAATTCAAACTTTCACAAAAACAAGGCTGCAGGTTTCCTACCCCTGGACTAGATCAATGACTTCCCAAGTCTCTTCTATCTAAATCCTCTTCAAAATCTTTATCTCTGTCCCAGCTGCCTGACTTGAAATTTAATCCAGAAATTCAGAGTAATAAGATCTTTAGCTGTCAGCCTTATTGTGAAAGATCTTACATGGGTAGCCTTTCTGGCTTTGTGAATTCCCCACTTCTAAGCTCATGGGAGAGTATCTGTCTGCCAGGAAAAAGGTGTTAAAATTAACCCCCTAGATTCCCTCACCAGGGATTCCCAGCACCACAACCAGAGAGCCTCACAATAATATTCCTTGTAATCATCACTCAAAAAACAGGGAAAAATGAAAAGAATTGATGGCATTTCAAATGCTTTGCTGCCTTTCTTCAGATCAGCTTTATATTCATTATAAATCAAAACATTGTCCAATAGCAGATAAGTCACTCAGTTCAAGGCTCTGTAAGGAATTCCTTGCTTTATTTTCAAAAGCCAGAGGCTGGGAAATTTCAATGCCATGAGAACTGGGCAATGGGAATGAGAGACCTGATTTGAATGAGAGGCACACATGACCTCATCATGCACCAATTGGTTTCTCCTCAGCCACTCCACAGTGGGAGGCTTTTGTTTTGGTCTGGGGTTTCCTTGGCAAGGCCATTATCTGCCAAGGCCTTGAATACGTTTTGGCTCATGGGAGCCTGTGAAATCCTAAACCATCTGACACCATAATAATAGACTGAAGGCTGAGAGGTGCTCCTGGCTAAGAATGTGCTAGCACCACATCGAGGCTTTGGAAGTCATGTCCTTGTGAGAGTTGAGGCCTGGGAGGGGTCAGGGCAGGGGCGGGGGGTCTGCTGCATCACCAACCCCTGGTTAGGAAACTCATGTTTGCTATTCAAATTTGGTTTGCTTCTCCCTACATATGTCAATTGGGAAGCTGAGGTTGAGAAAAACTGTGAAAAGAATACATGACATGTAAAATATTCTTGTGTAGTGCTCCATTGTGCTGATTACACACACACACACACACACACACACACACACACACACACACACACAAAGTTTGTTATGGAAAAGCAGGAGAATTTAACTGTTCCTCTCTTCTATAGAACTACCTGGTGTCTATAAACTTGGAAGTGTGTGACATCCTCGGCAACCTTGGAAGAGGTTTCATTGTGTGAGACCTTGAGCACACCCAGGGCTTCAGCCTTAGAGAGTCAGGAAATAAAATATGAATGGCATATCCCTTTAATCCATATTTGAATTGTTTTAGAAAGATTCCAAAAATCATCTGGCAGGATAAGGTACCAGACACTGAGGTCCTTGCTGGAACTGAACTTCCAGGCATTCAAACTATGCTTCAGTGAGTGCAACTCCGATGGGCTGGCCATGTTGTTCGAATGCAAAATGTACGCTTGCCAAAAAGATTATTTTATGGTGATCACATGGTGGTCAGAAGAAGCAAGCAATACAAGGACACTCTCACGGTCTCTCTGGAGAACTTTGGAATTGATTGTGCAACATGGGAGACACTGGCACAGGACCACTCAGCATGGAATGCCCACATCAGAAAAGGTGCTGTGTTCTATGAGCAAAGCAAGAATTGAAAGAGCTCAAAGGAAATGAAAGATGTACAAATTTAGGGAATCTACACCAAATGTTCACATGAACTATGTGTGCCCAACTAGTGGTAAAGGATTCAGAGCTCATACTGGTCTGATCAGCCACAGCCATATACATCGTAACTTGACTCTAGCATAGGGATATCATTTTGGTCCTCTTTGAGAATGAAGGACAACGACCAACACATATCAGAGAACAAACTGGGTTTTAATACAAAAATCTGATTTTTAGCACATCATTTTGAGAAGGCAGTAGTATTCCTGCTCCCATATAGTCCCTCCCCCAGTTCAGACTTTGTCCTGTAAGGTTACTTTATTTATAAAAAAGAAAAAACTGATCATATGCCCAAACTCCCTTTTGACTTTAAACTCCCTGAGGGCAAAGATTACATGTTAGTCCCATGGTCCCTATAACTCAGAGCCTTGGAAAATGGTAAGCATTCAAAATCAATTATTATTATAAAACCATCAAAGACTTCAGAGATGATCAAGTCCAGCCCCATTATTTTACAAATGAAGTAACTGCTTACTCTCAAGATCAGAAAGGAAATAATTAAGGTAGAATTTGAACTCAGGTCCTCTAGACTTCAGAGTCAATGCTCTTTATACTCTACTATGTGTCAGTAGATTGATTAATTGCTTAATCAGGCACAGATTCTGCCACAATCTGACAGAAGAAAAGTCGATCTGCTAAGGGCATTATTGTTATTCAGTCATTCAGTGGTGTCTGACTCTTTGTGACCCCATTTGGGGTTTTCTCGACAAAGATACCACAGTGGTTTCCTTCTTTTTTTATTTTTGTTTGGTCATTTTGGTCATGTCTGACTCTGTGACTCTTTTTGAGGTTTCCTTGGCAAAGATACTGGAGTGGTTTGCCATTTCCTTCTCCAGGTCATTTTACAGATGAGGAAACTGAGGCAACCAGGGTTAAATGACTTGCCCAGGCTCCCACAGCTAGTAAGTGTCCGATGCCAGATTTGAATTCAGGTCTTCCTGACTCCAAGTTCAGCACTCTACTTCCTATAACACCTACCTGCCTCATTAAGGGTATTTCCCTTGAATCGGATATACCTTGGTTTAGTGAAAGAAACTCAGAGAGCCATAGCAGTTCAACATTCCTGAAAAAAAAAGTAAAGTTTACAAAAGTATCCAGGAGATAATTGCAAATAATGGTGTTTAGCATTTCACTTTTGAGAAGTACCCCCCTTCCCCTCCATGTACTCAAGATGCAACGGAATCAGCTATGACTCTCATTAGGAAACACTGTTGCAAGAAGAATAGAAACTTGTATATTTATACTGGGAGATTTTTTAATCTTCAGTGGAAAGTATTTTTAATTATATTCATTTTATCTCACTAAATATTTAATAATCACTTTCCTGAAACAATAAACATCACATGAAGCTGTCATATTTACTCCAAAGAGTCTCTCTGCAGAGTATGACATAAGCTCTATTTCTGCTTATTTTTACCGCAGAAAATCTTCATTGAAAGAAATTACATAGACCAGAGGCTCGTTCATTTCAATGAAACAAATTTATAAGAAGGAAATGTTTTGTTTCAGTTTGGTTTTTCTTGTTTGAAACTATTTACAAAAGAACAATAAATTTAAATATAGAAGGGACTTCAGAGACCATCCCATCTAATCCCCTCATTTTACAAATCAGGAAACCAATACCCAGAGAAATAGAGAATTGTCCAAGGTCACAGTGGTTACTGTTGGATCCTGAGAAATTCAGGCTTTGATCCTGGGTTTCCTGATTCAAATCCAGTATTCTTTTCTCTATGCCAACAAGGATTTAATCTGTTTTCATAATGATTATTAAATAATTCTGCTTAATAAATGCTAATGCATTATTTTTAAAATAGTTACTTTGGAAAAGAGATATTAAATAAGCAACTTGTGTTTGGGGGTTGACATAGCTGGACATGACTGAGAAATCTAGAAAAAACTTTTGGAGTGTCTCAAATATTGAATATCCTGTATGTTGATTTGGAGGTCAAAGGTTTTGTGCTTTGGTGTGATTCTATTTTATCTTCTGCATCATCTGTGTGTTTTACGTCAACTAAATTAGCATCCTGCTTTCAATGTTGAATAAAAGTGACTTTAAAAGAATGTGATTTCAGCACTCTTTGGAAGCACACGAATTTGATCCAAAATTAAAATGAGCTTTCAAACTTCTACCTTTTTTTTAGCTTTAGAATTTTTTTCTTATTGTTTAAAAAGGAAATTAAAAAAACATAAGTCTGTCTGTGGTGTTTCCTGGACATGCCACATCAATATAATGACACTCTATCAAACAAAAGGCAAAATAAGAAATAGCTTTCCTTGTAAAATGCTCCTGCGCTAACTATTGAAGAACAGATTGGGTTACCTGCTGAGAAACCTAAAAAAAGCTTGCCAAAGGAAAGAAGGTGAAAAGGTTTATTGTTCCATTCTTCCCAAAACTTAAGGAAAAGGGGAGAAGAGAGAAATTTCTTATAGCATAGAAATGATGGCTTAAAGGAAGAAGTTTCACTACTAATTTTTTTTTGCACTCAAAAAAAAAAATCACACCCACTCTCTTACTTTCATCTTCAGACACCCCTGTAAATATAAGTAATCAAAAAAGACTTGAGGCAGGGAGACTCACCAGCAGGCTATTGTAACAATCCAATGAGGGCCCAAACCAGAGTGATAGTAAAGGTAGAAGAAAGAAGAAGGTGGTATATTGGAGATGTATTGAAAAGGTAAAAGAGACAAGTCTTGGCAACAGATTGAAAATGGGGGTGTGAAGAATCCAGGATGACTCCTAGGTTATAAGCCTAAGGGACTCAGAGAATGGTATTGCATTCTATAATAACAGGGAAGGTAGGAGGGTGAGGGTAGGGGGAAAGATAATGAATTCTATTTTGGACATGTTGAGTTTAAATGTCTACTGGATATTCTGTTCAAGGCTGTAATGTTAGTGAGAGGTAAAGATCTTCCCTATCCATTAATAGGCCTCAGGTGGAGTCCTTTAAGGGAAGTTTGATTAGGGGAGGCTTGCTTTGTAGGAAGGCCCACATATTTTGTTAATTCTAATGAGGCATGGGGTCACAAGGGTCATGATGCCTTCCAGTATATAATATATATATATGTGTGTGTGTGTGTGTGTGTGTGTGTGTGTGTGTGTGTGTGTATGTATGTATATATACTTTTCAGTACGTACATATATATATACATATTCATATATACATATATACATACACACATATATACATATATGTATATATACATTCTGAGGTGAGACTTTGCTTTGGGGCTTACTCTTTGGAAGAAGGTTTGCATACCAGATAAGACTCTGGGTAGCTGTTAAGAAGCCCCCCAACTTTGAAAACCCAAGTGTTGGTGCTTCTCTGTCTGGTAACTACGTATGTATGTAATGGTCAGACAGTCGGATCTGTCTATTGAGCTGTTACGTACATACTGCTTATGGTCAGATAGTTAAAAGCCCTGTTTGTTCATTTTTATTTTTCTCTGCTTGTATTTTCTCTGTTGTATATGTGATTAAAGAAGATTGTTGACCCCTGAAAAGTTGCCTTCCTTTTAGAAAAGCAGATCTAAGAACCTGTACTAGTAGGCTATCCTGGATGTGTCAGGGTGCTTGTGCTACAGATGTCTGAAAGGCCATTAGAGATTTTAGGCAAAAGGTCAGCAGAGACATTGGGTCAGGATGGATAGATTTTGAGACTCATCATCATAGATATGGTAATTAAATCTATAGGAAATGGTGAGATTACCAAGTGAGGTAGTACAGAGGATGAAGAGAAGAGGGCCCAGGACAGAACACTGAGGGACATCTGTGTTTGGAGAACTATCTAAGGCCGTTCATTTCAAACATGTGGGATGGCCAACACAGAAGCACAGAGATCAGAGATGGTGAAGAACAGGGAGAAGCATAGACTACAGGATCTCTGAGTTCCCGTCTTGTCCAAGTCCCTCATTTTACAGATGAAGAAACTGAGGTTCAGAGAGATTGGTTACATAGATACTAAATGTAAGATGGATTTTAATTCAACTTTGTTCTGGTTCTGAGTGATGGAATCCTAATAAAGCTGTCCCCATCCCCAACATTCTTTCTTATAGGCCCCACTGAACAGCAGGCATGCCCTGATTTAACCACACAATCTGGCTATAACCACACCTCAGGCCCCCAGACTCAATACAGCCACTGCCCTCAGATCCAATTCATGTATTTGAACAGGTGTGTTCTCGTGCTCAACCACAATCACATTGTTTATTTAGCCCAAGACAGGACAACAATACCTAACCAATCAGAAAGCAGCACAACCAGGATGTTTGACCACTGAATCATCGAAGATACCTCTCCCTATTACTAATCCCTTGACAAACCCCTCTTGCCTTTTTAATATTCATATTTTTTTGTTGTGCAATCGGTGTCATTACACTATAAATTTGCCTGTTTTGTCTTACTAAGGTCCTGGTTTATAAGCCCACTTCTGAGGGGCGCCAAGCCTCAATAAATACCGGTACTTGGATTAGAGGTGGTCTGACTCCGAATTTT
Organism: Notamacropus eugenii; assembly: GCF_028372415.1. NCBI lineage: Eukaryota > Metazoa > Chordata > Mammalia > Diprotodontia > Macropodidae > Notamacropus > Notamacropus eugenii. The sequence goes on along the minus strand of NC_092875.1, from coordinate 409,928,488 downwards.
TTGAGACAGTGCCAGCACAACACACTATGAAATCACAGCATGAGTTCACTGCAACATACAGTCTCTCATGTATATGATGGATCATCCACATATAGATACAAGTTGACCAACACTTGTTGAGTATCTAGCCTATGCCTGGCACATAATAAATATCTGACAAGCTAATTGCTTAAATAAATTCATATAATTTAAAATAAGCGTGACTCATACTCACCAAAGGTATTTTCCACTGTCAAGGATGTACAGCACAGATTCCAAACAGAAGAAAAAATTCCTGTATATTTTAAGTTTCTCCCAAAGTTCCTGTTTGTGGATGACATTAGGATGATTGTATCACCCCAAAACATAGCAGAGTCGTATAAATGAAACTCAACATCACTCAAAAGAACCTGTCCTAATTAGCTGCACAGAAAAAAAAGTGGATGAAGAATGATTTTTTTCACCCAAAAAACAAAACAAGAAATCAACAAAAAAGAACTCCCTCCTACCCCCTCCTTAACTTTGATATGAACTGAAATGCAGAAATCATAGAACTCTGATTTATGATCAGCACAGATCTCTTATTGAATAAATGAAGCTCAAAATTGAGTGGGGGGGGAAGTAGTCAAACTATATAATATTTTGGAAACTTCTCAGTACTTTCAGTGATCCTAGGCTGTCTCCTGAAACAAGACTTCATATTTTAAACTCCAGTATTGACTCCATGATACAATATGACTCTGATACTTAGAATTCTACAATCTCTGAAGAATGAAACATTAAGATGACCCAAAGGAGCCATATGGTAACCAAAAGAAAGCTACAGGAGATAACTGCTAGTGTCTTCTGTACAAAAAAATTATGTTAAAAGATATAATTCAGGAGATGTTTTATTTGAAAAAGAGGTGAGCTTGTCAAGTAGTGTGGACAAAAGATTATAGCTGAATAGTCTAAGTACTATATTGGTACTCAAATAATTTTTAATTTTTCATTTCATTTTTATTACTACGAACTTAAAAATACCAAAAATATGAATATTCTCCATAAAAAGAAAAGAAAAGAAGACAACATATGAAGCTGCAAATCTTTACTACACAGAACTGGGAGGGTTTTTTTGCATATTCAAATTTAACATGACAGTTCTATCACTATCCTTACTAAGATGCCCATCTCAATTTCCTTGTGCTATACACACACACACACAATGATTTCATTTACTCTTTTCTTCCTTTTAAAAGCATTAATATCACCATCTACACATATACCAACCCCCAAATAACCAAAAGTCCTCACTTCTACCAAATAAGTATAGTCATGTAAAATAAATCCATATATAGCTTATGTCTGAAAATGCATGTCTCACATCACCATGAGAAGTAGAGAATTTGATTTATCATCAGTCTCGTGGTATTGTGATTGGTCGTTGTGCTGACAACAGATCTTTTCCTTCATAGTGTTATAAATATTGTATAAATTTTTCCTTTGGTTCTGCTCATTAGTTTTCATCATTTTATCCAAGTCCTCAGGATTTTCTGAATCCATCTCATTTCACCATTTCTTATGGTAGAAAAATATTCAGTGGATTCAATAGAATATACACTCATAGACGACAGTTTGTTGAGCCATCTCCCAGTAGATGGATACCCTCTTTGTTTCCATTTCTTTGATAAAACAGAAGTGCTGCTTTAAATATTTTTGTACATGTAAGTCCTGTTATTCTTTCCTGAACCTCTTCAAAGTAGGAGCATAATGGTATTGTTGGATCAAAGAGTATGTTACATTTACTGCATTTGGTGGGGGGGGGGGATATAATTCCAAACTCCTTTCCAGATTAGTTGGACAATCTCATAGATCCACCAACAGTACCAAAGTAATCCTGTCCTTCCACAGCCCCTGACACAATAATAATTTTACTTTTCTGTCATCTTTATCGATATGGTGGGCATGAGGTAAAGGCACAGACTTGTTTCAGTTTTCCTTGATCTTATTATCAATGATTTGCAGCATTTCTCACATGGCTTTTGATTGCTTGACTTTCTTATTTTAAAACTTGCCTATTCTTTAAAACCTACAGATTGTTTTATTGACTACTTAGGAAAGGTGAACAAGCATTAGTTAATGAGAAGCCATGGATAGGTTTTGATCTACACCACTGGAGGAAATAACAACATTAGTCAGACATCAGATCCAATGAAGTCTTCAAGTACAGTTTATAACGTATAATGTTTCTGATAAACAAGGAAATACAGAATAAGCCATAATCTAAAGTTGCTATACAAACATTAAGAGAATAAATTTTTGGAGTTTTGATTCAATTTTGAGATAGGATATGCATTAAATTTACCACACATACCCATCTTGTAGGAGTACAAGCCCCCAAGCTCAATCAGGACATCCATATCAATAATTACCATAGGTGCCACTGGGAAATTTCCCCCTCTCACTTTCCCTCCCACATTGTTCCCTGACCTTCAGATCACCTTGTGGCCACAGCTGGTGTCCCTCAGCTGGCACTGTTGTCCTTGCCTGGCTCTGTACTCTGGGTCCATGGCTCTCCCTCTCCTTCAACTCCTACCCATTTTCAATGAGACAGAGTCTTGGAGGATAAGGAGGGATGGTTTTCAATTTGCATCCCAGATCTTATTATATCATCTTTCTCCCCAAACCCATCTCCCTTCTGAATTTCCATGTTACTGTCTAGAATACTGCCATTCTTCTGGTTGCTCAAGTTCAGAACTTCATGGTCATCTTCAGTTCTTCTCTTTTCACTCAGCATCCTTCAATGTCTAATGGATCAGTCAGTCAACAAGAATTTAAGTTCTTATGATGTCAGGTACTGTGCTGAGAGCTGTGAAGCCAAAAAAATATAAAAATCTAGGCTCTACCTTCAAAGAGTTCACATTCAAATGATGGTGCAGGGTAAGGATGTTGCCACTGCTACCTCCACAACATGTTCCAAACACGTCTCCTCTAGACTCAAACAGTGATCTACCTAGTTCAGGCATTCATGGCCTCTCTCTTCAAATCGCACAGTGACATCCCTGCTTTAATTTTTCCTACTCTGCTCCTTCCTCCAAAAAGCTGACAAAACAATTTTCCTAAAGGATTTATCACTCCTCTAACTCAAAAAACTCCAGTGACCCTCCTTGTGACTCTAGAATCAAACATTATTTCATCCCCTTTCTAATTTCTATTTTTCCACTTTTTTTTTTTAGTAACAAAGTATTTGGTTTCAACAACTTGGATGCCATTTAATTAGATTGTCCATTGATTCCTAACCTATGTCCAGGTCCAGTGTTATGTTGGCAAAGGGCATCATATAGCCTGGCAATTTGGACCAAGCGAAATACGATAGCCCTTAGCAACAAAGCAGTCAACTCCTTTCTCAGTGTACTGTTTGGTAGAAGTTCAGGCATATAGTCAGAACATGAGCTGCAAGAACTGGCTTAAATGATGAAATATCTCCAGGTTTGTCTTTCAATTTCCATTTTCCAGTTAACAAGTAGTTTTTGTTTTTGTACTCTCATCCAGAGACCTCCAGCATAGATTCACTCCAACACAGTAATTTTAAAGGCAGTAAAATTAGATACCCTAATGTATTAAGTAAAGAACACTGTCTACAAGTGGCCACTAGACTAATTAGTGCTCCTGGAAATGGTCCAAAACAGAGAATCTTTTTGCCAACATGCCCTCAGCAGTTTAATTTAACAAACTAAATTACCATCATCTATTCCCTTTTATTTTCCTTTTCCTTTCTAGATTCTACTATTCTTTTTCGCTTTGTAAGCATTGCCTTTCTTGATTTCTTTCCATACCCTTTCATACCTTTCTATCATTCTTTTCCATTTTTCATGCCTGATCATGGAAAGATACTTGATTCACAGAAAATTCAAATGCATGCATGGGCAGCTTGCCAGTCAACTAATTATGCCTACCTTCTGAGAACAACTCAGTGAATGGGGAAAAGTGAACAAGCTTATGTCCCAACCATCTGGTCAGAGTTTATTAAATCCAGATATGCTGCAGTCTAGTGTAAAGTTATTCTCAAGGACTGTATATCTCTCTCTGCATAGTATGCGAATATACCTGTGTACATGTCAACGTGGGTATATCTGTGGGTAACAGTTTTGGAGAGATAGATTTAAAAAGGGATTTGTGGATATTCAGTGAGTGGCTCATGGGTACAGCAAAAATAGCATAAGGTAGCTGTATACATGAATAGGAACCTGAATATATGAATGAAAACTTGCTCATTTACCTGAAAACCAAGATAAGTAACTTCAGATAATAAATCAACAAGAATTTATTAGGAGAGGTGGAGGTGGAAGACAACAGGTTCCCAGCATAAGGAACAACCTATGATATAGATTGTCAAGACTATCAAGTTGAGATAACTGTCAAGAAGGAAGGAAGGAAGGAAGGAAGGAAGGAAGGAAGGAAGGAAGGAAGGAAGGAAGGAAGGAAATAAGGAAGGAAATAAGGAAGGAAATAAGGAAGGAAGGGAGAAAGAAGGAAGGAAGGGAGAAAGAAGGAAGAAAGGAAAGAAAGGAGGGAGGGAAGAAGAGGAGGAAAAAGAAAAAAAGGAAGAAATGACACATTTATTAAGCACCTACTACATATCACAACTGTGTTAAGTGCTTTAGAAATATTATCTAATGAAAAAAGGAGCTAAGATGATACAGTAGAAGCAGGGATCTGCTTGAGCTTTCCCCCAAACCCCTTAAAATACCTGTAAAAAGTGACTCAAAACAAATTCTAGAGCAGCAGAAGCCTCAAAATGACAGAGTGAAACAGATTTCCAGACCAAGGCAATCTGGAACTCCAACAGGAAACATTGTACTAGGTTCAGACCAGATGGAACTGGAGCAGACCTCACAGCACTGAATCACTGGCAGCTTTAGCAGTTTCCAGACTTCTCAAATGAGGGGAAGAGAGGGGAAGTAAGAAGGAATAAGTGAGCCTTACTCTCATTGAATTTGGCTTAAGGAGGGAATAACACACACTCAACTAGGTATGGAAATATATCTTATCCTGCACAAAAGCAGGGGAGAAGGGGATAGGAGAAGAAGGATAATAGAAGAGAAGGCAGGTTGGGGAAAGGGGTAATTAGAAGTAAACACTGTTGTAGGGGCACAGGTCAAGGGAGAGAATGGAATAAATGGAGGACAGGACAGGACAGGATAGAGGGAAATGTGGTTAGTCTTCTGCAACATGACCGCTATGGAAGTGTTTTGCATGGCTACACATGTATGACTTGTATTGAATTGCTTGCTTTCTCAGTGAGGGTAGGCAGAGAGGAAGAAAGGGAGAGAATGTGGAACTCTAAGCTTTAAAAATAAATGTTAAAAATTATTTTTTGCATGCTACTGGGAAATAAGACACACAGGCAATGGGGTATAGAAATCTATCATGTCATACAAGAAAATAGAGAGACTATCAGCAAGCACTATATGCAATGGGGATAACCTAGATGAATTTTCAATAAGATCAGGGGTGAAACAAGGATGTCCATTATCACCACTGTTATTCAATATGGTATTAGAAATGTTAGCTGTAGCAATAAGAGAAGAAAAAATAATTGAAGGAATCAGAATAGACAAGGAAGAAACTAAGTTATCACTCTTTCCAGATGATATGATGATATACTTAGAGAATCCCAGAGAATCAAGTAAAAAACTACTTGAAACAATAAACAACTTTGGCAAAGTTGCATGTTACAAAATAAACCCACACAAATCTTCTGCATTTCTATACATTACTTAACAAAGCTCAACAGCAAGAAATAGAAAGAGAAATCCCATTTAAAGCTAGGGTAGACACTATAAAATATTTGGGAGTCTGCCTGCCAAAACAAACCCAGGGACTATATGAACACAATTACAAAACACTTTTCGCACAAATAAAGTCAGATCTAAGTAAGTGGAAAAATATCAGTTGCTTATGGGAAGGCTGAGCTAACATAATAAAAATGACAATTCTACCTAAATCAATTTACTTATTAAGTGCCATACCAATAAAACTACCAGATAATTATTTTTGGAGCCAGAAAAAATAATATCAAAATTCATCTAGAAGAACAAAAATTCCAGAATATTAAGGAAACTAATGGGAAAAAATGCTAGCGAAGGTGGCCTAGCCCTACCAGAGCTCAGATTGTATTATAAAGCAGCAAGCATCAAAACCACTTGGTATTGAATAAGAAACAGAGGGGTAGACCAGTGGAATAGGTTAGGTACCCAAGACACAATAGTCAGTGAATGTAGCAATCTACTATTTGAGAAATCCAAGGACCCCAGTTTCTGGAATAAGAACTCACCGTTTGACAAAAATTGCTGGGAAAGCTGGATAATAGTGTGGTGGAAACTGACCATAGACCAATGCCTGACACCATACACAAGAATAAAGTCCAAATGGATACATGATCTAGGTATAAAGATTGATACTATAAACAAATTAGGGGAGCAAGGAATAGTGTATTTGTCAGATTTATGGACCAAACAAGAGATAGAGAACATTATGAAGTGCAAAATGGATAATTTTGATTACATTAAATTGAAAAGGTTTTGCACAAACAAACTCAGTGCAACCAAGATTAGGAGAGAAGCAGAAAACTGGAAAAGAATTTTTGCAACTAGGCCTCATTTCTAAAATATATAGAGAATTTAGTCAAACGTACAAGAATACAAGTCATTCCCCAATTGATAAATGGTCAATGGAAATGAACAGGCAGTTTTCAGAGGAAAAAATTAAAGGTATCTATAGTCATATGAAAAAATGCTCTAAATCACTATTGATTAGAGAGATACAAATCAAAACAACTCTGAGGTACTATATCACACCTATCAGATTGGCTAACATGACAAAACAGTAAGATGATAAATGTTGGAGAAGATATAGGAGAGTTGGAACACTAATTCGTTGTTGGAGCTGTGAGCTGATCCAACCATTCTGGAAATCAATTTGGAACTATGCCCAAAGGGCTACAAAAATGTGCATACCCTTTTACCCAGAAATATTACTTCTGGGACTGTATCCCAAAGAGATTATAGAAATGGGAAAGGGTGCCACATGTACAAAAGTATTTATAGCCACTCTCTTTGTGGTGGCCAAAAGCTGGAAATTGAGGGGATGCCTATCAATTGGGGAATGACTGAATAAGTTGTGGTATATGAATGTAATGGAATATTATTGTGCTATAAGAAATGATGAACAGGAAGACTTCAGAGAGGCCTGGAAAGATTTATATGAACTGATGCTGAGTAAAAGGTACAGAACCAGGAGAACTTTGTACACAGCAACAACCACAGTGTGGTTGGAATTTTTCTGGTAGACAGTCTTTCACTACAATGCAAGGACTTAAAAAATTCCTAACTCCTAATTTTTGCCTTTAGGCAAAATGCCTTCCCCATTCAGAGAAAGAACTATGGAATTGGATAGTAGATTGAAACATTGTATTATGTTTTGTTTTGTTTTATGGTTTCTCCCATTCATTTCAATCCTTCTATGCAATATGACTAAGGTGAAAAATGCATTTAATAGGAATGTATGCATAGAACCTATATAAGATTGTGTACCATCTCAGGGAAAAAGTAGGGAGGGAGGGAGGAGGAAGGGAAGAGAGGAGAAAAAATCTAAGATATATATGGAAGTGATTGTAAAACACTGAAAACAAATAAATAAAAAAGAAAAAAGAAAAAAGAAAATAGGGGTGAGGAGGACAGGAGAAGGAGGGTGATACAAGGGAGTACAGACTGGGGGTAGGGGTTGTTGAGGTGAATGCTGTCCTGGGGTGGAGGAAGAGGAGAGACAGGGATAAAATTTGGAATTCAAAATCTTGTGGAAGTTAATGTTGAACTGAAAATAAATTATATAATTAAAAAAACCAAAAAGCCCCACAAATATCCTCTTATTTGATTCTTATAACAAACCTGGGAGATAGGAACAATTAAATGAGTTGCCCAGGGTCATATCAGTAATAAATGTGTATTTGAATTCTGATTTTCCTGACTCTAGGCTTAGCACTCGATCCACTGTGCCATTTAGATAGGAGATAGACCTGCTAGTAGGTCAGCTTTGCTAGAGTGTGTGTGTGTGTGTGTGTGTGTGTGTGTGCGCGTGTGTGTTCATGCATCTGGGTATATGCCTATACATATACATATATATGTATAGGTATACACACACATATATATGCATATGAGAGAGTAAAGTATAAGAAGAAATGTAAGAAGGCACCAGGTTATAAGAAGCTTTAAATGCTAAACAAAGAAATTTAAATTTTATCTTGAGGTAATAGGGAGCCACTCTAGGAACTTAAGGGAAGGGTATGTGTGATATGGTCAGACCTACTTCAGAAAAACCACCCTGGCAGCCTAGTGAAGGTTAGATTGGAGTGGACAGAGACTTGAGGCAAGGAGATCATTGCAATACTCCAGGTGTGAGGTAATGAGTCCCATACCAGAATGCTGGCTATCTGCATGAAGACAAGGGGACATTTAGGAAAGATATTGTGAAGGTAGAAACTGCAAGATTACATCATATTAGCTATGTCTGGTGAGTTCAAGTGAGAAATTGAAAATGACAGACTAATTACCCTTTATTTTTCCCTCATATGCCCTATATTCCAGGTAACTGGCCTATTTGCTATTCTGCTTATAAACATTTTCTTCCATCTCCTTCATTCACTCTTTTACACAGATTGTGTATACCAAATGCCTCACACTTGTCTAGGAAGGAAAAGAATGAATAAATAGACAAAGGAGGAAAGGATCCCTCTCTTTGAATGCACACTCAGTTCAGGCTCAACAGTCTATCGGTCATCAGTCTTTCTGGCTCCTCAGCCAATCAGAAGTCACCATCCCAGTATCAGCCCCTCAGTTATCCATGGCAAGAAGTAACTCACCAGTCCTCCATATATTGAACTGGAATGAAGAAGAGATTATCTGCACATGTTCTACATAACCCACCATGAAAGGAATACCCAATATACACAAAGGCCTTCACTGGCCAGCACTTCCATTAGTAAACAGGAAGCAAAATAGAACGATATGGACTAGTCTTGGTCATTCAACCAATTCTCATATACCCTGGACTAACTCACATCTCTCCATTTTACTTAATGCTTAATATATTATTTATGAGAATTGTTTCTGCCTTACCTATTTATTCATTCAACTATTTTACTCTCTCTTTTAAGATGTATGTATTGTGTCCCTAAAATCGTTTACATTCAGTATTATGAACATCTCAATTTCAGTTCTATTCTATTCATTCCTTTCCATTATATTTCCAAATGGCACCATAAAAGTGTGCTAATCTGGTTCATTCTTCAGTTCTTAACCTTTGGCTTTTATGTCATTTTTATTTGGTGAGATTTTTTTTCTTTATTCCCTACTAGCTAATTTTATCCTTTCTTAAGTTTTTTATGATGTGTCTTCATTTGATATTCTCACAAATTCACCACCCTGTCAAAGAAAAGAGATGAAGCTTATTGTCCAAATTTTACCAGGAAGGAAACAAAGGTACAAATGACCGAGTGACTTACCCAAGCTTTCTAAAGAAGGTTATCTATAGAGTCCTGGATGTTTTTTCCCATTCTAGTTCTGTACTTATAAAAATAATCATTAATTTTCCTCATTTTCATTTGCTAATAATCAAAATCACACATTAAATTTGGTATTATTGTTACATTTGGAAATGATGATTTATTTTCTCAAAGAAAGTATTTCCAGGGACAGGTCAAAAATGAAAATATAATTATAATGACACCCTGTAGAGACAGAGTTATAATATTAAAATGGATTAAACCAGAATGGGAAAAACCTAAACTTTCAAATTATGTGGCAGCATTATTAAGCATGGTACTTGGAATCAGAATTGGGTAAGAATAAGTGCATTTTTCGACTCATGTCTTCCAGGAAGAGAGGAAGTATAACTTTTCTTTCATTGAAATATGTCATATGAGGAATGATGTATACTTCATGATCATTTATGCACTTGAGAAAGCTACAGAATGAGAACAGTAATAATAAAATTGCTAATATCTATGTAGCACTTTAAGTTTTGCAAAGTACTTACACATATACTCATTCGAATCTGGTGTTGCCCTTGTCACCTCATAGATGGACTTATGCAAATAGCCTGCTGGTTGGTCTTCCTGTCTCAAGTGAGCTTCCACTCCTGTCCATCTCCCACTTAGTTATCAAAATGATCTTCCTAAAGCACAAGTCTGACCATCTCTGTCTCTCTCTGTCTCTCTTTCTCTGTCTCTGTTTTTCTGTCTCTGTATCTCTCTGTCTCTCCATCTCTCCGTCTGTCTGTCTCTGTCTCTGTCTCTGTCTCTGTCTCTGTCTCTGTCTCTCTCTCTCTCTCTCTCTCTCTCTCTCTCTCTCTCTCACACACACACACACACACACACACACACACACACACACATTCAATAAACTCCAGTGTCTTCTCACTACTCTACTACCCCACTGGTCTCTTTAATATTCTGTGAACAAAACCCTCCATCTCCAGACTAGGCATTTTCCTTGGATATCTCCATACCTGGTATCCTCTCCCTCTTCCTCTCCCCCTCTTGACTTCTCTGGCTTCCTTATGTCTCAAGTTAAATCCCATCTTTTCAAAAGCTTTTCCGGATCCTTTCAATGCGAGTGCTTTCCTTCTGGAATTACCTCCAGTTTATCCCGTGCGTATCTTGTCTGACTGTAGTCGTTTGCATGTTGTATCCTCCTCCCCATTAAATTGTGTGAGCTCCCTGAGAGCAGCGACTGGATTTACTTTTCTTTGTGTCCTCAATCTTAATATAGAGTCTGGCAGAAAGCATGTGCTAAATGAAGATGTATTCATTTAACTATATCTTATAATAACCTTGAGAGGTAGTTACTAAGAACATTTAAACCTTTTAAAATAAATCATACACTCAAACAGATGAACATGGTGAACTACACTGGAGTATCACAAAAAGGTAGGGCAGCAAGGTAGTGCAGTAGATAGAGTGGCTGGCCTGGAGTCAGGAAGATTCATCTTCCTAAGTTCAAATCTGACCTGTGTTTCTGAATGTAAATTATTTCCAGGTCTCTTTTTTTTTTAAAGGAAGGAAAGAAATAAACTTTTGTCAAATACTCATAAATATTAAATAGTAACTGTTTCTCTTTTACCCAGGAATCCTGAGGGTCTTCCCCTTCAAGTTTGAATGGTGACTTTGGGCCGTCAATCTACTGAATATGCCACTATCTCTAAATAAGAATTGAGTACTAATTTTCCAAGACTACTATGGTGCAACCTGTGAAAGCAAGCAACCTGAAATACAGAGGAGGGCCTGCTGAACAGGTTCTTAAATCTGCTTTTCTAAAAGGAAAGGCAAATTTTGGGGGGTCAACAATCACTTTAATCAAGCACATGTATCATCCACTTAGCTCAGGGGAAAAAGTCAACACCCTGAACTTCAGAGAAAATACAGAGAAATAAAGACCAACAGATAGTGTTTCCAGCTTCCTGACATAAACAATACATACATCACAGAACAGACTGATAACTATCTGACTATACATACATAGTTACCAGAGAGAGAAGCACCAACATCTGGGTTTTCAAAGCCAGGGGGCAGCTTAGAGGCTTCCCAGAGTCTCATCTGGCACACAAACCTTCTTCCAAAAACTAACCCCAAAGTAAAACTTCAGAGTATTTATACATTTGAAAAATGTATAAATTTATATATATAAATTATATAAAAATGTACAAATTTATACATACGAATTATACATATAAAATATAAATTTATACATTTGAAAAATGTACAAATAAGGCATCACAACCCTTGAAAACCAATGCCTCATTAGAAAATTAACAAAAGGTGTGGGCCCCCTCTAACCAAGCTTTCCTTAATGGGCAGGCCCATAAATGGGAGGGGGGGAAGATCTTTAAATTCTCATAATTACCATTACACCACTATATTTGGAAAAACCCTTTCTCCAGCTTTCATTTTAACTGGCTGCATCTCTCCACTTTTTCTAAAATTTCTATCTTTTTTTATTTAAATACAAATCCAGCAGCTGAAAGATTATTTGTAACATGATTCCTTGAGATTTTTCTGGATATTTGGTAATGGTCTCAGCTAACAACAATAATAATAAATTACAACAATAGCTAACATTTATATAGCACTTCAAGTTTGCAAAGGACTTTACATATAATACCTCCTTCGGTCCTCATAATATCCTTATAAGGACTGTTTTTATCCTTATCCTACAGATAAGGAAACTGACTCACAGAGATTTGTACACATTGATAATAAGTGTCTGAGCCAGGATTCAAATTCACATCTTTCTGATTCCAAATCCACCACTCCATCACTGTGCCACCTAGCTGCCATCTCTAATCCTTCCAACTAAAATTTGAACAAAGAAGAGGAAAAAAAAAACTTTTTAAAGCATGTCTTTCTATGGCTCAACTTGCTACTCATGCTTTGTTTGTGCCATCTATAAATACCCCACTCAGTAAGATTTAAAAAGAGAGGGCAAAATCTCCGCCTTCCTCCCTCCTCCATACTTCCATCTTTTTCTCCCCCCCCCCCATCTTTCTCTCTCTTTCTCCATCTTTTTCTGTCTCTGTCTCTCTCTATCTTTCCCCATATCTCTCTGTCTTTGACTCTCTGTCTTCTTTTTTTTGGAAGTGTGGTCTAAGAATCTTCTCTCTCTTCCTTCAACTCCCAATGAGGAGGAAGAGGAGATTTCTCTTTTTTCCCTCTCCCCAGCTGTAATTATGAAGCCTATATTAATATGTAAGTGAGAACACATGCTTGGCTAGGTCATTCTGAGGCAATATCTCAAGTCCCTGATTTACTCTTATTCTTTGTGTTTCTTTCCCTGAGAAAGGTCACTAAAGAGCTATCTTGAGAAGGTCTTTAAACAGCAATCCTGAGAAGTGTACATTTCCAGCCTTGGTAACTTCCTGTGTTTGAGAAGTCATGAGTCATTGAATTGGGTGCTGGTTGCCTGATAAGAGGTGTTCCCTGTAATTATACCCTTTTGAAGATGATGGTTACTACCAGGAAGATGAGTCTTGTATGCCTAGGGGGCTAAAAATCTGAACTTTTGGTTGTTGCTCAGGGAAAGCAAACTGAGAGGTAAGTGAAATCTATCGGCAATCCCACAAATCTCCAAGGTGTCTTTCCTATCTCCTGGGAAATAAGATTAGAGGTAATGGGTTATAGTTTATGTTCTATGCCCAGGTTAATGCATGCTTATGAGTCTTTTATGTTTTAAACATTTCTTTGTGGTGAGAAACAAATGATACCTAAGATTTGATATTTTGTGTAGTGAATACCTTTCTATAAGGGACCTTGTTAATCACTTTTGTGGAAGAAGCTACATAAAAATCACAACTAAACTTTAATTAAAGAATATTCTCTGAAACTTTCAGGGGGATCATAATAAACCAGCAAATGTAAGAAAATATTGATTTGTTATCTTTGGAGGCAAAATCCCCCAGAGTTCAAAGTTAGGACCCCTTATGGGAAGGGATAGTCTTATGAAACATAAGACTGGGCCTTAGGTAACATAAAAGTAGAAAAACATAGTTGATCTTGGTGAATAGTGTGGTATCTTAATGACTGTATAACCAATAGAAGTGATTATTTAAATTTCCTTTCCAGTTGGGTCAAGGGACCAAATAAAATACTCCTCTGGACCTAATTGCTGACCTATTAAGACCTCAGATTCTTCTTCTGTTTTAATAATTAACTTAATTATCATAAAAACAAGGAAAATTATATATATATATATATATATATACACACACACAAACAAGAGGATGGGATATAAGGCTAAACTCTTATATATGGTTTTTATTTTTTCAAGGTGTAAATTAAATTGAATAAAGGAATAAATACATCATTTTATTTATTTGTGTACCACAAGACACTGGATATTTAATCCATGGCTCTCAACTCCCTTCAAAGGAATGATGTCGCTCAAGATATTTCAATGCCGAAAAACACAGGAGAAGGAGCTATTAAGTTACTTATGAATAGCAAGACTCTTAAGCTTTTAAGCCAAATTAAATGCTTTTAAGCATGCAAATTTCGTTGTCTTTAGGATAACATAAACTCAAAAGACATGGATGCTTTTTGTTTTTAATTTTTTTTTTACATGGATGCTTTTTAAAAAAAAATCACTTTTCCAAATGAAAGAAGTACTGGGTGTCACAGGGCTTCACATCTTGGAAGTTCTTGGAAGGAGATGCATGCTCTAGATGCAGCGTCCTCAGTGAATGACTGGAAAACTGATGAAGTCTTTAATTTGTCATGTCATCTTCCATGAAAGCATGGCAGATTGCACCAGTCAGTAAATGAGCATTTATTAAGTATCAATGAAGTGCAAAACACTGCTAAATGCTCCAGATTCAAAGAAAGGTAAAAGACATCCCCTGTTCTCCAGGAGCTCACAGTACAGTGGAGAAGATCAGATGCAGATAACTGTGTAGAAACAAATTATATGAAGGAAAAATTGGAAATAATCAACAGAGGGGAGGTGCTAGAATTAAGTGGAATCAGAAAAGGCTTCCAACAGGAGGTAGGCTTTTAGCTGGGACTTGACAGAAGTCAGTAAAGCCAGGAAAACCGGAGAGAAAAAATGAGGAGGGAGAGCATTTCAAGCACAGTGAGAAAGCAGGAAAATGTCCAGAGTCCAAAGATATAGTGTCTTATTTGAGACAAAGCAAGGAAAACAGTATTACTAGATTTCAGGGTATTTAAAGAAGAGTAAGGTATAAGAAGGGGAAACTAGATGGCTCAGTGAATAAAATGTGGGCAGGAAGACCTGAGTTCAAATCGAGCCTCATACACTTACAAGGTGTGTGACCCTGGGCAAGTAAGTCACCTAACCTCTGTTTGCCTTAATCCAATGGAGAAGGAAATGGCAAACCACTATAGTATCTTTGCCAAGAAAATGATTGTCCACAGGGTCTCAAAGAGTCAGACAGGACTGAACAACAACAAAGGTATGAGATGACTGGAAAGGTGTGTGTGCGTGTGTGTGTGTGTGTGTGTGTGTGTGTGTGTGTGTGTGTGTGTGTGTGTTGAGGGGTGGAGGTAGAACAAGTTATGAGGGCTTTGAATGCCCAGCAGAAGGCTTTATAGTTGATCCTAGAGGTAATAGGGAACCACTGGAGTTTATGGGATAGATGGGGTGACATAGTCACCTATGCTTCAGGAAGATCACCTTGGCAGCTAGAATGGAGAGAGACATGGCACCAGGAGGCTATTTCAATAGTCTAGGTATGAGGTGATGAAGACCTACACCACAATGGTAGCATGGTCTGAGAAGAGACAAAATCATATATGAACAAGCAGTTTTCAAAGGAAAGAATCCATGCCCCCATTTCTCTTTCCCTGCCCAAACACACTAGCTAATGTTAAATGAGAGAAAGAGAGTTCCAGGAGATATCTAGATATTTGAAACCTATTTCCCAAACTCCTCTTGGTCCATTTCTGTGCAGTAGTTCTGTGTTATGGTCTGATGATACAATCTCATTTCCCTCCAATGACCTTTGGTCTAATACTCTCCACCATGCTCTCTAGTTCCTGGATTTCCTCACATAAATACACCTTCTTGATATACAATATTACACATTCTTCCCCAAACTCCCTTCTTTTTTTTACTTATCCTGTACTTTTCACCCAACTCTCACCCATGGTTCCAAGAAGCTTCAGCATGCACAGTAGCCACACCTAGTAAATCTACTTCCCAGAAGGGCAAAAACAGGCTAAGGGTAATTAGTGCGCCTTATACCTTCAGTGAGTTAGGGGGATATCTACCCCAAGCATGAGAAGACTTTTCCTGATGGAATGAGTAAATAAGAACAATTTGTTCCAAAGATCAAGAAGGTGGGTGAAACAGATATTATAAAGTATGTAGAGTTTGGTAAAGCATCAAAGATGCCACAGTCATCCTCACCAATTGTCTTGATTTTTGTCCCTGGACTTTGATGACTAAGGAAGAGAGAGTAAGGTTGATGACTTTGTACCAGCCTGCCTCACTTAAATTTAATTCATGCACAAGTCATCACCTGTGATGCTATTGGTCTTCTCCAAAAATGAAGGACAAAAACCACAACAACAACAACAAAAGTTGTACTCATCAAAAAGTTATACCCATCAAGAGCTATATTCCAATAGAGTGCTTCATTCAGGGCGCTTGTAAATGTTTAACAACCAGTTTTCCAGAAAAAAAAATACATACAACACACTTTTAGATTTAATCTGCATTGAACATTTTCTTCATCATTTTCTTAAGTCTAGGCCAGGGCTTTCTTAAACTTTTCCACCTGTGACGCATTCTGTACTTCTTAAACTGTGGGTTGTAACCCCATATGGAGTCTGTTAAAGAGCTAGACCAGTGAAGCCAAACTCACATCCAAAGGGAGCCACTCAACAGTATATCCCTGCAGGCTACATAGTGACTTAGAAAACCACATACTAACATTATCTATGCTCTACTGTGTTTTTATTTATTTTGTTAAATAGTTCCCAATTACATTTTAGTCAATTTAATAAATCTAGCCATGATTTATAGAGTTTGCCAGTTTCTGAGGCGTAAATGTTCACCCTGAAAATTGAGAGCCAGAAAAAAGCTAGCTCCAACATATCTCAGGACACCAAGTTTTGGTGATGCCTATGAATTCAAATGTGACTCCTTGTGTTAAAACCTCTAGTTCCACTTATATACTTCATTTCTCATATGATACATGTCATTGAATGAGTTGCAAATGAATCATTTTCCCTCTTACTAGAAGGCATGAATTGGAAAAGTACATTCATTCTTAACAGAGTTTGCCATGGCCTGAGAGGTAACTTCCTCCTATCTACTTCTGCTTACTGAGTGAAGATGCTATCTTTTCTTTCTGTTTTAAACTAGCCTGGATTCTCCTATCCTAGGGCAGTGGTTTCATATTTCTTTTTGTTCTTCCCAATATCCACACCCATTCAAGCATATGATTCAATCTACATTTATGGAGAATTAGGATTGAAGGCTTCTTAAACTGTTTTGTCCTGGATTCACTGAGCAACACTAGCATAATTATTTGGTTATTTGGTTTAAGTTTTTCCAAGATTCAACAGAATATTCATTACTCTTTTGTTAGCTGGGGGCAGTTTCTTTTCCCTAACATCAGAAAAACTCTGTCTGTCTGTCTCTCTGTCTCTCTCTCTGTCTCTTTCTCTGTATCTCTCTCTCATCCAGTAAAACTTTTACTGCCTGACAACTATTAATAAATGACAATATTATATAGATGTGAAATTATTAAAATGAAAAATGTCTTTTTGAAAGATGGCTTGTTAAGATTTTACCTATAATATTGTCGCCATTTCCACTCAAAGATTGACCAAAAGATCCTAACCTCTAGTCTCATACAGGGATGTAGCTGTAAAGATGAATATCATCCTTGCTTCCCACATTTATGCTTTCCTGGGCAGTTGTGACTTCTATTTACAGAACTTGGAGCTCTGCTTTCTGTAATATTTTCCTTAAATCTCAAAAAATAAAGTTCATCTCTTCTGGAAGGTTTTGTTTTGTTTTTTCAGATGATGAGATTTCAGTTCTTGATTTATCTCCACCTTAACCTTAATTCACTTGTGTATATATGTGTGTATGGAGAACATGTTCCCCCTTCTAATCTCCTTAATCATTTATTTTATTTATCCTTTATTTAACCATAAATGGCAGGGTGCCAGTAAGCCTATGACTTCTCCAAACGCTTAGGGACTTTATGACTTTTGGGCAACTCATTTTCTTCCCAGGTACTCAGTTTTATCATCTACAAACTGAGAGGATTGGACTAAATGATTGATAAGGTCCCTTCCAGCTCTACATCTTTCATGATCCCATAGAACTATATAACTTCAAGACCCTGTAGAGGTACAATCAAACTACAATAGATTACATTAAAGAAAAAGTATTGACAGTACAAAGTAATTCTAGTGTTCAAATGCATGACCCATAGTGGATATGGTTATTATATTATCTAGGATTTATAATCCTTAAATTGATCTTTACCCTATAATAATAACCCTGTTTATTAATTTTATAGTTCTCTGATTCTACAATAAAAAGTCTTATCGAGACGGTTGCCTCTTCTTCCAAATTGGACTCTCAGCTTCCAGAGTCTCCCCTCTCCAATTCATCCTGCACAGAGCAGTCAAAATAATTACCCTAATTGGCCTTACTATCACTCAAAAACTTCATCAAAAGCTGAAGATCTTGTAGGAGCTAAAAGACAGAGATACTGAGATGTAAAATGGAAAGCTTACAGATACAGAACAAACATCCCTCACTCTAGAAAGGGTAGGAGGCTTAATATTTCATTTACACAAGAAGAGTACAGTACTACTGTGAATCTGTCTCCAGTACATACGACTTCATGAATGTCTTTATCTGGAGTCAATCATTTACATAACATTACTAAGGAGTATAGGAGGTGAAATTGACTAAATTGAAACTAACCACAATAAGGTAATGCCAAATGGCTTACTGAATGAGAAAGCCTTTTGAATCATTGAGAATTTGTGCAACAGAGGAGGCAAGCCGCCACCTTTCTCTTCCAGGTGGTGACAAACAGATATTCTCAGGGATTCAAAGAGAAGAAGAATCTGCTGTCATTGTCCTGACTGGTTGTTAAGGACAAAGAACAACAATGGAGGGTCCTGGGCTAGAGATTAGAAGGACAGCCATTTTCTAGGACTATCCCCTTCCTAGCCTTCTGGGAACTCAACCTGTCAGGGGCAATGTGAGTCCCTCACACGAACCCAGAGTGGGATATTACACATGCTCTATACTAAGTGCTTTGAATATAAGACAAAAACGGATATAATCCCTGCTTTCAAATTGTTTCTCAAGAGCCTTCAGTGCTTCTCTGTTGTCACAAGGATGAAGCACAAACCAATCAGCTTGACATGTTTAAATCCCTACTCAATTTCTCTCTAGCTTATCTCTCTGAGTTTATTTCTCCTTCTTATTACTTCGTATACCCTATACTATAACCAAATTATAGTACTTGTTCTCCCCTAAACTCAACAATCCTCCTATCTTCATGCTTTTAGACAAGCTTGGAAGACATTCCCTTCTGGCCTCTACTTTTTATAATCTCTGGATTCTTGCAAATCACCTCCTATAGAAAATCTTCTCTGATTCTCTTAGACTTTAGTGTTCTCTCCTTGAAACTATGCTGTATATCAATTTATGACTTCAACTGAATTTAGCTCTCTGAGGACAAGGAATGGTTTTTGTTGTTGTTTATTTGTTTTGCTTTTGTCACCTGTTCTTAAAGAGATGTTGTCTGGTAGGAGATACAGAAGTAGACTCAGGACCAGGAAATCTTAAATGAGTTCAAGTTGTCCCTCTGACACATATTGACTATATGACCCTGCAGACATCACCTCTAGGATACTCTCTAAGACTCTAATCTGAAGAGAAGGTGCTAACCTGAATGGGTAGAAAATGTTTCCTTATTACAATGAAATCATGGCTAGTCCCTATTCCTGACCCTAGCACCTAGTACAGTGCCTTACACAACGCTCCCTTTTTTCTTCTTATATGGTATGTCCCAAACAGTCCTACAGAAGAAAAGAAAACATTTAAACTCCCCAAACATCTACCAAAACAAACACTGATTCCCACCATCAACAAATACAAAGAAAGAGGGTAGAGATTGTAAAACCATACCACCCTATTCTTAAAGTATTTCTTTGGCTAATTCATGCGGAAATGGGGTTTCATCTTTTTTTCTCTTAAAATTCTACATCCTTGAAAAGTAGTTTCTACCATAGTTCTACTACAACTTAATAGCTTGGAAGTCCAAAGAATCAAGCTATTCCTGAGGGAGTTTAGCTCAAGTAGAAAGTCTAATCCGGGGCTAGGGAACCTGCAGCTTCAGGGTCACATGTGGTCCTCTAGGTCCTCAAGTGTGGCCCTTTGACCAAATCCAAACTTTACAGAACAAATCCCCTTAATAAAAGGATTTGTTCTGTAAAACTTGGACTGAGTCAAAAGGCTGCACCTGATGACCTAGAAGGCCACATATGGTATTGAGGCTTCAGGTTCCCTGCCCCTGAAATTAATTTGTGTCCTTTCTTTTCAGGATGTCAGTGACAACAGTGTGGCACAGTGGAAAGGACACTGACTTGGAGCCATGAAACTTGATTTTGAAATTGGGCTCTGAAAACCAGCTATGTGACCATGGGCAACCCAGTCAATCTCTTTGCACCATCCTCTTCTATAAATGGAGGAAGGTTGGACTAAATGATCTCTAAATGCCATACCATGTTAACTGGTTTAATTCAGATTACATAAGTCATGGTAGATACATTTCTTCCTGTAGTATCCTATGACAAAATAAAGAATAATAGTTGATACTTTTATTTGTTGGGGTTGGAAGCTCAGTTCCGTGTGGACAGTCTCGGGCGGGTAGAGGTGGGAGGTTCTGGGTCTTGGAGCTCTCACGAGACCCCCCCGGGAGATGGCTGGGAATCGAGGTGAACCGAGCTATCTCGTGTGTTTCCGCCTCTTCCCGTGAGAAACGTGATGGGAGAGAGATCTCCCCGCCCTCAGGATTGTCCTGGATCTGGGCACACTATTGTTATCTAACAGCATGGTATTCAGATGCGGGCTATGCGACTGGAGAGTTGGGTGGGATCGGGGAAGCCTGAAGGCTCTCTTAGCACCTGAGGGGCCAGGGAGGATGCGGGGCTCCGCTTTTCCTCTTCTCCTTCTCTACCCTCCCCCTCTCTCCCCGCTTGTACTTCTGCTTCCAATCTCTTATTGTAAGATCTTTGTCTCCTTGGGAGATTCTTCTATCCCTCCTAAGGAAGAATTCCCCTGCACTTGTAACTAGACCCTGAAATAAAGCTCAACCCTTGTTCGACTCTGGAACGTCCTTTCTCTCATACGAGCATCCAGTTTGGCCAACCGAAGACCTCGGGAGGTGAGATAAGAAGACTTGGGTAGCCCACAGGCCTCTAGGCCTGACATTTATTCTCCTTTAAAGTTCACAAATCGCATTACAAATATAATCTCAAATAATCTTCACAAAAACCCTGTGCTTTAGGCATTATATTTCATAGGATCACAGACTTAGAGATGGAAGGGACTTTAGGAACCATCTAGTCCAACCTCCTCATTTTATAAATGAAACTGAGATTAATGAGGAAAAGGTAACTTGACCATGGCCACAGAGGCAGTAAAGAGCAACCACTCATGAATCGGAAGGAGAAATTATGGCTGAAGACAGTTAAGTGGTTGTCCAAGATAGCAAGTATCTGAGATAGGAGTGGCCTTTCTAATATAATTCTTCCATACACAGAGGAAACTGTCTCTTTTCCTATAGCAGGGATTTGTTCCAGACAGAACTGAATGAGTCAAAAAGTAAACAGAATGATATTCAATATTCTGAAGTCTGACACCACAAGGCGTGGCAAACCCTTATCAGAAGACCAGGATGTGTGTCAGTATTAGTGACCCACTATCTAAGGGCTCTGAGGCAATATATAGGAAGTGAGTATTCTAAGAAAGTCATAAGAAAGCACCATAAGGTCAGTCTATATATGGGTCAGAGTAAGTAAGCAAATACTTAAACTGAACAGAGGCAAAGAGGAAGCTTATTGGTTATATTTGTTGTAGCCCTAGTACAACATTTATAGGTAAAACTGTCCCATCAAATATTTTAAATTCAATTCAAGAAGCATTTTTAAGTTCCTAGTACTTATGAGCTAGTTATACTACTAGATACAGGGGATACAAAGGAAAAAAATTTAATACCTGCCCTCAAGGAGTTTACATTCTCCCTGGAGGGAAGAGGTTTCTAAATTTTCTCACTACACAGTGCCCTTAGGCCAAAAGAAATCCTTAACAATTGTATGAAGTAGTTAGGTATAAATAATTTACAAAGGATTTATGTCCTAGCAACTTAGTACCTGTTAAAAAAAATACACATGATTGAAAGAAAAAATACTATTTTTATGCCATTTATAAATTATCACATTTACTTACTAATGGGATGTGTGCGCATTGGGCATTGTGCAACTTTGCAAGCCTTGCAATCAGATTAGGCACTGACAACCTCATTTCCTGTTCTACGTTGATTTTTGAGCTCTACTTGCTGAAAACTCAGTTTTGCAAAGATATGATTGCACAAACAGAATTAGGATTCAGTAAATCCCTTGAAAATTTAAAATGCTTTCTTGGTACCCTGTGGTTTCACTGCAAAGACCCAGGGTAATAGGAACCCTGGTACTGAGGGGAAACAATGTGAACTCAGTTAAGCAAATACTATGTGTATTATGTACACCCATATAGAGGGAGAGAGACAGAGACAGAAAGAAAAAAGAGACAGAGACACAGAGGGACAGAGAGACACAGAAACAGAGAGACAGAGATTAGGGGTGAGAACATTAACAACTAAGGCAAGGGTGGGGAATCTGCATCCTCAAGGCCACATGAGGCCCTCTAGGTTCTCAAGTGTGGCCTTTTGACTGAGTCCAAGTTTTACAGAACAAATTGTTTTATTAAGGGAATTTGTTCTGTGAAGTTCAGATTCAGTCAAAGGACAGCACTTGAGGACCTAGAGGGCCACATGTAGCCTCAAGGCTGAAGGTCCCCCACTCCCAAACTAGGGGAATCAAGTTTTGCAGCATTTTGTCTACATTCCATTTACCTTTCACAATAATCCTGAGGTAAAAACAAAATAAAACTTGATTTCACAAATTCTGACAGATGAAGGATTTAGACTAATTTTGAAATCTGAGAACTCTTATCCCCTTGAGCATTTTAGGATTCTATGATTCCAGATGAACTATACTGTAAACCTTATCCTTAACCTAGTACTTTATAATTATTGCTTTGGGTATAAATGTCTGAATTCTGTTTCTAGTGTTTAGTGTAAGAAGAAAGCAGTATGTGTTTATTGTTGTCAGAGATGATCATGATGCCTTTTTAACTACATTTCTTTAAAGATTTGGTTATCTCATTAGACAACTGCTACTTGTGGGCAAATCATTTAATGTCTTTGGGCCTCAGTTCACTAATCTGTAAAATGAGGGACTGAAGTAAATGACTTCGGAGGTTCTCTCCAACTTTAAATTTATGATCCTGTGAACCTAGAAATTGTTTCAACATGAATGAATTAATGAATGAAAAAGCCCTTATTGATCACTTACTATGTGCAAACTGGGAGCCAAAATGTGAAGGATGTTTCAACATCCAGTCGTGGTCCTTAGGGTCTGGTCTAACAGTATCTCTTCTTACCGATGAACTAATATCTATTTCTGATATTGAACTATTTGACAATGCCAAGGACTTTGGTGGGAAGAACACGCTTTTCCTAAAGATGTAGGAGCTGCAGCACCTTCATAAGTAGTTGTCAAATCATATCTCCATAAAGGTTGTGTCCCTGGATGATGACTACAGGGACTGTAGGCTGGTAGTCTGAGGGGTGCTGCTATTCCTGAGGCTTCTGGGTACATTTAAATGCCAGCAGCCGTTGGTCAGTCAGTAGTTGGTATTAGTGGTAAGAAGCTGGTGGACACCTTGGACTGGAAGCAGGCCCCATTTTGTGAGTAGTGGTTCTATTCTAGGATCCTAGAATGTCTCCACTGGGGTATGAGGGAAGGGGCGATGGTAGTGATTCACCCGACACATGATGCTTCCTCTCTCTCTCTCTCTCTCTCTCTCTCTCTCTCTCTCTCTGTGTGTGCACATGTGCACACCTCACTGCTTCAACTAAATTAGCTTGCTTAAGGGGAAAAAGATTTATAAAAGTAAGTTTATGTTTATAAAAGAAAGTTGAATAGCATGAGAGACATCACATTTCTTAAAATGGAAATCAAAAACTTTTATACAATACAAAATGTGAAATTTTATACAATACAAAATGTGGAATTGCATTAACTGAAAGGCAGTGATACGAGCAGGACTTAATGGAAAGTACTTTGTTTCTGGAGTCAGCCTTAAGAGTATTAATCTCTTGATGTGGTTAAAGGGAAGTGGTTGCACTGGAAAGACTCACATGAAGAAACCAAGACCCAGAGAGCTTAAGTACTTGGACAGTGCCACAAAACTGGTGAGCATCAGAGGCTGAATTCATGACAAGTGGCAGGTGAACCCAGGTCCTCTGAACCTAGAGGCAGGGATATCTTTTCTTATACTTGCAGATTTCTTAAGGAAACAGATTTATTAATGATTAGATCAATCTAAACAAATGCAATATGAAATGTCTTTCATGACTGGTGCTTTGTAAAAGTCAATTAGTACAGCTTAGCCTAAATGGCACTTAGGGTCCTTTTTCGGTTGCTCTAAGGCTGTCGTATTTGGTTTCTTAACCTGGTCATTGTATGTTTATTTCTGTTCTATTCTCCACCCACTTCCCTGAAGGGAGAGACAGGGATGGTCTCCATCCAGACTCTCCTAAGGAAGAACTTGAAACCAGTGAAAGAAAAATTATTTTCCCTCCCCTCCCGCACACACTTCGGTGTTTCAAGGTTAAGGGGCAAAACTTTTCCCCTAAGAACTCAAGACCCAAGTTGGGAGAAGGAGTCTGGGTCTGAGAGAAAAGAGAATTGACAAATAATTACTTCTTGCTTTACCTGATCAGTTTTTTCGTCTGCACACAGAGCTGTCTAGAAAGCTGTTCCTGTTCTCATGAATAAAGGAAAGGCACCTACCTAGTAACTCATGAAGTGGTGTGGAAGAGCGCCCCACTTCAGAGGCCGGGGCAGGGTTTGCGGGGTGGAGAGGCAGAGGGTGTGTGTGTCTGTGTGTGATTAATTGGTGGGAGGGGCCAGGGGAGATCCAGCGCTGAGGGCGGGGCGGGGCGGGCCGGCTTTCTTGGCTGGTGGCCCGGGGACGCCCCTCCTGGGCTGCTGCAATGCAAATGTCCAGCCTGGTCCTGGGCAACTTTTCCCTCTTTCCGGAGTCAACTTCTAGCCTCCTGCTGGGAGAGAGAGAGAGAGAGAGAGAGATAGAAGTTGAGAGGGTCTACTTCGGGACTTCCTTCCCTTTCTTTTAGTCCTCTGCAAAGGCATTCTTGGGTACACCTAAGTTGTTTTCGCCCCAGATACCAGGGGAACGAAGGATGGGGGAAGTCAGAAACTGGGGCGCCCTGATGCTTCTCAGTCAAGGTAAGCGAAAGTCTTGCCATCCGCAGGTTTTGGTTTTGGTTTTGGTTTTTATAAAGCCAGGGATCCTTTTGCCAGCTCGGAAAAGAGGGGGCTGGGGGTAGAAA
Source organism: Notamacropus eugenii (assembly GCF_028372415.1). Classification (NCBI taxonomy): domain Eukaryota; kingdom Metazoa; phylum Chordata; class Mammalia; order Diprotodontia; family Macropodidae; genus Notamacropus; species Notamacropus eugenii. Next base: position 409,903,240 of record NC_092875.1, on the reverse strand, counting down.
CGTGATCTTGGGAAGAAAAGTTCCTGAAGGGACCGGGATGTTCCTTCTCGGACAGGGACTGAAGTAGGGGATGAGAAGACAGATAAACCGAAGGACTGACGAACGGGGCTGCGGCTGAGCGAGTTGCAGCGGAATTCTCTTGGGGAATTGCAGCCGCCAGTTCCCAAGGGTCATCTCAGGGTCCTGGGATGCAAGTGAAAGGGGGGCTTTGGAAACAATTTAAAATCCGATTACCTGCCTACACCCAGCCTCCCCACAGCCTTCTGCCTTTTTCTGCCTGCACGCGTCTTGTGCCTCTCAGCTTTTCAGTCCCCCTTGCCCCTGCTTTCTCCATTGTCTCTCCACTACTCTCCTTTTTTTTTCTTTTGGCAAATGGGAAGCGGGTTGGTGGATGGATTTCGAGGCTATCTGACAACTTTTGGTTAACTTTTCTGAGATTAAATGCGTTGTTTTTAAAGGAAACTTTCCAGACTGAGACTGACAGGTGCTTACGGCCACTACAGAACCGGCGCACCGCCTGTTCCCGCCTCCTCAGTGGAGGTACGAGATCACCGAGGGATGGAAGGAAGGAGCTGGAGGGCAGGCAGGGCATCGCCCCTTATTCCCAGATTGCCCCTACCCCACCCCACCCCCACCCCCCAGAGCTAGCCCTTCCTGGCCCAGCGCTGTCCCCGACAGAGGCTGTTTGTTGCTTTGGCAAAGCAACCGGTGACCCACTGCCCTCTATGTCCGGGCCTCCCAAGGAGAGAAGTCGCCTTTACTCTTTTCTTGTCTCCCAGCCCCTTTGTAGGTGTTTCCTCCCTGGCATGACTGTGGAAAACCGACGGCTCTTAATCAGTGTTTGGCAAAAGGGAGTTACTTCTTCCTTCCCCTCTGCTTTCTCCCCATTGTTGACTATATTCAGCCTCTGTAAACTCCAGGAGGGAAGAATCGTTCCCACGTTTCTGTGATAATGCAGAGAGAGCACAGACAGTGGCAACGTGCCTCGAAGTGGAGTTTCTCGTTAATGACGGCCTGGGACTGAAAGGCCTGCTTAGAATGTGTTGGCAATTAGCAGTGATGGAGATAGTTAGGGAATGAACTTGCTGTCCGTCCTTCCCAGAATAGTGGACGGTTTAGAAAGTTTAGTGACGGGTAAGGTAGATGTCAAAGAGTTGAAGTCCAACCCTCTATCTCTTCTGGAAAAGGAAAATTGTTCTCTGACCTTGAATACCTGTCTAGTGACCTTTGGATTTTTTTTTTTTTAAATAACCATCAAAAGCATTATGATGCAGTGTTGTCAGTGGAAAAGGGCTAAAGTTGTCAGAGGATCCAGGTTTGAATCGCAGCTCTGCTACTCATTACCCCTGTAATCTCAGGAAAGTCACTTTTCTCCGTGGGTCTCAGGTTCCTTAACTGTAAAATGATGGAATTGGACCAAATGATCTCTGAAGTCACTTCTTGTTCTAAATCTGAGATCCTATGACCTGGGGTAGTTTTACTTGCCTGTGCCTTCTGGCAAATTTCCTAGGACTTAACTAAATGGGAACCTTCTCTTTGCTGAGGGTTTTCATCCTCATTATACCTTTTAGATTAACAAACTTTACTGATGAAAAAACCAAGCCATGGACTTTTAGCATTAGGTCTGGAGAGAGATCAACCCCACGTTTGTAATTGACTAGAATAAAAATCCTGTGCCCTACACTAGACCACTGAGCTCTACTAGACAAAGCCCTTTGGATAGAGTTCAGTCCTCTCCTTCCCTGGAAAGGGTGGAGAATGAATGTCTTTTTGTGGTACTTGTCAGCCCTGGTCTAGGACTGCATTAATAACTGAAAAAAAATCTCATAATCTTAATGCCTTATCATTTTCATGTTATTTATCAACACTGAAAATGAGCTAAAGGACACGGGCTGAAATTTTTCAGCTTTCCCTTCTCCTAATTGCTTCATCTGAGGAGAAACTGCGGAAACACAAGCTTATTTTCATAGGAGTGTCCTAACTTGTTCTTTCAGGAACCAAGACACACCTGAGTGGAATGTGTTGCTGCAGGGCCTCATCAGACACAAGATTTTTAGCCTGTAGTTATAAAGACCTACTGAATACAAACATCTCATAATTCTGAAAAGATAGAAATGATTTGAAATCACAAGGTGGGAAAAAAAAGTTTGCTTACTTCATATTCTGTCGTTTTACTCTTCTTAACAAGAAACTGCATGCCTGAGAAAGAGAGCTTTAGCTGAAGTCCTTATGACCATGATATATAAAAACAAAATGTATGGGTTGGGGATATCTACAAAACTTTTTAGGTAGGCAGGAAAATTCCTTGGTGATCCATGCTAAATGTGCAGTGGGAGACAACATGAGTCATTGACATCCAGATCTTATCTCCAGCCATGAAATCTTGTTCATTGCTTGAGTAAGGGCTAGACCCTTTGGGGAGGAGAACCCTGTGCTTCCCAGAACACCACTAACTGATGTTATCAGAGCCAGGGCTAGGCGAAATTATGAAGTTGGGAGATTTTCCTGCCTAGGCTCTCAACTTTGCCCTTATGCAGCTCTCTTCTTGTCTTCCCCTCAGACATTTATTATCATGTGATCCTAAGTCACTTAATTTATATTTACCTCAGTTGTCACAGCTGTAAAATGGAGGCAGTAGTAGCACCTACCTTCTTGGGTTGTTGTAAGAATCAAATGAGATTTTTGTAAAATACTGGCACGTAGTAGCCAATTAATAAATGCTTGTTTCCTTCCTTCATTCCTTCTTCCCTCCTTTTGCCAAACTCTCCTCCAAGACTTGGTGCTCCTCTGCTCTCTCTGGCATCACAGAGGCTGCTATTTCCATGTCCTGCTCAGCACTGCCTTTTCTGGGAAAGTTCCATGCTTCAAAAGTATCACTTCCTTTTCCTCTTGTAACCTTGCCTATAAAAACTCCTAGTTGCTGGTAGCAATTAATAGGGGGAGGAAAATTAGACTAGAGACATGACTACTGTGTTTCTTCAAGTTTAAAAATTCTGATTCTGGGAAAGCCTCTGATTAAGAGTAGAATGTGTGTGTGTGTTTGTGTGTGTGTGTGTGTGTGTGTGTGTTTGTGTTTGTTTATGTTTGCCATCTGGCTGGGATGATACATGTTGATCCAAAGGGCAGCATCTTGGTGACACTTCAGTGATCAGTACAAAGTGAAATAAAGAATTTCAGGCACTGTGGGGGAGATATTTTTGGTCTGGAGGCCCTTCCATTCAAAGTCTAACTCCAACCACAAAGACTGTTTACTCTGCCTACTTATAAGCCTGGAGCAGGATGTTCCTGAGATAGGAAAGAAAAAAAGGAGGAAACTATATAGAGTTATCATAGAATGTTTAAGGTGGTAGAGACCATAGGAAAAATAATAGCTAACATTTATATAGCCATTTGAAAGACAGCAACATATAGTATGGATGAAAGCCAGGATTTAGAATCTAGTAGACATAGGTTTGAATCCTTTCTCTGACTCATACTGACTGTGGTACTCTGGGCAAGTCACTTAAACTCTCATTGTCCCTGCAAATTCTCTAAAATCATAATTTTCAGAATACTTGTCATCCACATTGGTAGAAGCACTTTCTTGTTGGGAATTCCCTGTACTAGAGATCTGCAAACATTTTGGTTTCAGGACCCCTTTACTTTCTTAAAAATTATTGAGGGCCCTAAAGAACTTTTCTCTATATCCATCAGTCTATCTACTGCACCACCTAGCTGCCTTCAATTTAAATTAAAATGTCTTAGTATTATCTTGAAAATGCTTTTGACCTTGACCTGGAAGTGTCTTAGGGGATCCTTACGGGTCCCTACACCACACTGTGAGAACTATACAAAGTTTCCTATACAATGTTCCCTGTACAATGAAATCCTTCTTACCCCCCAAAAGGGGTGTGTGTGTGTGTGTGTGTGTGTGTGTGTGTGTGTGTGTGTGTATGCAGGTATTTAATGCTGGCAAATCTTATCTCATTGGATCCTCACACAATATTGTAAGGTAAATATGAAAGAAATTATTGTCCCTATTTTATAGATGAAGATACTGAGGCTCCTATCAGTTTAGTAACCTACTCACAGACACAGAGAGAGTGAGGATTAGAGGCAGGATTCGAACTAATGTCTGTTTATTCCAAGTTCCAAATTTGTTCTTCTGGAACATGCTGCTTATAGCAACATGTTTAGCCATTTTATGAATAGGGAAACTGATACCCAGAAAGATGAAGGGAGTTATTTGAGGCCATGTGGCTTATGGAAAGGTGGGGTTTAGACTCAACTCTCCTGGTGCAGTTTTTTTTCCACAATATAATATGCCTTCTTATCACTGTGACCACAAAGACAAAAATGTGGAGGTCATTTCCCAGTCCTTTCAGGTGACCAGTTCTCTTCAACTATTAATAGAAGACTGGAATCTAAGAATGCTTCAAAGGACCAGGCTGTATCAGCTGATGAAGTGTGTATGTATTTATCTGTATATATCCAGGTATATATAGATACATGTATATATACATACATACACATATGTGTATATGTGTGTATTTTACATAAGGCAAAGAAGATAGAGCTAGTAGGATGAAAAAATTTTCAAAGTCAAATTGTAATATATGGTTGTAATTATTTGTATTTAAAGTGCGTTTGCACAAATAGGAGAGATGATCATAAACTATTTTTTAAAATTTATGTCATTTGATGGGCCTTCTAGTATTAAGTTTCAGAGAAGGTGCTAGCTTATATTGGTAGAGGAAGTTTTCCTATAAACAATGAAATCATAATCTTCATCCTTTCAGGTGACCAAATGATCTACCAGGGAGGATGGCTCCAATTACCACCACTGCACTGAAAATGTTCTCTGCAAGGTTATCAGTGCCCTCCCAACTGCCAAATCCTCATCCTTGTCCTCATCCTTAAGTTTTCCATAGCCTTTGACACTTTTTTGCCCACACATCCCCACCATGACTTTAATCATGACATCTCTGAAGATGACTCTCAAATTTGGGAGTCCTTTTCTCTATCCTGATTGCCACTTCTGCATTTCCAAATGTCTATTGGTCATCTCCACCTAGCTGTGTCCCATGCAACTCAAACTCAAGATGCATAAACTAAACCGTCATTATCTTCCCTTTCAAAAAAAAAATGTTCCTTTCTTCTGACTTCGCTATTTAGGCCATCTTCCCCAACACTCGGGCTTGAAACCTTCAAGTTTTCTTGGATTTTTTCTTTTCCTTCTTTTGCTACCTTCATTTACTTGATAAATTTGGCGGATTCTATCCCAGGAACATCTTTTGCCTCTGTCTTCTTTCTGTTACTATTTGCAACGTCCTGCTTTATGATTTCTTTGTTTTCTACATGTATGGTTGTAGAAGCCTCCTAAATGGTCATGTCTTCTCTATTTTCTCCCTTCTCCAATTCATTCTTCACACTGTGGCCAAAATATTCACAGGTTTAATCATATCGTAATTGTTGGTTCTCTAAAAATCTTCAATTGCACCTCACTGCCTTACTTCAAGGAACCATGATTTTGTCAGGGTAGGTGCTCCATCCACTGATGCGCAGGTCACATATCAGATGATTTTTAAGAGTTTGCTGGATAATAGGCCAAGAGATGGAAGGGAATTCAAAGACCATTTCATCCTAGAACCCCATTTTACACATGACAAAACTGTTTCTCTGAGTGGTTAGGTAAACTGCCCAAGGTCACACCCCCTATTAAATTACAAAGAGGGATTTGAACTCAGGTCCTCTGATTCTGTAGTCAGTGTGTTTTCTACCACATCACCCTACCTTTGATGATGAATCTGTTGAGTTTCGCTAAGTTAGTTCTCACATGAAAGGAATGTAACATCTCACAACAGTGATAAAATCATAGTGTTCAAAATAAGAGATATCATAGTTTCATTGCACTTTTTCTGTAGAGACTATATCTGGAGTATTATGTTTCATTCTGGGCATCCTATTTTAGGATCCCATTGACTCCACAAGCTGAAGTTAGTTCAAAAAAATGTGATGAGATTTGAATGGGACCCTGGGGACCCTGACATACAAAGATCAGAAGAAAGAAGAATTATGTTATCATTCAAGATAAGCTATCTTCTAATATTTGAAGAGTTAACAGGTAGAAGGACTTAATTTCATTCTGTTTGTCCCCAACAAGGAAGAACTAGGAGCAGTGGATGAAAGTGGCAGAGATTTAAAATGATATAAGGAAAAGCCTTCCCTTCCATTATAGATGTCCCTAAGTGAAATGTGATCTCTTGGGAGTCAATGGAAATAAATGGAAAGGGAGTCAATGGAAATCTTCAAATGCGAGTTACTTGTCAGAGATGCTGAAAGAAAATTTACTGCTCAGGTGTGGCTTGCATTAGATGATCTCTAGTGCGATGGATAGAGTGCCAGGCCTGGAGTCAGGAAGATTCGTCTTCCTGAGTTCAAATCTGACCTTAGACATTCAATAATTGTGTGACCCTGGATAAGTCATTTCTCTGTTTGCCTCAATTTCTTCATCTGTAAAATGAACTGGAGACGGAAATGACAAACCCTTCCAGGATCTCTGCTAAGAAAGCCCCAAATGGGGTCATGAAGAGTTGGACAGCAGTGAAAAACAACTGAACAGCAGCAACAAATTCCCTTCCCATGCTTTCCCTCAATCCAGTTATTTTTCATTTGTTAGATCATTTTGATAGCGGTAGTAGCATATTTAATGTTTACAGAGGGCCTTACAGTTTACACAGTTTTTACTCACAACATTCCTGTGATGCAAACAGTGCTAGCATTGTAAACAGAAAGTGTTTAAAGAAGTATTTACTATGATATTTCTCTATGTTATTAAAATATTTTCTGAGCTAGAATATGATGGAATACAGCAACAATAATAATAGCTAGCATTTTTACAGCACTTTAAAGTTTGCAAAATGCTTTATATGTGTCATTTTACTTGATCCTCACAACACCTCCATGTTCTTCTTATCCACATTGTACAGATGAGGAAACTGAGGTGCAGAGAGGTTGAAAGAGTTGCCTAGGGTCACATAGTTAATAGGATCAGAGGATGGATTTGAATTCAGGTCATCTTGACTCTGAGTCTAGCAGTATTCCTTCTGTACTGCTTAGTCACCTATACTACCTTGTAACAAAAAATACAATTTTTACTTTTAGTAGTGTGAAATGACCAGACAGTTTTTTACAGAAAATACGTAAGTTGTGATACATCATCTCTTTATCACAGTGGAAAAAGAGGCTCAGTTGTCAATTTTAGAAGAACAATTTCATCGCACTTTGCCCAAACAAAGGCATTCTGGCAGGCAGAAGCCCCACATTCCCCTAGTTGTCATTTTCAGTTACTCATTTAAAGGTAGCCTTTGTTTTTCTTTGTTCAGGCTTGATCTCATTTCCATGGTTACTTTATAGAAATGCAGACAGAACAGAAGCTGGACTCATTTCAGAACAGTTCAGGCTACACCATCTCAACACATTGTCCATTTATCTTTGGGTCTTAATTTGCAACAAACACTTTAAACCTAGTGTGTGTACACTTGGTGGGATTTCAGCTCTGCAGTCTTTAGCTTTGAATTATTCAAGTCCTCAGTCTCCAGTAAGGATTTTGAAGATCTTTTCTGGGAAAAATCCCCGATGGAAATAGCTTGCTGCAATATATAGGCATTTAAAGATATTTATCTATGGAATTTTGTTTGAGGGTGGATGAGAAAGAGAAGAAAGAGGGAGGGAGGCAGAAGAGGAAGTCACACAGCCAAAGATTTTTTTTTTCCAGAAAAGAATAAAAATAGCAAACTTTGTTTATAATCCATGAATCAAAAGAGTGACTAGCTGGATTTATGAAATGAAATGTTCTTTCTTAATAAAATCTTAGTAGACCACATTGAAAGATGACAGACTACAATTCTTGAATATACAAGTTCTTTTTGTTTTATTATTATGATGATATTTGGGAATGGGAGCAGAGATAGTGTTAGCAGATGGAATGCCAGGGTCTCTGAGTTAGGAAGACCTGAGTCAGACACATACTAGTTGGTTGACAATGGGCAAGCCTTGGGCAACTCTCTAATCCATCAATAAGCATTCATTAAGCAGTTGCTCTGTGCCTGGCACTGTGCTAGGTGCTGAGTATACAAAACAAAACTCCCTATTCTTTAGAAAAAAGAAACTGAGTGAATGAAAGTAGTGTAGAATAAGACTGATAAACTGAGTTGAAAACTAACTGTGGGAAGCCTAAAGCATCAGGCAAAATGTATTTTAACATATAGGCAATAGGGAATTGCTGAAGATTTTGGATTGGATTATTTTGGTATTTTGTGTGAAGGATGAACAAAATTAGTGGCAGAGGGTATATTCCAAAACCCTAAAGTAGTAATTTAGCACAGATCTGCATGGGTACTTAAATTTTCCACATAAAGAATTACCTAAACCCGTGAAATCATAGATCTGGACTACCCATTTTTGCCTTTGCCATCATGAAAAAAATGGGAATTTATAGCTAAAGTTAATCTCGGTTTAATATAACATTTAAGACCACCCTTGTCCCTGAGAGAATTGGCTTTTCCTTGCTCTTATTTATCCCAAGTATGCTTAATCTAATTCCATCACCAGTGTATATTTCTACTTATTCTTCACATTTTCTCCAGGTCACTTTGAAGTGCTTCTAATGATTTAGACTTGCTGATCTTATCCACTTCAGTGACTCCAGTTATCACCTGTATGTAGAAGGTGTCCAAAGCTTGATTGACAGTCTTGACTTCTCTCAGTACTAGTGCCCAAGTGCCTATTGAATATCTCTGTCTGGCTGTCCTGACAACTCAAACACAACATGCCTTAAAAGGAATTATCAATCCACATCCTTGCAACCCTTCCAAAAGCAAACATTTTCCCTCTTGATTTCCATCTATTGAAGGACGATGATGACTTCCATCTTTGCAGTCACCCAGACCCAAAACTTCATTTATTATTGACCCTTCCTTTTCTCTTGCTCATTATGTCCCTACTGATTCTACCTCTCTGATATCTTTTTTCCACCTGTACTCATTATCTTTTGCAATTAGTGTCCCTGCCACCAGTCTCTTACCTCTTGTATTTATTCTTCACACAGTTACCAAAATAATCCAATCCAAAACCTTCAGTGATTTCCTATTACCCACATTAAAATACAAATACTTTTGCCTGTTGGTTTAGGCTGGCCACAGTTTGTCTTTAGCCTAGTTTATCATTCTTATTCTATACCACATTCATTCACTCAGTTTCTATTTTAAAGAATAGATTTTTATTATTTTTATTTTTTAGCTCATTTACATTTCCCACTGTATTCTTCTCCTGACTCCCCAACCCCACCTTGGGAGAGTAATCCCTTATAATAAAAAGAAGGAAAAAATATTCAGCAAAACTAATAAATATATCCTCAAATTTTGAAGTTATAAGAAACATTCCACACTTAACAGATCCCCGCTTCTGAAAAAAGTGGGGAGGAAATATCTTTTCATAACTTTTTTTGTGGCCAAGCCTGTTTATTATAATTTTGCAACATTAACAATTATTTTGTTGTTGTTTGTTCAATTTATATTGCTTTAACCATTGTGCATATTGCTTTTCTGGCTCTACTTTGCATCAGTTTATATGTTTTCCATTTATGATCCTGGTCACTTCTTACAATAGAGTAATATTCTCATACTTTTATGTACTATGATTGCCTTAGCCAAGCCCCAATTGATGGATATCTACTTTTTTCTACCATAAAAAGTGTGTTACTATGAGTATTTGGTGCATATGAGCCTTTCTTTTTCTCGTTGATCTCCTTGAGGTGTATACAATGCCGTGGAATCTCTGAGTTAAGGGATATGGACATTTTAGCCAATTTCCTTGTCATCTATTTACTTTCACCCAAACTAGACTCTCTACTTTCTGATCTTTTCCTGTGCTCTTTGCATTTTCACATGTTGTCTTCTGTTTTTATATCAGACTTTCTTCAGATCTCTGATTTTGTGATGTGAGTGTCTTTCTATCACCTGCCTGCTGCTGAATGGAGCTGGAAGAAATGGCTTCAGATTTATGCTAGCTAATCTAAACTGGGTTTTCACTTCAACAAGGCAGTCCTTTATTTCTCCCTAATTGATACTTTATTGCAGTCTCCAAACTGGCTATTCCAACACTTCCCTGTCACTCCATTGTGATTTCAAACACCACCCCTTCCCTCACCCTTCAGCTGATGACCTCTCTTCATATTTTTTTTTTTTGACAAATTGAGACCATTTAGTGGGAGCTTCCTCTTCTCCCATTCTCACCCCCACCAACTCCAGTAATCAACCCCTACCATATTTTGCATTCCTTTACTGTAGTCTGTCTGATCAAGAGCTGACTTTCTTCAACAAGGCCTGCTCCTCTAATTGTAATTTTAATCTTACCCCCTTCTGTTTCTTCCAGCAGTTTTCCTACAAACATTCACCTTCTCCAATCTTTAGCTACTCTCTAATTATTATTTCCTTCCCCATTGTCTGTAGCTTACAAATGTATCTGTATCTCCTCTGTCCTGAAAAATAAACAAAGAAACACTCTCACTTGACTATACTATCTCTACAAGCTATTGTGCTATATGGCATCTCCCTTTCACAGACAGACTCTTGGCTGGGGGAGTACATAGCAGGAGAAGACTGCCCTTGCTTCTGCTTTCTTTTCTCTCATTCACTTTTCAACCCTTTGTAATCTGCTTTCCACTCAAATGAAACTATTCCCTCCAACATTTCTAAAGATTTTTTTAATTGAGAAATCTGATGTCCTTTCTCAATTTTCATATCTTTGCCTTTCTACAACTTCTATCACAGTTGAACATTGTCTCTTCTCATATGCTGTCTCTGCTCTGTACTTAAAGAATAAAATGCTTAACTGCTTTTCACTCATTCATTCGTGACATTGCTTTCTCTTTGTTCTTTTTCTACCAGTGTACTCATTCCTTTTGAGTCTTCTCTGCATGGTCATTATCTATATCCTACACTTATTTGGGGGGTATTCTTCAAGGCTATTTCCTGGGATCACTTCTCTCTCTAAATCTCTTGGTATGTACATCAGTTTTCATTGGTTCCATTATCATTTGTACACAAATGACTCTCAGGTCTACATATCTTGCCTTAATCTTTCTCCTGAGCTCTAATCCCCTGCCAACAACTGCCTATCAGACATTTCAAGCTGGATTTTCCACAGGGATCTCTAACTCAACATGGGCAAAAACAGCTCATTACCTTTCCCTGAAAACACATCTCTCTCCTTATGTTGCTTATTCTCTGAAAGATGCTATCCCTCCCATTATCCAGGTGTGTAACAAAGACATTCTTGACTTCACTCTCTTTCACCATACATATTCAGTGAGTTGCTGAATCTTGTCAATATCATCTCTACAACATCTCTTACATCCATCCCCTTCTCTCTATTCAGTGGGACACCACTCTAGTGCCTGCTCTCATCTTTTTTTGCCTGGATTTTTTGAAAAATACCTTATTGATATCTTTTGTTTTCATATCCCCTGCATTTCTCCCCTTCCTACATACTACAACTCTACCTTATAACAATGATTTTTTTTTAAAGAGTAAGAAGGTTAAATAGAAAAACCATTCAATGTATTGATAAAACTGTTATTATCAATGTTACACTCCTCTGTACCTCTCATTTTGGCAAAAAAAGCAGGGGGAAATGTCTTCTCCTACCATTTCTTTGGGGCCAAGCTTATTTTTTTGTGATTTGTAACAAATATTTTCAGTTGTTTGGGGGATTGTTATTCTTTAAAGAGATCGTGTATATTATTTTCCCAGCTCTGCTTAGGTTACTCTGTATCAATTGTCATTTAAGTCTTTCCAAGCTTCTCTGTAGCCATCATGTTCATTATAATGTTCACACCAATATGCTCACATATCAGTTTATTTAGTCCTTCCCTATCATATGTACTTTGTTTCTAATTCTTTGCTACCATAAAATGCTGCTATAAATATTTTGGTGCATATATAAGAATCTTTACCCCCCCGCCTTTTCTTTCTTTCCTTTGTGATTGACACCTTTGGTGTATGTGTCAAGTAGTAGAATCTGTGGGTCAAAGATAATGGGCATATTAGCTTCAAATTGGTATTCCTGTCTCACATATCTCCCTGTTCCAAACCATCTTCCATATATATTTGCTAAAGTGCTTTTCTTAAAGTACATGGGTCTGACCAAGTCACTGCTCTACTCAACATGCATCAGTCTCTCCCTAAGTTGTATGTTTAAGCCCATTAAAACCTAATTTCAACCTACTTTTTGAACTTTATTATCTATTCTCTTAATACCTTCTATAGTTCAACTAGACTGACTTCTTTGTTTTTCTGCACACAAACACTCCATCTCTGATTTTTATGTACAATGCCCACAGATACATGCTTGTCTGTGTGTGTATAATTATGTGTGTATGTGCATGTGTATTATGTATATATAGGTGTACATATACTTGCATATGTATAATGCACATGAGTATAATATGTATGCATACATGTATGTGTATGTATGTATATATAGGTCTCTTCCTCTTTGAGGGCAGGGACTTTTACTTATATCTTTGTATCCCTAAAATCTGTCATAGTACCTGGCACTTGATGAGTTCGTAATTGTTGATTGAGATCTAGCTTTTCCTTTGAAATCCCACTTAGGTGCCACCAGCCTCGAGTCCTTCCTTTATTCCTCCAGCTAAAAGATTTTTGTGTGTATGTATACATACACATAAATATATAGCTAAATAATACATATATGTTATATTATGTATAATAAATGTGATACATAAATAAAAATATCCAAATAAAATGCATAAATACAAGATGATGAGAGAGCAGGGTAATAGCAACTAGTGAAATCAACCTCATCTAACATTTGATAGCATTTGAAGGTAACATTTAATCTAAGCTTTGAAGGTAATTAGGGATTCTAAAAGACTCCTTCAGTCTAAACCCACAGCTGTGGTTGGTTATACATTCCATTTCTGCTTGGGTTTCAGTCAACAAGTGAAAGTTGATTTCCTAGGCATGGTTTCCTTATGCAGTGTCATCAGTATCTGTCCTATCTCATCCATTATTTTGCTTATGAACTTCTAGAAGGCAGTGACCATGTATCCTCTTCTTTGTAACTCTTCATAGATCCTCAGATGGGACCTAAGAGATTCCATATGGGATAAAGGTTCATTAAGGAAATTCTCTGTTGAGTAGATTTTGACTTATTGTATGATAGATAAAACGTTGAATGTTCACTAAAATACCTTTTTATTAAGTACCTGAAACTGGAAGAGGTATTAATTGTATCCCCAGAACTGATCACAGTGCCTGGCGCATAGGAGGTACTTGATAAATATGTATTAGATTGGATTGGAGATGGTCTTAGATCCAGGAAAACCTTCACTCTGGTCCCACCATTGGCCAGGTGACTCTTGGCAAGTTAGTCAACCTCTTATTGCTCTAAGACATTCCTGGGTAAGAGATCTTAACTTGGGGTGTGGAAACTTTAAAGAATTGATAACTGTATTTCAATATAATTAACTTATTTTGTAATCCTATGTGTTTTATTTTGCCAACTTAAAAAAACATGAATCTGAGTAGTCTATAAGCTTTGTCAGACTGCCAAAGTTATCCATGACCAAAAAAAAAAACAAACCCAGAACTTTTATAAGTCTAAGACTATTAGTTGTAGAAAAGGTGCTGTGATCTTCATTAGTAGAGGGAGTTTCCTCTTCTGGAATTTCACTATACTAATGAAATCCCAGGTCCCGTACTTTGCTGCTGTTAAGTACCTACTAACACAATGCATGTGTATACTTGCTGTTCATTAGGTAGACAATCACATGGTGATATGTAATGCTGTTTACTGATCAGAATTATAAGTGGTTGAGAAAAGTAATGCTCTCTAGAAATTTGATTAAGTATCTTGTCTTCTAATTATTGTTGATGGATGATAACACATAGTAGGTACTTAATAAATACTCATTGATTTGTTGATTAGGTGAAAAGGGATATTGTGCTGCTTTACATCAGAAAAAAACTATAGGAATCATTTTGGAAACAAAAAGAGATTTATTATAAATGTTTATTGTCAACGAAAGCAATGAGCAAGATAGATGGATCAATAGATAGATAGATAGATAGATAGAGATATATCCTAGATAGGGGGCAATATCCTATACAAAATTTTTAGTCTCCAATAAGGTAGGATCAAATGGATTAACAGACAGCAAATATGCAAAGAAAACACTTTTCATTCTGTATTCACTTTCAGATTTGACTACAATATCTATGATTTTTCCCCCTCTCTTTCCACTCCTAGTCCATATATACAATCCTGGTTCTGATTTAGTTTTGCAATCACCTTGTATATATTTATCATTTTTAATATCATAATTTATTTAGCCACACTCCAGGTTTTGAACACATCCAGGTCAGATACATTTTTTTAATATTTTTTTGCTATCATTAATAGAGAAGTCACAATTTTTTTTTTCATAGCTAGGTTCTTCCCCTCTCCACTTCCGTCTTAAATTATCTTTTGGACATAAAATCTTAATGCACAACAGGTATAGTCATTCTTGTGCTTTTCATTTTGGACTGTTTTTTCAAAGCATAACAATAAAAAAGTGTATGTCATAGAACTTAGTCTAGTAATTGCTTGAAGTATATGTAATTTATACCTATAACATGCTATTTTTCTAACCCTTTTTAGCTGTCATTTGTCTTTGATCTCAAAGACAATGATGTTGAAAGAAATATTTCCTGTGGTTATGAATAGTTTCAAAGGATCTTGATATGACCTGTGTCTCTTTGTTAGAGTATATGCAAAGACAAACTTCTATTTGAAGAAACTTTCGTGGTTTGAGGTTCTCCTTTACTTACTATCAGAGTTAGCAGAAGAATGATTCTGCTTCCTGTTTATTAATCTTCTTGTGGGGTCCTACCTCCTTATAACTTTGTCATTCTGTATTTAACATGCCTGGGAAAGGATGATTTTGCTGGTCTCAAATACAGTTGCTTTTTTTTCTAGCTGACTGCACAGTCATTGTTTTCTTTGGTAGTTGGAGATTAGATAACTAAATAGGAATTTGTTTTGCATTTTATTACATCCTTATGGGCCTATGAATATGTCAGTAGCAAAATACTAAAAGCAAGCTAAATAAATTGACTTATTAGAAGAAATAATTTAAGATAAGCCTTTTAAATATTGTAAACACTTATTGAATACAACAATAACTGACGTATAAGATCCAGAAGATTCATAAAATTGTTCCTAGGCAAAGATAGGGTCATGAGGTTAAAGGATAATGTTTATCCTTATTAGGAAAGAAGTATCCAATGTGCCCACTCTTTTGTTAGCAAGTTTATTAGATCAATAGTGGAGAGAAAAAAGTGATGTTAATCAGTTCACACCTTGTATGATTGGGTTTGCATCTATCACAAGACCTCCTATACTTTCAGTAGAAATATTTGAAAATAGCATATGCGTCATTGGGTAGCAGCCAAATGTATTACATCTTCAATACTCCATGGATCTGTCATCTCCATGATGGATGCAGATATAAGTCATCCATGCCTGCCCATCTTCTGTCACTCTTGTTTTCTCTTATGTTTGCCATAGGATGTCTACCAAAGTGTCAACTTTATTTGTATTCACTCTCTCCTGGTCAGGATACACATAGAATCCACTGCCTATCTGTTGGTTATCCCTTGCTCTTCCCATATGGCTAGTCCCAAACAGTATATGCTTTTTCAGTACGGATGGACTAACAATATGTCAGACATGAAACTTCATTGGTAAAAGGTCAGTTGAATCTTTTTAAGATATAGACCCTTTGACAAGGGTCAGTGAAGTGAAAATCACTAAAATATAAAGTTCTACTAAAGACTTTCTACTCAGAAACATCAAAAGAAAATTTTACTTATTATTGTTTATCTGTTTATTAATGCTGCCAAGGTATAAGAGAAAATCCGGAGCAAGAATTCGTTGACGTCAATAATTACTGGTGATTGGAAGGAAAAAAGCTAACTCCATGATGTCCTAAGTTGGCCTGTATAAATAACAGCCATCATGTTGAAGGGTCTGAGTACCCCCAGAGAGAACTGAAAGTTCTCAAGGCTCTTTTAAAAGCCTTGAATAAGAAACTAAGCATTATTCTTTTCTAGTCATCCTTTAATGGGTACCCAGTTCTTTGTTTGGTACCTAAAATTGACCAGCTCAGGGTGGTAAGGTAGGTTTCCTTTCAGTAATTAAAAAGGCTATCTTGGCTGAAAACATAGTGCTCCCTTTCTCTGTAATGTCCACTTTCCACTTTCAGAGTCGTCTCTTCTAACAAAAAATAAAATAGCATGGGAAATAGTTTATCAAAACATCTGACAGTACTGTTTCATATCTGTAGTTCCCCATCTCTGCTAAGGAGCAGAGTGAGTTACCTGCTCATATCTCTTTTTGGGGGACCAAACTTGGTCATTATAATTTTGCAGTATTCAGTTTTTATTACTTTTACTGTTTTCCTGAGGAAGTTAGGTGACACTGTGGATAGAATGCCAGACCTGAAGTCAGGAATACTCATCTTTCTGAGTTCAAATCTGGCCTCAGATACTTACTAGCTTTGTGACCCTGGGCAAGTCACTTAACTCTGTTTGTCTCAATATCCTTATCTGTAAAATAAGCCGGAGAAGGATATGGTAAACTATTCCAGTATCTTTGGCAAACAAACAAACAAACAACCAAACAAATAAACCCCCAAACTCAAATGGAGTCACAAATAGTCGGATGTGACTGAAACAACTGAACAGCGACAGTGTTGTTTCCATTTACGTTGTTATAGTCTTTATATGTATTGTTTTGTCGGTTCTACTTGC
The DNA here is from genome assembly GCF_028372415.1 of Notamacropus eugenii. Classification (NCBI taxonomy): domain Eukaryota; kingdom Metazoa; phylum Chordata; class Mammalia; order Diprotodontia; family Macropodidae; genus Notamacropus; species Notamacropus eugenii. The sequence goes on along the minus strand of NC_092875.1, from coordinate 409,886,381 downwards.
TTCATTTTGTATCAGTTCATACAAGTCTTTATATGCTTCTCTGTATCCATTATATTCATTGTTTCTGACAGAAAAGCATATTCCTCCCATCGTACTTTTCTTACTGGAACATGAGTTCTTTTTGTCCCCAATGCTTCACATTGACGCATAGAAAATGCTCTGTAAATACTTGTTGGCTGATTGGTTTACTGAAAGAGGACATGAATATTGAGGGGCACCCCTTATTGATAGAGTAGGTGAAGCTTTTTAAAAACTAGTTCCTGAATGATTTCAAAATATTATCCTACATTTCTGGGAAATTTCTACCTCTACATAGTCAAAGTAACTGTCTACCATCTATCCATCCATCCTATTCATTCACTCATTAATTTTAAAAGGCATTTATTGGGCTCCTATTTTAAACTAGAGATGTGCTAGACTTGGTTGGGACATAAGAGGAATGTAAATAATTGGAAAGATAAGATAAACACATGAAATAGTACATGTCAATAGTATAGTGACAAAATGAGTATTGTAAACAATAAGAATTATTAGAGATCAGAGAAGAGGGAGATCAGCAGGATCTAAAGTGCTTGGAAAAAACTTGCATTAAAGCGTAGTAGAAGACTGCTCTGGATATTCTGAGATCTTATGGAAAAAAATATTGTCAGTTTATTTCCATTTGTTCTTCCAGCTTCTATGAATTTACTGTGAGAAATATATTGTTAAAAAGATTAATCAGTGGAGTAGTACACAGAGATTACTAGGTAAATGCACAAATGTGCTATTTTGAAAGAGCTGGATTTCTTTTCTTTTCATGTAGAAGGAATTTAAGAAAGAAAAGTGGAAAAATAGAAAGTGAATCCATGAGATGGTGTTTTTTTGTATTTCTTCCAGTAAGACTTGAGCTTTGAGTCCTTGTCCAAAATTCCTTCTGCCATATTTCACTGTCTCCTTCAGCCATTTGGAGACTAACAAGCTGCCAAATGGAAGCTCACTTTTGAGAATCATTAAGGAAAACAAATCATTGAATTTTGGGGAAACACTTGTCATAATAAATGGATTTAAGAAACAATTATAGTGGGTGTTTTGAGCTTTTATAGTAGACATGATAGAGTTGGGTAGTCCTAAGATTCCTTAGCTTATCATTGAATTAGCTTTTTTGGTCTTCTCTCCCAGTATTCCTTAAGTACCTTATGCTCCAGCTGAACTGGACTGTTCTTCCTTTTCCAGATGTGTCCAGAGCCATTCTTAGAACACTAACTGTATTTTTCCCTCCCTTGTGGTTTGCTCTATCTAAAATGGTAGCTCTACCTATGAAATTCGTACCTGTTCTTCCAGGCACAGATAAAACTGTCACCTGTTTTAGGAAGGAAACCTCCCTTTCCTGAGCACTTATCTTGCTTTCACATTCTACTTTGTGTCATGCCCTGACTAAATTGAAGCCCCTAAGAAGTCAGGGACTGAGTCTATTTATCAATGACTTTTCTTAGCACAGGTGCTTCCTCCTATCTGGAAATTTAAAAAAAAAAAAGAATGGATTTTGAAATTACCCAACAACATAAATATATAAGAAAGCTGTTAACAGAGTGCTTTGGATTGGCTGAGGAGAACAAAGATCATTACCAGTTAAGGAAGGTTCTGAGAAAGGCTTATTGGAGGAAATGGCATTTGAGTTTTACTTTTAGTCCAGGCCCAAGAACTGGAAAGAAGATATTTCAGCCAATCGATGACCTTTGGCAAGTGCGTGACCTCTCTGTGCTTTTTTCTCCCAAGACCTGCTGTGGGAGAAGAGTATCTGGCGATAAGCTCACAGAGCCTGCACCAAGCAGGTTCTTGGGGCTACCTCTGGCCAACCGCAGCTTCCTTCATATTAGTTCTAGTTGTGGATTCAGCTTTGCTTCAGCACCAGCAGCACTATCTTCTGAGGCAGTGACCTTGAACTCAAATTGAAATGGTAGCCATGGAACTATATAGAAGGATACCTGTAAGCCTCACCTTGACTTAGAAAACCACGTATTAAAACTACCTACATTTTATTGTACCTTTACTTATTTTGTGAAATATTTCCCAATTGCATTTTAATCTATTTCAGGGGGACTTGGAAGTGGTGTAGATTATGTGTTTGACACCTAGAGGAACTTCCACTTCTAAGTACAGCAGATTGTTTCTTTCATCTGATTTTTAAGGGAAACATAAAGATCTGGTAAGAAACGTAGCAAATAAAAATGGATGAATACTTAAAATAATTCAGGCCAATTGAGGGAATTTGGGAGCTAGTGAGAAAAGAGAGAGAAAAGACATGTGTGAACACACTTTTGGGGTGCCTGATATATTCAGAAAATATTGTCGATAAGGACTTAAAGTCTGATAAGGACTTTAAAACCATCTGCCTAAGTGAGGATTATGCCCTTGTGGCCCTTGCTCAGCAGGCTGAATAAAATAACGAAAAACAAATCTCTGAACTTCTTAATGCCTTCATTTCTGCACCTATAACATGAGGAGGATGGACCAAATGATCCTCAAGGTACCTTTCTGCTCCAGAATTCTAGCACTTCTGTGAATTCAGCACATGGCTTTCCATCCAAGGTCTAATGTTAGACGTCTTAACAATTATGCTAATAATAATATCAAGTAGCTTCTTTTCTCTTCAAATTCTGTAAGTATGTACAAGGTTTATCAATCTGTCTAATATTATTTTTTAAATTAAATTTTATTTTCAGTTCTGAATTCTTTCCTTCCCTCCTCTGCCTACCCTACCCAGTGAGAAAGACAGAAAAACAAATTACAAAATTATGAAAAACAAAATTATAAAGATGAAGTCATGCCAAACAAATTCTTACATTAGTCATATTCTCGCCCCTCCCCCAAAAAAAGAAGAAAGAAAAAGAAAAGAAAATATCCTTTAATTTGTACTCTGAGTCTATAAGTTTTCTTTCTGGCCATAGATAACATGTTTCATCCTGAGCTTTTTGGAGTTGTGGTAGATCATTGTGTTGATCAGAGTTATCAAGTCTTTCAAACTTCATTATCTTTACAATATTATTATTATAATATAAACTGTTCTTTTGATTCTTTTTACTTAACTTGATTCAGTTCATACAAGTCTACCCATAAAACCTTATTAGAAATAATATTAAAGTATCTGTTTTTAACCTTTGAAGGACACATAAATCAATATCCTTAGTTTCTTTGGTGTCAAATGAACTAAACCCCTGGAATGACCCAATATTGAAAAATTCATATTCTTATGTTATGCATTTACAGATGGGGGTCATATGGATTCTCCCGACCCAAATTCCATTTCTTCTGTATTTCATTCAATTTGGATAGTTGAATGAAACCAGCACAATCCTTCCTTTTTTCTCCCAGTGCTAGTGCTAAGGTGTTTTCCATTTAGAGGTATCTCAGAAATTGGTTTCAGTATCCTATAGAATTAATTCTATAAATAGAAACTTAAAACCACTAAATTTCCCAAAGTCATGAAAACTGGCAGCCTGACCTCTCAGACACATCGAAGAGAATCTAAGTGTCCTCAGCGCTGGAAGTAATTTAAGTACCTCAAGCACCAAGTTAAGAATGGGGAAAAAAATTGCTATCTGGGAAACTTACTCTCTGAAATTCAAGTTGGAAATAGGCTAATGTTCTAATCAAGAAAATTATATACTCTGTTTTTGTTATTAAAAAAATAAAAGTCTTTACTCCAGAAGGCATTGACTGTAACAAAATGATCATTTTTATTTTTAATGTTTAGGTGGAACAAGTTATATTGAAATCCATAGGAGTACTTTGGTCTTGTTATATTTAAGAAGCAGTGCACACACACACACACACACACACACACACATACACACACACACACACGAGCTATGGGGTTTGTTGATCTTTTGCAAAGCTCTTTACAGCTATTCACTTACATTTAATCAAAAATAGACTGCTTCACAAGGCAGCCAGCGAGGTCTATCATAGCTTTGCTTTTATTGAACTTAGTTAACCTATTACAACTTTAAGAAATGCTATCTATACTTTCTCCCCTCTCATTCATTTCTCAGTCCTTTCTAATCTGACTTTCAACTTAACCACGTAACTGAAAGTGTTTTCTTCAAAGTTATAGATAATACCTTTGTTATGGTGGTATTCTGTTTTTTGTTTTTTGTTTTTTTTTAGCAGTCATCATGTATTTTATTTTAGCAGCAGTCAAATGACACTGTGCCACCCGGGGGCCTGGAATCAGAGAGATTTGAGTTCAGATCCAGCCCCAGATCCTTACTCTCTGTGTGACCCTGCACAAGTCATTTAACCTATGTTTGCCTCAGTTTCCTCATCTGTAAAATGGGGATAATAATAGCACCCACCTCCCAGGGCTGTTTTGAAGATCAAATGAAATGGAATTTCTAAAGTGCTAAGAACAGTGCCTGACTTATAGCAGGCATTATATACACATACACATTTTGGTTGTTATTCAGTCGTTTCAATCACGTCCAACTCCTCACGATCCCATCTGGTGCTTTCTTGGCAAAGATATTGGAGTGGTTTGCCACTTTCTTCTCCAGCTTATTTTTACAGATGAGGAACTGAGGCAAACAGAGCTGTGATTTGCCTGTGGTCAGACATCTAGTAAGTGTTTGAGGCCACATTTGAACTTATGAAAATGAGTCTTCCTGACATCAGGCCTGGCACATTATTTACTGTTCCACCTAGATGCCTTTTATATTAAATATATACATAAAACTAACTATATGTACACATATACATATGTTGTAGGTATAAAGTGTAAATATATACATACAAATACATTAAGCCTATATATGTATATATTTAACATGGTAGTATCAAGATTTCCTTTTGTCTGAACTTCCATCTACCTTCTGTGCACTTTATAAATGCTTCATTGACAGTTTTCTTTTCTTTTCTTTTGCATGTTTATCACTATCTCTCCCCCCCATTCTCCTTCCCGCAAATAAGAAATCATTGATTTCAACGAATAAGTATAGTTAAGCAAAACAAATTTGAGTTGTATTGGTTGTGTCTGAAAATGTATATCTCATTCTGCCCTTACAGTCCATCACGTCTGTGTCAGGAGATGGGAGAAATGCTTCATCAGTAGTCTTTTGGAGTCTGGATTAGCTACTGTATTGATGAGCCTTCTTAATTTTTAAGACTGTCTTGTAAAAAGTTGCCCCTCAGGTTTGTCACATCATGGTATCGAGGTGTCTTTGCATCCTTCCTCACTTGGTACAGCAGGCAGCTCAGGCAGCTCTCTGAGACTGTCTGGTAGCAAATAAATCACAGGCTGAATACTAAAAAGCAAAAAAGAATGAGAGAAAGCTTAATGGAGTCTGTAGATAGATAGACAGCCTGAAAGTCCCTCAGACTTGGGTTCAAATCTTGTCTTTGACACAGAAAATAATGTGACCCTAGGCAAGTTATGTTTCTGCTTCTCAATGACCCCAGCAACTATGTGGAAGCCTACGTTACAGATGAATTGCTGATCTGCATGGTTAACATAGGTTCCCAGCCAGATAGTTCCCCACATGGATGAATCATAAGCCTGGCATGTGCTTCCTCCCCCAACAAACAAACGAAAACCTGAATCTGCAATTGCTGACCCATTGTTGGATGAAGAAGGATTGCTTTGTGAGGTTATTCCCGTAAAGTAGTGAATACTGGTGAGGAAGAACTTGTGTTTTTCTATTTAACTTTTAGAGCTGTACATTTTTAAAAAGTCTCCCACAAAATTCTACCTATACTTGCGATTATAGCAATATATTTTTCTTCCTCTTAATAGCTCTTCTAAGTTATTGTGCTGCATACAACATTGGTCTCCTGGAAGCAAAAATATTTGATGGTCCTTCAACTGAGCAGTTTGGATATGCGGTACAGCAGTTTGTAAATACCAATGGCAACTGGTAAGGCAACTTTAATTATTTTGTGTTGGCAGCTAAAAAATACAGACTGACATTTTAAAAAAGAGAATCTTCTAATAATTGCAATGCTAAGTTTGTAGGAATTAAAACATTTCACCACTTGAAGTGTAGGGATAATGTGTGTATAATGATGTTTCCTATTTCTTCTTCTGACAGTTGATGTTCTAATGACATCTTAAGATTTTTTTTTCTCCGATCATTGAAAAGAAAGTGTTGAGAGGCAGTACTGCTGCAATGCCGAGTCCAGATGATCCTTTTGTATGTGGTAGAATACTACTGGTGGGAGGCAGCTCGTGATGCAATGGATAGAGCCCTGGGCCTAGAGTCAGGAAGACCTGTGTTCATAAATGGTCTCAGACACTTCCTAGCTGTGTGACCCTGGTCAAGTCACTTAATCTCTGCTTCTCTCAGTTTCCTCAATTGTAAATTGGAATTAACAGTCCTTACCTCACAGGGTTGTTATGAGGATCAAATGAGATAGAATTTGTAAGAGAAAAAAGTTGCTTAGTACAGTGCTGGCACATAGTTCATGCCATATAAATGTTCATTTCTTCCCCCTTTCCTCTTCAGATTCCCTCTGGATAGATTTACATATGTTCCCCATTTACCACCTTCACTCACAGCATGTCTTGCTCAGTCATTATTTTGGGGTTGATGGCAAAGAGCAGTGGTAAACATCTAAGGTCTAGCGTATCCATGCAAAAAAGAAAAAGGTCCCCCTTCCACTGAACCACAAAGTTTCTTTCTGTGCTCCAAGTACACAGGAGCTTCTTTGAATGAAGATTATATAAAGAAAACAAGGCCGTCTCTCCTTTTCACTGTAAGTAAGTTAATGACAAAAGGATAGGGAGTCTCTTTTATCCTTCTGCCCTTTAGAGAATATAAGATACTATTGGGATGATTGTTGGGTATGAAAAGTTATTTGAATTGGAAGAAAAAAATAACATCCTACAGGCTCTTTTACAATAAGGTGTCCCCCACCCAGATATTAAAATCATTCAGCATTCCTTAAAAGATATAATAAAAGAAATAAACCTATTTAGGATTCCCCTTGTTAATAAACAGGCAAGGCATAAAACAGGAGATGTCTACTCACCAAAGAGGGAGATGGGTGGCACAGTAAATACAACACTGGCCATGCAGTCAGGAGTACATGAGCTCAAGTCTAACCTCAGACACTAACTGTGTGACCCTGGGCAAGTCTCTTAATCCTGTTTGCCTCTTTATTCATCAGTAAAATGAGCTGGAGAATGAAATGGCAAACCACTCTAGTATCTTTGCAAAGAAAACCCCAAATGGGGTCACAAAGAGTCAGACATGACTGAACAGCTAAACAGCAATATATTCATCAAGTGTTGACCAATGTGATGGAGGAGAATTAGTGTAAAGGCCAGGATGAGGACAGGAGTAAATCCTTGTAGATGGTGAGATCCTCCAGATGCTTCTGCTTTCAGGTGACATTTTGTTGATTTCATTAAGCCCCAGAACAGTGCAGAGCCTTCTAGGAAAGATCTATCATCTTTCAAAGGAGTTTGGCCTGACATCCACACAACAAGTCTTATATGGATGAAAAATGTCTATTGCTTAGATTTCAGTATTCATATAAATGCTCCATAGAGCTTTTTTCAACAACTATATATCTATACTTATATATGTCTTAGACAGAGTAGAGGTAGATAATGAGCCTAGCCCAGAGTGGAAAAGGAGGAGGAGAATAGCTGGAGGAATTGCTTTTGGGAAATTATAAAGCACTTTTAATGACACCCTCCTCCCCTCCCCAGCTTCTCCTTATAGCCAAAGTCCATCTTTTTTGATACAAACTTTTAGAGGTGCATGTCTCTTGTTTGTCAGTGAGATCTGGAACATCTATGTTTCTGAGGAAATAAAAATGAGTACATAGGATGATAGAAAGCTGTGTAGTGGGTCTGAGTGGCGATAACACATTAAAACCAACAAGTAACTCTGAAGAGAAGGAGAAAAGGATTTTGTCAAGTAACTGTAAGCCAAAATGAGAAGATGACAGGTAAATGGACGGAGAACTCTGCTGGTACTCTCTTGACATCAGGAGGAATCAAGGAAGCCTGTAGACAGTAAATGGTTGGATCCTCGGAGGTGAACTTCTGGAAACTCATGGAGGAGACCACACAGGTGGTCAGGGATGAGTTACAATCTGCATCATTGAAGAGAAATCTCAAAATAATTACATCTCAGATTCATTTGAGTAGTGAGAGTTCTTTACAGGTGGAAATCCTAGCCCTATTTAGTGACTTCCATTTTCCATTTTAAAAAATCCTGAAAGTCATTCATGTAAGATTTCCATGGAACCTACTGATTTGAAATGGAAAGTAGATGCCCTAATATTGTAGGTAGGGAGTAGGAGTGTTGAAATTTACTCTTCTTTAAATAGTGGATTCATGGACTATAATGCCAGTTCAATTACAGTGGCGTTACCTGCTCAACATTCTTGAATGTTTATGTCTTGCATTGTAAAGGTCATAAAAAGAATCACACTCTCATGTGATTGTTAAAATCTGAGATAACACCACGAAGTATGAGTTAATTAATAGTGTTGCATCAACTTGTAATCCATGCAAAACTTGTATTAGTTATTATAGAGATGACCTCTCTTATCAAGGCTTATTTGTCAAAATTCCTCAAATGACAAAGCTTGGAATCCAATTTACCTTGAAGACCAATGACCTTCTTCACTGACGAGGATCCTATTATAGTAAAACTTTGCTTTTGAAACTTGGACTCATTTGACCAGAACTTTGCTGAAAGTTGCCTTCATGTTACAAAAAAAGAAAAGAGTGTGCTAAGCAAATTGATTTGTAAATGAGATAGCGGGGGCTGTCCTTGATCCCCTAACAAAGAAACACTGGTATACTTGAAGGAGTACTAGTCTCTTTTCTTCTATCTAGAAGGGACTCAGAAACTATCTGGTCCAATGCCCTTATTTTACAGGTTAGGAAACTGAAGTCAGATAGGTTAAGTAACTTCCTTGAGGTCACACAGCTAGTTGGTGTCACAGTTGAGATATGAACTCAAGATCTTTAGCTGTAGGTAGATCCAGTGCCTTTTCTATCAGAAGAAGGATATATTTGAGAATAAATATGATGTAAAACAAAAAGCATAACTGTAAAATATGATGAGTAACCCGTTAAGAGGAAGGATCTTTATAAAATTACCTGATATTATTGAAGCAGAGTATGGGACATATTCTGAAGTATGATGGGGTTTTCATGGTTGAATATCAATTAACAAATGTTTGTTAGTCACTTACTGTGTTCCAGGTACTGTGCCACACTCTGGGGAGGCAAAAATGGCTCCCTGCCCTCAAGGTACCTATATTTTAGTGGAGGAGACAACAAATATGTTAATAGGTAGACTTAAGAAACAATGTCCTCAAGTTCATATTTTGATTGAAAAAGATACCAGGTAAATTCAAAGTAATTTATTGGAGAAGTCAGGATAGTCCTTGTGGAGGTGGCATGTGGGTTGAGTCTTAAAGGAAGCTAGGATTTCTGCAACGTGGAGGTACACAGAGAGTACCACTAGGCATAGCAAATAGGCTATGCAAAGACACCAAGATGGGACATGGATGTTATATATAGTAATACATTCATGAAGGTCTGCTTCCTCTGAAAGTTTACTGTTCCTGTCTTCATTCTGAGTCTATCACCTCTTTTTCTGGAAGTGGATAAGAGGTTTCATCCGAAGTCCTCTGGAATCACATTGGAAACACATACTAATCTGATAGGGAAATACATAATCCCAACTCCTTTCCAAGTTTAGTAAATGGGATTCAGTTCCTTGGTCCTAGTAGTCTTGTATCTTGACTAAATGTAATTGAGATTCTCTGGTTCAAAATAAGCTTTTGTGCCTAGTCATCCACCCTTATATAACTGATAATACAGTAACCCATTTAAGAAAGAAATGATATTGAGAGAGAACCCTCATCCTCTTGAAAAGATTACAATAACTAAATTAAATGATAACAGAAAGACAAGAAGAATGTTTTGTCATTGTTTTAGGACGGTAATACTATTATTTTAACTTCAGGAGACTGGATTTTGAATGTTGAGTTTTTCTTGTGTTGTTTTTTAATTTAAAAATATATTGACATCTTTGTTTTGTTTTTTATTTCACTTTTATTTCTAAATATATCCCTCCTCTTCTCAGTAAGCTATCCCTTATAATAACAAATAAAAAAGAAGAAAAAGAATTTCACCAAAACTAAACAACCCATCAAACAAATCTAATGGTATATACCATGTTCATACTCAGAGCTCACCACTTTAGCAAAGGAGGTTTTTTTTCCTGTTAAAAGATCAGAAATGAATTGCCAAAATATTCATTTGTGTATATGAACACTATACCAAATATGTTTCATATTTATGTCCTTTCTACGTATCCCCTAGCTTTCTCCACTGGAGATGGAGACTGCTTCACCCCTCTTTAGGCAACAGGTAAATATATCTGTCTGCTAGTAGATGGTATCGAGGGCCGCTAAAAGAGTATGCTCCTTTGTCCAAAGTTGACCGCATTAAGAAGAAAAAAACACTTTGTACATCATGCAGAACTGACTTGCCTGTATTTGCAGCTGCACGACAAGAATGTAACCAAACAACTTCTAGTTGTCTTCCTCCTAATTGAAAGTAAACAGCAAAAAAATGAAAATAAAAAAAGGAATCTTCTTCCTCCTTCGCCTCCTCTCTTTATATTCCTCCTCCCCACTCCCCCCCCCCACACCCCAGTCCTTTTTCTGTCACTGTCCTCTTGTCTTTCTTCTCCTCTGCCTTATCAAAACAGGAAGACATCTGGTACCACTAAACCTAGTTTGAATGACTACTGTCATCAACCCTCAGTCACATCATTGCTACTTAAATTAAGCATTAAATGTCATATCTTTTATCCAATTGTGAAATAAAAAGCTTTTTCCATCATTCAAGGAGTTGAAACCATCAGCAAGCAAGTGGGAAGACTATTTTTAAGGCATCATTGGCCTGCTAGTCTGACTTGAAACACAAACCTGAATTAGATCTTTTAAGGTGGCCTGGAGGAGAATAGGGCAAAAAAGATGGTTAATGATCCTTACTGTGTGTTTTCTTTTGAGGAGGAAATTAATATTGTAACTTAGGCTTCTGAGATAGTCTAGGACAGGGGTGGAGAACCTGTGGCCTCAAGGCCACATGTGACACTCTAGGTCCTCAAGTACATCCCTTTGACCAAATCCAAACTTCACAGAATGGTCCTCAAGTGCAGTTCTTAATTTTTTCTGTGAAGTTTGGATTCATTCAAAGGTATGCATTTGAGGACCTAGAGGGCCACAGATTCCCTATCACAGGTCTAGGAATAGTCAAGAAATTTTTTTAGTAGTTAAAACTCCTTATACTCTCAACTACAGCTCTGTGGGCCAAACAAATAAATCTTCCTGACTATCAAAAAGAAAGGCACCAAAACAAACCAACTCATCAACCAAGTTTGATAATATATGCAGTTACACACCTATAATTATTCATTTTTGCAAAGAAGAGGTTTCCTGTATTTATAAACTATGAAATTAGCTCCGGAAATGGCAACGTACCTGCCAATCTTTTTCTGTCCTAAGGTCAGTCATTTCCTATTGTTCTCTTGTAAGACTCCCAAATTAACATTTTATTTTCATTTAACCTTATTTTACTTATAATGTGATAATTTTTTCACATATAACCTTTCTTGTCCAAGGTGCTGGATTGAATCCCTGCTGTTTAGTTTCCACCTATGGGTATGATGCTTCTGACAAAGTGTGTATGTATGTGTGTGTATATGTGTATGTATATATATATATATATGTGTATCTTTTTTTCATTAATCAAGGTATTAATACACCTGTAAACTCTTTAATACTCTCTGGACATCAGATGTATTTCTATACTATTTAAGTGGAAAACAAATTAAATTAAATGTCAAATTTTACAATTACCTTCTAAATCTTTCTCTTTATTCTTTGCTTATATTATACTTTCAATCAAACAATCGGTCAGAAACTATTAAATATTGATTAAGCTAGATGTCTACTTGGCTGCCTCATCAGCATTTCCATTTTAACGTGTCTAAAATGGAAATCATTATCTTTTCCCACATGCTTTCTCATCTGCCAAATATTTCTGTTTTTGTTAAGAGCATTGTCATCCAGTCGCTTGGGTTTACAACCTGAGAGTTATCTCTGACTCTTCCTTTTCCCTCAGTCCCATAGCCAATCAGTTGCCAAGTTTTGTCAGATCTGCCTCCAGTTCTGCCTCATTACTCTGTCCTTTTATTTCCACTCATGCTGCTAGTCCCCTAATGCAGGCGCTGATCACCTTATGTAGAATATCAGAGAAGGACTTCAGAAGCCATCTAGGCCAAGCTATGCCTGAACAAGAATCCTCAATCAACAAATAAAAATCAGCTACATAATTATTCTGTACTTTCTATGGAGAAAAATGAATCAATATATTTTAGAAAGTTTTTTATATATGTGCAAAGTTTGATTTGAAATGACTGTGATGCTTAAAAGGTTCACCAAAAAAACTAATTTTCTGAGTGCTATAGTTCAACAAATTCTGACAAATATCTAAGTGTCTACTATGTGCATATCTGCTGTGGATTCATTGAGGATTCATTGTATCAGAACATCCTCTAATTATCAAAGAGACTTTTTTGTTTAAAAATACTGTGTCAACAGAATTTATTATTAAAGTATTAATGGCCTGGCATGAGGAGAAGCAATCTTCATAGTACTGATACTGAAGGAAAACAACTGCAAACTCTGAAATACAAAACCATTTGTTTTGATTGCTGGCTCTGGGCCATCCTTCACTCCTAATGTATGGTCCTTTCATCTTCATTTAGCTGGGGAAGTAGTAGATATGGGGAGGAGCTCTGTGAATATTAACCATTTTTGAGACACTTATTAATTTAAATCTGGGCACACAATGGTTGTTTCACTGTTTTCTATTATAAATTCTGTGAATAAAAATGGAATATTGACCTTTACCCCTTTAGACATTACTTTTTTAAAAAAAACTTTACCTGTTTCTCTGTCCATTTGGCACTGATATAATTCTTCTCTTCCTCCCTCTCCCTCTCTGTCCCCTTTATTCACCTGCTAATTTTATTTTCCTTCGTTTGCCTTGATCAATCAATTGCACAATAAATGTTTATTAAGCACCTACTATATGCCAGGAACTTTGCTAAGTTCTGGGGATACAAAAAGAACAAAAGACAGTTCCTGCCCTCAAGGAGCTTACACTATGAGGAGGGAGGGAACATTCAAACAAATACATACAAAGTGAGCCATATGCAACATCAATTGGAAATAATTAGCAAAGGAAAGTAACTTGAATTATGAGAGGTTGGAGAAGACTTACTTCCAAGACTTCCAAGAAGATGGGATTTTAGTTGGAATTCAAAGGAAGCTGGGGAATCAGGCAGAGTGAAAGAGGGAGAGCATTCTGGGCATAGGAAACAGCAGGGGAAAATGTCCAGAGCCAAGAGATGGAGTGTTATGTTCATAGAACAACCAGGAGGCTAGTGTCACTGGATCAAGGAGTACATGTAAGGGAATAAGGTATAAGAAGACTAAAAAGGTAGGAGAGGGCTAGGTTGGTCATAAAGGGCTTTGATGCCCTCTGGCTCTGAGGTGAGGTTTTGCTTGGGGGCTTACTCTTTGGAAGAAGGTTCATGTGCCAGATGAGACTCTGGGAAGCTGTTAAGGAACCCGCTTGCTTTGAAAATCCAAATGTTGGTGCTTCTCTCTCTGGAAACTATGCATGTATGTAATAGTCACACAGTTGGATCTGTCTGTTGATCTGTGATGTATGTAGTGCTTATGGTGAGACAGTTGGAAGCACTGTCTGTTGGGCTTTCTCTGCTTGTATTTTCTCTGTTTGAATGTAATTAAAGTAGATTGTTGATCCCTCAAAAGTTGCTTTCCTTTGCAGACCCTCCTGCATAACAACCCTAACCCTAAATGCTGGGGTGCTTGCTGCTACACTCAGTCAATGAAAAAACATTTATTAAGCATGTTCTATGTGCTAGGCACTATTCTGGGAATACAAATACAAAAGAGAAAAACAGCCTCTGCCCTTAAGGAGCTTATAATTTACTGAAGGAAGACTACATATAGAAGTGGGGAGAAGAGAAAGTACCCAGTGTGCAGGGTAGGGCGTGTTGGAGAAATCCAAAGGCACATAGCCAGGTGGTAAATGAAGAGACTACTTGCCTGGGACTCTCCTTAAATGGAAGTTCTAAGAGGAGGAAAGGACCCCAAGGGCAGAGAATACTGATGAGATGTATGTTTCAGACTGTTCCTCTAGTTTATCACCTTTCTGGCAAGAGGTGGGCAGAATGCTTCCTCATTAGTCATCAGTCTGAATCATGGCTGGTCTTTGCATTGATTACAGTTTTAAGTCTTTTAAAGTTATTTTTCTTTGCAGGTCTGCAGCCATTCTATAAATTGTTCGATTGCTTCTGCTCATTTGACTCTCCGTCAATCATATAAGTCTTCCTGAGTTTGTCTGAGTTCATTCTTTGTGTCATTTCTCAGAGTGCAGTAATATTTCATTTACATTTATATAATATGATTTGCTCAGCCATTCCCAAATTGACGGGTACCCGCTTATTTCCAAGTTCTTTGCCACAACAACACCACAAAATGTGGGTATAAATATTTTGTACTAATTGATCCTTTCCCTCTTTATTTTATCTATTTGGATTATATACCTAAGACTGCTATATTGGGTCAAAGGGTGAACGTATGTGATCCTGATTGTAATTCCTTGGGTACTTGAATTTTTCTTTCTGGCTGTTTGCAGTGCTTTTCTTTGACTTGGGACTTCAAGATTATTTTTCCTATGGTTTTCTCCACCCCTCCCCATACCCCAACAGAGTTGACTGTAGATTCTTTCCATTTTGACTTTGATGAGTGGTTTTGGCAATTTGGGGAAGTTTTTATTTATGACTTCTTAAAATGTGATATTCAGGTGTTTTGTTTTTTTTTTTTAATCATGATATTCATGGAGGCAGATGATTCTTAAATTGTCTCCTCAGTCAATCTGTTTTCCAGGTCAGTTGTTTTTAGAGTAGATATTTTGTGGAACCATTAGGTAAATCCTTATACATTTAAAGGCTTGTACAAGGGACCAATAATAGGTGTTATTGTTATTCTTGGTTAGAATTCAAGAAATTATCACTTTCCATGTGATGCTGCTAGGGTTAGAGCATAAATGGACCACATAACCCGCTCAACTCTGCTTTCTTTTGACCCATATCCCCAGATCCAAATTGCATATGGCAATATTAAAAAGTTAAGGAAATCAATAATTTTTTCAGTTATCACTATATTTTAGCTATCACTCTAATAGGATACTGTAGTTTGTATTGAAGAAGCTTTCAGTAGGGCTGGGATATTAACACAAAAGAAATGGTTACATAATCCTTACCAAGGTTGTAACAGGTCATTTCAGGATATGAGGGGGGAGGTTAAAAGGGGGGGTCAAGTCCCCTGGGGAACTCCCTTATCTCCCACTTTCCACTTACATTTTTATATGAATTTGGAATTTTTCAGTTTATACCATTTTAGAAGCTATCTATCACAGATTTGGGTAAGGACAAGACTACCAGTAGCAGTTCTTGTACCTGAAAGGCCAGTTAGTCAGTAAGCATTTATTAAGCGCTTACTATGTACCAGGCACTGTGTTAAATACTGGGGATACAAAGAATGGCCCCAAAATGGATTTTGTCCTCAACAAGTTCCCAGTCTAATAATGGCCATACCCTTTTGAGAATTTTTAGTTGTAATTTATAACTAAATTCATTGAAAGAAATTGTGAAGAAATTGTAGTCTTCTTACCCCCTGTGAAAGCCAGGGACTGAGCTAACTTTGTCTACTGTAAGTCTGGCTAAGAGAAATAAACTGGGGAATGAACTCATATATTTCCTTTCTATAATTGAGATCCTACAAGTGTGTGTGTGTGGGGGGGGGGGGGTTGGGGGTAAGAAGAAGGTGAGATCAATTCTCTCCCAAAGACCAAGTTACCTCTTAGTGCAGGGGGTTTTAACCTATGGTCCATGACCTTAAAAATTAGATATTTTGAAATCTTTTGTATTTTGTTTTTTATTTTACGTTTTTAAAAACATTTTTCTGAAAAGGGGTCTGTTAGCTTCACCAGACTGCCAAAGAAGTCCATGATATATACAAAAAACTTTAAAACTACTGCCATAGTACTATTAGGCTCTTTTCAGAGGCAAATTTAAACTTTCTATCCATTTACAGAATTCATTGAGTTGAAATAATTCCAATCTCTTTCTTCATGTCAGATTTCTGTGAGAACATCCTAAAGAAAACTAGTTGGTACAATAAAACAACTCCCTAAAAACAAGACCATTCAGATCTTCTTATGGTATGAACTCTTGTGTAGCCTCAGGATTTTCCTTCTTGAGAATTCTCTATAGGCATTCCTGGGAGTGCCTATATAGTTCATCTAAAGTACTAATAGCTAATATTCATATAGAGCTTATGTGCAAGATACTGTGTTAAGTACTTTACAATTATTATTTTATTTGATCCTCAGAACAACCCTGGGAGATAGGTGCTTTATTATCCTTACTTTATAGATGAGGAAACTAAGGTAAACAGGTTAAATGACTTGCTATGGTGCATAGAACTAACAAGTATCTGAGACTGCGTTTGAACTTTGGTCTCACTGAGTCCTAGACCAACACTGACATTGATTTAATGGATTTCAACAGTAGGAGTGTCCAGATTCTTTCTGTCATGACTGGAAATCATTTCATGGGCAGCATGAATTTTTTGATGAAGTACATTCTATTGTAATGAAATAGAAAAATATTTATTGAGAATGCTATGGGAAACTCCAGATGTGGGCGTTTCTAACAATGTGGACATCCACCCAGGATATGACTTAGTAGATAGATCTCAGTAAATAGCCAGGGACACATAGAGGTTACATGACTTGTCTACAGTTACAATTAGTAATTGTCTGAGGCAGGATTTGAGTAAAGTGGAAAGAGCATTCCAGTAAAAAGATCACAGATGCTGGAGGCAAAGGACCTGTGTTCGAATCCCACTTGCGATTACCACATGTGTGATTTAAGATAAAGTCACTCAACCTCCCAGTTCCCTCATCTGTAAAATGATAGGGTTGTACTAGAAAACCTTTGAAGTCCCTGCCAGCTCCAGATTTGTGAATCTATGAGCCTAATCTAGGTCTTTCTGACTCCAAGCCCAACATGCCTTGGCTGGTAGCTCTTCAAAAATATAGATTCTGGAAATTCAGTTTAATTAGTTTTATTTATGCATGATTATGTATTCACAAGCATGTTGTTAGTCATGGATCAATTTTAATGAAGTTGCTAACACTTTAACAGATAGCTATTTTCTGACAGTGGAGGTATAGTCAGACTAGGCACATTTCAATCCTAATTCCCTGTTGTCATTGATGGTGGCTCTAAGCTCTAAGCTTTGGTTTCAATAATTTTAATGTATTTTTTACAGAGTTCAGTGGACAAGAATTTGGCCCTATGAGCAGAAATTAATAGTTGATGAGCTTAATTTTTCTAATTACAAATTTGGAGATGAAAAGACGCTTTGCTAAAGGTTAGGCAGATCACATTTGTCCCTCAAGCTGTATGTTGGACCTCTGGGTTATAGATATATATATTCGGAGTTACTAAATTTGTTAACAGGAAGTGCAAAATGCAGCTGACTTAATAATAATGTATTGTGTGCCAGAAACAAGGCATAACATTGAGACTCATGTCACAACTTCCTCCAACTTGTGTTGATTTCTCTGATTGTCTATGAGTAACATCAGCATCCACCACAGCAGCAACCTGAGCTCATTATTAGTAGTGACTCAAAAACTGTCCAGACATAACACTGGGATCATTTGGATAAACAGGGACTGAAAGTTAAATGCACAAATGGCTTTTCTTGTTCTGACAATGACTAGTGTTTACTTGTCCTCAAAAGAAGTTTGTAAAAATCCTAGTGAACATAAGGCTGGCATGACTAATGATAACAGTTCATATTTACATGGTGCGTGAGTGTTTGGAAACTAATTCACAAACATGAACTTATTTGATACCCAGAAGAACTCTGTAAGGTTATGTGTCATTTTTATCCCCATTTTACAGATGGAACTGAGGCTTAGAGAGAGTAAATAACTTACTCATGGTCACATAGCTAGTAGATATCTAAACGGGGTATAAAAATATTTATTGCAGCTCTTTTTGTGGTGGCAAAGAATTGGAAGTTGAGGGAATGCCCATCAATTGAGGAATGGTTGAACAAGTAGTGATATATGAATGTAATGGAATGCTATTGTACTATAAGAAATGATGAACAGTCGAGTAAAACAAATTACCACATTGTCCATGTTGAAAAAACGTGTGTCTCATTATGTGTCTTGAGTGCATCATTTCTCTGTTAGGAGTTGGGTAGCATGCTTTATCATCAAGGCCTGTGAAATTATGAATGGTGATAGTATTGATCAGCCAGCGTTCTTAAGTCTTTGAAAGTGGTTTGTCTTTCCAATATAATTCTTGTATAAATTGTATAAGCTCCTTTAAGATAAGAAGTTTCATTTTATTTGGTAACACTAGTGCTTGGCACATTGTAGGTATTTAGTTTAATAACAATAATAATAATAATAGCTAATATTTACATGGCACTTACCATGTGCAAAGAACTGTGCTAAATACTTTACAAATATTGTCTCATTTAATCTTCACAACAACCCTGGTGATATTTTTATTCCCATTTTACAGATGAGGAAACTGAGACAAATAGAGGTCCAATGACTTGCCCAAGGATATACAATATGTGTCTGAGGCTGATTTGAACTTGGGTCTTCTGGACTTCAGGCACAGTGCTCTATCTACTGCACCAACTAACTGCTTCAATTATTGATTGATGGGACTAGTTTATGTATTAAATTCCTAGCACAAGTATCCCATCACCAAAAACTGAATAAGTTTTTTCTCTTCCCTTTTATCCCTCACTGTCTAGTTCTATGTGGCTTAGTACTTTCGGTCTGAGTAGGAGCAGGTAGCCAGAGAGACCTTCTATCAGATCCTTTGTGCTCAGAATAATGTAACTATTTTGCTATCTAAGAAAGAAATAAGCAGTTCATGAATTTTGTAATTTCTGTAAACCATTAAAAAAAAGTTTAAGATTGATAAAGATATTATACAGATTATCACTTCCCTGCTTCCCCATTTGTATCACAAAGGTGTTTGTTTCAGTGAGCTGTTGTTGAAATTTTAAAGAGTAGAAGAGGTTAGACAGCCACAGCCTACAGGGAGATATTTATAAGACTGTGTAGATTATGGGTTTGGACCTACGTACATCACCATAAAATATCGTTTGTGACTAAATAGAGTATTGAGAATTCCGGTGGGGGTGAGAAGATTGGCTGTGTTGTTTGTAGTCTGTATAATCACTATTTCCTCACAAGATAATTGAATAGTAAGTGTTATTTAAAATACTCCTGGAGGAATTCCCAGTCTTACTTTAGGAAACGGAAGGCTATATCTTGAGATTCTCTTTTCTTCTTGGCAACTTCACGTATAATTTCTCTTTCAGCTCTTGTGGGGCTAAGTTATGGTTTAATCCAATAATTGAAAATGTAGCGGGGTCTCATGTTAGCAGATCTTACCAATGGCCCTATCATTCTCAACATCTCTCTTTAAGACATCAGGTAACACTACAGAATGCTAGAGAAAAAAACACTTCCTTATATCCTAGCATATAGTAGTCACTTATGGATTGATTGATTCAACGATTGATTGATTCCTGTCTGACTAATAATTCTTTAAAATGTCACAATTCTGTCTGAGTAGTGAGTGGTGATTTTGTAAATGCTTGTAAGTACAAAGCTTATCAGGAATCTGGATTTATAGAACACTGAGGATTGGCCATGAGACAGAAGGATAGGAGTGTGTACTAGGAACCTTCTTCCAATAAAGGGAATATCAGATGGTCTTTTCAACTTTCATTCTGAGAGTCAGTGTTCAGTGATTTAATCTGTAAAGCTGTTTGTTTTGGTTTTGTGACTCAGAATACTTGATGTATGTGACTCATACAGTTCAAGGTCAGAACAATGATGAAAACTTTGTTACTTTCCAGTGGTTATAAAGATACCTCATTTTCTTAAAATAAGAAGTAATATTTGTCTAAAACCATCAGCAAGCATTATCTGTAATAGGGATAAGCTAGAAGCCTTCCTAATAAAATCAGGGGTGAAGCAAGGATGCTTATTATCACCTCTGTTATTTAATATTGTACTAGAAATGTTAGCGATGGCAATAATAGAAGAAGAAATTACAGGAATTAGAATAGATAATGAGGAAACAAAATTTGAATCACTCTTTGCAGATGATACAATGTTATACTTAGAAAATCCTACAGAACCAGCTAAAAAATTATTTGAAATTATTAACAATTTTAGTAAAGTTGCAGGATACAGAATAAGCCCACATAAATCATCAGCATTTCTATATATTACCAACAAAGTGCTGCAGAAAGAGATAGAAAGAAAAATTCCATTTGAAATAACTGAAGACAATATAAAATACTTGGGAGTCTAATTGTCAAGACAAACCCAGGAAGTATATGAAGACAACTATACAATATTTTTCAAACAAATAAAGTCAAATATAAACAATTGGAAAAATATCAGTTGCTCGTGGTTAGGTTGAACCAATATAATAAAAATGCCATTTCTACCTAAATTAATCTATTTATTCAGTGTCATACCAAACCATCGTTGGGGAACCTGCAGCCTCAAGGCCACATATGGTACTCTAGATCCTCAAGTGCAACATTTTGACTAAATCCAAACTTCACAGAATAAATGCCCTTAATTAAAGGATTTGTTCTGTAAAACTTGGACTCGATCGAAAGGCTGAACCCAAGGACTTAGAAAGTCACATATGGTCTCAAGGCCACAGGTTCCCCACCCCTATACAAAATTATCAGAAAGTTGTGTTATAGAGCTAGAAAAAACAATAACAAAATTGTCCTGGAAGACAAAAACTCAAGGATATCAAAGGAATCAATGAAAAAAAGCCATATCAGATCTCAAATTGTATTATATATAAAGCAGTAATTATCAAAACTGGCAAGTACTAGATAAAATAGAATGGTTGTCAGTGGAATAGATTAGGTACAAATTACATTATAGTAAATGACCATAGAAATCAAATATACAATAAATGCAAAGATCCAATCTTTTGGAACAAAAACTCATTATTTGACAAAAAATTCTGGGAAAACTGAAAAACAGTGAGGCAGAAACTAGATATAGATCAACATCTTACACCATATACCAAGATAATGTCAAAATAGGTACATGATGCACACTTAAAGGATGATACCATAAGCAAATTAAAAGAGCGTAGAGTGCTTTATCTGTCAGATTTGTGGATAAGGGAAGAATTTAGGACCAAGAAGATGTAGAGAGCATTACAAAATGTAAAGTACATAATTTTGATTATATAAAATAAGAAAATTTTTGCACAAACAAAACCAATGAAACCAAAATTATAAGGAAATCAGAAAACTGGGGGGAACGTTTTAGGACAAGTATCTCTGACAAAGGCCTCTTTTCTCAAATATATAGAGAACTGAGTCAGATTTATAAAAAATACAAGTCATTCCTTAGTTGATAAATGGTCAAAGAATCTGAACAGTTTTCAGACAAAGAAATCAAAGATATCTATATTCACATGAAAAAATGCTCTAAACCGCTCTTGATCAGAGAAATGCAAATTAAAACAACCCTGAGGTTCCACCTCACACCTATCAGAGTGGCTAATGTGACAAAGAAAAAGGAAAATGTTGGAGGTTGGAGGGGATGTAGGAAAACTGGCACACTAATGCATTATTGGTGCAGTTGTGAACTGATCCAACCATTCTGTAGAACAATTTGAAACTATGCACAAAGGGCTATAAAACTGCATATACTGTTTGATTCAGTAATACCACTGCTAGGTCTGTATCTCAAAGGCATACACATAAAAAAGGAAAAGGGCCTATTTGTACAAAAATATTTATAGCATCTCTTTTTGTGGTGGCTAAGAATTGGAAATGAAAGGGAGGTACATAAATAGACAAATGGCTAAACAAGCTGTGGTATATGATTGTAATGGAATATTATTGTGCTGTAAGAAATGACAAGCAGGATTATTTCAGAAAAACCTGGAAAGACTTACATGAACTGATGCATAGGGAAGTGTACAAAACCAGGAGAACATTGTGCGTAGTAATGGCAATATTGTACAATGAAGAACTATGAATGACTTAACTACTCTCACCAATACAACAGATGATCTAAGACAATCCCAAAGGACTCGTGATGATGCATACTGTTCATCTCCAGAGAAAGAACTGATATTGTTTTAATAGAGACTGAAGCATACTATTTTTCACTTTCTTTTTTTTTCATTTTTCTCTTTTATTCGAGTCTTCTTATGCCAAATGACTGATATGGAAATGTTTTACATAATTGCGCCTGTATAACCTGCATCTGATTGCTTCCTGTCTCAGGGAGGGAGGCAAAGAGGGAGGGATAGAATTTGGAACTCAAAACTCTAAATAAAAATGTTAAAAAAAAATAAAGATAACTCATTTTCTAGAGAGACACAAAATATGGCTTCTATAATATTAATAGGGTTATATAATCTCTTCCCTTCAAGGAATTTTAAATGTTTTCTCATGCCTTACATTTGTTTTAAAAGGTCTTAGATAACAAATATACTAAAGTAAATTCTATTGAAATTTTAGAAGTGGGGAGTGTGAAGAAATGCTATTAGTGTTAGAAACCAGAGATCATTATTAAATACACTATTCTATGCATTATGCTGATATCATAATGACCTTTTCATAAGGTGAAAAGCAGCAAGGCACAATAGAAAAAGTACCAATTCTGGAGTTAGAGGATCTGGGTTCAAATCTCACAGCTACTACTTCCTAGCAATGTGACCTTGTAGCTATCCATTTAACTTTCTTAGGTTTCTTTTTTCCTTTTAAGGAGTAGATTAGACTAGATATTCTCTGAAATATTTTCTAGCTCTTAAGTCTGTGATCTTATGAAATAAGTCAATTCTCAATAATCAATAGCACATCAGTAACAAATTCTTAAAGGTCCCATCACAGAGGAATGGAATGGAGCAGAACCACTTGAATGTCTATCACTGCTTCTTTAAAACAGAAAAGAAACTTTTTAAGCGATAATAATTTAGGAGTTAGACTACAGTCATAATCTCCCAGTTCCAGTTCTAAATAAATCCATGATTCTATGATATTTTAATTCCTAAATATATGAAATATGTAACTATTTTAATACAAGGTGGTATGACTCTTCAGATGAGAGGTAAGGTTGGCCATTCTCAGCATGTTCTGAGAACAAAAAGGAATTTTATAGATGGAAAAAATTCAGAGAAATTGTTAAGATTTTTTTTTATAATGTGAGTCTTTATGAGTTTTTTTTAATTTTTTCATAGTTAAGAATTATGGAACCATCAGTATGTTCATCTGCATTCATAAGAACAAAAATATATCATGCACATAAATGATCTTTGGACAGTGCTTGACATTGATTCCCTCTATTAGCAAGCAATCAAAAGTCAACAAATTGTACCTTTTAGGCTTCTTTCCTACCAATAACTTAAAAGATCATCTAGCAAGTATTATAACTATCATAATCTTCATCCATTTATTTAAAAAGGATTCTTTTTTGCATAATTAATACATAACGATCCTTTACATCTTACATCATAGTCATTTCTTACTACTGTCCTCCTACTGAAACTTCAGTTATCAAAGGAGAGACAAATAAGCAAGAACATGAACTAAAGAAACTTTGTCTGACGTTGCATTTTATCTTAGTTGTCTCCCTCCTCTATCCTGTGAGATAAATGTGTTTTTCTCTCTTTTCTAGGACCCTCTATATTTTTCATTTACCACAATTTGATTTCCTTTTGATCATCATTGAAAATGACATTGCATAGTGTTTTGAAGAAATATATATATATATGCATATATGTATCATATATCTAATTCTGTTTATTTCGTTCTACATATCTCTTCTTGTCTCTCTGAATTCCTAATATTTTTCACTTTCTTATTGCATAGTATTCCATCACATCAACATATCATATTTTTTTTTACCTATTTTCCAGTTGATGAATCTTCTCGCCTGTCTTAAAAGTGGCTTTTAATCAAATTAAGATGATCTCAAAGTATTTCACTTTATCATGGTAGGAAAAGGGGCTTGCAATGATAAAATATCCATGTTTTCAAGTTCTGTATTTTGTAGAATTTCATTTTGTTTACAATTTCACAATTTTTCTTAAGACTTTCTTTTTTTCTAAGGCAATAAAAGTGACTTGTGTGGTCCACACTGGTCATTTCTATTCTCTGATGAAAACTCCCAAAGTTCTATGGCAGTACAGTCTTTGGTCTTTGGTCAGCAAGGGTCTTTTTAGATGGCTGAGAAAAAATTGTAACAGATTAGCTTTGAATTGTCCTTATTTATTAACTTAAAACCTGAAATATATATATATATATATATATATATATATATATATATATATATATATATATATATATACACATATATATGGCTTTTCAGTTTTTGTTTTACTTTCAGTTCATCTTTAAGAATAAATAGCTTCATATTTTATGTATAATAAAAGACAAAAATCATTTATTTTTAGGTTGCTTGTTGGCTCTCCATGGAGTGGTTTTCCAGAGAACAGAATGGGAGATATCTACAGATGTCCTGTAAACTTACCTAGCACCATGTGTGAAAAATTGAATTTACAAAGTAAGTTGCAGTGAATACCATGATTCTTGAAAATACCAGAGGTGTGGTTGTTCTAATTCAAACTGGCAAAAGAAAACAGCAGGTAGAGACAAGACTTGATTGCAAATACCAACAAAGATTTTCCTTAATTTCTCAGTTTGGGATCCAAAATGTGTGAGAAACTCCCCAAACTGAATTCCAAGATATCGAATTTATTAGATGTAGGAGGAAAGTATACAGTCTATTGTTTTGCTTATACTTCTTTTTTGTTGTTAGATGTGTTTGCCAGATTCCATCTGACTACAAACTAATTCTTGATTATATTAAGTGCTTTATATTTGTAGTGATCTGAGCCACCTATACTCACTCCTCTAAGTCTTTCTGTCTCCACTGGGGTTCTGCCCCATCTTATTCAAAATCTTGGGAAGCCAAAAGTGGTACCAAGTCAAGAGAGGAAGTTCAGAACAGACACAGGGAAGAAATGAATTTTTTTGTGTATGGAGCTTTCCAAAAGTAGAATCAACTAGGTAGCGGTTTCCCCTTCTCTAAAAGTCTTCAAAGAAACCTGGATATCCACTTGTTGGGTGTGATGTAATGGCAGTTTGTTCAGGTAAGGCAAGAGTTCTTAATCTGAAGTGTATGAACTTGTATGTGTTTTTAAAAATTATACTTTTGACAACTATATTTCAATAGGATCAATTTCCTTTGTAATCCTATATATTTTATGCACTTAAAACCACTATTGTGAAAAGAGGTCCATCTGTTTCCCCATCCTACCAAAGGGGTCTAAGATAAAAATTAAAAATCCCTGATATAACTATTAGGCTAAAAGGGCCTCTGTGAGTCCTTTTCTGAGCCTGTGTCTTTGTGTTCATATACACGCTAAGCATAATGGATTTTGAATTAAACATTATGTGTCTTCTCTCTCTCTGATCTTTTCAAAAATTAAGACAACTTGAGATTATGTGAGTGAACCTCTATAATCCTAGCCTAAGAATGTTTAGACAGGTAAGATGACAAAAGATGATAATAGTAACATTGATTTAGTGCCTTAAAGTTATAAAACACCTTACAAATGTAATTTCATTTCATCCTCACAACAATCCTGAAAAGTAGGTGTATTATTATCTCTCTTTAATAGATGAGAAAACTGAGGCAGACTGAGGTTAAATAAATTGCCCAGAGTCACACAACTAGTCAGTCTCTAAGGCTGGATTTCAATTTAAATCTTCCTGAATGCAGGTCCAGCATTCTACCTGTTGCACAACCCAACAACTGCATTAGACTGAAAACTCATCACTTCCCCCACTCCCAAAAAATGACACTCACAGAATAATTTATGGTCCCCATCCTGCCAAGTATGTTATTTTCTTATGATCTGGCTCATTAAGTGGTGTTTCATTATTTAGGTCACCAGGGAGCAACTAACAGTTTTAATCTATAATTTAATATTATAACACTCCCCTGGGATCCAGCCAAGTGCTGACTGCTTGTTTATACCTACGTGAATGAAGTAGGTGCTTAAATGTGTTTGATGGTGCTGAAAATACTTTTCAAGCCTTGAGCCATTGTTTCAAGTTGTATGCGTTGGCTTTTTTTCCACATTGGCAAGATGAAGCATGTTCAAAGTGAACTGACTGATTTATACTGGTTTGGTCTAAAATATCACCGGAGAATTGCAAGTCGATCACAGCAGACATGTCAGTCAGTTTTCAGTGAATAATATCCCCTCTCATGCTTTAACATTTAAAATGTAAAAAAGCAACACTTACTGATAAAGTAATTATGACTGACAACACTGGCAACTTTATACTCATAGTTACTATTTGTTAATAAAATGGGAAAATGTGTATATTAGCGTTGATACAGTGGGAGTAACATTTTCCACTCTATTTGACTTGAAATCTCTTACCTTTCAGTGTAGTCTTTATTTACATTTAGTCTTTTCATATAATATTCATTTAGTTCTTTAGCAAAGAACTTTTTGATGGTACCATCCCTAAAAGGGCTTCAAAAATGAATCAGACATCAATAAATGAATGGGAAAAAATGTCCTTACTTTGTGCCAAGTATGCTGAATATTTTGAGTCCTTGCTGTCAAGGAGCAACATATGGAAAGGTCCAGTGGTCCTTAGGGTGCAGTGCAATGATATTTATTTAATGCCATTTCCACTGATAGAATTTTATTACTCAAAGATGTTGAACCCTTTGACAGTACCAACTTTGGTGATGAGAATTTTCTTCTCTGAGTCTTTAGTAGCTGTGGCTTCTGAAAGTAATGTACAATAACACCAGGATAGGCAGTTGCCATCTGACATTTCTATAAAAGTTTCTTGGCTGCATCATGGCCACAGGAACAGAGCTGAAAGCAGGAGTCTGGAAGTCCCTACTATTCAAAGAGATCTTCAGCTAAGTGGTGGCATTGGTGGCAATTGGTGCTGGTAATGCTGAGTAGGGTGGGTACCTTCTATTTAAGGACCAGGCTAGAAGCAGACCTACTAACCTAGTTGTGGTTGTTATTTCAGTCATGTCTGCCCCTGTGACTCCATTTGGGGTTTTCTTGGCAAAGATACTGGAATTGGTTGCCATTTCCTTTTACAGTTCATTTTACAGATAAGGAACTGAGGCAAACAGGGTTAAGTGACTTGCCTAGGATCACACAGCTAGTAAGTGTCTGAGGCCACAATTGAATTCAGGAACATGAGTCTTCCTGACTTTAGGCTTGGCACTCTACTGCACCACCTCTGGGTAACACTGCTATTCTCAGATCTATTCCCACATGGTCAGCAATCATAGTCTTACTGTCAAAAATTATTTCGAAGGTCCTCTAGGACAACCTGTAACTAAACAGGTATGTCTTCTGTAATGTGTCCTTTATGAGTGGTCAGCTAACATCTAGTTGGAAACCTCCAGTGGTTGAAAAGTCTTTGCTTCCTGAGGCAATCCATCTGACTTTCAAATTACTTAATTATTAGAATATTTTCTTCATGTGTATCAGAATCTGCATTTCTTCATTGTCATTTTTTAGCTTGCAAGTGCCTTTGGCAGAGGGGATACCCCTCTATTGCCATATTCCTCTCAGGAGTTGCAGCGTACCAAATTTAGGTATTTTCTTAAAATTACATTTTTATCTTCTTAAACTTAGACATCCAGTTTGCCCTTTGTTGACATCTGAGGTCATGGGTATTTACTGTTGTCCTTTTTGGGTGTTGCCTTCTGTAAATTACTGGCCTTTCCATCATATTTCCCCCTATTTTGTAGCTATTTTTTTTATTGTTTCTAGGTCACATAGTGAATAAAGTGTTGGTTTGAGATGCAGGAAGACTTGAATTCCAGTCTTGTCTTAAATATTTACTTGTTGTGAGATCCTGGTCAAATCATTTTACTTCTCTAATACTCTATTTTCCCATCAATAGGATAACAACAGTACTTTCTCAAGATTTCTGTGAAAATCAAATTATGTAATTCATGGAAAGTACTTTGAAATACTTAAATCATTGTATAAATATCAGCTATTATTAATATCTGGCTTAAAGGTCATATGTGGGTGATCTCTCCATGTAAAGCCCTCAAAGCATCAAGAGACCTCATATAAACATGTGTATACATATTTATGTGTGCATCTATTTATTTGCATATGTACATGCATATATGAGTATACACATGCATACATACATATCTTAAATTCTGGAACACAATCTGCATCCTATTTTCTGATACCATCTTCTTAACCTTGTTTCTCAGCCCTGGAGATACTTAGCTGTAGTCTAATGGGAGAGATAAGTGTGAATTGATAAATGCATATGGGAGCTCAGAGAGTGTTTCTTTTAGGATAGAGTTTTCAAGGGGAGCATTGTGGTTCAAGAAAACAGTGAGAGCAGTGACATGGAAGAACACAGGGTAGTTTGGAAATAGATAAATAGCCTATTTTGGCTTTCACATAAGGTCTATGAATGAGAGTCATAAGGCTGGGGAAGTACTTGGGGCCAGATTGTGGGATGCTTTACTGTCATACTTAGTAGTACCACATTTGTTTGTTAGGCAGTTGAGAGCCACAGAAGTTTTCTTAATAGAGTGATGATATAACTGTGCTTTAGGAAAATGATCTGGTAACAGTGTCTAAGATGAATTAGAGGTGATTACTGTGGAGGTAGTAAGGTGTGTGTTTCTCTGAACTTTGGATTTCTAGGGTTGAG
This sequence comes from Notamacropus eugenii, assembly GCF_028372415.1. Lineage (NCBI taxonomy): Eukaryota > Metazoa > Chordata > Mammalia > Diprotodontia > Macropodidae > Notamacropus > Notamacropus eugenii. Next base: position 409,857,422 of record NC_092875.1, on the reverse strand, counting down.
GAGGGAGTATAAAGAAGTATGTGAAAGACTGTAGAAATCTATAATCATAAGAATTTTGCATGGGCTGTAGGGTATAAGGGAAAAGGAAGAACCAGAAAAATGATTCCAGTGTTTCTAGGCTAAATTGACTGGGAGAGTTTTCATATACATATATATGCATATGTGTATGTATATATGTATATATACATACACATATGCATATATACATATCTACTTAGAGAGAAAATGAATGAATGAGAATGGGCATTAGTGTGTGTGTGTGTGTGTGTGTGTGTGTGTGTGTGTGTGTGTGTGTGTGTGTGTGTGTTGGGGATTGCGTGGGGTGAGGCAACGAAGATGTTAAGTTCATTTTTGGACCTGGCCTGCATCCAGCCTGTTGCATGTATGGTACTGGATTTGGTACAACAAATTACCATTTTAGCCTGTCTGGGAGTCAGGCAATGGTCTTGGATGTGATTTCTAAATGACTTTAACAAAACCGGTGGAAACTTAATGGTTTCTCTCTGTTAATTTTTCCTTTTAACAGCTGTAACAAGCATTCCAGATGTTACTGAGATAAAAACAAATATGAGCCTTGGCTTGACACTTACACGGAATTTGGGAACTGGAGGGTTTCTGGTAAGTTTCAACTTTTTATTTCCTTGTCCATTTTTTAAAAGGAATGATTAACTCAGTTTTTCAATTGATCAAATTCTAGGATTCAAACACCCAAGGGTCTCTTTTTTTTATTATTATTTTTACAGTGCTATTCATGTTTCAAGTATTAAATGGAATATAGCTGTGTTCAGTGTCTAAACATTTCAGGACATTTATACAAACTGATTACTAAACCTAATTCCAGCTTGTGTAGAGAGAAGGAAAAATGAAGTAATATTCCCTCCTAGCACTTAGATTAGGCTTAAAAGCATCTTTTCTCCTACTCTTCAACACTTTCAGTCTCAAGGACCCTTGCCCATATAGGACATTTGGAAGTCAGTGTTGTTCATTTTATCTGCTTTGTGTTCTCTGACATAATCTAATTTAATATTGACTGGTGAGAGCATTTTTCATGGTTTTGTCCATGACTGTGGTTAGGGTATTTATTCTACTGTTTTTTCAATTGCTATGAGGAATACTGACCGAACAGACTTCTCACTGCAAAGGCCCTCTGTCTTCCCAATCTAAATTAGAATAAGGATGACATCTAATATATACAGTAACTATTTATATACAGTAACTATTTAGAATTGCCATACATGAAGACTGCCATATATAAAGCCTTAATACCAAAAAAATAAAAAAATAAAAATAGAGGGATTATTTTCATCTTCTGAATCCTTGAAAAGAAGAGTAAAAAGAAATGAAAAGATAACAATGAGTTCAGTGATAGCTAGAAGCTACAACTACAAACATTTGGGGAAAACAGGAAAAGATTTAAAGAAATGTTAAAGGGTGAGTTATCTCTTTAATCCTAGCTAAAATGATGTAAAGGTTCGAATGAAAAGAGTGAAAGAATTAAATGTAGGAGCATGTGGCAGGTAGAAGGGGAGAGAGTGATAGAGAAAGAGAAAGATGCACCACAGAGGGAATGAGAGCATTTGTGAGAGAAATACATGATTGAACAGGAGGAAAGGAGGAGTGTAGTCAAGGTGGACACAAAAGCTATTGAGGTTGCTGTATTCCTCTGGATGCCAGATACCGCCTAAAACTGCTGAAGAAGCAAATAGTTTTCTAACATGATAGTAAGACTGTCTTCATTGGTGTTGTCAATCCAGTTGTTTCCATTTATATATTACAGTGAAGTCTTCTTGTGTCATGACAGTATGAGGCTGAGGCCTTTCACCCCATGGAGAGAAGTGAGCTTGCACAGGATATACTCCCCGAATTGTAAGGTTGCTATAGCTTAGTGGAAGAGGTAGACAATATTACTTAAGACTTTATGCGGACATTTATGAGGCACAATTTAAATTTGGAGAATGGTCCATTTTCTCCCTAAAAATGTTTGGACGTATTAGAATATGAATGTTATTAAATTAAAAAAAATTTTAGTAATTAGCATCAGCTTATTCCTGTGTCTTGTCGGTGAATGTCCAGGAAAGATAAGCGAACAGGAGATGATTCCCAAGGTTTCCTTTAAGGACAATCTCGAGGATATGTGAGAAATAAATAATTCTTACTTAATACAGCAACCAAATATTGAGTTAGTTTTACTTATATACCTATAGTATTATATATTTATAATTTATAGAATACACTATGGAGAAATCGTACTAATGATAACTGGGAAAATAACATAGAAATTAAATTAATTTGAGTAACAGATCTGCATGCAAAAATGAGGTCAACTCATGAGCATTACTGGTCTGTAAATCAAAGTCTCTGTTTTCCAGAGTATTGTTTTCATTTGAGGCTTTGGCAGCCTTTTCATTTCTAAAGTGGAATATTCAACTCTGTTACTATCCAAGTTCAAATATTTTGGTTTAAAATTACTGAACGTATCTCTCTCTGTTTAAATGATATTCTGCAACACTTGCTGTGACACATGCATTTAAGTAGTTTTCAGTTAGTGATCTTTGGTTGTTTTGTTACCCTTAATAAATTAAAAAAAAGTTTTTATTTTTTTTAAAATTCTGTTCTTAAGGAAAGAAGGGAGGAGGCATGGTACAGTAGAAAAAGAAAAACCCGGGGCTACAGTTAGGAGTCTTAGACTGTGGGACCTGGGCATGCTGCTTAATCTTCTAATATCTCAGCTTCTTCACCTGTAAAATTAGTGAGTCAGATAAGATGATCTCAAAGATCCCTTCCGGTTCTAACATACTCTGACTCTAAGATTGGGGTGAAGTGGCACCAAACTCTTCACACTATCTCACTGGAGCTAGGTCTTGCAGAGGAGAGAGTGCTTTGCCAAGGGTCAGAAAGATGTCTGGCCTCAAACTCTTAATGAGTTGTGTGACCTTGCCTCAGTTTCCTCAAGTGTAAAATGTGAATAGTAACTGTACTTACCTCACAAGGTAAAAGTGCTTCATACCATGTCTTACATATAGTAGGCACTCAATAAAGCTTCCTTCCTTCCTTCTTTGATACCCAAGTGTAAGGCCAATGTAATATCCACAGCAGCTGCTATGAATATGCATGCGTATTTCCAGAGTAAATTCATAAAACATAAGTAACTCTCTTCCTCAAAGACAAAACCAAGAAATTTATTCAGTTACCAGAAAGCCAAATCCAACATGGTAATAAAGAAGTTCATTCATACCACCAATCCAGGGAGCACTGACATCCCAAAGCCTTCCCTTCCTTAGGCCTCCCCACAAACAAGCTCCCCTAGGCAAAATTCCTCCCTCTCTCACTCACACTAGCTGCTCTGCCTCTGTTCTACCTCACTCTCTCCTAGCTCTGCCTCACATTCTCTTCCCACTCTATCTATTCAGCTCACTCCTCCCACCATGGGCTTCATGTGACTCAAGATGTGGGCTGGGCCAGAGCTCAAAGCAGGTCACCTGGGCCTATTAAGGGACAGGGAAGATCTTCAAATTCCCTTAACTTTACACCAAGTGACAAATATTATTACTTAGCCTTGTCCTTGACAATTCACTTCCTACAAAATTTTATTTGAAATTTACTTAGCTACATGTGGAATAGATACCCACCAGCTTTGTAACAAGGAACATTATCTGAGAGTATTTTACATATGTTCAGATCAGTGTATTTTATGACTCTGGGGCTCAAATGGTAGCTTTGATTGTAGCTATACTTTGGATAGTGCCAAAATAATTGTTTGGCTCTACCTCCCAATTATCACTAAGTAAAGATATAAAATACATTTTCCAAAATGTTATTTCTTATTCTGTATTTTCTCCCTCCTTTTACCCCTTCCCCCACTCATTGAGAAGGCAAGAAATAGAATACCTATCATACAAAGGCAGTAAGGCAAAACATATTCCTGCAATAGCCATGTTCTTGGGATGGGGGGAGGAAGAAAAATAAAGAAAGGGAAAACAAATCTTTCCGTCTGTACTCTGAGTCTATAGCTTCTCTATTTGGAGATGGATAACATTTTATATTGCCAATTAAGGTATAAAATATGAACTTGGTAAATGTGAATACCTCTATTTATGAATACCTGGGGGGTATGCTTCAATAATTTGTTTTGTGACTTCTGATATTTTGGAGTCTTCATTACCTTCCTCTTTGTTTTAGGAATGAATGTGTTCACAAATAGGTATGCATTAGAATTTAAAGTATTTTAATTCCATTTTAATTCTGTGAAACTAAAGTTTTGCCTCTCAGATTTGTATTTGTAAATTGTACTTCCTGGTAAGGAACAATGGATATGAGGGCTGAATTGAGTGGCTACAATAATAAGAAGCAAATAAAATGCCTTGTTAAAGAGTCAGTGCAGAAACTATTTCCTTAAATACTTAAGAAGTTATGCTCTTTAAAGCATTCTTAAGATTTATGTGGAAAAAACTGCTAGTCATCAGATTTGTAGACTTGACTTTAAATTCCAATATTAAAGTAAGCTTTGATATTCTCAACTGGCATCTCCCAATTTCAGCTCTTTAATGCTGTTTCTCATTTCTTCTAAGAAGAAAGGCTATCCATTATCAATTAATTCTTTGTATATTTAACCCATTAAGGAATCAATCATCTCTCTCTCTCTCTCCCTCCCCCCTCTCTTTCTCTGTCTCTCTGTCTCTGTCTGTCTCTGTGTCTGTCTCTCTGTCTCTGTCTGTCTCTCTCTCTCTCTGGTTAGAGAATTCTAAAGAACTCTTGAGCAGTTTAGAAGGGATATAGGAAGAAGCATTATTAGAAACTTTAGAAGCCATTTAAAGGTTTTGAAAATGAATGCTTTCTCAATGTACTTGGCCTGGTAAGCCAGTTTTAAAGAGGAAAAGTATATCTGGGACATGGAGCATGAAATGTTAAGACAGCTGTTTCCTCTTCTCTTTCATTGGTCATCCTTTGGCTACCAACAGGAAGATTGGTTCCAATGATTCCACTTTCTCCCATCTCACTGTTCATAAGAATCTGAAATCTTTTTGTCCATTTTTATTTAATGATGCCAACCTATACCTACACATTAGGCTAAAGAGCTTTCTTGTGGATCTTTTTGTCTTTGCTTGTTTTCCTTTTTAAGCATATTTTCTGAATTTGGGGGAGGGAGGATGTGGAAAGATGGTCTAAATCTATTAATTCATCAGTTTGGGAATATCCAGTGAGGAAACTCAACCAATGAAGATCAGTAGCTATTCTGCAATTTAATCTTGCTGTGTAACCTTAGGGCTCTGAGAAGTGGCAATGCCCAGAGTTACAGCCAGGTCACAGGGAAGGCTCCCTCTCCGTTATGCTTTGCTTTTTCAAATAACCAAATAAGTTAGGTTTTCTCTGAGTTTTAACATATAAATTTTAGGACTTCATCATGACTTAGTCTGGCATCCTTGGAATCCAAAGATTTAGAATTAGGAGCCAGATCAAGGAAAAGGACTATGTGGGAATAATTGTAGTAAATAGCATAAAAGAGAAGGAATAAAAGAGAGAGTGGTGATTTTGGGTAGACTTGAAGAGATTGTAAAGACAAATAATGTTATATATATAAAATGGCAGAGACCAAACAATAAATATAGGGGCCTAGAAAATAGAGGTTATATACTAGTTTGGAGAAAGTTCAATAGCCAATAAGTTGATAGGGAATCAACTTGATAGGGTTGAATCAAGTTGATAGCATCAGCCTGGTATAGTAGAATGTTCCACTGGACTTGGAGTCAGGGGACATGGGTTCACCCTTTTCTATATGTGTTCATTTAGTCAAATCACTTAACCTCTGTGAACTTCAGGGGTTTTTTTTTGTTTTGTTTTTTCATTTTAAAACAAAGTGCTTGAACTACATGACCTCTAAGGTCTTTTTTAGCTTTCACTCAAGTGGTTTTCTTTCTCCTCCCCCAAGTTGTCTATGGATAGATTCTAAGGGGTCTGTGAACTTGGATGGAAAAAAAACAAACTCCATCTATATTTTCACTAACCTCCAACTGAAATTTAGCATTTCCTTTAATTATTTAAAAACATTATTTTGAGAACAAGTCTGTAGGCTATACCACCCTGCAAAGGGTTCATTCATCATACGAAAAAAATAGCTTAGAGCCTCTGCTCTAACTCTATGGTTCTGCCATCTTATGCCATCTTTACAGTGAAATGTTCTCAGCAAAATACGAAGTAGGTATATTGAAATGAGCACACATTGCTTGCCATCACCAAGTTAAGCTGAATGCACCAGGTATCAAAGGCCCAGGAATGAAAAAGTGGGCTTTTACTTGCTTCTGCTTCCTGGGCTACTGAAAGTCCCAAAGTTGCCATCCCTTTGGTTTCTAATCCAGTCCAATAAACATTAATCAATCACTCAGGATGTACCATACAAATTGCTGGTACAAATTGCTCGAAATATAATTAATAAAAAGAAAGCTCCTGCTCTAAAGGGGTTTACACTCTAATGGAGGGAAACAATATAGAAGAAGAGGCAAGAAAGGTGGAGGAACACACCAGGAGGTACCCAGAATGGAGGGGCAGAGTAGAATGCAAAGTGGAATAAGTAAGAATCCAGTTTCTGCCCCCTGTAAAGGAAGGCGCTGGAAAGAGTTTGGTACTGTGCCCTGTAGCCCTCCAAACAGAGAGCAGAGGAGGCTGAAAAAGGTGGTGTCACTCAAGACTTGAGTTGGCAGCATAGTGGTGAGTTTAAAAGTAATGAGATGATCCTGGGAGTGGCTTCTTGTTCCACAGCAGCAGATGAAAAGTGGAGCCCTATCAGGGAAGGTGACATATTCCTTTCTGTTTCTGCTCCTGGGCCTATCTGGATTCCTTCAGTCAGCTCAGTACCTGGGCTGATAACACCAACCCTTAAACCTCTTCCCTGTGATAATGGAAGGACTGCAGGGAGGTGGAGTAAATCTTGAGCTGCTTCCTTCTTCACACACGTTTTCCCTAACTACTTCTTATGAGTTGAACTGTCTTATTTGCTGCACTGGAGATTTTTAATGTTCTAGCTACCTGATCCCTGGGCCTGTGGCATCTCATAAATGAATAGAAGTGATTTTTGTGTTGAGAGGGAAGAAATAATATGTTTTTCAGTGCTTTTAATATCAATGTATTTCTCATTCCTTTGAAGACATGTGGACCCCTGTGGGCCCAGCAGTGTGGAAATCAATATTATGCAACTGGCATCTGTTCTGATGTTAGCCCCAGTTTCCAGCTTCTCAACAGCTTTTCACCTGCAGTTCAGAGTAAGGCATTCAAACACAACTATTATGGACAATGAATTAAATTTGGGGGAGGGCATCATAAAATTGGTTGAAGATCTTTTTCCTTTTTAAGTGTAATGTCTTTGTGGACTCCAAAACTCGCCCCAGCTCTGCAAACCTCTGTCCCTCCAACCTAACTCTCTCTTCCTTTCCGGTTTTAGCCTGCCCATCCTTCATTGACGTTGTGGTTGTATGTGATGAATCAAACAGCATTTATCCCTGGAGTGCAGTGAAGAATTTTTTGGTCAAATTCGTGCAAGGCCTGGATATAGGTCCCCACAAGACTCAGGTAAGGACACTAATTAGAAGGATGCTAACCTTCTGTGTTGAATAGGTTTTCTGAGGTCACCGCCTCAGCCAAGCCTTTACCAGCTATTGAGCTAATTGATTCTCCACAGTGATTCTTCCATGAGGATGCATGATATAGTCTGAGGAGCTTGGAGTCAGGAAAGATCTGGGTTTGAATCCTGCCTCAGACACTTAATTACTATATGACCTTGGAAAAACCACTTAAGTTGTCTGAGTCTGTTTTGTTTTCCATAAAAAGAGTCTAAAAAAATAAATAAAACTATCAAACTCACAGAGTATCATAAATAGCAAAAGAGATAACATGTGGGACAGCTACTTGTACAGTGGATAGAATGCAAGACCCATAATCAAGAAAACCTGAATTCAAGTCCCTCCTCAGATTTTTATATTGTGTTTTGTAAGTTTTTATGTTCTGTGCTCAATATATTATTATATTACTTTGCATGGTCATGGGCAAGTCAGTTAACCACCTGCCTCAATTTCTTCATCTGAAAAATGGGGATAATGATGATAGCTCCATCTCAGGGTTGTAAGGATAAAATGAGATCATATTTGTAAAGCACTTTACAAACCTTAAGGTGCTACATAAAGTTGTTGTCATCATCATGGTTGTTAAATTTATTGTTATCATTATTAAGTGCTTTACAAATCTTAAGGTGCTGAAGTTAGTTATAATAATTGGTGTTGCTGTAAAGTGCTTCGCAAACCTTCTTTACTCTTTAAATATTAGCTATTATTCTAAAACTTTTTCTTTCTCCTTAAGCCGCTTAATTCCATACTCTCATATTCTTCTCTCATAACAGCTTCCAGCCTCTGGTAGGCAGCTCCTTCATCCCCTTTCTCTTCCAGTAATTTCTCAGCATCATAACTCCTTCTCTTCTACTTTTCTCCTGTGTCAAAAAAAGAGCTATCTATTCCTGCTCAAACTAATACTATTTATTTGTTTTTAGTCCCTTCTGTTTCCTTTTTCCCCAGGACCCTACTTCAATAACCATCCCTTCCTCACATATTTCCAATTTCATCCTTGTTACTAGACTCTTCCTGTCTTAATTTAAAGACTTTGACTCTTGCTCCACCCACCTACTGTCCCATTTCTCTTTTATTCATGGATCAACTATTGGAAAAAGATGTCTATATCCAATGCTTATATTCCCTTATCATGTACTTTCCTTGGACTCTTATCATCTGGCTTCCATTACTACCACTCTACTGAGACTGATTTCTCAAAGATCACTGTTAATCTCCAAAATCATTAAATCTAGTGAATTTTTATTCAAGACTTAGCCTCTTTGACTTCTCTGTAGCATTTGATGTATTTGACTTCCCTCTCCTTCAACAAATTCTTTCCTTTTGACTTTTGAGATTCCATAATCTATACCATCTACCTCCCTGTCTTCTTGACTCTTTGAAGTATGGAACACCAAGAATCTGGGTCCTGGGTCCCTCTTATGTTTTCTTTGGCAGTCTCATTCACTCTTGTGGCTTTAACCCTTGTCCCTTTATAAATGATGGCCAAATCTGTACCTCCAGCTCTGATTCTCTCTTGAACCCCAGACTTGTATCAGTGACTACCTACAGATATTCATCCCTATCTAAATGGCCCACTGACATGTCAAAGCCAATAAGATAATAAGCCAGTAAGAGAAGGTAAGAGCACAGTGCATTGATGGAAGGAGTTTCCTCACTTGAAAGTTCCCTTTACCAATGAATAAAGCCAAAATCACTCCTTTATCTTTCCCTAAAAACATATTTTTCCTTACTCTTCATTCTTTCTCTGTTGAGTGATTACCATCATTTACCTTGGCTCCCCCATATTTGAAATCTTCAGGTTATCTGTGACTCTTTCTTCTATTAAGTTATATCACAATATCTCTTGAATCCAACAAAAGCTCCCCTTTCCCTTTTTCTATGGCCACCACCAGCATTGTTATTCAGTCATTTCCAGCTCCTTGTGACCCCATTTGGTGTTTTCTTGGCAAAGGTACTATAGAGGTTTGCCATTTCCTTCTCCAACACATTTTACAGATGAGGAAACTGAGGCAAATAGGGTTAATCAACTTGTCCAGGGTCACACAGCTACTAAGTGTTGGAGATTGGATTTGAACTTGGGTCTTCCTGATTCTAGATCTGGCATTCTATCCATTGTGCCATCTAGCTGTCTACCAGTAGTGGACATGTTTATTATCATTTACCTTAACTATTTCAGTAGCCTTGTAATAGGTCACTTAGTCCTGTTTACTGACTATTAAGACTTCTGTACCACAATATCCATCATTTGGGATAATGTAGTAACATCCTTTAATTTGTCATAAAGCCCAATTCACTGAAATTTTGACAGGATGCTTTTCTTTTTAGTATTCTGTGGCATGATGAACATGCCTCTATACTTCACATCCATGCCTTTTATAATGTTGTATAGATTGTTATCTATATCTTTATATGTATGTGTATATATATGTATATATATACACATACATACAAACATATATAGAGATATATAGAGATATATACACACACATAGAGATATATACACACACTTGGATTTCTGGTGTCCGTTAATGAAAAGGGTTCTGTATTTTTGTGGCGATTTCCCATGTTCACAGTCATTTTAGAAGTCTTTTTTTCTTCATTGTCTCTAATTCCATTATGTATAAGTAAAGTCTGTCACTTTCCCAGGCCAAACACTACTTCAGTGAACTGACAGACTGAGAGAAATTTTTATTTAAAATAAAAGAAATATTGGCTTAAGAGTGAAATAACTGATATTTTAGACAATATGATGTAATAGATAGACATGTGGCTTTGAAACAAGGCTTGAGTTCAAATCCCACCCTGACATATACTGTCTGGATGACCCTAGGTTAGTCACTTAATTTTTCAGTGTTCTCAGCAACTATCTAAGTCCTTGAGTTGTAGAGAAGGTAAGAGCACAATGTATTGATGGAAGGAGTTTCCTCACTTGAAAGTTCCCTATACCAATGAAAGCATCCCTAGAGTGTCATAAAGTACTCTTTTGTGTTTAACAGGAATAATAATTTACCAAAAGACTTCGATTTTTCTCTTTTTTACATATACTTTCTATTTTTTCAAGGTGGGATTAATTCAGTATGGAAATGATCCACGAGTTGTGTTCAACATGAGTACTTTTAATACAAAAGAAGAAATGGTTAAAGCAACTTCCCAAACATTCCAGCATGGTGGAGATCTCACTAATACTTTCAAAGCAATTCAATTTGCCAGGTATGAGTCATCCTGAATATTTCACTATCTCTTACCTTCTCTTATCCAGGCTGTTGACAAGGCTTGCTGATTTCACCTTTGCAACATCTCTGGAATATGCCTCTTCCTCTCCTCTGATACTACCACCACACTAGTAGAGGCCCTCTTCACCTCATGCCTTCACTATTGCTGTAGCCTAATGATGGGTCTGCTTGCCTCAAGTTTCTTCCCACTCCAGTCCATCTTCCTTTCAGCCACGAAAGTGATTTTCCTATAACACTGGTCTGATCATATCACCACCATCCTCCTACTCAGAAATCTCATCTGTTGCTTCCAGGAGTAAATATAAATGCTCTGCTTGGCATTCAATGTCCCTCATAAGCTAATCCTCTTCTACCTTTCCAGTTTTTTTACATCTGACTTCCTTTCACATACTCTTCCATCCAGTAACACTAGCCTCCTGGCTATTCCATAAATAAGCTCCATCTCTCAGCTCTGGGCATTTTTTCTGGCTCTCCCCCATGTCTGGAACATTTGCCCTCCTCCACTCTTAACTACTGACCTCCTTGACTTCCTTCAAGTCCCAGTTAAAATCCCACTTTCTACAGGAAGCCTCTTCTAACCCCTCTTAATTCCAGTGCTTTCTTATTCATTGCGTATATAGCTTGTTTTTATATATTTGCTCGCATGTTGATTTCCACATTAGATGGTAAGCTTCTTGAGAGGACTATCTTTTGCCTCTTTTTATATCCATGTTCAGCACCTATTTTTTTATATATTAGAATTAGCACGGTGCCCGGGATGTAGTAGGTGTTTAATAAATGCTTATTGATTGATAATCAAAGGCTAATTCTTAGACAATGCAAAATGGCAAAGGAATCAAAGAAATAGAAAAACATTAAAGGAAAATTAGGAACAAGTTCTTATATTTTACCTTAATTGATTAAAGTGATATGTTGAAGTAGACATGCATGGGAGATGTAAAGTCCACAGTATAAGAAACTAGTTGTTTGAATATATTTAGAGAATTTAATGGGTTTTTTAAAAAAATGTTCTACCCAAGGGGCTTATTAAAATTAAAAGGTCTATAAATAGTATAATTAAAAACTACAGAGGAAAAGCTAACATAATTATTTTCCATAATCTGATTAAAAATAGAATAAGTGCTGTGGTCCAATGATATGAAGAGTTAAGTTATCAGGGTCACTGTTATGATTCCACTGTCAACTCAAGGTTTTTATTTTAACTAAAATCTGTTAATTTACTAGGGAGTTATCATTATTGTTGCTTGTTGCCAAGGGCTTTAGAATTCATCGAGTATGTATAAATTACACAAGTTTTCATTAATGCCTATATATAAAACCCTTCTAATGTTCCAGACTGAGAGGCTCCTTGATTTTTTTAGGTCCAGTGGCCACCCTTCTCCAATAACTTGGACTTAAGAAATGTCATTCACTGACAACCTTGTGCCTTTCCACCTCCATCTGGTGATACTGTTTAGCCACATCAGAAAACCTACTTTTCCGCCCCTTCTCCTGGTCCGTTTTCTTCTTAGCTTCATTTGCTTCTCTATCCTTTTTGGACTCTTATTATTTGTCATTTCAGTGATACTTTCAATCACCCCAAAAAGTCGTTTAGTCCCTATACCCAGTCCTGCGTAATGCTCCTTAATCAGTTACCATTGCTTTCTTCTCCACTGTTTCTCTTTCGATTCTACCCAAAGACCTTTCAAGGTTATACCAACTTTCTTTATTCCCTTCTAAAGTTTGAAGTTACTGTCCCATTTTTCACCTTATTTTTGTAACCAAACTTCTGGAGAAAAGTTATCCCCATTCATTTATTCAAGTTCTCCAGTACCTAGTCACTCCTTAGTTGCTGAAACAGAAACCTCTTTAGTATACAACTTTCAGTCCCAAGGATAAGTTATGTAGCAAACTCCCTTATGGAATGTCACCAGTAACACCCCAATCACAAAATTCAGAGTTCTTTTTAAACTCATCATGCTTCTTGACCTCTCTGAGGCAGTGAACATTGCTGAAAATTCTCTCATTGAAATAATAACATAATTATGTAATATTTTTTCACCACAACTTGAAGATAGCTTTTGCTAGCCTAAGTATTTCCATTTTATAGGGGAGGAAACTGAAGTTTAGAATATGAAAATTACTTGGGCATAGTCACATAGCTAGTAAGTATTGAAAATGAGACTTAAATTCAGGTACTCCAAGTATAGTAGTATTAATTGATAGAGTAACGGGCATTCATTCAGGAGGATCTGAGCTCAAATTTGGATCTTAGATCCTTTCTATGTGTATGACCCTGGGCGAGTCACTTAACCTCTGTCTACCTCATTTTCCTCAACTATAAAATGGGGATGATAATGGTACCTTCCTTCCAGAGTTTTTGAGAGAATCAAATGAAATAATTTTTGTAAAGTGCTTAGCACATATACGCCATTTTATAACAGGAGCCAATGTCTCATCTCTCCTTGTAAGGGACTTTACACATTGCACTGTTTTGTTTTGGGTGGACCTGTGCTCGCAAGCATGGGAAACTCTGTGTACAGGAGCTCTTGTCACTATTTAGTTCCTCTGGGGCTGAGAGTCATAGAGAGATACCAGAGGAATGCAGATGACAAGAAACTTCACCAGGGCCATGGTGGCTAAATAAAGCCACTTCTTAGAATCCCTGGCTTCCTTAAAATTCAGTTCAACCACTTCCCTTTTCCAGGAGTTTTCTGGTTCTCTCCTGCTCCTCTCCTCTTACTCCCACTACAATGCCTTCCCCTCAACAGCTCCTCTCCCTCCACTCTGTATATATCTTGTGTGTAGTGATTTACGTATATGTTCTCTCCACCATAAGAATGCAAGATCCTTTATTGCAGAGACTGTTAGCGTTTTTCTTTACATCCTCACTGCTTAGTACAGTGTTTGACCCATAATAAGTGTGCAATAAATACTTGTTGATGGTTGATTAATAACTTTAAAAAAATTGAAATAGTTGAATTGTAAGCTTCTTGAAAATGGAGGCTATATTTAATTCATTTTTATATTCTTTACTGATCATTGTCAGTGATATCAGAAAGCAAAGGAGTAGGGTGAAGGTGACCCGGGGACACTCAAGGGTTCCTCCTGGCAGGTTTGGGTAGACACAGAAAGATGCTCAAAGAAACCTCTCTCTGCTTCCTGAGGGGCAGGTGGTGTGGTCCCTCAGTCAGCAAGGGACTCCTGGTGTAATGGACCCTACCCCATGAACTATTTACTCTAAACATTAATACTCCATTTTTTTGTGAGAAGTTAGGGGAGATAGTTTATCTTTAGCAAAGGAAAAAGAGGAGTTTTTAAAGTAGGGAAGAGGAAAACCAGCAAAGTTCAATCTCAAGGAAATCAAAAGAGAAGAAAAGGTGTGTGTGTGTGTGTTGTGGGGGGAGAGTACTTCCTATGTGCTATTGAGAGTAAAATAAATATTTTTTTTTTATTTTTAAACATTAATACTACTTGTAACAAGATAATTCTAAGGAATCTTGTGTGAAAATCTGTCAGCTTATGAGTATAAATTAACTTATTGACATTTGTAAGATTTTTATGATTATAAAATTATATTAGTATTTGAATAAAGTAGTGAGTTTAATGATAATTCACACTTATGTAACACTTCAAAGTTTACAAAGTACTTACAACATCTCCTTGAGATAGGCAGTACAAGTGTTATGTTCATTTTGCAGATGTGGAAACTCAGGCTCAGAGAATTTTAAGTAATTTGTTCATTGTCAAACAGCTAATATCAAAGGCAGATCTGAACCCAGATCTCCTGACTCCTCGGCCAGCGTTCTTTGCCAGGAAGGCAATAACTTATGAAAATAATCTACTTTTTACTTTTCTACATATACTAACAGAAAACCTGTGGACATATGGTAATGCTCTTGGAAAGAAAAAGTTATCATGCTTCAAGATACTTGCATGATAAGAATCCAGTAATATATTCATAGTTAGACTAGAGGGCTATATATTGGATCTCTTTTTGTCTAACTTTTTTGTCATGTTTTGATGGTTCCAGAGAATTTGCTTATTCTGAAGCCTCTGGTGGACGACCTAGTGCTACCAAAGTTATGGTGGTTGTGACAGATGGTGAATCTCATGATGGCTCAATGTTGGAAAAAGTTATTAGTCAATGCAATGAAGACAACATACTTAGATTTGGCATAGCAGTAAGTAACTTTTAAAAAATGTCCTCTTCAACTCTGATTCTCCTTTAATTTTGCAGAATTGTTGTTCACTGTAGTTAATTCTTAATTCCTTTTAGAAAAATAACCAGTATTTCAACATGCTTGTTGACAGGATCAACAAAGTTTCATTCAAAAATCTTTCTGTCCCGGTAGCATTAAATTAACGTGAAAACCTCCATAGTCCCTTCCATTCACTGATGTTTTTTCAACATCAATGTGTAGGATTAGAACTTCTTCACATTCTGCCTTTTCTTAAAAAATGCTCCTTAGTTGTGAACTGATTCAACCATTCTGGAGAGCAATTTGGAACTATGCCCAAAATGCTATAAAATTGTGCATACCCTTTGCTTCAGTAATGCCTCTGCTAGGTCTATATCCCAAAGGCATAGAAAAGGGAAAAGGACTAATTTCTACAAAAATATTTATAGCAATTCTATTTTTGGCAACTAAGATTTGGAAATTGAAGGGATGCCCATCAATTGGGGAATGACTAAACAAGCTGTGGTATGTGATTTTGAAGCAATGTTATTATGCTATTAAAAAAATGGCAAGCAGGATAATTTCCGAAAAACTTGGAAAGACTTACAGGAACCAATGCAAAATGAAGTGAACAGAACCAGAAGAACATTGAACACAGTAAAAGCGGTATCATATAATGAAGAATTGTGAATACTTAGCTATGCTCAGAAATATAATGATCCAAGACAATCTCAAAAGATTAAATGACTATCCACCTCCAGAGAAAGAACTGATACTGATTGAATATGGACTGAAGCATTCTCTCTTTCTTTTCACTTGAATCTTCTTGTACAAAATAACTAATATGGAAAAATTTTACACGATTGCACATATATAACCTTGCTTATCTTTTCAGGGAGGGGGGAAGAGAAGGAGGTAAAGATAGAATTTGGAACTCAAAACGTTTTGTAAAAATGTTACAAAATGTTTTAACATGTAGTTGGGGAAAATTGAAAATATTATATTTAATTTTTTTAATGCTCCTTAAAGAAGACTGCTATAGACAATCATGTAGTCATGATGGCAGTCATGCAGATTGGTTATTTGAAGCTTGGAATATATTTTTCTTTAGAAACAATGTTAGTATAGAAGGTGTATTCTCAGTCCAGGTCACAAAACTCTAGTTAGTCCATGATACAGTGGAAATTAAATAGTAAGAAAACCAAACCCTGTCTTTTAACATTGTTCATATGGGAATATGTATTTGGGCTTCCTTTGTTCTCCCTCCTAATAGGAGAGCTCCAGTGAGGGCATGGGGGAGGGTGCCCAGTCTCTGCAGCCTCTAGAAGGCTTTGACAAGGAAGGGGTTTGGTGAGCGCTGTAGCAACTGGAAATGGGTATCAGCTGTAGTCATTTTTAAGTCAGAAATTTAGAGTAGGGGACCACATGGATATTCAATCAGCCTTTCAGCTAATAACATGAAATAATCGTAAATGAAAGTGGTGTTGTTGTTTAGTTATTTTTCAGGCATGTCCAGTTCTTCGTGACCCCATTTGGGGTTTTCTTGGCAAAGATACTGCAGTGGTTTGCCATCTCCTTCTCCATCTCATTTTATAGATGAGGAAAATGAGGCAAAGAGGGTTAAGTGACGTGCCCAGGGTCACACAACTAATAAGTATCTAAAGCTAGATTTGAATTCACAAAGAGTCTTCCTGACTCCAGGTTTGGCACTCTATCTACTGTACCACGTGGCTGTCTTGTAATTGTAAAGGTAATAAATACAAAGGAATTAAGTATGTAGAACGCTAACAGCTTTAGGGATCAGGAAAGACATTTTGTGGAAAGTAGTGGTTCAACTGGATTCTGAAGGCAGACAGGATTCTATGAGGCAAAAAGATGAGGGGAGAGTGCATTATAGCCATGGGAGACAGCTAATTCAAAGGCATAGAGATGGGAGATAGAGTCCCAAGTGTTTATATTGCCTATAAACCACTTTGGAAGAGTTTGGAGTAAGGAAAAAGGGAACAAGACCCTTTTGGCTTTATGCTTGTTTATGTACATGTGAGTATGCAGGATGGAAATGCCAAGTCTAATTTTTTTCATTTCATTCAGCATCATATGGTTCATCCTTTTACCCTAATTTTGCCTTATGATTTCATATTTGGTAATTATATAAGTGCTTCGAATATCTTAATGTCCATTTTGGTAAAGAACCATGAGACTTTACTTAGTTTAAAAGCATCCATTTATTTGGTTTATTGATTGTGTACAAATAAATGGTCTTCTCTTTGCCTTGTTTTTCAAATTTGCAAAGTGGGGGTAATAATTCTTGCCCTTCACTTACTATTTCCCTTTTTAAAACTAATGTGTGTAAAGTACGTTAAACCTTTCAAGTAAAGAAGCATTCATGGTTATTTAATAAACATAAAACTGTTCTATTCATTTTGTAGTTTGAAAATCAAGAGCTCTCTTCTTTAACATTGGAAAGCACAGTCAGTAAAACCAAGATCATTCATCTGCCAAAGTGCTGTGATGAGATCTTTCTGCTGTTTCCTAAGTTTCATTACTGTTAAAGGGGCAGAGCAGGTGGTGAAAAGATAGAGATGTGCTTTGAGTCACTTGTCTATTGAAGGATGTCAAAAACTGTCACAGATTGGTCTGGATGTTTGTAGAGGACAGTTGGAATTCAGATATCACAACTTTTTGTTTTTCCCTCAAACTCTTATCTAGGTCCTTGGATATTTAAATAGAAATGCACTTGACACAAAAAATTTAATAAAAGAAATCAAAGCAATTGCTAGTACTCCAACAGAGCGGTATTTTTTTAATGTTTCCAATGAAGATGCACTCTTGGAAAAGGCTGGGACCTTGGGAGAGCGTATTTTCAGCATTGAAGGTATGGTGATGCTTCCAAATATCTTCTCAGTACAATTTCATAGTTAAACATATCCATTGCATTAAAGTTCCAGGCAATGAAGACATTCAAATTAGTCATAATTAGAATATGGCACTAAGCTTCTTTTCAGTGGTTATTTCTGAGGCCCCTAGAATGTACATGGGGGCAGAGCAAAAGAAATTCATGTAATTTCTATAAATTCTAAAATTATTTAGTTTAGTTTAGACATTTTTCAGCCATATCCAACTCCTTGTGACCCCATTTGGTGTTTTCTTTGCAAAGATACTAGAGTAGTTTGCCATTTCCTTCCCCAGGTCATTTTACAGATGAGGAAACTGAGGCAAACAGGGTTAAATAGTTTGTCCAGAGTCACATAGCTAGTCAGTGTCTGAAGCCGAATTTGAACTTAGGTCTTCCTGACTCCAGGTCTAGCTCTCTCTCCACTCAGCCACTTAGCTGACAAATTCTAAATACCAGGTTATCAATGGAAATAATAATAATAGAGATGGCACAAGACACTTTATATGGCACAAAGCACTTTATACATAATATTTCACCCCCCAAAAAAATACAGCAAACAAACCCTACGAGTTAGGTACTATTATGATTCCTGCTTTAAACCTTAAGAAAATGAGATTCACTTGCCCAGGGTCACATAGCTGACCTGACTCCCAATCTATCACTCTAACCATTAGACCAACTGTCTTTCTATAAAAAGACACCCTCCTTCTGTCTCTCAGAACATTTCTGAGTAGCTTTTCCTTTACCTCAAGCTGATGCATGATGTTAATATTAACTAAGCCAGTGTTAAGTCTTTTGAGATGATGGAGATGACAATCACAACATAAATTCCAAAGGTACGTAGAAATGATTTAGGGGTTATTTGCATTGGTGGGGCTTTCTGTGGCATTGTTCTCTACTGTCCACCATAAATTTACATGATCAAGAGCTGATTAGACTCATGCTATATAAGTTGCTGCCTGTTCTAGACAGTATATTTTATTATGGAGTTTGATGTATGTAAGTTGCTGCCTGTTCTAGACAGTATATTTTATTATGGAGTTTGATGTATTTTGGATAAAACATTTTACCATAACGATTGATTGTGGTAAGGTACATGACAATAGCAAGTTGATTGTTTTAGAATGGGACTCAAAAGTTTATTTTAAAGGCCACTTTGTCATCTCTATGAAATATTTATGAAATTGATCTTACCCATCAGTATTAATTATATATAATGAGAAGAGAATAGATAGGTTTTCACATACAATTTCTACAACAGACCACATCTTTACCAAAACACAAGTGCCTAAAGGATGGAAACAATATAGGATTCTGCTATTTTTTATTCACTGATAACACAGCATTTGAGCTGGTAGGGTACAATGCATTGTTTAAGGCTCTTCTCTTACCAGGTGCCTCCCATGTATATGTTAAGATCATACAAGATTCCTTAGCACTACAAACACAGAGGTAATGCAGTAAAGTGCATTGCACTTCATGCGCTGATTCTCTAATTATCATCATCAGTTAAGGCATAAAACAAGGAGGAATATGCTCTGCAAAGATGTTCTTGTTTGTCTCAGAAAGTAAAGTCTAGAATCTGAATGGTTGGTTGGTTGGTTGGTTGTTGACCTTGGTCTTCGAAGAGGACCGAAATGACATCACTATTGTAAAGTGAAATTTCATTGTGGCTGATCAGACCAATAGGAGCTCGGAATGCTCTACCACAGGTTGGGCACACATAGTCCGTGTGAGTATTTGGGGTGGATATCCCAAATTTGCACATCCTGCTTTCCTGAATAGAGTCTAGAATTCTGAATAGAGAATCTGAATAGATTCCAGAGGAAAGAAGGATACCTTTTAAGTAGAGAATTCCTTCATGTGCTCTTGTTTGTAGAAATTACGCTGGTTGTATCAAGTCCCAGAATACTACACAGACTCCTTAACAAGCTTGAAATCAACTTACAAGAGGTGGCCAGCAGTCCACATAGGGAAAACTAAATGCATAAAGAATAACTTTTGTTCAGATTTTAAGGTGCAGGTAGAAAGTCATCTCACTAAGTCTATCAAAACTTAGACTTTATTTCCAAGTCCAGAAATGAAGAAGCTGGATCACATTTGGGGTGTAATTTAACATTTTCAATGATCCCAAGTTGCTCCCTAAAACAGATACCCATATTTTAGACACTAGTATTCTTTTGGGGATGCCATGTGAATGTGAATTTTATTGAATACTCTAAAGAATTCTAATACTGAATACCCCAAAGAATCTAAATTGTAGATGATTAATGAAGAAATATATGATAACATAATAAGAGTGCAAGAGTAATGACTTGTATACAAGAAGTGGTCTAAATTTAACTTCCAGGAGATATATGGTGATAAGAGAAGGTAGGGCAACTACATAGTGATATTAAGGGATAACATACAGATGGCCTGCATATTATATTGATGCCCATAGGAGAAAGAGAAGAAGTCCTCTAGAGTATTGAGTTGACTGAACATAGACAGAGGATGCAAAGAATGAAAATGTGTAGGTAGTTTGCACTTTTAGATAGATGGGCTCATGGAACCACTTAAGTCTATTTCCAAAGCTTATAGGAACTGTAATTGATCATGATGTATGAAGAAACCATCACTGAAGTGGTATTGTATAGTTAATGGCATATTGTGGGTAGTATTGAGGTATTTCTGAATTGATGTGATTGGCATCCCAGTCTCTAATGTTTAACCCCAAGCACCTCTTAGCAGGTTGTAGAATTGCAAATAAAGATACTAGCTGCCCAACCCCATATAAAGAGTGACTCAGAAGTCAATGCGGTTTTAAGCTTTAATAACTTATTAAACTAAATGTATTAGTATTTACCAATATTCGAAATGGACAGCAAAGTAGCCTCATAGTTCACAGGGGAGAATAGGAAGATTTGTTTTCATGAGTTCAAATTTAACCTCATATGCTTACTAGCTGTGTGACCCTGAGCAAGTCACTTAACCCTGTTGACCTCAATTTCCTCATCTATAAAATGAGCTGGAGAGAAGGAGATGGCAAAGCACTCCAATATCTTTTTCAAGAAAACCCCAGATGAGGTCATGAAGAGTCAGACGTGATTGAAAAAATGACTAAAAAAATAATATTCTACAACTGAAAATTTGGATCTTTCGTACCCAAGTACTAAAGTGATGAATGACAAAAAAAAATGACTTCGCTTTTCATCATCCTTCCTCTCTTGAGTTACCCTTGAAACCAATGAGAACTTCATTCCTGATCCAAGAAATTTATCAATACTAAATTAATATTCGTGATTCTCCAAGAAACACTTTGGAATTCAAAGATCTTTTTCCCCCTTTCTTCTGTTCTAATAGGGAATTTCAGTTATCTTACTGATTTAAAAATTTAGAAATTTCTCATGTTTTTGGTGAATATAAAACTTAAGCAAGGTAATATGGCTTAATGAAGAAGAAATAGTCAGGCTTTGGAGTCAGGAAGCCCTGGGTTCAAGTTCTGCCCCTGATAAAAATTTGCTGTGTAATCATAGGCAAATTGCTCGTTTTCTCTGTGCTCCAGGCAACAGACTGTCTGCTAATTTGCAGTGATGGATGAAGTTTTCACACCTTAAATGTTCTTTACCCTGATGAAATGACTGGTTGTCTCCTCCCCCACCCCAATTATAAGTTGTGCTTCAAATTGATGGCATAAATATCATCTAAAAAACTATTAATTTCTCAGGTACTGTTCAAGGAGGTGATAACTTTCAGTTGGAAATGTCACAAGTGGGGTTCAGTGCAGATTATTCTCAAAATGTAAGTATATTAGAACACCTCTGTCATCAAACTCTTCTGGTTTGTTTGTTTTTGCTTAAAAATTGATAGTCAACTTTATCATTCTGATAATGGCTGCACCAGCCCATAGTGAAGGAAGTTTTGGGGTAGGGATCCTGATTTCTAGATATGGTCTTTTTAATCCACTTTCTCTGTTGCCACCTATTAAAAGTGGGATATAACAGTGCCTTTCTTCTTCCCTTATCAGAAGGACTTTCTGTGGGGAAAGAAAAGACAATATATGTGAAAATATCTTGAGCCTGTTAGAGCATACATATCATTTTTATTCAAGTAACTGGAATTTCCTATGAAATAGAAATTGGAATCATCTAGTAAATCATTGGGAAAATGTATTAAAAACCAAAAACTCCAGCTATCCCTGTCATCAAGTTCTGAGACTCTATTCTTAAGGCATAAAGTAAATATGATTTTGAAAAGACCAAGAGTTAAAAACCACCTGAAGCTTGCTCAGGCTGGTAGTGTTGATCTCAGATCCCAGGGTACCCCCAGCTGTTCCGTTCTCTTTGCCTGAGCTCTGCCCCAATATTTCATTCTCATCATTATGTCGGGAGGCCCTTCCTTAGATAAGCTTTTGAAAGTGTTCAGGAAGACAGACATCACTGTCCATATTTAGGTCTCGGCACTACAGTATTTGGCCTAGGAAATTGTTGTGGTATACTTAATTTATTCACTTCTTATCTCTTCCAGTTAGATGAGGCTAGGGGGAGGGGAAGTGAAGAAGGGGAAAATAACAGGAACCTCTGCATAATATCTCTGGCATGGAACACCCACAAGGAGGCCGTCATTAGGTCAAAACAACAGTTTTTTCTGAAAGAAGCTTGGGCCAGCAGGTCTTTAAAGCTGTCTCATCCTACCATTACTCCCTTAGAAAGGTACTGCTGGGTTTCCTAGTTATCACTTTGAGTTAACTTGAGTTTGGGAGCCAAAATAGTATATTTCTAGATCTTGTTTATTTTAAGATTAAAATTATAGATGCTAAGCTTTAAAACGCAGTGCTTAAAGGCTTCCTCATTTAATGATTATGAATTCACAGTTTGGAATATTAACAGTATGTATGTGACAGCCTAAGTCCTCTCTTCATGACCCATGATATTTTACTCATATATTTAGTAGGTGGAGTATCACAACGGGAGCTGTCTTTGTTAGCTTCATTTAATAAAAGTCTTCTAGGAAGGAAAAGTGTTGACTTGATAGTTAGGTCAAATACCAGTTAAGAAAGTGATCCATTTAGGAGGTAGGTGAGATAGTAAGACCACCATACCTTTGCCTTCTTTGCCAAGTGCAGTTTATTTTGTGAGGTTGCTTCACAACATGTTTTTTTTATTTATTTATGTTTTGAGTATGTGATATCAAAGACAATATTTAGTCTTCCTACCCACCTTGTTCATAGGGATTCTATAGCTGCTCAATTCTGTATTCCTTGGGACTGTTGGAACAAATCCTTGGTCAGTGGAGGGAGTGTCCTATTAGGAAAGCTCATTATTGTGAACTTACTTGTATAATGGGTCTAACTGTTCCCTAAAACTTGTTCATGTATACTAAAAGTTTTGTATAACTTGGCTTACCTTTAACAAAAATGTTTAGACTTGTTTTCCAGCACAAGTGTTACAAAAGAATTCCACTGACTATGTATGTGAGATATTCTTATATTAAGCATTTTCTGTTGAATTCAGACATAGTTTAGTTTAATGATTACCTAACTTGTGTTTTATAAGGGAACTTTATTATTAATCTTCATTTTATAATCCTTTAAAGGGTGGTCTGGCACTGGGTGCAGTTGGGGCGTATGCCTGGAGTGGAACAGTCGTGCAGCAGACACCCCATGGATATTCCATCTTCCCTAGACAAACCTTTGAAAAAGTTCTGCAAGATAGAAATCACAGTTCATATTTAGGTAAGATATGGCCCCAGGAAATGTAAAAGTTTCATGAAATTGGTTTCTTGTTACTCTTTACTTAGCTAGTTCACATGCTAACTGTTCTACCGTTTGATTTACTCTTCTATGAAACTTTTCCTAAATTTGTTCATTGACCCACATAAAAACAGTTTTCAATGATATGTCAGCTTCACTTTTGGAACACTATTTATCTGTGTATCTCTTATCTAACAGTTTAGCTTTATACATTAGATTACAAACATTTAGAAGGACTGGGGTATATTGCTGGGGAGGCAGTTAGTCCATTTGGAAACCTAGTGAGGAGACTTCCTCCACAAATGCAGATTGACAACTCTTCTGCAACTTAGAATCTAAAGCATTTGCCTAGTATACCAAGAGCAGTTAATTAGCTTACTGAGATCATACACAAGTGTGTGCAGTAATTTGCTCTAACTGGCTTGGGATCAAAGAGTTCAGCTTTCAGTGTGAGGATTTACACCTCAGAAAGTATAACAGCAAGCACCCTGGCATACACAGGAGAGCCAGCTGTACAAGTTCTTAGATCTGTTTTTCTAAGGAAAGCAACTTTTGAGGGGTCAACAATCACTTTAATCAAACACATATACCAACAGAGAAAATACAAGCAGAGAAATAAAAACCAACAGGGCTTCCAGTTATCTGACTGTAAGGAATATGTACATCACAGATCAACAGACAGATTCAGCTGTTGACATTACATGTCAACAGAGTTACCTGAGAGAGTAGCACCACCATCTGGGTCTTCAAAGCCGGAGGGCTCCTTAACAGCTACCCAGAGTCTCATCTGGCCAAATGAATGCTTTCCATGAGTAAGCCCCAAAGTAAAACCTCACCTCAGAGTATTTACACACTTCTCAGAGCCAGAGGGCATCATCCTTGAAAACCAGTGCCTCAGCAGAAATTAGCAAAAGATGTCTGAGGCCGGTAAGATCTTTAGCTCTTCCCCCACCTACCATTAACCTTACGTTAACATTACAGAAAGTCACTACAAATCAGGGTTTTGGTGGGTTTTTTTGTTGTTGTTGATTGTCTGGACTTAAGAAAGTGTTAATAATGCAGATTAAACTTAAAATATATTGCACAATCCCAAGAGAGCCCAGTTATTAAATATTTACCAGCACACCCCTGGATTGCTTTAGAAACCTTGCTCAAGCTCAACAGGAGTGCAGTAGAAGGCTCTGGGAATGACGTTATCACCAAACTAGAGGCCTGGTGACTGTAGGCGAATAATACCACTAATAATAGACATATATGTAGCACTTGAAAGTTTGTGAAGTGCTTTACATACATTCATTTAAGCCTCACAACACCTCTGGTTAAACACAACCAGTCTGTATGAGAACCTACTTGAACCCAGGCCCCAGACCTTTAGGCTGTACCTCACTATGAGATGATGGAATGTTGTCTTGCCGTTGTTCGGTTGTTTTCAGACCTGTCTAATTCTTTGTGAGCCCATTTTGGGGTTTTCTTGGAGAGATGCTGGAGTTGTTTTCTATTGTCTTCTCCAGCTCATTTTACAGATGAGGAAACTGAGGCAAATAAGGTTAAGGGATTTGCCCAGGGTCAACACAGCTAGTGTCTGAGGCCAGATTTGAGCTCAGGTCTTCCTGAGTGCTTCCAGGCCTGGTGTTCTATTCATTGAACCACCTGGCTGCTCTGGAATATTGTTATGGGATCCTAGAACTTTTAGGAGGTGCTGCACCATTGCGATCATGAGTGTCTTGTTGCTTTTTGCCTCCTGAGACGGAAGAAATCATCCCTAGGTAATAATTACCCCTAGGTAATATTCATATACTATCATGAGGTTCTTGTACTTTTTGTCCCCATGCACGTTCATAGTAGAGTATTTGAGGTGGGAGGACCCATTTCTCCCTTTTAATGTGTTTATTTATTTATTTATACCCATATACGACCTTCCTTTTTTCTGTAATCTCAGCCAGAAGCTTCTAAGGTAAGTGCTGAAAGATGCCTAGTCAATTCCATCTTCCTAACCAACCTGCTCCACTGCTGTCTACCCAAGGAATATGTTCTTGGTATGGTGATTCCAG